>NW_027507748.1:119826373-120457623 GCF_037356315.1 Lithobates pipiens
TAGGCTCAGCAATGGCATGCAATGCCAAGCTGCTGCTAACAAACAGAATATTGGCATGCATTAAAAAGGGGATCAACTCCAGAGATAAAACACGGTAAATCTCACAAATTACCACATTCCTCCCAACCCATCCCCCTGGGAGCTCAGGCCCAGTCTAGTGGCTTACTAAAGCCCACACTACACAATATTATTCCCAAAAGTCTTCACTCAAACACTAAAGCACTAATCACTAATTTTTATTAACGACATCAGAAGCCACGAGACAGGGCAATCTAGACACGTTTGTCCTCAAAACACTGTTACCGAATACATCTCAGAATCTATTATTTTAGAGGCCACCAATACCTCCATATCCTTGAACATTATTAACCTCACTCCCATCACTTTGACCACTGCAGAATTGGATTGCATGGGTGCTCACATCGCACTGCTGTTGGCGAACCAATTTTGGGGTGTCAATGACTTAACATACACACCTGCAGCGGTTTGCATGAGCAGGGTGCAATTTTGATGCGGTATGGAAACTGCACAGAATTCACTGCAAATTCTGAATTGCATCAGTGTAAACAGGGCCTTAATCAAATGGCCAAAATAGAACTCTCCAGTAAATGGCGATGTCTCCCTTTTCATGATACATTTTTGGTCAAAAGAGTACAAGCCTGCCCACCATGACAAGGTAGACCTTTTTTTCATTTTATTTTTTTACATTTTTATATATATACAACCAGCATTTAAGTTCAAATATGTGCAATAAATAAATACAATAACATTTAAATATTGTTATTAGATTCTTTTACAAATAATCGTTTAATTATTTCTATGTAAGCAATGCAGAAAGACCTGCGTTTATCTGAAAGCTGCATACTACCAATCCAGGAGCATTAAAGCTGAAAGAAGAACAAGCTATTACAATATGACAGTGATGTTCTATAAGAAAACATATTCTGCAAAAATTAGAGCCATTCTATTGTCATCAGAACAACGCTGTGAAAAAAAATTAGTTTGGAAGCTATAAACCTCCAACCGCAGCAGCCTACCCACCAAGAAAAGAATCCTCATCTGCTCTCACCGCTATAAGCATTCAGTTTTAGCTATATCCAGCAGAGGTCGCCATTTCATCTCTAATTCTGAGGTTTTAAATTAATTCGTAAAACTAAACTAAAACTAAGTTTAGTAAATATGTTTCTTACAACAAAGCTGCCAGTCACATGTGTACAATGTATACCTATGATGTTTTTGTTTCCTTATAATTGCAAAAAATGAAGTATAATAAAATAACAAAAAATATAAATAAAAGAAATAACCGCCAGTCATATGGTTTCAGAACTTAAAGTTGAGGTCCGGACATTTTTTTTTTTTTAAGTCAGCAGCTACAAACACTGTAGCTGCTGAGTTTTAATAAGGGCACTTACCTGTCCAGCGAGCCGCAATGTCAGGCCCCCGAGGCCGATCCGTCCACCAGATCGGGTGCCGGCGCCGCCATCCTGACGAAGGGTAACAGGCAGTGGGCTTCACTGCTCGTTTCCTACTGTGCGTGCGAGAGTCACACGGCCCTTTATGAATGGATGCCTGTCTACTGGGACCCACACATGTCCCATTGCGCCCCATCTCCCAGGAGACAACGCGAGGGAGGACAAGAACCGCGGAGTAGGAAGTGGCAGATTAGAACAATCTGCCTAGCAACAGCCATTTCTGGTAAGTAAAAAGAATAATTTTTTTTTTCAAATGTTTTTTAATATATTTAAAGGAGAGTGTTTATGTTTTTTTTTTTTTAGGGTGGACCTCCGCTTTAAATGATATGGCTAATAACTAATAATAAAAGTGAAAATAAAGTAAAAAGGATTAAAAAGAGAAAACGAATGCAAGCACCATATTTACGGATTGGTAAACTGCAAAATACATTTTTCATTTTGGAGTTTAGATACAATTAAATCTCATTGGTCCCAAAGAGCAACAACCTTGCTTGTTCACTTTTACTTTACTACAATATTTTAAATATAGCCCCTAATTAAATTGTTATGCCCCGTACACACGATCGGATTTTCCAACAAATGTTGAATGTGAGCTTGTTGGCTGAAAGTCCGACCGTGTGTATGCTCCATCGAACATTTGTTGCCGGACTTTCCGCCAACAAATGTTGGCCAGCAGGTTCTCAAATTTCCCACCAACAAAATATGTTGTCGGAATTTCCAGTCGTGTGTACATAAGTCCGACGCACAAAAGTTCACGCATGCTCGGAATCAAGCAGAAGGAGCCGCACTGGCTATGGCACTTCCTTTTTGTCGGCTCATCTTACGTCTTGTACGTCACCACGTTCTCATGTTGGTAATTGTTGGCCAACATTTGTGTGTATGCAAGACAAGTTGGAGCCAACAACCTTCGAACAAAAATCCACTGTTTTGTTGTCGGAAAGTCCGATCGTGTGTACACGGCATAAGGGCTCATGCACATAGGACATTTTTACAGCTGTTGTTAGGGGCAACATTTTTTTTTAACTGCATCTAAACACCCCTTCGTGTTAGCCTATGTGTCCATGCACACATAAACTTTCAGAGGCATAAGTGTGTAGGCTTTGTATACAGGGGACGTTTGAAAACCTCTTCTGAACGCTGGAACTTGACAAGGGGCGTAACATACACATGTTAAATTCTAATCAGAAAGAATACAACATGTAATGAAAACATTATTAGTGCCCTGTGCACAATGAGTGCAGTGTGCAATACATAGGGCAAAGCATACAAAAATAGAATACAGTTGTATACAGAATTTACAAATTTCCTTTACACTCTCAATTTTTGTTTTAGTTTATGGAACAGAGAGGGCAAAAGAAAACAAAAACCTGACAGGGATATAACCCTTCCTTACTCTATTCAAAATTAGAACAAAAGTTTTGCCTTTAGTTAAACTTTGAGTGCAATGTTCGGGCCCTTTCACACTGAAGTGCATGGATTTTTATATTGCAGCACTTTCAAAAAAAATATACGCTTTTATTTAACACATAGTTCATTTTAAATGCGTTGCATGCAGGGCATAAGCTGTGAATAGCTAATTGTTAAGGATTTCGTTGTGGCTGTCTCCTTAAAGCGGAGTTCCACCAAAATGTATTTTTTTTTTTTAAAGTCAGCAGCTACAAATACTGCAGCAGCTGACTTTAAAAATATGGACACTTACCTGTCCAGGGTGCCCGCAATGTCGGCACCCTAAGCCAATCTATCCCTCCTGTAATGAATTGTATTGTAACTGTACCACGTGCCCTCATGTTGTAAAGTGCTGTGCAAACTGTTGGTGCCATCTGAATCCTGTATAATAATAATAATAATAATAATCAGTAATAAATCCCTCCCCCCGTGGTCAGCATGCTCTAGCCCAGGAGTGATGCTATCACTGGAGGGGAGAAGGAGGCGGAGGGACAGCGAGCGGAACAGCAAGGAGAATCAGCTCTCAGAATTTAACGGGAGGAGGCAGGGGGAACCAAAGCTACTGGTGAGCACCAATAGGAAAGGAGGCTGTGCAAGGGAGGGCACTGTTTACATCCCCTGTTGATTGCTAAAGCAGAGCTCCACTCAAAAGGGGATGTTCCACTTTAAGCACTCCTCCCTCCTATGCCACATTTGACATGTCATTTTTTTTTGGGGGTGGGGAGAGCAGATACCTAGTTATGACAGGTCACCACTCCCACTTTCGGTCGGACCGCCTTGGCGATGCGACTGGAGGTTCTCCTCTCCCCTTCCCTCCCTGCAATCTTCTGGGACATGTCGCAGATCCCAGAAGATTGCCCGACCATTACGGTGGCACAGCACGACTCGCGCATGTGCAGTGCACAACCGGCTGTAAAGCAGCAAGCTGTCACAGCCGTGTGTCCACAGTTGTAATGCCGGCGCTGGGGAGAGGAGAGGAAGAGAATCGAGGGTTTGGGTTGCCACATCACTGGACCGTGGGACAGGTGAGTGTGTGTTTTTTAATGTCAACAGCTACACTTTTTGTAGCTGCTGACTTTTAATAAACACAAAAAAGCCTGGACTTCCGCTTTAAGGATGACGGCTCCGTAACAATCAGCTATTCACTGGGTGTGTTTTTGGTGCATTTTTGTTGCAGTTCCCATTGACTTCAATGGGAGGTGCATCTTTGGTGCGCTTTTTAAAAATGCACCACAGATGTAACAAGCAGAACTTTTCAAACCGCAGAGAAAACGCAGAGCAGCGATGTGAAAGATGCGTTCCAGGGTGGCTAAAGTGCATCAGTGGGAAAGGGATGCTAGAATCAGATTGGTTGCTGCAAGCAAGAATAATGCTTCCATTGGACATTGATCAATAAGGCCCATCTAAGGATAATAAAGTTAAAACAATAATAAATCAGAATTAGAAATGATATAGAACTAAAGATGTACACCTTTGTACATTCTATGAATTATAAGAAGTGATATGATTTTGAAGCAAAATTTCCTATTTTGCCAATATGTCTAAAGGTTCTCATTTTTCCAGGTCATAGTGTACCTGGTTCTGTAATGTTCAGTGGCGGCTGGTGTTTTTTTTTTTGGGGGGGGGGGCGCAAACTACCACCGAACCCCCCCTTTCCGTGTCGCTGTCTGACGGTCAGTTCGGGCAGGGGGTGACGAGCTGCAGCTCCAGTGTCCTCTCCGTATCTTCCTCATAATGTGCTAGTATGCGTCATATACTAGCACATTATGAAATATTTACCTTAGAACAAAGTCCTTCCAGAGGTGCCTGCTTTCCGCTGAGACAGCTGACATCTTTCCCCTGTGTTTCTGCCTGGTTTGCGGGCCCCGGCCCTGTGAGTGGCTGGAGCCGTGATAAAGTCACTCCTGCATGTTTCCGGCATGGACTCTGAAGGTCTGCCACTGTATGCCAGACGTGCAGAGGGCATGTGCTGATGACGTCATCAGCTGCATGCACTCTGAATATCTCTAGGTTTAGTAGATAGTCACACTATCTGTAGGCTTACTATAGGCTTACCTGTAGGTACAAGTGGTGTAACAGGCAGTGCTAATTTCATCAACTAAAACTGACTAAAACATTTTAGTCGACTAACTTAATACCATTTTAGTCTACTAAAATAGACTAAAACTAAAATGACATTTTAGTCAAAAGACTAAAATGGGACTAAAACTAAAATGCCATTTTAGTCAAAAGACATATGCCCCATACACGCGGTTGGAAATTCCGATAGAAAAAGTCTGATTGGATTATGTTGTCAGAAAATCCGATCGTGTGTGGGCTCTATCGAACTTTTTCCGTCGGAATTTCCGACGGAAAAAGGTTGAGAGCTGGATCTAAAACTTTCCGACATCAAAATCCGATCGGACTTTTTTTACGATCGCGTGTAGATAATTCTGACACACAAAGTGCCATGCATGCTCAGAAAAAATTTGGAGACTAAAGCTATTGGCTACTGGCCTGTACGTAGTCCCGTCATACGTTTTCTACGTCACCTCATTCCGAACGATCGGATTTTCTGACAACTTTGTGCGACCGTGTGTATGCAACACAAGTTTCGGCCAAAATCCGTCTGAAAAAATCAGACGGATTTTGTACTCAGAATGTCCGACCGTGTGTATGGGGCATAAGACTAATACTAAATTGAAATTTGACGTCAAAATTAACACTGCTCTGTAGTGCATGTTCATACCTCAATACCATAAATAACGTATTTGATTTTTCACTCCAGCAGTATATAATGAGTTTGGAAATTGTAGAGAAATGCTTAAATAATGCATTATAATTTAGATAACTAAAATTAGTTTTAGTCTACTAAAATGTCCTAGAGATTTAGTCGACTAAATACGACTAAAACTAAAACATTCGCAGACTAAAATGGGACTAAAACTAAAATGCCATTTTAGTCCTAAGACTAAAAATAGATTGAACATTATAGATATGTTAATTATAATGCCACAACACTTTACCCTCCGCGTACTTCATTTAAACTCCCGCCTACTTGTTCTTTTTTTTTTTTTTTTTATAAAAAGAAATCAAAATTTTCTGCCAAAATGACACTGATAAAAGGGTTTACAATCACTTTAATCTTGAGGAACTTTTGATGGCATGAGCTCTTTTATTTGTTTGGTATTAAATATTGATGAAATTCCACTTATTTTGGTTGGAAAGTTATACTTTATTTTGCATAATTAATTATACAAAAAACAAATACTTAATCCTGTACAGTAACGCAGTGCATAAAATACACTACATAACAATTCAGTTCCAATCACACAATAAATACATTCATCCTGCGGTATGATGCCTAATGTGTTGTGCAGAATGAAATTCCACTTATTTATTTATGTGAAGAAATTGGGATTTACTTACTTATTTATGGATTGACTTTGTTGGTTGTGCATCCACTTTATTGTATATTATCGCTTATTATTATAATTGGGGATGCACACCTATTCACATAGATATATGCTTTATTTGATATCACAATGTTGTCCAACCCTTGTGATTGCAATAAAAGTGATACAAGAAAATTAGCATAAAAAAAAAAAAAAAAGTTAAATCACCCCCCCCCCCCCCCTCCTCCCAAAGGCAAACATATCACTGCTGATCACCGCAAATGTCAGATGAAGAGCAATAATTCTGGTGCTAGACCCCCTGGTAACATATAAAGGCTTTATAAGTGTCACCAATGGAGAATTGATTGATTGATCGTCGCCATCCCATTGGTGTGTGAAATTTTACAGCGTGACGTGTCTTTTGTCCATTTACGCAGCGTAACATCATGTTTTATATTCTACCAAATAATTGGGAATTATCTTGTGTGTCCCTAAAATACTTGATCCCACTGTCTTTATTATGGAGAACTTGGACACATGACAGTAAATGGTCCTAAATAAAGGAGCACAGTGATGTAATAAGAGGATAATACATGAGCCATCAGTGAAGAGGAAATGGAATGACATGGAAGGAATGCTGATTGGCCAGCGGAGGATCAGGACATGCTGGTACATGTAGTCACACATCACCCTCCCCCTCCTCATCACAGGGCAATCCCGGTGCTCTGCCTTCCTGGGTGTGGAAGGGTTAACCCCAGTGTGGAGTGGTCACATGACCCAGTGACATGCCTGTGGGGGCGGGGTTACAGTCCTCCATTATTTCTAAGCAGCTCCTGGAAAAAAAATCTCCAGCGGGAGGATCGGAGATCTGATCTATGCCTGTCACCGTACGGTGGTCCCCGGGGGTATGTATGTGTGCCACCGTCCCTACATACCTAGCGGACACCTACCGGCCCACTCCTCACTACTGCGCCCTGTGATGGGAGATCCCTACCGACCTGTCACTCATCACACCCTCCTCTCCTCCAACAGGGACATACACAGGACTGATCACCCGACAGGGACATCCAATGTCGGGACACAGAGGACAGACATGTCAGGGACATCCAATGCAGGGACATAGAGAGGACTGACATGTCAGGGACATCCAATGCAGGGACATAGAGAGGACTGACATATCGGGGACATCCAATGCCGCGACATAGAGAGGACTGACATGTCTGGGACATCCAATGCAGGGACATAGAGAGGACTGACATGTCAGGGACATCCAATGCAGGGACATAGAGAGGACTGACATGTCAGTGACATCCAATGCCGGGACATAGAGAGGACTGACATGTCAGTGACATCCAATGCCGGGACATAGAGAGGACTGACATGTCAGTGACATCCAATGCCGGGACATAGAGAGGACTGACATGTCTGGGACATCCAATGCCGGGACATAGAGAGGACTGACATGTCAGTGACATCCAATGCCGGGACATAGAGAGGACTGACATGTCTGGGACATCCAATGTCGGGACATAGAGAGGACTGACATGTCAGGGACATCCAATGCAGGGACATAGAGAGGACTGACATGTCAGGGACATCCAATGCAGGGACATAGAGAGGACTGACATGTCAGTGACATCCAATGTCGGGACATAGAGAGGACTGACTTGTCAGGGACATCTAATGCCGGGACATCCAATGCAGGGACATAGAGAGGACTGACATGTCAGGGACATCCAATGTCGGGACATAGAGAGGACTGACATGTCAGGGACATCCAATGTCGGGACATAGAGAGGACTGACATGCCAGGGACATCCAATGTCGGGACATAGAGAGGACTGACGTGTCAGGGACATCCAATGCAGGGACATAGAGAGGACTGACGTGTCTGGGACATCCAATGTCGGGATATAGAGCGGACTGACATGTCAGGGACATCCAATGCAGGGACATAGAGAGGACTGACATGTCAGGGACATCCAATGCAGGGACATAGAGAGGACTGACATGTCAGGGACATCCAATGCAGGGACATAGAGAGGACTGACATGTCAGGGACATCCAATGCAGGGACATAGAGAGGACTGACATGTCAGGGACATCCAATGCAGGGACATAGAGAGGACTGACATGTCAGGGACATGGAGAGGACTGACATGTCAGGGACATGGAGAGGACTGACATGTCAGGGACATCCAATGGCGGGACATAGAGAGGACTGACATGTCAGGGACATTCAATGGTGGGACATAGAGAGGACTGACATGTCAGGGACATCCAATGCAGGGACATAGAGAGGACTGACATGTCAAGGACATCCAATGCAGGGACATAGAGAGGACTGACATGTCAGGGACATCCAATGCAGGGACATAGAGAGGACCGACATGTCAGGGACATCCAATGTTGGGACATAGAGAGGACTGACATGTCAGGGACATCCAATGCCGGGACATAGAGAGGACTGACATGTCAGGGACATAGAGAGGACTGACATGTCAGGGACATCCAATGGCGGGACATAGAGAGGACTGACATGTCAGGGACATTCAATGGCGGGACATAGAGAGGACTGACATGTCTGGGACATCCAATGTCGGGACATAGAGAGGACTGACATGTCTGGGACATCCAATGTCGGGACATAGAGAGGACTGACATGTCAGGGACATCCAATGCCGGGACATAGAGAGGACTGACATGTCAGGGACATAGAGAGGACTGACATGTCAGGGACATAGAGAGGACTGACATGTCAGGGACATAGAGAGGACTGACATGTCAGGGACATTCAATGGCGGGACATAGAGAGGACTGACATGCCTGGGACATACAATGCAGGGACATAGAGAGGACTGACATGTCAGGGACATCCAATGCAGGGACATAGAGAGGACTGACATGTCTGGGACATCCAATGCAGGGACATAGAGAGGACTGACATGTCTGGGAGATCCAATGCAGGGACATAGAGAGGACTGACATGTCTGAGACATCCAATGCAGGGACATAGAGAGGACTGACATGTCAGGGACATCCAATGCAGGGACATAGAGAGGACCGACATGTCTGGGAGATCCAATGCAGGGACATAGAGAGGACTGACATGTCAGGGACATAGAGAGGACTGACATGTCAGGGACATAGAGAGGACTGACATGTCAGGGACATAGAGAGGACTGACATGTCAGGGACATCCAATGGCGGGACATAGAGAGGACTGACATGTCTGGGACATCCAATGCAGGGACATAGAGAGGACTGACATGTCTGGGACATCCAATGCAGGGACATAGAGAGGACTGACATGTCAGGGACATTCAATGGCGGGACATAGAGAGGACTGACATGTCTGGGACATCCAATGTCGGGACATAGAGAGGACTGACATGTCTGGGACATCCAATGTCGAGACATAGAGAGGACTGACATGTCAGGGACATCCAATGCAGGGACATAGAGAGGACCGACATGTCTGGGAGATCCAATGCAGGGACATAGAGAGGACTGACATGTCAGGGACATAGAGAGGACTGACATGTCAGGGACATAGAGAGGACTGACATGTCAGGGACATAGAGAGGACTGACATGTCAGGGACATCCAATGGCGGGACATAGAGAGGACTGACATGTCTGGGACATCCAATGCAGGGACATAGAGAGGACTGACATGTCTGGGACATCCAATGCAGGGACATAGAGAGGACTGACATGTCAGGGACATTCAATGGCGGGACATAGAGAGGACTGACATGTCTGGGACATCCAATGTCGGGACATAGAGAGGACTGACATGTCTGGGACATCCAATGTCGAGACATAGAGAGGACTGACATGTCAGGGACATCCAATGCAGGGACATAGAGAGGACTGACATGTCAGGGACATCCAATGCAGGGACATAGAGAGGACTGACATGTCAGGGACATCCAATGCTGGGACATAGAGAGGACTGACATGTCAGGGACATGGAGAGGACTGACATGTCAGGGACATCCAATGGTGGGACATAGAGAGGACTGACATGTCAGGGACATTCAATGGTGGGACATAGAGAGGACTGACTTGTCAGGGACATCTAATGCCAGGACATCCAATGCAGGGACATAGAGAGGAATGACATGTCAGGGACATCCAATGTTGGGATATATATATATTTATTATTATTATTCTACAGGATTTATATAGTGCCAACAGTTTTGACACACACGTACACACACGTACACACACGTACACACACGTACACACACGTACACACACGTACACACACGTACACACACGTACACACACACACACACACACGTACACACGTTGCTCGTCTGACCCCTCTAAATATATGTGCAGCTTTCTTATGAATTATAATCCTGTTAATATGTCATGTATAAATAATGCTCCTAGGAACAATGTTACTTCGTTAAAAAAAATATTATTAGTTGTAAACTGATGATCATATCTATTCTCATTTGGAGGCCTTCTACATCCAGCCCAAAATAGGAATAATAATACAGTAACAGTTATTAATGCTATTATTATTTTTAGGATTGTTTATTATTATTATTATTATTATGAATTGTTAATATTAGGACCTTATTATTTTTAGGACGTTGCATTATTATAATTATTACTATTAAGTCCTGTTGCTAAGTCCCCAGTCACATCCCTGCAGTGCACAAATACACATGTTGTATCTCCTCTGCGGTTCTATAAATTTTTAATGAACACCTTACTAAGGAACATACATTTAGCACGGCAGAACACACGGTATCAGAGTACTATGTGTTCAGTGCAGTGTGATATTAAAGCAGACCCAAGCACTTTGGCATGTTGTTGGACAATCCTTTCAAATAAAAGAGCTGACCCAATGCTGCGCATGTCGTCACATGTGAAATGCGCACGTTCTTCCACACCGGCGCGGGAGTGAACCAGGCCTCAATGATAAAAATACCAGTGCTAAATGTGGATGGTTTGGTATAGATTTTATTTACGATAACTTGTATTTAGTTTTCAGTTTATTTTAACAAGTAGGAGTCCCAATCCATCCCCAGACTTGTCAGAAATGCCTTTATTAACATGGCAATGAAACACCCCAAATCAGTCCAGAGCACCTTCTTTCCTTCCAGATGCTGATGAAATACAAGTGCCAGCATGTTCTGCCCACTTCTTGCCATCAAGATCTGGAGGGCAACAGGTTTCCATGACAACGGCAGATAAACATGGCTGTCACAGTATGAGAGCGCCCAGTTTGCCATGTTTGCCCTATGAAGTGGTCATTGTCCTATGTTCTGTATTCACACCCACCAACTTCTTCTATCACTACTTGGAATTACAATGATGTCTGTACCCGTTAGTTTCAAGTGTCTGCTTTTATTATCAGTATTGCTTAAAGTATAACTAATAGCAAGACATTTTTTTTTTTTTGGGTTGCATTGAGAGGGATTAGAACTCCTGTCATTTCTTATTGCTGTCTGTGCCCCATTATGGAGGTTCACTCTTTATTTGTCCTCTTTACCATCATCATTGAAAGTGAAAGTAAAAGAAAACGTCACATTTTGGTTTGTCCCCAGAACGGTAGTTTTGGTGACACCTAGGGATTCGCTCACTTTTGGAGGAATTTCTTCTCTCTTCCCGTTTTGGCTATGGGTCCGGAAATGAAGGGAAATCTCCCTCAAAGGGGTTGTAAACCCTTGTGCTTTTTCACCGTAATGCATCTTATGCACTCCCCCCCCCCCCCCCCCCTATTTTACTCACCTGAGCCCGGTAACCCTCTCTGCCCTTTGTCTTGGCTCTTGCCCGCACGGTAACCCCCAGGGAGAGCGCTTCTCCTAGGTGGTTTCCTGATGCGGGGAGGAACCACAAGCGACGCTGAGGGACCCTAGAAGAGGAGGATTGGGGCCACTCTGTGCAAAACGAACTGCACAGTGGAGGTAAGTATGATATGTTTGTTATTTAAAAAAAAAAAAAAAAAAAAAAAAAAACACAAGGGTTTAGTAACCCTTTAAGACTAAGGCTCGTACACACTAGAAGAAAACGGGGCGGACATTTTCATTTAGTGTGTACACAACTTTCGACAGCTGATTCTGAATTTTCATACGAAAACTCTCGAAGGGACGAACTCCAAATGCAAACAACGTTTTTTATTTATTTTTATTTATTTATTTATTTATTTTTTTAATGATTCTTTTCTTTTACTTACTATACCCTCTATACCCATAACTTTTATTTTACTTAAAAAATAAAATAAAAATATATATAGGCTACTATATGCATCGCATAGTAGCCCATTATGTGTCACTTACCTGAAACCGAAGCTCGCAATGTCACCGTTGTCCCCACTAGCAGTGAGCGTCCATCTTCTCCCCTCTTATAATATAAATTTCTCACAAGTGAGCACACCTCTCACATTTTTGTAAATATTTTATATCTTTTCATGTGACAACACTGAAGAAATGTCACTTTGCTACAATGTAAAGTAGTAAGTGCACAGCTTGTATAACAGTGTAAATTTGCTGTCCCCTCAAAATAACTCAACACACATCTATTAAAGTCTAAACCGCTGGCAACTAAAGTGGGTACACCCTTAAGTAAAAATGTCCAAAGTGGGCCCAATTACCCATTTTCCCTCCCCAGTGTCATGTGACTTGTTAGTGTTACAATGTCTCAGGTTTAACTGGGGAGCAGATGTCTTAAATTTGCTGTTATCGCTCTCATACTGGTCTCTGGAAGTTCAACATGGCACCTCATGGCAAAGAACTCTCTGAGGATCTGAAAAAAAGAATTGTTACTCTACATAAAGATGGCACAGGCTATAAGATGATTGCCAAGACCCTGAAACTGAGCTGCAGTACGGTGGCAAAGACCATACAGTGGTTTAACAGGACAGGTTCCACTCAGAACAGGCCTCGCCATGGTTGAACAAAGAAGTTGAGTGCATGGCACGTGCTCGGCATCATATCCAGAGGTTTTCTTTGGGAAATAGACGTATGAGTGCTGCCAGTAATGCTGCAGAGGTTGAAGGGGTGGTGGGGTCAGCCTGTCAGTGCTCAGACCATACACCGCACACTGCATCAAATTGGTCTGCATGGCTGTCATCTCAGAAGGAAGACTCTTCTAAATATGATGCACAAGAAAGCCTGCAAACAGTTTGCTAAAGACAAGCAGACTAAGAACATTGATTACTGGAACCATGTCCTGTGGTCTGATGAGACCAAGATAAACTTATTTGGTTCAGATGGTGTCAACTGTGTGTGACGGTAACCAGTTGAAGAGTACAAAGACAAGTGTCTTGCTTACAGTCAAGCATGGTGGTGGGAGTGTTGTGGTCTGGGGCTGCATGAGTGCTGCCGGCACTGGGGAGCTACAGTTCATTGAGGGAACCATCAATGCCAACATGTACTGCGACATACTGAAGCAGAGCATGATCCCCTCCCTTCCGAGACTGGGCCGCAGGGCAGTATTCCAACATGACGACCCCAAACACACCTCCAAAATGACCACTGCCTTGCTAAAGAAGCTGAGGGTAAAGGTGATGGACCAGGACAAGCATGTCTCCAGACCTAAACCCTATTGATCATCTGTGGGCCATCCTCAAACGGAAGGTGGTGGAGCACAAGGTCTCTAACATCCACCAGCTCCATTGTGTCGTCATGGAGTGGAAGAGGACTCCAGTGGCAACGTGTAAAGCTCTGGTGAACTCCATGGCCAATAAGGTTCATGTACTGCTTGAAAATAATGGTGGCCACACAAAATGTTGACACTTTGGGCCCAATGTGGACATTTTCACTTAGGGGTGTACTCACTTTTGTTGCCAGTGGTTAAGACATTAATGGCTGTGTGTTGAGTTATTTTAGGGGGCAGCAAATTTACACCCGTTTTACAAGCTGTACACTCACTACTTTATATTATAGCAAACTGTCATTTCTTCAGTGTTGTCACATGAACAGATATAATAAAATATTTACAAAAAAATGTGAGGGTTGTACTCACTTGTGTCAAATATTGTGCATAAGACTCAAATCACAAAGCTTTTAAATTTAACTAAAGCCTTAAAAAAACACCGACCCAGTCTCCTCTATAATTGACCTAGTGCTGCGCATGTGCCAGGGTGACTGCATTGCTGTGTATGCGTGGAAGTGACCTCCTCCCGCTCTGCTCAATGATGTCCTTATTCACGCCTTTGCGATTTGTTGCGACACAATACACCACAAGTGGCATCCAATTATTGACTATGGGTCCCATTCACACCCATGCAAAATGCTTCTCTGCGTCTTGGAAAAAGGTGCAGGGCTTCTTTTGTGTGACATTTTTGTTGTTTTTGACCTCCATAGACCTCAATGATCAATGGGATCAATTAAAAAAAACGGATTAAAATAACACCTGGAAATGCAGATGCACTTGTGTGAACCTAGCGCAACTGAAATGACTAATTGCATGAATACTTTTATATCAGAGTTGTCGACTCTATTGATCACTAATCACCATCCTAAGTGGCCATCCAGGAAGTCTTCCTATATACAGTAATGATCTTGGCCTCTAGAAAATGGCTTTACTGCTGGAGAGAAATAGAGGGCTGCCACTAATTACTTCTGAAAATGTGATTTGCTTGGTTGAAAGGATTACTTCACCTTTTGGAACAGGTTACATGTTCCGCCCGTACTTTGAGGTCCTGCCGCTAGTTTGCCCTCTTAACCTTGTTGTGTCAGCGGGTTGGGGATGTTCTCCCAACACCCACTGTCAGTGATTTCACATATCTGCAGTCCGGTGTCCTGTGCATTTCTGTTCACCGGTTCAGGTGCAAATTTTTTTCCCTGGATTCTCACCTGAACTGGACCCAAAAAAAGCACAGGACCCTTTTTAAAACTGCACCGCAGCCGTCCCGCACCTGTGTGAACCCGCTCTATTGAAAGTCAGTCACACTCACATGTTATGCGCATTGGATGCGGTTAAAAACTCATCCAATTTGCATATATGTGAACCCAGTCTTAAAACACCACTGCTTCTGGACACACTGGCAGTGGGGTTTTTTCTACCTCTAAATGTGTACATGGACACAGGCTAACATGCAGGGGGGTTTAGAGGCAGAGAAAAAGAAAAACACCAGACACCAAAACAGCCACGTTTAAAAAATGTCCAGTGCGCATAAGGCTTAAATGTGTATTACAGGTTTATTGTATTCTTTGAACTTTTAATAGCTTTGCTGCAAGGTTGTGTGTGTTGGGTGTGGGGATTTTTTTATTTTTTTATTTTTTTGCTTCTGCCAAGGCCAGTCTAGTTGCAGTCCTAACCAACTCCTCTCAGGGGAGTATGTGTGACCCCAAATAGACACTTTGCTGTATTTTGTTATGACTATGTGGATCTGTTTCTGTGGCTTATTTTCTTGGTTTTTTTTTTTTTAGTTTAGTTTTTTTTTCTTCTTTTGTTGTGACCATAAACTGGGCTAAACTCATTCATTTGCAATTCTGGTGGTTCAGTCTAGGAGCCAGCATAGACCATAAACAAACATAGATGGCAAAGGCACAGGCGGACATATTCAAATTTTTATTTTTTTTGACTGACTCCGTAGTTGGGTTTCAAGTGTAATGCAAAAAAGCTTCAGAAATTGACAAAAAAAAAAAAAAAAAACTGTCTGGTTTCTATTTTTTCTTTTTCTGATATCTGAGGACTGCACCTAACCTTGGTGTTTTTTATGTTGCTTCAATAGCAGAACAGCACAGTATTCAGTATATGGTTTGACAGGTGACAGGCATGATGTATGGTGACTAGAGCTGCATGATTCTGGGAAAAATGAGCATCACAATTTTTTTTTTTTTTGCTTAGAATAAAGATCACAATTCTCACTGCGTAACATCATGGGGCAGATGAGCGAGGGGGGGTTACAGTGGTGGGGCAGATGAGCGGGGGGGGGGGGGTTACAGTGGTGGGGCAGAGAAGAAAGATACACCGATTGTCCTAATTTGACAGGGGCACGGGTGAGCCGCCTCCGAACATACACTGTCAAGTATATATAGAATATGATAAATTCATTAGTGTACTATTGTTTTGGCACCTCATGTCCTAAACCCACATCTGCCTATTAACCACTTCCCATCCAGGCCAATTCTGACATTTTGCTCCTACATATATAAAAATTATTGTATGTATGCGTTTTTTTTTTTTTTTAACCACTTCAGCTCCGGACCAATAAACACCTTAAGGACCAGAGGTCTTTTTGCAATTTCGCACTGCGCTGCTTTAACTGGTAATTGCGCGGTCATGCAATATTGCACCCAAACGAAATTTGCGTCCTTTTCTTCCCACAAATAGAGCTTTCTTTTGATGGTATTTGATTGCCTCTGCGATTTTTTTTTTTTTGCGATATAAATGGAAAAAGAGCGAAAATTTTGAAAAAAAAAGATATTTTCTTCTTTTTGTTATAAGAAAAATCGAATAAACTAAATTTTAGTCATACATTGAGGGCAAAATTTATTTAGCCACATGTCTTTAGTAAAAAAAATGTCAATAAGCGTATATTTTTTGGTTTGCGCAAAAGTTATAGCGTCTACAAACTAGAGTACATTTTCTGGAATTTACACAGCTTTTAATTTATGACTGCCGATCTCATTTCTTGAGGTGCTAAAATGGCAGGGCAGTACAAATCCCCCCCAAATGACCCCATTTTGGAAAGTAGACACCCCAAGGAAATTGCTGATGGGTATGTTGAGCCCATTGAATATTTATTTTTTTTTGTCCTAAGGGATTGAATAATGACAAAAAAAATAAAAAAAAATTTTTTTTACAAAAAGTTGTCACTAAATGATATATTGCTCACACATGCCATGTTTATATGTGGAATTGCACCCTAAAATATATTCCGCTACTTCTCCCGAGTATGGCGATACCACGTGTGTGGGACTTTTTGGGAGTCTAGTCGCGCACGGCACCCCGAAAACCAATCACCACCTTCAGGATTTCTAAGGGTGCAAATTTTTGATTTAACTCCTCACTACCTATCACAGTTTCGAAGGCCATAAAATGCCAAAATAGCACAAAACCCCCCAAAATGACCCCATTTTGGAAAGTAGACACCCCAAGCTATTTACTGAGAGGCATGTTGAGTCCATGGAATATTTTATATTTTGCCACAAGTTGCGGGAATATTACAAACTTTTTTTTTTTTGCACCAAGTTGTCACTAAATGATATATTGCTCACACATGCTATGGGCATATGTGAAATGACACCCCAAAATACATTCTGCTGCTTCTCCCGAGTACGGGGATACCACATGTGTGGGACTTTTTGGGAGTCTAGTCGCGCACGGCACCCCGAAAACCAATCACCACCTTCAGGATTTCTAAGGGTGCAAATTTTTGATTTAACTCCTCACTACCTATCACAGTTTCGAAGGCCATAAAATGCCAAAATAGCACAAAACCCCCCCAAATGACCCCATTTTGGAAAGTAGACACCCCAAGCTATTTACTGAGAGGCATGTTGAGTCCATGGAATATTTTATATTTTGCCAAAAGTTGCGGGAATATTACAAACTTTTTTTTTTTTTGCACAAAGTTGTCACTAAATGATATATTGCTCACACATGCTATGTGCAGAAGTCAAATTACACCCCAAAATAAATTCTGCTGCTTCTCCCGAGTACGGGGATACCACATGTGGGGGACTTTTTGGGAGCCTAGCCACGTACGGGACCCCGAAAACCAAGCACTGCCTTCCGGATTTGAATATAAAATGCTATAAAAAACAAACTAACCAGAGTCACCCGTAACACTTATACGGTGATCAGTGGTGAAAGGGTTAACTAGGGGCAATCAGGGGGTTCAAATTTTTATTAGGTAGTATATGGGGGTCCCTGGCGCTATATAAAAACCTGACGGGGAACCTAAATAACTAACTGGCTAACCAGCGTCACCAGTGACACTTATACTGTGATCGCTGGTGAAAGGGGGTGAAAGGGTTAACTAGCAGCAATCAGGGGGTTAAAACCATTATTGGGTAGTATATTGGGGTACCTAGCGCTATAAAAACCTGGCGGTGAACCTAAAAAAATAACTAGCTACCTAGCGACACTAGCGACACTGATGCAGCGTTCAGAAAAATTATCGCTTAGTGACACTGGCAAAAGGGGGTGAAAGGGTTAACTAGCGGCAGTCAGGGGGTTAAAAACATTATTGGGTAGTATATCGGGGTACCTAGCGCTATAAAAACCTGGCGGTGAACCTAAAAAAATAACTAGCTACCTAGCGACTGTAGCGACACTAATGCAGCGATCAGAAAAACGATCGCTTAGTGACACTGGCAAAAGGGGGTGAAAGGGTTAACTAGCGGCAATCAGGGGGTTAAAAACATTATTGGGTAGTATATCGGGGTACCTAGCGCTATAAAAACCTGGCGGTGAACCTAAAAAAATAGCTAGCTACCTAGCGACACATGCAGCGATCAGAAAAATGATCGCTTAGTGACACTGGCAAAAGGGGGTGAAAGGGTTAACTCTAGGGGCAATCAGGGGGTTAAATCTTTATTGGGGGGTGATAGGGGGCTACCCTGGACCTAACACTAACTGTCCTGACAGTTTTTACTGTCACAACTGACACTGAATGCATTGATCAGTAAAGAAATGATCAATGCAATCAGTGACACTGTGACTGGGGGGGGAGGGGGGGATCGGGGGGGGTTTGTGTGCCTGTGTGTACCTACATGTCAGTGTAGTGTTGGTGCACACTTACTTTTACTGTTCTCCTCGTAGTCCGGTCAAAAAGACCGCCCCGAGGAGAATGACATCACTTCCTCCTTCCTGTGTAAACAATACACAGGGGAAGAAGCTTCTCATTGGCCAGGAGCGATCCAGAGGGGGTGGCCGAAAACCAACGGCCATCCCCTCATCACGGAGCGCTCCTGGACCGAATCGGACCGCCGTAACCAGCGGGAGGGGGTCCGATCGGACCCCCCACCCGCTGGAAGGCAATCACGTTGATGTACGGGATTATGCCTGCCTGTGCCATTGTGCTGACGTACAATGGCAATACGGCGGTCCTCAAGTGGTTAAGCAAATACCGTAGAGAATACAATGGCGGTCGTTGCAACTTTTTTTTTATCTCGCACGGTATTTGTGTAGCAATTTTTCTAACACTTTTTTTGGTTTTATGCTTTAAAAAAAAAAAAAAATTTAAGTTAGCCAAATTTTTTTTGCATAATTGGAAAGATGAAGTTACGCCGAGTAACTAGATACCTAACCTGTCACGCTTCAAAATTGAACACGCTGGTGGAATGGCGCCAAACTTCGGTACTTAAAAATCCCCATAGGCAACACTGTAAATTTTTTTTTTTTTTTTTTTACTGGTTACATGTTTTGAGTTAGAGGAGATCTAGGGCTAGAATTATTGCTCTCGCTCTAAGGTTTGTGGTGATGCCTCACATGTGTGGTTTGAACACCGTTTTCGTATGTGGTTGGGACAGGGGCGCTTCAAGTGTATTTATTTTTTTTATTGTTAATTTTATTTTGCTTTTTTTTTAGTTTAACACTTTAAAAAAAAATAAAAAAAAATTGATCACTTTTATTCCTATTATTAAAGAATGTAAACATCCCTTTGTAATAAGAATATGGCATGATCGGTCCTCTTTACAATAAGATATGGTGGTCGATAAGACCCCACATCTTGCCTCTAGGCTGGGAAGCCTGAAATAAAAGCTCGGCTTTCCAGGGAGGCGGCGCCATTCGTTTGAATGCAGAGGCCAGGCGTGACATCATAACATCGCACTCGGCCTCTGAACGATCATAGAGACTTCACTGACCATATGGTCCGCCGGAAATCTCTATGGTTACCATCTGGGGCTGGCGGATCCTGTCTCCGACACACCGATGGTTTCGGTGGGTACAAGCACCAGGGGGCGGCGGGAGGGGGGGCGCCCCCTCTCGCCGCCCATAAGAACGATCAAGCAGTGGAACAGCCGCTATGATCATTCTTATGGTGTAGGAAATTGCCGGCTGAGAAAAGCCGATATCTGAATGATGTCTGTAGCTGCAGGCATCATTCAGATATACCCCAGCAAATTCAAGGACGTCCTATTTCATACCTTGGGCGGGAAGAGGTTAACTAGAAATAAAATCTGGTGTTCACGCTATTAGGAAAATAAAAGAAAAAGACAGGTAATGGATTCTGAGGAAACATTGTCACTATGGAAACCATTTTTGGAGTCTTCCCAAAAGAGCTCTGACTATACGCTGATTTTTTTTAATGTTTTTAGCTTAAACCCAAACTCTGGGAGAATTTAGAATTAAGCCTTGCAGTGTGTGTATTTTTTTTTTTTTTCTTGCAGTAAGAATTTTTTGCAGTTTATGGTATTGTGGCAATGACCTATTCAGTTTCCAGTCAGGCTGGTTTTGCACTACATAGTTGGTCACCTTTAGAAGGAATTTCACCCACTCCCTGTTGTGTCTCTGGTGCAGCAAATGGACAAAATCTCCATAACAAGATGGGCAGCAAAAAAAAACAAAAAACAAACAATGTTCAAGGTTTAAACCATTTCCCAAAAATTCCAAATCTGTAGTCTAAATCAAAAGAACGGCTTGGATGACAGCTATAGCTCCCTTCATAGATACAGTAGAGTAATTGAGCGTAGTCACCCAAGGACAGCAAGTTTATTAGTAGCAGTATTACTAGGTGAAAATAAAGGGGGGGGGGGGGGGAGAAACTAATTACAATTAAACAATTAAAATAAATGCAGATAAAACAACTAAGGACTCGTAAGCTGCAATATTTTAATTTTATTTTATTTTTTGAAGGCAGGTTTAGATATACAGTGCTCAACATAAATGAGTACACTCCTTTTTTGAAAAGTACGATTTTAATCTATATCGCAAAAAACACAAGAGCAATCCTTGACAAAACTGAGTTTTATAGAACATTTGTTTTGCTCATTACATGAAAGTAAGGTTAAAAATATAAATTTAGATGACAAAGGGGGTTATTTACGAAAGGCAAATCCACGTTGCACTGCAAGTGCACTTGGAAGTTCAGTCGCTCTAAATCTAAGGGGAAGATCTGAAATGAGGGGAAGCTCTGCTGATTTTATTATCCAATCATGTGCAAGCTAAAATGCTGTTTTTTTATTTTCCTTGCATCTTCCAAATGCACTTGCAGTGCAAAGTGGATTTTTCTTTAATAAATAACCCCCATAATTCTCAGTTTTACTCAAATTGGCAAAAATGAATACACCCCACAACAAAAAACAACATCATCTAGTATTTTGTATGATCTCTATGAGGACAGCAGCAAGTCTTCTAGGCATGCAATGAACAAGTTGGAGACATATTGCAAAGTCTATCTTTTTCCATTCTTCAAGAATGACCTCCTTTTAGAGTCTGGATGCTGGATGGAGAGTAATTCTCAACTTGTCTCTTCAGAATTCCCCATAGGTGTTAGATTGGGTTCAGATCAGGAGACCTACTTGGCCACTGAATCACTTTCACCCTGTTCTTTAGAAATACAACAGTGGTCTTAGATGTGTGCTTTGGATTATTGCCATGTTGGAAAAATGTATGACAACCAAGGACACGGAGTGATGGTAGCATCTTCTCTTTCAATATAGAGCAGTACAACTGTGAATTCATGATACCATCAATGAGATGTAGCTCCCTGACACCAGCAGCACGCATTCAGGCCCACAGAAGGACACCATCCACCACCATGTTTCACTGTAGGCCCCATGCATTCTTTGTACTCCTTAACTTTGCCACCACATATAGTTTTAAAGCAATCCGTTCCAAAACCTTTATCTTGGTCTCATCGCTCCAGAGTACAGATTCCAAATAGTCTTCTTCAGCATGGGCCCTGGCAAATTCTAGGCAGGTTTTTTTTGTACATGGACTTTAGGAGAGGCTTCCTTCATGGACAACACCCCATGCATGTCATTCCTCTGCAGTGTATGCCATATTGTGTCGCAGGATACAATTGCCCCAGTTTGGCTTTCTACTTCTTTAGATAACTGCAGTGAACTTGCATGGCGATTTTTCTTCAACCCTCATCAGAAGACGCTCCTGTCGAGGTGCTAACTTCCGTGGACTGCCTGGACATCTTTATGAGATGGTTGCAGTTCCATCTTTATTACATTTTTGTATCCATCTTGCTACAGTATTCTGACTGATAATTAAAGCTTTGCTGATCTTGTAGCCTTCACCTTTCTTGTGTAAAGGAATTATTTTCTTTCTCCGGCCTTGTGACATTTCTCTTCCATGTGGAGCCATTGCTGACAGCATGAAATGGGAAGGGGTTTTCTTTGTTAAAGCAGAGTTCCAGTCCCCCAAATACTTTTTTGTTAATAAACACTCCTCCATACTTGTTTAAACATATCTAGCAACATTTAGAACATGTCCTATGTGTAGTCCCTGTAGTTTGTGTTCAAATATTTTAAGACTAACCAGATCTTGGAAGCAGGCAAGATCCATATCATCTGTGGGCTCCTAAAGCCCTCTTCTTTTGATTTCCGGGATTTGGTGCAGCTGGCAACCCAGCATTCACCTCCTGATCTTGCGCCTGCACATTGAGCAGCTCTCGCTCTTTCTGACAGTTTGCCATAACAATGGCAGCCTCAGCAGAAGTTCCCACCCCATTGCTATAGCAACTTGTCAATCATGACATCTGGGCCCCCCCCCCGTTCGTGTCATTTCCGGTCTGGAAATAATGCAAGATTTCTTCAATAGGCGATTTGCAAGGACTCCTGAGATACATGACTCTGCTATTCCAGGAGCCCTTGAAGATCGCCTAGTGACATAATCGAATATATAGCCATTTATTACGGCATTTAGGATGGGCATGAGAGTGATTGGTCCTTCAAAAAATGTGTGGAACTCTGCTTTAACTACCTCATCCCCGGAACGATTTGCCCCCTTCCTGACCAGAGCACTTTTTGCGATTCGGCACTGCGTGGCTTTAACTGACCATTCCGCCGTTGTGCGATGTTGTACCCAAACAAAATGGACGTCTTTTTTTTTTTCCCCCACTAATAGAGCTTTCTTTTGGTGGTATTTGATCAACTCAAATTTTATTTTTTATTTTTATTTTTTTACTAGTAATGGCAGCAATCGCCGCTTTTATTTTATTTTTTTATCAGGACTGCGACATTATGGCGGACACATCGGACAATTTTGACACATTTTTGGGACCATTGGCATTAATACAGAGATCGATGCTATAAAATTGCATTGATTACTGTAAAAATGTCACTGGCAGTGAAGGTATTAACCACTAGGGGGTGGGGAGGGGTTAAGTGTGTTCTAGGGTGTGTTTTTAACTGTCTGGGGGATGGGCTAGCAGTGACACGACACTAGGCAGAATGGGGAGAGGCTGTGTTTACATCGGCATCTCCCCGTTCTTCAGCTCCGTGACACGATCGCGGGTATCCCCACGGACATCGAGTACGCGGTTACCGCAGGCATGGTCACAGAGCTCACAGGTACGTTACTTTTCCCAGCCGTGCCATTCTGCCGACGGAAATATACAGGTGGCAAGCGATCAAGTAACTCCCTTTTATAATCGGCTGTCTGTTGGACATCGGTTTAATGAATAATTAGACTCGATTGTAGTTGAATTCTTGTTAATTAGGATTTTGTTGTCAAAAATTTTAGCTTTGCTCCTAGTGCCGCGTGCACATGACTGGACTTTCTGGCAGACTAGGTCCGTCGGACATTCGGATTGTGTGTGGGATAAACCGATCCTTTTTCATAAAAATAATAAAAATCTGACGGACCTAGAAATAGAACGACAGACTCAAATCCTATAGGGACCAAATACAATGCAAGGGAAGCTATTGGCTACTGGCTATTGAACTTCCTTTTTTAGTCCCGTCTTATGTCATCATGTTCAAAACTAATGGACCTTCGAACAGACTAAGTCCGTTCATGTGTGGGCAAGTCCGTTTGTTTGGAACTCCGCCGAAAGTCCATCGGGAAGACCGTCTGACCTTTTTTGCCAGAAAGTCCGGTCGTGTTTATGCAGACTTTAATTGATGATTATTCAATTTTGCATGATCTGAATTAATTTGTTAGGAAAAATACTTTTTTGTGTGGGCAAATTTAAAGTGGAGCTCTGCCCACTCACGAAAAAGTTAAAGTCAGCAGCTACAAATACTCCAGCTGCTGACTTTTAATATATGGACACTTAACCTGTCCAGGGAGCCCGCAATGTCTGCACCCTAGCCAATCTTCGGATCGGCTGTCGGGTGCAGCTGCCACCATTCCTGGTAGGGGAACTGTGCATGCGAGAAGCACGCTGCTCTTTCTAATTGGCCTGATAGCGGAGAAAGGAGGGGGGTGGGCAAACTTCTGAGAGACTGCGCCATGGTGAAAGGTGTCAAATGTGGCACCAAAGGTGGGGAGGAGACGCAGAAGTTCCACTTTTGTGTGGAACTCCGCTTTAAGGCTCCTTTCATACTGAGGTGCCTCTAAACTGCCAGTAAATCACTGAGTGCTTGAAGAGCCTTTCAGGCGCTTTTAAAGAGCTTTCCATTCATTTCAATGGAGAGGGGTGTTTTTTCAGCGCACGGCCCCAATGTGAAAGCATTCATTGATTTTAATGGAAATAGGTTTTCATGAGCTTTTCAGGCAGGCGCTTTTTATTTATTTATTTATTTATTTATTTATTTATTTTTGTGTGAAAGGGGTCTAACAAATTTTGGTTGCAATCGATGGCCCGCATTTGTGGGAGTATTTGGTAGTATAGTGTCCCATAGAAAATGTTGATTCTGAAAGCAAAGTAAAGGTTTTCTGACAAATCTGTTGGGGTGTACTTATTTATGCTGAGCACTGCACATGCTTCACCCATGTATGACAGGTTTACTTTACGCTTACCAGAGCTTTGCAGTAAGGACTTAATGGGTGCTTTTATTAAGCTGTTATATGGCCAATAAAGCTTTAAATACACGTTGCCGATGATGAACTGTTCTATCCCATCCTGGATGTTCATTGAAATAGAATGTTATGTACGTATTGTGGGGTATACCTGTGAACGAGAGACCCTGTATAATTATCTAGCCAGGTTATCGCTGAACAAAGCTGCAGTTCATTCTCTTTCTTTCGGAAGTGTCGCTTTTTTATTTTATTTTATTTTTTGTGCCAGATGTAGGAGAGTAGGACTAGATCCAAAAATCTTGTGGTTAGCAGCAATTATAGAAGTTGACATTTGGCTTCCCCACAAAGCCCATTGAGAGGACAGTCAGGCCGTTACTTATCCAGAAACATGAAATTTGACTTTTTTTTTTTTTTTTTCTCAAAGTGAAATTTAAGATTCTGTGTATTTGGATTTAATGTTTAATATAGGACTTGGACCTCTTTCACACGGACTCTCTAGACCTCTATGGAGCTTCGGATGTCAGCGGTGACCTGTCCGCTGACAACCGACCCGATCTGAAAAAGTGTGACGGAGGAAAAACCTATTTTTCCATCCGTCTGAGGATCGGATCGGGTTACGACGGACGCTCAGTGGGGATCGACAGAGCGATCCCCGCTGAGCAAGCGGATGTCCATGGGGCGGATCAGCACGGATCCGTCCCGTGTGAAAGAGCCCTAAGTCTTGTCCCTCCTCCAGGCTCTGATTGTACAGTGGAGGAGAAGCAACAGATTGATTAGCTTATCACTCTGATTTCTTCTCCAGTCAATGTATTCCTTGCTGGTACATGAGTACTGCAGCATAACTGATAGGCCCCTTGTGCTGCTTCCCTCTCCCCTTCCATTCGGAATATTGTAAAATATCAAGTCAAATTCAGGTGCTTATGCTTGTTAAAACCTAAAATGCAGCCCAAATCACAAACCGAAAAATCAGCACAAGGGACAGCCAGTAGGATGTGTCCCTTGTGCTGATTCCTCTTCTGTTGTGAAAATCTTCTTCCATCCTGCAGCTGCTGATCACTATAAAAACTTTTTTCCACAAAGGCTATTCGATAGAAGTTGCGGGAACCTGGCACACATGGATTGAAATTCAGACGATCTTTGCTGTAGCAGATGAATTTCGATCCATCTATGGCCAGCCTTACTAAACAGTACAGTTGGGAGGATCGGCATGACAGTCAGGCAGCAGTTTAGTTTAGACTCATGTGCAATATATATGTAAAGCGTTGCATAAATTGAGAGTGCTATATAAGTACCTGTAATAATAACATTTTTATATTTTATTATATTGAAGATTATATTCAACCCTTTTTAAGACATTTCAGATTTATAACTGGTGACTCATAAGAGATCAGATATTTCTTTGTGTTCAGTGATCGGAATTTTTCAAAGTAAGTCCCCTGCATATATTACTTTTTTTTTTTTTTTTTTTAAGCAGTAAGAATTGCAGATTGTAGTGGGATTATGAAATGTTGCTGAACCTTTTGTTTCAGAGATTCATGTAATTCTAGATCCCAAAAGCAGGGAATTGAACAGAGGCCGGTAGTCCTGACACTGAGAGTCTCAGTTTTGCTATTTTTGGTTCATAGATTGTTTTCATTCCGACTGCGTATGAACCTCTGCTTTGTGTATTTATGTTTAATGCATTTAGTATCTGGAGACATTGATTTTCACATGAAGTACATTTGCTCACAGTCAGCTATTGCTCACTGCCTAGGGCTATGTGCGATGTATTGACAATAATTAGTCTCTATCATTGCAGGATTATGTATAGCAATATTTTCTAAAAAATGCTGTTTGGTTGATGACATGTTCTGAGTTGTGTAATATATATATTTTTTAAATTCTTTGTCTATGTCTCTTGGTTTTACGAAGCTTTAAAGACTTCTTCATTCTTTGCTGTAGTATAATAATAAAAATAAAAACTTTGCTTAAAGAGTTAACAAAAATTCAAAATATATGTATGTAGAGGTAATTTTATTTATTTTTTGGATAATGCTAAATGCAACAAATATTTTTTTATTTTTTTTAAATAAGAAAATAGTTATACCTACTTCCAGGTTATTGGACACGGGCAGGCTATTGAGGAAATTTTTTGGTTTAAATCTGATATATATATATATATATATATATATATATATATATATATATATATATATATATATATATATATATATATATATATATATATATATATATATATATATATATATATATATATATATATATATATATATATATATATAAAATATAATTTTAGATTTTTATCAAATTTATTGCTTTTGGAGTAAAAATCTATCTAAAGTTAGTTTTCTATTTAAGATACATTCACTTGTCATTTCAGATCCATCGGGGCAGCGCCTGTTGGCATCCACTCGCCTCCTGGGCGACACCTCTCTCACCTTGTGTCACTGCCGCATCACCAGCCGTCCCATTAAAGACTGTTGTTGAGTCGACAGCGGGTCAGAGGAGGAGCCGTTGCAGGACAGAGATGACAGTTACCCTTTAAAAATTATGATTTAAATCAATCCTTGATTTAAATCAAATCCACCCTGCCCTGGGGCACCTCTTATAATCCTACCCAACTCCAGGAATGCTCAGTTTGTGTTCGTGTCTGAAGGTGATGGACCTCTTCTCCTTCACTGAGAAATCTGCCTCCACTAGCTTTTCTTATTTTTCTTATTTTCTTTAGATTTTTCAATCAACACCGCGCTGCCTTGTAATGCCTAAGAGAAGCAGGGTATTTACTTTGGTAAAACCTTGGAAGCCATTCCCAGACCCCATGCTGTGAGGATTGCCTGTAATGTTTGCTTTGGGCACTGCATGGGTGCTCGCCTTGGCACTTTGTGAAACGCGTTGTCAGCTGCAGTGTGCTATAGAGGTCCAGGGTCATGGCACATGGCTGCCTAATTGTCCGCCTTGAAAATGCATGAGGCTGGATACACACGGTTCAAATATCTGCCGACATTTGGACCATGTCTACAGCTGTCCTTCCAACAGAAGCTGGTCTAAGAACCAGTTTTTGTCAGAGACCTGCTGGAAAACCTGACCGCCACTGATTAGTGTGTTCTGGTGGGACGTGTCCCCCTGTTAGAACACAAAGGCACAGCAGGAGAGATTGGCACACTAACATTGCTTAGTTAGTACAGCGTTCCTCCCTTTTTTTTTTTTTTTTTCGTTCAGCCCACTGGGTTGAAGGGAAAAAAAGATGATTGTGTACTAGGCCTTACTCTGAAACCACGTAAAGCCTTTGATGCTCAAAAGGAGAGAATTTATTTATGACACCTGAGTAATACAAAGACCGTGAGATGAATGGATGAGCCATTCATTTAGGCCGTATAAAAATAACTATCTAGTATACACTGATTTGTAGCATCTTTCTTTGCTCCGTTTTATAGATGGCAAGTTCAACTCTGAATTGCAGCTTACATTGAGTACTTCTTGAGTGGTATTCTTCCTGGGTGAACTCCAAGGATCACTAATTGAAACCTTGATTAAATGTGATTTAATAGATGTTTTGTAGTGTCTGGGGGGTCAACTGGCTCAGACTCATGATAAGGGAGGAATAAGAGATTAGGTGATTTATCAAGGATTTAAAGGATAAGTACACTTTTGCGGACTATCTCGATATTGTCTTTTTTATCCTTCTGATCATTTCAACATAGAAAAAAACTGGGTACACACAATGGGAAAATCGGAATAAAAATTCTGTACAAGGAACGATCGTTCGATTTTTGTATAGTGTGTACCCAACTGTCCACCTCCGATTTTCAGACTTTCCAAACAAAAATTTCCAAAGGGACAAACTCAAAATCGGATACAAAAGACTGCACATGATCAGAAACAAAAAAAAAAAAAGCCTTTGTTGTATGAGAAGGTTTTTGTACATTATTTCCATCCTCTATTCCGACTTGCTGTGGATCACCAAGGAAAAATTGGATGATCGTTCACCCGATTTTCTTAAAGTGTGTAGTGTACCCACCTTAACACAGACCTCTGGTTTAGCTAATAACCATACGTATGTATGTTGTACGCACTATTCCAAGCTGTGTGCCTTTCCTCTTCCATACTGTGCATGGTTACTGTGGTGTATGTGTTGTGTTTTTTTTGCTTGTTTTTTTTTTTGGAGAACCTGTTATCAAAAATGGGCTCTACTTTGAAATCAACATGTACTGTATTACTGTATGTGTGTGTCCTCCTTTTTTCTTTTTTACCATGGATTTTCAGCCCTTGTAGTCTGTTAAACGGGTAACATGGGCCAAACCCTTACATACAGCATACCCAGTGAATTGCCTGGCCTCAGGTGACCCACAGAGGTGAAACTAATTCTCCTAGATAAGTTGTACCTGTTTATCTGCAGTCTTCTCTCTACATCTGTTCACAATTTATAAAGCTTGTCTGTCTGAGCTTTCAGAAAATGGACGGAGAGCTTAAAGCGGAGCTCCACCCGATTTAAACATATAATCTAAAATGCATATACCGTATATACTCGAGTATAGGCTGACCCGAATATAAGCCGAGGCCCCCAATTTACCCCCAAAAAAACTGGCAAACTTATTGACTCGTGTATAAGCCGAGGGTGAGACATGCCTGTCCATCCCTGTGTGTGTGTCCGTCCATCCCTGTGTGTCCGTCCATCCCTGTGTGTCCGTCCATCCCTGTGTGTCCGTCCATCCATCCCTGTGTGTGTGTGTGTCCATCCATCCATCCATCCCTGTGTGTGTGTGTCTCCATCCATCCATCCATCCATCCCTGTGTGTGTGTGTCTCCATCCATCCATCCATCCATCCCTGTGTGTGTGTGTCTCCATCCATCCATCCATCCATCCCTGTGTGTGTGTGTCTCCATCCATCCATCCATCCCTGTGTGTGTGTGTATCCATCCATCCCTGTGTGTGTGTGTGTCTCCATCCATCCATCCATCCGTGTGTGTGTGTCTCCATCCGTGTGTGTGTGTGTGTGTGTGTGTGTGTGTGTGTGTGTGTGTGTGTGTGTGTGTCCAGCCTACCTGTGTCCCGAGCCTTTGTCCCGAGCCTCCGTCCCGTGTCGTGCCTTGCCTTCGTCCCGTCCCGTCCCGTGCCGTGCCTTGCCTTGCCTCCGTCCCGTGCCCTCTTCGTCGGCGGCCATTGTAAAATTCAAAAGCCGCGCCTCCTCCTTCGCCTGTGATAGGCGGAACACTGAATTTCCCAGCAGCCTGTGTTCCGCCTATCACGGACGTCGTATCATCCTCGTCCGTAGTACGAGGATGAGACGATGCCCGTGATAGGCGGAACACAGGCTGCTGGGAAATTCAGTGTTCCGCCTATCACAGGCGAAGGCGGAGCCGGAGGCGCGGCTTTTGAATCATAGAATGGCCGCTGTCTGTCTGCTCGACACGCTGATCGAGCGGGCAGACAGCGATGACTCGAGTATAAGCCGAGGGGGGCACTTTCAGCCTCAAAAAAGAGGCTGAAAATCTCGGCTTATACTCGAGTATATACGGTACTAACTTTCAGCTATCCAAAACGGTAGGTTTTTTTTTTTTCTGCTGACATGCTGGACTTCTGGTGTATGTGATTGCGGATATAGGCGGGTATATTGCAGCTATTTCGCAATATCCCCTATCCGCACTGTCTCCTGGGAGCTTGTGTCATAGTTCCCAGGAGTCAGTGCGGCGGCCTGAGCTTTTGTCTGCGCTCCGAATTGAAGTCACTGCGCATGCTCGAGATCGAAAGAACAGCGCGCAGTGCATGCTGGCTCTAAAGTGACACATTATCCCGGAAGAGGATGTCTGCGGGCTTCACATGCCCACAGGCAAGATGAAAACCGCAGAGCAGATGCTATATAACTTCATTTATATAGCTAAAATCGATATGGTAAAGACTTATAAAATGGGACAAGTGAGTCCTAATTATGATTAATTTAATCAATGTCATTGAATTTAAAAAAAAAAAACGATTTAGGCAGTGAAGCTCCGCTTTAAGTTACAATCTGCAAAAATTGGTGAGGAGAGCTGTTTGGAGGGAAGGGACACTCACCCCTTTACAGAGGTAGAGAGCTGAGGCTGTCAATCACATGTTGTGTGCTGAAGCTCCCTCCTGTCCCCTGCTTTCTCTTGGTGTCAGGAAAAGTTGGCAAAAGTGACTCTTGCAGATAGCAGAGTAATGGTGCAGCAGACAGAAATGATGCTTCATGCTCTTAAATGAGATAAGTACACACTATAGAGGGATATGCTTTGTTTGTATTTCATGTCTGAGGTTTACAGCCGATTTAATGTCTGTTATGATATACCATATATTGGGGTGATCTGAAGGGCAAGGGAGGGGAGCATTTGGGCATATAGTGCATTAACCCCTTCACGCTGACCGTACACAAATATGTGGCATAGGCTTGAAGGGGTTGTACCAAGGTGATGCATCACCTCGATACCGTTTTTTTTAATGTTGGCAGTTGGCCTTCTTGGGATAACAACCGATGGGGCTAAAAGCGTCTCTCCCATCCCACCAGGAGGCCTGAGCAACCAGCCGACACGTCCACCGAAGAGACCCGAATAAAGCTGGAATCGGTCTCAGCTCTAGTAACCCGGAAACAATGTCATGACATCACTTCCGGTTTGTTGGAGCCTTAAAGGTGCCACAATTTAAAAAAAATAACATTCAAAACCGCCAAACTTGGCTATTTGAATGCTTTTAAGTTCAAAGGAGGGATTTGGGGTCTTTCCATAAAGACTACCCATCCCTGCCTATTACTGTCACAAGGGATGTTTACATTTCACTATTAATTTAAAAAAAATGTATTATTTTTTGTGTGGCGCAGTTTTCTTTCGTTATCCGTTTTACATTCCTTGTGACAGCAATAAAAGTGATCAGAATTTTTATTTTTTATTTTTAAAGACACAGTGTAAAAAAATAAAAAAACATTTTTGTTTAAAGCGCCCCATCCCTCCGTGTTTGCGCGCAGAAGTGACGTATACATAAGTTGCGCCCGAAAATGTAAACAGTGTTTGAATCACAAATGTGAGGTATTGCTGCGATCGTTAGAGCGAGAGCAATAATTCAAGCACATGACCTCCTCTGTAACTCTAAACTGGTAGACCTGTAGAAATTTTTAAAATGTCGCCTATGGAGATTTTTAAGTACCGTAGTTTGTCGCCATTCCACAAGCCTACGCAATTTCAAAGCCTGACATGTTGGATTATCTATTTACTCAGCATAACATCTTTCATGTTCTACAAAAAAATGGGCTAACTTTACTGTTTTTTTTTTTTTTTTTTTTCTAATTCATGAAAATTAATTTTTTCCCCAAAAATTGGGTTTAAAAGACCGCAGCGCCTATTTGTATTTTTATATTATAGATTCGTGTGACAACACTGAAGAAATTACACTTTGCTACAATATAAAGTAGTGAGTGTACAGCTTGTATAGCAGTGTAAACAGTGTTTGCTGTCCCCTCAAAATAACTCAACACACAGCCATTAATGTCTAAACCTCTGGCAACAAAAGTGAAGTACACCCCTAAGTGAAAATGTCCAAATTGGGCCCAGTTAGCCATTTTCCCTCACCGATGTCATGTGACTCGTTAGTGCTACAAGGTCTCAGGTGTGAATGGGGAGCAGGTGTGTTAAATTTGGTGTCATCACTCTCACTCTCTTACTGGTCACTGGAAGTTCAACATGGCACCTCATGGCAAACAACTCTCTGAGGATCTGAAAAAAAAAAATGTTGCTCTACATAAAGATGGCCTAGGCTATAACAAGATTGCCAAGACCCTGAAACTGAGCTGCAGCACGGTGGCCAAGACCATACAGAGGTTTAACAGGACAGGTTCCACTCAGAGCAGGCCTGGCCATGGTTGACCAAAGAAGTTGAGTGCACATGGTCAGCGTTGTATCCAGAGGTTGTCTTTGGGAAATAGACGTATGAGTGCTGCCAGCATTGCTGCAGAGGTTGAAGGGGTGGAAGGTCGGCCTGTCCGTGCTCAGACCATACGCCACACACTGAATCAAATTGATCTGCATGGCCATCGTCCCAGAATGAAGCCTCTTCTAAAGATGATGCACAAGAAAGCCCACAAAAGGTTTGCTGAAGACAAGCAGACTAAGGACATGGATTACTGGAACCATGTCCTGTGGTCTGATGAGACCAAGATAAACTTATTTGGTTCAGACGGTGTCAAGCGTGTGTGGCAGCAACTAGGTGAGGAGCACAAAGACAAGCGTGTCTTGCCCAGTTAAAGCGGAATTCTGCTTAAAAAAAAAAATACTGCAGGTGCTGACTTTTAATAATCAGACACTTGCCTGTCCCAGGGTCCAGCATTGCAGGGGAACGAAGCCCCCGCTGGTCCCCCCCTCCTCTCTGCGGCGCCGGCATTGTAACTGTGGGCATTGTAACTTCACAGCCGAGCACCCACTGCGCATGTGCAAGTCGAGCCGTGACTGGCCGGGAAATCATCTGGGACCTGTGACATGTCCCAGATGATTGCTGAGGGGGAGGGGGTGATCTCCCTTATGGTGCTGCAGTGCACTGGGAGGAAGTGGGAGCTGGAACTCACTAAAAAGGACCTGCTCCCCCCCCCCCCCAAAAAAAGGGGGTCACCTCCCTTTTTAAAGCGGAATTTCCATTTTTGGGTGGAACTCCGCTTTGAGCTTGGTGGTGGGAGTGTCAGGGTCTGGGGCTGCATGAGTGCTGCCAGCACTGGGGAGCTACAATTCATTTAGGGAACCATGTCAACATGTACTGTGACATACTGAAGCAGAGCATTATCCCCCCCCTCCCTTTTGGAGACTGGGCCACAGGGCAGTATTCCAACATAACGACCCCAAACACGCCTCCAAGATGACCACTGCCTTGCTAAAGAAGCTGAGGGTAAAGGTGATGGACTGGCCAAGCATGTGTAGCGGCCATAACCCTTTGTAGGGCGGCCTTAACTTACTGGGTTTACCGGTTACCTCCGCCTGGCTTGTTCTTCCACGTCTAGGAGTTCCCAGAGTTGATACCCAACAACTTGGACACTGACACCAATAAAGTCCTTTTTGAAAGGTTTTATTTTGCAGGGGTAACGTCCAATAACAGTCTCATATGGGAACAGAGGGCAAGGGTGAAGAGCTCAGGCACCTTGAACTGCAGACATAACAAAGTCTCTATTACCACCCAGAGAGTAGCCACTCGCAGCTGGGCACTTCAAGGCTGAACAGATCTCTAGCCAGAGATAATGGCAGTCAGCACGTTGATTCAGAACTTGTCAAATCCTCTGAACATGTACAAGTTATAACTGAAAGTGAACAGGAACCTTTTTCCTCAGTACCTGGAACGTTCTCTGTCTCCTTGATAATACTGGAAAAAGCGTGGATTCGTCAATGTCCTTCCCAACTCAGTAACCAGGCACTGCTCAGGATGCCACTTGTCGGCCCTGTGGTGTCCCTCCAAGCCGAGAGCACAGCTGGGCATCTTGAATCCTCCCTCAGTTACTGCGCCTCGGACCAGCCGGTTCCGAGACTCTGGAACAGAAGGATCCCTACCCCAGACCAGACGGGTCTATTGGGGGTAACCCACAGGAGCATGTTGCGGGATGTTGAACACCCCGTGACCGGGACACCTCGCGGGGCTACCCTGGTCCTGGAACCAAGAACAGACTGCACGGGCCTCACGAACTCCTCTCCTGAACACGTGACCTCCACTTCTTAAGTACCCCTTCCCAGACTCCTCAGCGGGGCCCGGCTCACCCACTGATTGGTTCCGAGAAAGCTGATACCCAAAACGTCCAACCAGACCTGGTTCTGGCTTGTCATGTGCACTTCACTGTACACATGACCAAGCAGAACTTCTCACACAGCCCAGCTAAACTGATGTCAAGGTTGACCTACATAATTAACCCTCAAAACCCCTACTGTTCTGAGGCAAAAACGAAATTTACACATGAATGACATTTTATCCAAAATGTCATCCGCTACACGTCTCCAGACCTAAACCCTATGGAGCATCTGTGGGGCGCAAGGTCTCTAACATCCACCAGCTCTGTGATGTCATGGAGGAGTGGAAGAGGACTCCAGTGGCAACCGTTGAAGCTCTGGTGAACTCCATGCCCAAGAGGGTTAAGGCAGTACTGGAAAATAATGGTGGCCACACAAAATATTGAAACTTTGGGCCCAATTTGGACATTTCATTTAGGGGTGCTGGTGTACACGCTTTTGTGGGATACTGTATATGTTTGGGGGTTCTAAGTAATTTTTTAGCAAAACATGGATTTTAACTTGTAAGCAACAAATGTCAGAAAAAGGTTTAGGCATGAAATGGTTAAAGTGTTCTACTACTAAAAACAAATACACACCTTTTATGTAGTGACACTATATCAGTAGAAACTTGTGCTGCCTCCAAAGAATGAAATAATACAGGTTGGCTAACAGCACTACATTATATGGAGAAAGATAATTTTTAACATTTACATTTTGACCGTGCAGTCAACACCTAAAGTTCCTAAAAAGTTAATTCCCAATCACAAATCACAGCAAACTTCACAGAATATAAATGACATGCGGAAAGGTCATTCTGAAAGTCTCACTGCCAAGTGATCACCATCACAAAGGCATATGGCAGAACGCTCACCGGACATGATATGACCCATTAACAAGCAAGGTCGGCAATTGTTAAGAATACATCTGCAATTCTCTCTGAAGCTTGACCTATGAGGCCCTATTTTAAGTTTAGATTTTGTATATTTTTTCTACTTTGTGGTGTGCATTTTCTCCCACAACCCGAAATAATGGTCAGTTAATTGGCATTTAGGGAAACTGTTACTAGTGTGCTTTAGTCTGCAAGGACATTGGATTGCAAGCGCCTTTCGGGAAAGAGGGCCGATGGGAAACCAAAGGGTTCATTTCCTGTAACTTGTGTAATCTGTCAAGGCTGAATACATTAGTAAAAGAAATAACTAAAATACAAACAGCCTCAGATCCTCATATGTTGATCTGGACTATAGGAATATTCCTGCTGTTTGATGTATGGAGGACAGTGACTCAGCATCTAAACTGCCAAGGAAATGCCATTGTTTTAGAAAACCTGGATCTAATGTATACGTGATGGAAGATCAAATGGGACTTTAGTGGATAAGTATCCATACACATGACATGTTCGTCTCCCAGTGTGGCTAGCTGTGGTTGGATAACGGGACAGATTGCATATCTAAGGCCTATTTGCAGCCTGGGCAAACCTCTCTTGGTTAACAAGAGGAGATGGTCTGGGCTCGCTCTCATTGAAGAAAATAAGAGGGAGATCTCTATGAATTCGCTATCTGATTACCTGGGTTTTCCAACTTTGTCTGCCCTCACGCCTACTTTGTTTACAGCCATAAACAAGAATGGCTGGCCAAGACGAATGTTCATTTACATTTCAACAGAGAACCTTGCAAGATTTTACTGTAGATTATTGCAGATATTGGGGTAATTGGCCGAGTCTTTGTTTTCAGAAGACCCAGGCGATTAGATAGACATGTCCTAGAGATCACTATCTGTAGTACTAGTGACCACTTTTGCAGCTTTGTCAAGCGTTAGTACTTGCAAAAGATATGTAGTTTTACTAACGCTAGCCATACATGGACTGAAATTTTGACCCGTGTATGGCCATTCTTGTCCATGAGAAGTCAGTCTATCATTCAACTTCTCAGGAAGTGGCTTATTGGAAAATTTTAGCTTCACTTGCAACCAATCAAATGCTGATCAGTGTATTCTGACGACAAGGGAGTCTCGCTGTTAGAATACATTGCCACAGCGGGCAGGATTCCTGCCTCCACCTTAATGGGAGATGGGAAGATCTGTTCAGCTGGCAACAAAAAAAAGAAAAAAAAACATATGACGAGCTTTAGGCCAACCATACATGGAGCAAATGTCTCTTTCACAATCATGGGTTACACCTCGATATTTATTGAATATTTTTTTTTTTTATTCCCGCCACACCCCCACCCAATCAACACAGACAGTGTTGACAGGGGAATCCGTCTTGTCAAGCCAGTGATTATTGCTAGTGGGTATACCAGCAGCTAGCAATGATCGTATGTAAAATGCAGCAGGCTGGTTGTACCCAAGTTGAGCAATCAACTTGGGTACATTCAGCCTGCCCATACATGGTATGAACTTCGGCCAGTTCAGCAGGAACTATCTATGGCCGGCCTTAGTGTTTTCAGGAAAATGTATACCCAGTTCTTTTTTTTTTTTTTTATTTATTTTCCCAGGACAAATTGAACCTTCATTTAGTTGTAAAGGTTAATGGGTAGTTCCTATATTTTATTTTTCCTATTAACCACTTCCTTTGCCATGCTACAGCAGAAAGATGGCTACAGCGCAGTCACTATTGCAGAGATACCATATACTGTATGTATAAATTGTTGTTTTCACCTGTAGTATGGCCAAGAAACAAAAGAGCACTTTATTTAAATTAGTTTTTTTTATTTATTTTGGTTAAAACTGATATTCCTACCTAAAACGCACAGATTTTTGATCCCAACACTGACCTAGATCAAACTCTGATCTAGTTTCTTTTTGGTTTACATATTTCTCCTCTAGCAAGGAGAAAATGTTGTACTCAAGAATTGATAAAAGTACAGGGGTGGGCTATACAGTTGTTGTTCTTTGTGACAGCTAATCACAGGCTATTACAGCGATCATGTGACTAAGAGCTGGCTCTCCCAACTCCCAATTGTTAGTACTTTTGGTGTCAGTGACAACCCTGTCCACATGCTGGGAGTGCGCGCTATACAGCCTCCCAGCACAGACACATGTGGGTACATATGCGGCCTCACAGAAGAAAACTCAACTCAGTGAGGCAGCGCATGTGCACCAGCTCACCAGGAAGGGTTTAAAAGGATAGTTCACTTTTTTTGTGAAAGGGTGAACACCCTACAGCCTCCCCACTCCCACCCCCTGGTCACCCCTGCACTTACCTCTATGGGTGGTAAAGTTTTACTGTCCACACAGCAAGATGCAGTGGTTCGGGGTATTGAAAACCATGCTCTTCGGCCTCTTCTTTCCCTAGGGAAACCAGGAGAGATCAGAGTGGTTCTGATTAGTTAATGCCAGCACATGAACACACTGACCAATTGGAACTATTGTGATCTGTCCCGATGTCCCTGGGGAAAGAAGAGATAGAATAGCATAGTTTTCAAACCCAGGACTACTGCACTGGGCTGTGTGGAGGGTGAAACTGTAGCATCCATGGAGGTATGTACAGGGGGACCAGGGGTTGGGGAGGGTATACAGTGTTTTTAGGTTTACTTTAAAAAAAAACAAAAAAAAAAAACAAAACCCTAATTTGCTGCTCTCTAAGCGACTTGGTATTTTAGCCAGTAATGAGTACTGGGAGCAGGGTTGTAAAACGTATTAATAATAAAAAAAATTATACAGAATTTTATATAGCTCAAACCGTTTATGCAGTGCTTTACAATCTCTAAAGAAAGACCGTACAGCTACAATGCAATAAAATACTAGAGGGTTAATAGAACCCTGCTCATAAGAGCTTACAATCCAATAGGATGGGGCAAGTGGTACAAACAGTAATAACCGTAGGGAATAATCTGACGGAAAAGTTAAAAGATCAGCTGTTAGAGGCGTAATAGGCTTCCCTGAGTTTTCAGGGTCACCTTAAGGTGTCCAGAGTAGGAGATATCTGGATAGATTGAGGTAGAGAGTTCCAGAGGATGGGAGGAAGAGACAGGAGGGCTAGAGATTTAGAGTGACAGTAGATCCTGCTCCAAAAGGTAAAGTGTATGTAAAGCCCAGCTTGGAGTAAAATGTGAAAGTGTTAGAGCCTCTGACTTTTATTGTTGTATATGCGCTCCCCGCCCCAGAAAGCGATGCCCACTCCAGAAAGTTATGGTAAAAGCGAAATATTTTGTCACAGGTAGCCTTCTGGTGACTGTTGTCTAGGAGGGGTATCTAATGCCCCATACACATGAGCGGATTTTCCGTCGGAAAAAACTTGGATGGTTTTTCCAACTGAATTCCGCTCAAGCTTGGCTTGCATACACACGGTCACGCAAAAGTTCTCTGAACTTTCGACCGTCAAGAATGCAGTGAAGTACAACCCTACGATGAGCCGAGAAAATGAAGTTCAATGCTTCAGAGCATGCTTCGAATTTGTTTCTGACCATGCGTAGGAATATTGCACTTTGGAATTGGTACAGAGGATCCAAATTTCCGGTCGGAACTTTGTCCGACCGAAAAATTGAGAACATGCTCTCAATCTTTTGCTGGCGGAAATTCGGCCAGCAAAAGTCCAATGGAGCATACACACGATCGCATTTTCCGACCAAAAGCTCTCATCTGTCTTTTGCTGGCGGAATTTGTGTGTACGGGGCATAAGAGGTGGCTCAGAGGTGTTTAGAATTGAGCAGTGCTGCCATTGCAGTGTAGATCCAGAACCTGGTTATGCTGTCAGGGGTGGTACAGAAGACCACAAGACTGGCCAAATCCTAGTTACAAATCTTTTGCAAAGTAAATAAATGTGACTTGTATATATTGCAAGGGTGTGTTTTAACTGCTGTTGTGGAGTGAGTGCAGTTAGCCATATAATGGGTGTCTAAATGCAGTAATTGCTAGATGGGATATTTGCTAAGCGCTTTTGTTTCAGACTGCGGGCTGGCAGATGCCTTTGTCTAAACTCCTAGGGATTAGTTGGATCCAGTCTTGATGTTCATTCCCTGAAATAAGCTTTGATGTTTAGAAACCATCCTGCTAATAGGAGATTGTACAGGTGAATACATTTTGTGTTTCTCTTTGATTACATTGTTTTTTTCAGTTCTTGTCATAAAGATAACAGATCGATCATCTGAAGGGCAATGTTAAACTGCAAATAGCCTAAACAAAATGCCCTTTATCTTGGGGATTAGTATTTGCAGCTAAACCGGTCACATAACATAACTACAGTGCAGTTTCATTAGAGCAAATGTTTTCTGGAGATCAAAAAACAAGACAACACAAAACCTTGTTTGATGGATTCCTTTCCCTGTTAGCCCCTTTAACACGGTCCGATCAGGTCCACCTGTCGATTTTTTTTCAGGTGGACCTGATCAGAAGGTCCATGTATTCCTATGGACAGGCAGGTGTAAAAGGACTTGTGTTTGTCTTGTAGCAGTATACCTCCAGGTCCGATCCAGGGATCCGTCCTCCTCCATTTAGGATCTGAGGGTAGCCTGGTATACGTGGGCAGCGGAGTTCGTTTACACTCGGCCATCTATAGCGCAGAGCATGCTCTGTCCTTCTCCACTGCACAGATACTGCGTCATCCACTTGCTCTGCTCTGATCACCAGGAGATCTGTGAGCTGATCCCCTGCTGATATGAATGGAATCTGCCCCGTGTGGAAAGGGCCTAAGGGGCATTTTCACATAGGTGGATCTGATCAGATTCACCTATCAGTTTTTCAGAAGCTCAATATTAAGCCAGAAGACATTGGCCGGTTAAAAATAAAATGAAAAAATGGCCGGCATTCGGCCTGTGTATGTTGGACGAGCGTGCTGGAAAACCAGCAGCCAACGACTCCTAATTAGCGCTCTCAGCCAATGGCGAAGAGCGCTGATCAGAGTGTTCTGGTGGGGGGGGGGGGGGGTCATCCCCTTGTCAGAACACAATAGCTCAGCAGGGGAGATTGCTATACTAATGCCTGACTGGAGCTTTTTTTTTTCTTTTGTGAAACCTGCTGGGTTAGTGTTGACCAGGCTTTAGTCTGCAGGCATGCAAACATCTGATCGAAGGTAAAAAGATGCCCATAAACCTGACATGGGTCTGTTTTTAAGTTTGATTTTTCTGCCACCACCATCATACCACCATCATATGATGGAAGAAAATCTGAACAAAAGTGACATCCATTCTGTTCTTGCTCTAATTCAGCAGAGGGATCTGTTCATGGATTCCCTGTTGATTAGAATGGAAACTGCTGGTGTTGGCCATAAAGTGTCTTTAGATGTGCGTCACGTTTACCTGAGAAAGGGTTTGTTACACGTAATTATAGTTATAGGAAGGTTAGTGTTAGAGTATTGTAAAGTTGGCCATGCATTAGTAGATTTCATACACATGGGGGTTGATTTACTAAAACTGGAGCGTGCAAAGTCTGGTGCAGCTGTGCATGGTAGCAAATCAGCTTCTAACTTCAGCTTGTTCAATTAAAGGTTGTAAACCCTAAGGCCACTTTTACACTGAGGCGCTTCTAAACTGCTAGTAAAAACACTGAACGCTTTTGAAGAGCTTTTCAAGAGCTTTCCATTCATTTCAGTGGAGAGGGGAGTTTTTCACAGCCCTGCAAGCGCACTGCCCCAGTGTGAAAGCGCTCATTGATTTTAATGGAAATACGTTTTCGTGAGCTTTTTAGGTGCTGTTTTTAGCGTAAAAGTGCCTCAGTGTGAAAGTGGTCTAAAGGTTTTTCACTGTAAAGTGGAACTTCAGTAATTTTTTTCATCTTTCCATCTATTAAATCTTCTGCCCTTGCGTTAAAATAGTAAAACATATATTTTTTTCCGCCAGTAAATACCTTATACAGCCCACTTCCTGTTTCTTGGCTGGGGAAAAAAGCCTAGGCTTATGACATTGTGTATTCCCTCTCTCGAGCGTTTGTCAGGAAGGGAGGGGGGGTGAGTCAAAAGAGGGCCAATGAAAGCTGCATAGCTGGAGGTGTGCCTCTGTAAATCCAGGAAGTAAACAAGCAGCAGCTTCAGCTGCCCACAGTTAAAATGGTTGCAGCCAGACTCGGTGGAGGGAGATTTCTGTAGTGTATTTGGCAAGTACAGAATCGCAATACAGTTGCAAAAAAAAGTATGTGAACCTTTTTGGAATGATGGATTTCTGCACAAATTGGTCATAAAATGTGATCTGATCTTCATCTAAGTCACAACAATAGACAATCACAGTCTGCTTAAACTAATAATGCACAAAGAATTAAATGTTACCATGTTTTTATTGAACACAGCATGTAAACACTCACAGTACGGGTGGAAAAAGTATGTGAAATTTAATAACTGCTTGAACCTCCTTTGGCAGCAATAACTTCAACCAAACATTTCCTGTAGTTTCAGATCAGACGTGCACAACGGTCAGGAGTAATTCTTGACCATTCCTCTTTACAGAACTGTTTCAGTTCATCAATATTCTTGGGATGTCTGGTGTGAATCCTTTTCCTTAGGTCATGCCACAGCATCTCAATCGGGTTGAGGTCCGAACTCTGACTGAGCCACTCCAGGTGGTGTATTTTCTTCTGTTTTAAGCCATTCTGTTGATTTACTTCTATGATTTGGGTCGTTGTCCTGTTGCAATCTTCCCATCTTCTGTTGAGCTTCAGCTGGTGGACAGATAGCCTTAATTTCTCCTGCAAAATGTTTTGATAAACTTGGGGATTAATTTTTCCTTCAATGATAGCAATCCATCCAGGCCCTGATGCAGCAAAGCAGCCCCAAACCATGATGCCCCCACCACCATGCTTCAGTTGGGATGAGGTTTTGATGTTGGTGTGCTGTGCCTCTTTTTCTCCACACATAGTGTTGTGTGTTTCTTCCAAAAAACTTAACTTTGGTTTCATCTCTCCTCCACAAAATATTTTTCCAGTACTGCCGTGGAACATCCAGGTGCTCTTGTGCAAACTGTAAACGTGCAGCAATGTTTTTTTTTTTTTGGACAGCAGTGGCTTCCTCTGTAGTATCATCCTCCCATGAAATCCATTCTTGTTTAGTGTTTTATGTATTGTACATTCGCTAACAGGGATGTTAGCATATGCCAGAGACTTTTGTAAGTCTTTAGCTGACACTCTAGGATTCTTCTTCACCTCATTGAGCAGTCTGCACTGTGCTCTTGCTGTCATCTTTACAGGACGCCCACTCCTAGGGAGAGTAGCAGCAGTGCTGAACTGTCTTGATTTACAGACAATTTGTCTTACCGTGGACTAATGAACAGCAAGGCTTTTATAACCCTTTCCAGCTTTATGCAAGTCAACAGTTCTTAATCGTAGGTCTTCTGAGAGCTCTTTTTTGTGAGGCATCAGTCACATCAGGCAATGCTTCTTGTGAACTGGTGTGTTTTTTGTTTTTTGTTTTTTTTATAGGGCAGGGCAGCTATAACCAACACCTCCAATCTCATCTCATTGATTGGACTCCAGTTGGCTGACACCTCACTCCAATTAGCTCTTGGAGATCTCATTAGTCTAGGGGGTTCACATACTTTTTCCACCTGGACTGTGAATGTTTACATGGTGTGTTCAATAAAAACATGGTAACATTTAATTCTTTGTGTGTTATTAGTTTAAACAGACTGTGATTGTCTATTGCTGTGACCAATTTGTGCAGGAATCCATACAATTCCAAAGGGGTTCACATACTTTTTTTGCAACTGTATATATAAAATAATATGCAAAGTGGTTTTAAGGAAGCTTCAGAATGGCAAAGATGTTTTTATTACAAATTATGTGAGCAGACTGCAGTTCCCCTTTAATACATTCTATGCATTAGGGTAAAAAACCCTTTGTAGTCCAGCACCCCCCAGAGCCCCCCTTTTACTTGCCTGAACCCGATTGTTCTATTGATGGGGACGAGCACAGCAGCTCCAGCCGCTGTCTCGGATCCTCATTGCATAGATTGATAGCAAGACAGCTATTGGCTCCCACTGCTATCAATCAAATCCAGTGACATGGGAGTCGGAGGGGGGGGGGGGCACAGCAGCAGGACTCAGGAGCGCGCCCGCACGAGTGTCCCTTTGGAATGCGGGTCTCTGAGGGGGCACTCGATGCAGGGAGGAGCCAGGAGCTCTGCTGGAGGACCCCAGAAGAGCAGGATTGAGGCCACTCCGTGCAAAAGTCTTGCACAGAGGAGGTAAGTATAACATGTTTGTTATTTAAAAAGAAATAAATAAATAAAAACAAACCTTTACGACCCCTTTTTAAGCTTTGACAAAAAAAAACTGGAATCTGATTGGTGTCTATGCAGAGCTGCACCGAATTTTGCACACTGCAATTTTAGTAAATCAACCCCTGTGTTTGTATAAATAATTCTCAGTACATTTTCTTGACTTGACGAATGTTTGAAAGTTTGCTTTTGATTTGGGAATGACAGTCATTTCCTGACCGAAAAACATATTAGAGAAAAGTTTCCATCCTTCCTTGAATTTTTTTACTATAGTTAAAAATGAATGCTGATTTGGCCCTACTAAAGCTTATACAATTGAACAAATGTTATTAAAATGGGGGGAAAAAAAAAATGTAACAAATAGTGTATGGCCAGATTTAAGCCTAATAAATACACACAGGGTGAATGTCAGACGGCAACGGCCAACGGCCAGTCCAGTTGAAACCAGCTGACATTCGGCTTGTGTGTACAAAAGCTTGCCAAAAAAAGGTCTGCCGACCAGCTCCTTGTCAGCGCTCTCAGCCAATGGCCAGCCTCCTAAAAACCCTGTGCAGGTGTTTCGTCAGATTTAGCAGCGACAGAACATCACTTCCATTCCAAAATCTGACCGGTCGCCATGTCTGACGAAATACCGGCACCCAATGTCCCCCTTATCAACCTATGATGTCATCGGTTGATAAGGATGCTTTGCAGGCACCCCAAGTCCTCCTTGTTTGCCCCTCCCCTGCCTGTGAGCATCGGGGTCACATTAGCTGAGAGAAACTGAGGGAGAAGAGAAACATTGGAATCCTAGTCAGTACCAGGTATATTTGCTTTGGAACGTGTGTGAATGCTGCTGCATTGTGTAAAACTATTACTTTTGTTTTTTACATTTAAGGATGGGGGTGCCTTGTCTGAAAAAAGATTGATAAACACTGGTTATGGCCTCTTTCACACTGACGTCCCGTTCAGGCCCGCCTGTCAGTTTTTCAGGCGGACCTGAACGGGTGCTCCATAGAGCTCTATGGAGCGTCGGATGTCAGCGGTGACATGTCCGCTGACATCCGACCCGCTCCGATCCGAAAAAGTGTAACGGAGGAAAAAGCTATTTTTCCATCCGTCTGCGGATCGGATCGGATGACGACGGGCACTGCGGTCCGTCGTCATCCGATCTCCCATAGGGGAGAGCGGCGCTGTGACAGGTCCGTCCCTGCGCAGTGTGCAGAGACGGAGCTGTCATCTCCCTGCTCAGCGGGGATCGGCGGAGTGATCCCCGCTGAGCAAACGGATATCCACGGGGCGGATCAGAACTGATCCGCCCCGTGTGAAAGGACCCTTAGACTTGACAGATTCGCTGCTATATTATTATTATTATTATTATTATTATTATTATTGTTGTTGTACGGGCCCGGGAAGAGCAGCGAGAGGCGGCGGTTGTAACGGTTGTTATCCCTGGATAGCCGATCGCCCGCTCTAAACAGCAACTGCAGCTGCGGGCATCATTCCGGTATAACCCCCAAAAGCCAAGTACGCACATCTGCGTATGCTCGGCAGGAACAGGTTAAAAAATACAATGTAAAATTAACAAGGGACACCAACTTGTATCTTTTGATCTTAAAAACGATGGGATAATGGTGTTGTGTAACTTGCCCAAATAAACAAAGCATAATAATAATCTTAATATCACCATAAAAAAAAGCCTTTGAAAATAATTTTTCAATAACTCCATCAATATCACCAGCAAAGCACTTATTATCCCATTAAAGAAGAGAAATGTGTGCTGCATTTGGAGATTTCATCATTTGACACGTCACGAATGTTAATTCTCCATTATGAACGCTAGTTTGCAAGACCGACCGCTTCTGGCTCGTCCTTGCTTCTGAGCATGCGTGATTGTACTTTGGACTTTCCGAGCATGCGTGATTGTACTTTGGACTTTCCGAGCATGCGTGATTGTACTTTGGACTTTCCGAGCATGCGTGATTGTACTTTGGACTTTCCGAGCATGCGTGATTGTACTTTGGACTTTTGTACACATGATCGGAAAATCCGAAAAAACTCATTTGTTGGCAGAAAATTTGAAAACCTGCTAGCCAACATTTGTTGGGGAAAAGTTCGACAACAATTGGCCAACAGCCTGACATCGATTGTGTGTACGAGGGTTTAGAGTTAGACAGTACACAGACAGGAGAGAACAGCAGCCTTATTTCTCTGTATTATGTGACAGTGTCATGTTGGTGTTGGCAGTAAGATGTCTACTGACTGATTTATTTATTTCAGGTGCTTTTACATATACATTATACGTTCACATCAGTCCCTGCCCTCAAGGAGCTTACAATCTAAGGTCCCTAACTCACATTCATACACACACACATAGGGCCAATTTTAGACCAGATGCAATTAAGCTACCAGCATGTCTTTGGAGTGTGGGAGGAAACTGGACTACTCGGAGGAAACCCGCACAGGGAGAACATTCAAACTCCAGACAGGTAGTGTTGTGGTTGGGATTTGAACCAGTGACCCTTTTGCTGCTAGGAATAAGTGCTAACCACTTAGCCATTGATGAAGGGAGGACATCAATCGGAAACATTAGAAACCCATCCTGATCACTAATGTTGTCCCCCAAGTTTAGCAGCATCCATATCGTGTCTTTAAAACCTATCCCCTCTACCTGCACTCTTTACTAACACCATTTTGGTAGGTTGACATAGTTATCAGTTACAAGTATATGGAGCAGTTAGGAGAGGTCTAATCTTCTAACTCCCATAGGATGAAGTAGTCACCTCTTTCATCATCAATGTACTATAATTCAATTTTCCTTTTTATCCTGACAACCCCCCCCCCCCCCCCTTGTGTTTTATGCAGGAAGATGGCACAATTTATTTTAGATTTGGCTTGTTTCGTTTTTATTATTTGTTAAATTCTCTTTGTATAGCCTCAAAATTATTCCAGACATTTAACTCTTGAAGACAGATGTTGGTGGTGCAGATGAAAATGGTATACCACAGTGCAGGCTTGTGTACAATACTTTGCTTAATGTGTGTGGTTTAGGTAAGGAGAATCGTTTAGTATATTTGCAGTTTGTAAGTGATTTGTAGGGGTGTAGGGTGTGTTCATACTAATATGCATTAGTCATAGGTATGATTTCCTTTGCTAGCATGTGCTTGTCTACTTGGATGTTGCTGACTTCAGCACAGGTTTATAATGAATACATATTTAAAGTGGACACTCTTTTTCTTATGTTTGGCTTTCAAAAAGGGCAGCCTTTACTGTGCGTTGGGGATCAGGTAGAATGCCCAAGGCATCTCTTAATGTCAAAGACGAACTTAAATATTGGCAAAAAAGGTTCAGAAGAAGTCTTCTGCTCAGATAATATGTGCCTGTTTAGACACCATAAGGCATTAAGGCATCGATGGATTGGAAGTTTCCGAGGGCAACTAACCTCAGACATGACATATGAACAAAGCAAATCCCTCTATATCTTTCTTCTGGCGACTCGACCATGCAGTCCATCTTTTTTTCAAGTGCCTCCTTATTGTGCATCTTGAAACGGCCGCACCACATGTTTTCAGAGAGTCCTGTATTTCATCTGAAGTTATTTGTGGGTTTTTCTTTGCATCCCGAACAATTTTTCCTGGCAGTTGTGGCTGAAATTTTAGTTGGTCTACCTGACCGTGGTTTGGTTTCAACAGAACCCCTCATTTTCCACTTCTTGATTAGAGTTTGAACACTGCTGATTGCCATTCTCAATTCCTTGGATATCTTTTTATATTCCTTTCCTGATTTATACAGTTCAACTACCTTTTCCCGCAGATCCTTTGACAATTCTTTTGCTTTCCCCATGACTTAGAATCCAGAAACGTCAATGCAGCACTGGATGAAAGATGCAAGGGTCTGTCAGGAGTCCAGAAACTCATTTATATATATATATAATATAACACACACTACAAGCAAACAGATCACAGATGAGGATGGTTACCTTTTTTAATAGCCATTCAGACCTCTTTGTATCAACTTATGCGCACGTTATCAGGCCAAAATCACCAGGGTATGTAAACTTTTTATATAATGAGCAAATATGGCTTCATTTACATTTTATGTAGGCATGTGCCCAGAGGTGAATTAGGGCAGAAGGGAGAATTGGTAACAGAGTTAAAATCTTTACCAACGCTTGTAATACAAGACAAAGTCCAGGAACAAAAAGCTTCATGGTTATGACAACGTACTGTTCTTGAAAATGAAGAGTATTAATTTTCCAGCAGGATGGACACAGCATCCTTTAGGCTTCATGCATACTTTAGTTAAAAAAATAAATAAAATAAAAAAATGGCGTTTACAGGAGTTTGGGTTTTTGTTTTGCCTCTAAATGCCCCTCCATGTCCATTCACAACATAGGCCTTTTAACCACCTCGCGCCCGCCCTATAGCCGAATGACGGCCGTAGAGCAGGCGCGTTCGTCCGGGAGGCCGTCCCTGGACGTCCTAATGTTTACTTACGCAATGCGCGCCGCCGCGGGCGCGCATCGTGGAAGTTCTGTGTTCGCTGTGTCCCCCGGGGACAGGCAAACGCAGATCGCTGTAAACGGCCAATCACAGCGGCCGTTTACAGCGCGATCGGCGTATCCAATGGGAGATGATCTCATATGTAAACATATGAGATCATCTCTCAGCGACGCTCTCCCTCCTCACACAGACAGAGTGTGAGAGGGGAGAGATGAACAGCTGCAGCGGCAGCCGTTCTGCTTTGCTTTGTATTGATAAAAAAAAAAAAAAGTGCCATCCATCCTCCCCCAGCAGTGCCATCCATCCTCCCCCAGCAGTGCCATCCATCCTCCCCCAGCAGTGCCATCCTGCCCCCAGTGCCAGTTGTCATCAGTGCCACGTGCCATCTGTCATCAGTGCCAAGTATTGGTGCCATTTGTCATCAGTGCCACCTGTCAGTGTCACGCGCTATCTGTTGTCAGTGTCACGTGTCATCAATGCCACTTATCAGTGCCATCTGTCATCAGTGTCACGCGTCATCGGTGCCATGTATTAGTGCCATCTGTCATCGGTGGCACGTATTAGTGCCATCTGTCATCAGTGCCACATATTAGTGCCATCTGTCATCAGTGCCACGTGTCATCAGTGCCACGTATCAGTGCCATCTGTCATCAGTGCCACGTGTCATTGTCCTGGTGCTTCAAAAGTGTAATAAATAGTCAACAAGTTAGATGTGTAATTTATGTTCCTAGAACACATGATGGCGCTCCCTGCATGTTGGGCCTCTCTATGTGGTCAGGCTGTGACAGTCCCACACATGTGGTATTGTAATACTCAGGAGGAGTAGCAGAATTTTTTGGGGGGTGTCATTTGTGGTATACACATGCCATGTGAGAGAAATAACCTATTACAATGACAATTTTGTGGAGAAAAAAAAAAAAGAAAAATCGTAATTTTGCAAAGAATTGTGGGGAAAAAAAATGACAACATTAAAAAGCTCACTATGCCTCTTACTAAATACCTTGGAATGTCTACTTTCCAAAAAGGGGTCACTTGGGGGGTATTTGTACTTTCCCGACTTGTTCGGGTCACAAGAAGCGAGATAGTCCACCAGTACCTCAGATGTGATCAATTTTGTGCGATTCGCACCACAGCTTGTAGACTCTCTCACTTTCACAAAGACCAAATAATATCCACTAATTTGGGTTATTTTTACCAAAAATATGTAGCAGTATAAATTGTGGCCAAAATTTATGAAGAAAATCTAATAATTTGCATAATTCTGTCACAGAAACAAAGAAATATGCATTTTTTTTTCAAAATTTCCGGTCTTTTTTCATTTATAGCGCAAAAAATAAAAACCCCAGAGGTGATCAAATACCACCAAAAGAAAGCTCTATTTGTGGGTAAAAAAAGGACAAAAAATTCATTTGGGTACAGTGTTGCATGACTGAGTAATTGTCATTCAAAGTGTGAGAGCACCGAAAGCTGAAAATTGGTCTGGGCAGGAAGGGTGTTTAAGTGCCCAGTAAGCAAGTGGTTAAGCTGGATACACACTATACAACTTTTTGTTGTTTGATCTCCTTTAGATTTACCTTATGTAGTGCAAGGCCTGGCTTGACCACATACAAATTGAAAGTGTTCTGGTTTGACCTTCATAATATGTGGTTTTCTTAAATCCTAAAGGAAAACATCTAAAGAAAATTGTATAGTGTGTATCCACATCCAGCTTTAGAGGCAGAGAAAAAACCCAACAAAGTTGTGTTGAGCTTTTGGGCATAAAAAAACACCTGACACACCTAAACGCAGATAAAACACACCTAAGCACTAGGCACGTTTAATGCTTAAAGTGGAGTTCCACCCAGAAATGGAACTTCCGTTGATCCATTCCCCCCCCCCCCCGCTGCCATATTTGCCACCTTTTTTTTGGGGGGGGGGGGGGTGGGGGTGAGCAGATACCTGTCAAATTCAGGCATAGATCACCACACTTTGTGCAGGATCTATGCAATGTCTGACCCCTCCTTCTTCCCCCCCAGCTGTCTGTCCCAGAAGACAGCAAGGACCATTCAGATCGCGCAGTGCAAATCGCGCATGCACAGTAGGAACAGGCTGTGAAGCTGCAAGTTTGCACCTGGAGCTGAGTGATGGGTCGGCTTCGGGTGAGGACATCATAGGCTCCTTGGGACAGGTAAGTGTCCTTATTTTAAAAGTCAGCATCTGCAGTATTTGTAGCTGCTGACTTTTTTTTTTTTCCCAGGTGGAACTCCACTTTAAGCCCTTGTGCACACGGTCGAAAATTCCGATGGAAAATATCAGATCGGAAAGCGTTGTCGGATAATCCGACCGTGTGTGGGCTCCATCTGACTTTTTCCGTCGGGATGTCCGACCAACAAAGTTTGAGAGCTGGATATAAAATTTTCCAACATGATCCGATCGGACTCTGTCCGATCGTTTGTAGAGAATTCCGATTGGACAAAGTGACACGCATGCTCAGATCAAATTGCGAGACCAAAGCTATTGGCTACCAGCCTGAACCTAGTCCCGTTGTAACGAACAAACGTCATCCCGTTCTGAACGATCGGATTTTCCGACAACTTTGTCCGACCGTGTGTATGCAACACCAGTTTCGGAAAAAATCAGTTGAAAAATTCAGACGGATTTTGTTGTCGGAATGTCCGACTGTGTGTACAAGGGCTAACAGTTTTTTTGCATTTCAATGACCAGAATAAATGAATGTTGTGGCCAATGAAATTAATAAATGCCCAAGAGCTCGGTGTGCTGGTTAGACTCCTCGAGAAAACACTGCAGAGTGCACAGGAAAAGATCGTTCTTAATTTACTGCAGGATTGGTTATTTTTATTTTTTTTATTTTTTTTTATTATTACTTTTTGAACAGATAAAACAGCCTTCAGTGGTAAATTGATCAGACCTAACAAAGGAAAATTGGAGAAGTTCATGTGTACAGTTGAGCTGTTCTAGGGAAGCAGGTACAGGAACAGGTTAAGAAAATATAGAAGGTGCAGTATGTCGAATTTATAATTTTTTTTTTTTTCTTATTTACTTTCACTTCCTTTTTCTGACTTGGCAGCTTTGTATGTTATTAGCTGTATTGTTACTTGAACTGTTTGGTTACTAAATATAGAATACAGTAGATATAAAAAGTCTACACACCCTTGTTAAAATGTCAGGTTTCTGTGCTGTAAAAAATGAGACAAAGATAAACCATTTCAGATCTTTTTCCACTGTTAATGTGACCTATAAACTGTACAAATCGGTTTAAAAAGTAAGACTAAAAAATCTAAATAAAGTAGTTGCGTAAGGCTGGATTCACACCTATGCATTTTTTAGTGCTTTATGCATTTTGCAGATTTGCACCACAGAACGTGTTCCATAGGAAACCATAGTAAATGGACTGTAGTGCAAATCTGCAAAATGCAAAAAGCACAAAAAATGCATAGGTGTGAATCCAGCCTTAGTGTGCACACCCTCTTATAACTCGGGATGTAGCTGCATTCAGAATTTAAGCAATCGCATTCAAACTCATGTTAAATAGGTTGGTACACACCTGCCATCATTTTTAAAGTGCCTCCCAAATAAAGTTTAAGCTGTTCTATTAGGCCTTTCCTGACATTTTCTTAGTCGCATCCTACAGCAAAAGCCATGGTCTGTCTGTAGGGAGCTTCCAAAGCATCAGAGGGATCTTATTGTTAAATGGTATGAGTCAGGAGAAGGGTATAAAAGAATTTCCAAGGCATTAGATATACCATGGAACACAGTGAAGGCAGTCGTCATCAAGTGGAGAAAATATGGCACAATAGAGACATTACCAAGAAATGGCCGTCCCTCAAAAATGTATGAAAAGACGAGAAGAAAACTGGTCAGGGAGGCTGCCAAGAGGCCTACAGCAAAGGAGCTGCAGGAATATCTGGCAAGTACTGGCTGTGTGCCACATGTGACAACAATCTCCCGTATTTTTCATATGTCTGGGGTAGAGTGGCAAGAAGGAATCCTTTTCTTAGAAAGAAAAACACATCTGAAGTCTCTCAAAGGGATGTGGGAAAATGTGTTCTGGTCTGATGAAACCAAGGTTGAACTTTTTGGCCATAATTCCAAAAGATATGTTTGGCTCAAAAACAACACTGCACTTCACCAAAAATACACCATACCCACAGTGAAGCATGGTGGTGGTAGCATCATGCTTTGGGGCTGTTTTTTCTTCAGCTGGAACAGGGACCTTAGCCAAGGTAGTGGGAGTTATGAACAGTTCCAAATACCAGTCAATATTGGAACACATTTTTCAGGCTTTTGCTAGAAAGCTGAACATGAAGAGGAACTTCATCTTTCAGCATGACAACAAAGAAATGGCATCACCAAAAGATTTGTTTTGGATTGTCCCAGCCACAGCCCAGACCTGAATCCGATTGAAAATCTGTGGGGTGATCTGAAGAGGGCTGTGCACAGGAGATACCCTTGCAATCTGACAGATTTGGAGTGTTTTTACAAAGAAGAGTCGGCAAATATTGCCAAGTCAAGATGTGCCATGCTGATAGACTCCTACCCAAAAAGACTGAATGCTGTAATAATGTCAAAAGATACCTCAAAAGGGTGTGCAAACTTATGCAACCATATTTTATTTTATTTTTTTATTTTTACTTCACCCCAACTAAAATATTTCAATTTGTTGTTCAACTGAGTTTTACAGTTTATAGGTCCACATTAAAGTTGGAAAAAGTTCAGGAATAATGTGTTTGTTTTTTTTGTTTTTTGTTTTTAACTTCATAGAAACCTGACATTTTAACAGGGGTGTGTAGACTTTTTATATCCACTGTATTTTTTTTTTTGTCTGAATTTCCTCGTACCATCTGTGAGATAAATAGAACTTGGCTCCCATGAAGTTGCTCTTAGACTGGCCGTACAAAAAGTGCATTTTGCTTCTGATGCAGCAGATTTGAATATCTTTATCACCATTTGAATAGTATAGTTCTAAAGGTGAACTTCAGCCTGCTAGAAATAACATCAGTTCATGATGATATATGTTCATTAACCACTTGCTTACTGGGCACTTAAACCCCCCTCAGTCCCAGACCAATTTTCAGCTTTCAGCGCTGATGTACTTTGAGTGACAATTGCGCGGTCATACAACACTGTACCCAAATGAAATTTTTATCATTTTTTTCCCACAAATAGAGCTTTCTTTTGGTGGTATTTAGTTACAGCTCGGAGTTTTATTTTTTGCTAAACAAACAAAAAAAGATGCAAAAAAAAAAAAAAAAAAAAATCATGTTTTAATAGTTTGTTATAAAATTTTGCAAACGGGTCATTTTTCTCCTTCATTGAAGTGCGCTGATTAGGCGGCACTGATAGGCTGCATTGGTGGGCACTGATGGGCTGCATTGGTGGGCACTGATGGGCTGCATTGGTGGGCACTGATAGGCTGCACTGGTGGGCACTGATAGGCATAGTTAAGGCGGCACTAATAGGCACAGATAAGGCGGCACCGATGGGCACAGATAAGGCGGCACTGATGGGCAAAGATGGGCACAGATAAGATTGCACGGATGGGTGGCACGGATAAGTGGCACGGATGGGTGGCACGGATGGGCACTGATAGGTACCACAGATAGATGGGACTGATGGGCACTGATAGGTGGCACTGATAGGTGGCTCTGATAGGTGGCACTGCTGGGCACTGATGGGCGGCACTGCTGGGCACTGATGGGCGGCACTGGGGTGCAGCACCTGAGGCAGATTTTGGGTGGCACTGTGGGTGGCACTGCTGGGTGGCACTGTGGGTGGCACTGTGGGCACTGCTGGGTGGCACTGTGGGCACTGCTGGGTGGCACTGTGGGCACTATGGGCACTGCTGGGTGGCACTGACAGGGGGGCACTTACTTTATTTCAGGATGGCACTGCGGGTGGCAGGTGGGCACTGGCAGGGGGCAGGTGTCCTTTTAAATTGCTGGCCGTGTTCGGGACTGATGTCCCGAACACGGCCGCCGGCGATCGGCTTTTTTTTTTTCTCCTCGCGCTGTCAGCGCGAGGAGGAATACTAGCCGATTACCGGCTCCGTTTTATCACATGATCAGCTGTCATTGGCTGACAGCTGATCACGTGATAAGGGGTCGGGATCGACCCCTTACACGGATCGGTGATCAGGCGAGTCTCACGGACTCGCCGATCACAGAGCGCGCCGCGCGCGCCCCTCAGGGGGCGCGCAGGCCGCTCGTAACCGGGACTACGTCAATAGACGTAGTCCCGAAAATGTGGGTCCGCGCTATTGCCGTCATTTTGCAATAGCGCGGATCCCAAGTGGTTAACCACTTCCCCCGGGTACATGTCCTATGACTTTGGGGATTTGAGGTGGAGATATCTGAATGATGGTGGCAGCTACAGGCATCATCCAGATTTTTCCTTTTTTAGCCAGCAATTCCCTTCAATGTAAAAGCCATAATAGCGGCTTCATTCCTTTTACGCCCCCCCTCCCCCTCCCTCCGGCACTGCCCTCCGGTGCTTTCCCAGCCCTCACCCGTGCGATCAGGGAGCCAGAGGATGAATCCGCCACCAGCAGTGGTTTACTATAGAGCTGGCCATGGACCAGATGGTCCCTGGCCATCTCTATGACCCTCTGAGGCCCGAAGCAACGCCATGACATCTCTTCTGGCGCTGGTAGATGTAAACACTGCCGGATTTTTTATTTAGTTTTTTTTTAGTTGAGAGATGTGGACCTCTCCATAAAGATGACCTGTTTACATTCCTTGTAATAGGAATAAAAGCGATCAAAAAATAAAACCTTTAAGGTAAAGTGAAACCCCCCCTCAAAAAAAAAAAAATGCAAGCACCCCCATCCCTTCGTGCTTGCATGCAGACGCGAACTGTTGTGTTCTGCTGGCAGGGAGCCTTCCTGGCAGGCAGAACACAATGATTGCTGCTAGCGGTTGTAGCCGGCAGTGTTCATCAAAACGTAAAAAAAAAAATCTGACCGGCTGGTTGTACCCAAATCGAACGATGGGGTCCATTCAGCCTGCCTATACATTGACTGACTGAATCTCGGTCCCTACTGAACTGGCCTAAGGGCTTGTTCACATTAACAGACCGTGTTATACTGCAATTTTTGCTGTAAAGGGAACAGGACAGTGTGCTAGTACAATGTATTGCATGAATTCCTTTTTGAAGGGCTCATTTACAGTTGTGAAGAGGGGGGCCTACACACTATACAATTCTCTTGTACAACTTGCCTTTAGATTTACCAAAACCATATAATATGAGGTCAAATCTAAACCCCTTCAAATGTATGCAATCTGGCAGGCCCTTGCAGTACATAGTTAAAGGTAAATCTAAAGGAAATTGAACAAAAATTGTATAATGTGTGCAAGCCTTTTGATGCAATCCACAGTGGTTTCCAGACCCTAATTTTTGCAGCACCCACCAAATACAAAAGCAATGCTAATTTTTGCAGTTTTGCCCACTGGGGATCATTTTTGCACCGCATGTGTATTCCCCTTCTATGGCTGCCTTTTGCAGCATCGAGGTTGTAAAAAATCTGCTGAACTGTGTGGTTCAAACTGCAAGTGTAACTAACTAGATTTAACTTTTAATAAGGGCCCTTTCACACTGATCAGTTTTTGCCTTTTTTGCCTTTTGGTGTTTAAAAAGTGGAACAAAAATCCCTTTTTAAATCCTATGGAACTCTTCACACCATTGTGCTGCGGGCGTGGTGCACTTTTAAAAAGGTGTAAAATCGTGCAGCTGCCCCCAGAGCCTCCCTTTTTCTTACCTGTACCTGATTGTTCCGGTGATGTGCACAAGCCCAGCAACTACAGCCGCTGTCTTGGGTCTTCTTTGGATAGATTGATAGCAGTGGGAGCCATTGGCTCCCGCTACTGTCAATCAAATCCAGTAACACAGGAGCCGGGGGCAGGGCCGAGTTTCTGCTGCCTGTCAATGGACACAGCAGTGGGACTCGTAAGCGCCCCCACACCGGTGCCCCCAGGGAAAGCCGCTCTCTGTGGGGGGGCACCCGATTGAGGAGTATTTTTATTTTATGAACTTAAGGAAGGGGCAGCACAGTGGTGTAGTGGTTAGCACTCTCGCCTAGCAGCAAGAAGGGTCGCTGGTTCAAATCCCAACCACGATACTACCTGCCTGGAGTTTGCATGTATTCTCCCTGTGCCTGCGTGGGTTTCCTCCCACAATCCAAAGACAGGCAGGTAGGTTAATTGGCTTCTGTCCAAAATTGGCCCTAGTATATGAATGGGGACCTTGGATTGTGGTCTCCTTGAGGGTAGGGACAGATGTGAGTGTGTAATGTACAGGGATAGGGACAATTGTAGATACTCACTCAGGTTGAACTGGATGGACTGGTGTCTTTTATTTTTATTTATTTTTTTCAACCTTACTATGAAACTTTATTGAAATGTCAGAAATCTCCTACAGTTCAGTATGCCGGCTGCAAAGTAGTGCACGCAGTCTTTTTTTATTTTTATTTTTCATCGCATCATGCCTGCGTGTGAACAGGGCACTTAGGCAGCATGTACTTCTTTTTTTATTTTATTTCCAGTACACACTACTGCAGTGAGGCAGTGTGAACTGAACACATAGGACACAAAGCAAATTACCCTGTCTTTGCATGGGAGTTGAATAGTGGTGTGAACAGACCCCTAAGGCATATTAGTATCGCAGGCAAAATGTGCAACACTCTTACAGTGCTGTTATTTCTTAATGGTACCCCAAACGCGATGCGATTTTTGCTGCATTTGTCGTGCGACAAAATACACAAATTGTTGGAAAATGCACAACACCAAACAAAATTTGGTACATGTTCTTCTTTGGCATGTCTTTTGAGGGGAGGGAGGCCCATTCAAAATTGTGGCGTTCCATAAACATGCAACGTGCGAATGGGGCCCTAAAGATAGATTGATGTCAGACATGCAGTTAATGAACTAGGTGTGTTGTATGTGTTTGTTTTTTTTTTATTTTAACCCTTGCTGGGCTAAAATTTTAAGACTAAATCGTAGAGTTGCGCTTTAAGGCCCCTTTCACACGGGCAGATAGAATTTTGCTTTTAGCTGCAGATGGATAAAGTTACCTACCGCAGCTAAATGCGCATAATGCTTTCCAATGGCCCCATTCACACACTGCGTTTAGCGACGGTTTCGTTACATGCAGATTTGTGCAGATACCTACCGCAGCTAAATGCGCATAATGCTTTCCAATGGCCCCATTCACACACTGCGTTTAGCGACGGTTTCATTACATGCAGTTTTGTGCAGATAGAAAAAATAAAGTTGATTGCGTCCAGGAACAATTTAGAGCAGCTATCTTCACACAACTGCATGTAATCGCAGTGTACTATTTCTCCTGCAGATAGCAGTGGCAACAAGGAAAGAAAAACAGGGAGCACATCAGAAATGGCAAGAATGTTCCAACGCACGTAAACGCAGCTAATCGCAATGTACAACTGCAAGTGAATGCTGTGCCAGGATTCTCTGAATTTCAAAATAACAAAACATGGTTTTAACAGCGGCAGAACAGTGGCCCGTGTGAAAGGGGCCTAATCCATCCTGAAAGCACTGTTGGAATGTTGTTGTGCCTTATTTACAATATTCCATCGCAAATTCATTTCATCTGAGGGGAAAAAAAAAAAAAAAAGTCTAGGGAAATCTAACAATAAAGGCGCTCTTGGTGTCCACACATGTGCTGTGCTGGCCTAGAAGCGGCCATGATTTTTTTTGTGAATGGTGTCACATTGCTGGAAGGGACAGTGACCTGATGAGCTAGTGACCTGAAGCTGCCTGTCATAGCTCAGCTGACCCCTCCACAGCCATGTGTTCCCGCTCTCCCCCTCAGCCCTTCCACACACGAGCCATGTTTGTGTTCCTGAGGTCTGGAAAGCACAAGGCCGGCTTTCTAGAACTGACAGCTCTGAGCCTGCCAGAGCTCTTTGTGCAGGATGCTTTTGTTGCAACCAGCCGGCTGCTTCCTTTCATGAATAATTGAGACGGTGTTAAGTTCTGAATAAAAATAATAAAGAAAAGCGCGGAGGAGGAGGGAGGGGGATAGAACCACCTGAGGAGTGGAAAATGCACTCAATGGATTCTATAGACAGAAGGCTGAGAAGCCCCCAAATAAAGTGAGAAGCGGTGAGGAGGCGAGGGTGTGGTTTGTCTGGGAACAAAGCCTGGCTGGTGGTCTTGGCTGAGGGGGGGAGACACTGTCTGTAAGGCTCAGTCCTGACCATTCACTAACCGACTCAGCTGCCTCCCCTCACCCTAAGGTGTGTGTGTGTTTGCTTCCTCCTGGACAGGAATGTGACTGATCAGTAAGTAGGAACACCTTTCCTTACTATTTGCTTGGTGTGTGTGCATGCTGTGTTAACCTTTTCTGTGCTGTGTATGGCTCGGATCTAAAGCTACTGGTGCTGACTTCCAGCAGAATAGCGGTACTGGCAGAGCCATGGTGGCCTTCATGGTTACCCGTTGTATTTGTGTGTGCTGAACGTTGCCCGTGTCCCTGTGAGGACAAAGCAATTTAATCCTACATGGAACGAGTTTTGGCTAATTGCTGCAGAATCCGTCAAAATTTTAACTACCGGTGGACATCTCTCAGGACCAACTGGCTCCATTTTATTTTTTTAATAATCAAGACTAGGATTGCCACCTCATCCATTTAAAAACGGACACCTATTAATTACACAGGTTCTGTGGCTGATTTAAGGTGGTAATTAAACTTAGTTGGTGCCTTATCTGCATTAAATTAGCTTCAGAACCTGTGTAATTCATATGTGTTTAGGTTTAAAGCATTGATCATCAACCCTGTCCTCAGGGCTAACTAACACTAACAGGCCAGGTTTGCAAGATAACTGAAATACATCACAGGTGACTAATTTGCTGCTCAGTGATTGCAGTATTCTAGTCTCTATCCCCCCAAGGTAATACATAAAACCTGGCCTGTTAGTGAGCCTTGAGGACTGGGTTGATGACCACTGGTTTAAAGGGATGAGGTGGCAACTCTAGTCAAGACACTGGGTGGAAAATTTGTGTACAAACTGTGACTACATTTAGTTACAGATACAATTCAGATACAGTGATTGTTCGGGTATAGTGACAGCTGTGCGTGTCGGCTGTTCAAATGCATTAACCTACACTACATGAAAGATTCTTTCTTCCATGCGATTTTAAATAGAGAAAACTACATGTATGGCTAACCTTAAAGCGGAAGTAAACCCATCCATAAAATAGTTTTGTTTACAGCACGTGCCGGAAATGTAACGCTCCTATTGGTTGTGCTCTTAACCAAACTGTCAAACCATCCAATGGCTGGTGTCGTAACTAGGGCTGCAACTAACGATGATATTTATACTCGATTAGTTGGCCGATTTTTATTGTTCTGATTAATCAGGTAATATGGGAACGTGTCCCATAGGAAACCATGTTGAATGAACTGTAGTGCGTTTCAGTAAAAAGCACCGAAAAACGCATAGGTGTGAACCAGGCCTAAGACGTTTAGTAGCAGCAGCATGCTTTTTATTTATTTATTTTTTGTATCGCCTCTCATCATTGGGTAAAAAAAAAAACCCTAAAATTAGCCCCTTATAGTACACAAAAAGCAGATATCACTACGATATGGGGTTCATTTATACCGTGAAACAGTGAGTAAATTAAATATAATATACACACACATTACACCCAGAAATAGGCTATATGGGCATTTTAACTAGGAGTCAGACATGAAGGGTGGAAGGAAGATATAAATCTCCCTAATTTCTTTTTCATGGATATGGTCATTTTAAATATAATGAACAATACTGGTAAACGTTTAGTTTAAATGTAATTGTAATGCCTTCTATTACCTCCAGTCTATCAGCCTCCACCTTCAGATGCTGATCTTCCCGCCACACAGTCTTTAGGCTGGGTTCACACTGCTGCGGCTGGGAGACCCGGATGTGATTCGCACAGCACTGCAGTGCAAATCACATCCGATCTCTGTGCAATGCGAGTTCAGCCATACAGATAGTATGGCTGAATTCGCATCGCACCCGCTCCAAACTCGCACAGGACCCTTTTTTTGGTCCGCAGCAGAATCGGATCGCATGGGTGTTCACACCATGCGATCCGATTCCTGTCCGAGTTTGCAGATCGCACTGCGATATGCAAACTGATCTGGGGGTGTCATTAAGGTTTCACTGACACTCCCAGCATTCCGCATAGGGCAGTGTGAACTGCCAGCGGGAGGCATGCGATGCGGGAACCCGCCGCGGATTCGCGGCGTTCCCGCATCGCTTCAGTGTGAACCCAGCCTTAAAGTGATTTTTTTTTTTTTTTTTTAAACAACCTGCTCCGTGCAATGGTTTGCACAGAACAGCCCTGATTCTCCTCTTCTGGGGTCCTTCATCGATGCTTCTGGCTTCTCCTGCCTTCAGATTGCACCAATAGCAAGCTGCAAATTAAAGCAAGGAAAAAAAAAAACTTCTGCCTTTTGGAACCACTTACTTTCTGCCCAAGACTACATGTCCCATGAGACATTGCTCCTCACACATTCACAAGTTCTCAGGCACTTACTGACATGTATGGATGGTGTACTGAGCTGTATGTGTGATGCACGGTATTTCCTGATATGTAACAAATTATGAATTCTGTATGCGGGCCAACTAATTGGCTGGCCTATTAATTGATTATGAAAATATTTGACAACTAATCATAGTTCATAGATGATCATAAAATGTATTTTTTATTATTTTTTGGGGATCTGGGTGGTGCTGACGGGAAGCTACACCTGTGGGGCAGCCCATTCATTTCAATGGACTGCCCTACATGTCTCAAACGTGCCAAAGAAGCTTATGCAACTTTTTGGGTGTTGCATCTGCTTGCCGCGTTTGGGGTACCATTCACAATAAATTTCACCACAAGCACAACATGTGTTCACAGAAGGCTTAGGTGTGAATGCAGCTTAAAGCATATCTAAATTGAAAAGCAAAAATGTAATATATTGCAGTTTAACCGTTTTTTGTGATGGTTGCATTAGTTTTCTTTTATAGGCTCTTTTTGTTTTTCACCTGGTGATCCTGCCACTCATATGCTTCCTGTGAAAGGGTCACATTGTTTTCTATCTGTACGATATGTGGAGGAGAAGCCTTACCATTTTAACTTTTTAGGTTGACAGAGTCACTGAGGGCATGCTTGCCTCATGCATCTGGTGCCCCCCAAGCTAGATAAACCGGTTTGCATTTGTTGGGTATTGCCATTGGAGACCCTTCGTTAGCATGGGGTCCACCAGGAGAGCAAACGTGGCACAAACTGATCACAGGCACGTGATACTCTTTCTATATGAATCTTGCCTTGGCGTCGGATTTCTAGAAACCTGAAGAAAGTGTTGGTTTCCCTGAATAACCAGTTTCCAGACATCATTTTTTCTATAGCAGCTTAAAACATGAAAGCAGTGTTGGTTATTTTTCACCGTGCGTGTGATTTTAGGCTAGACTGTGGTGTAGGAAACCTGCGATCTGTGCGTGTTTCCCACACTGCAGATCTCCTGTGGGTGGCAATGTTAATGACACCCCAAATGCAGGTTACAAATGCAGTGTTTGCCTGCTCTGGATCGTGTGGTACATTAGTACCATATGATCCGATTGCAGTGCTTTTTCAGAAGTAGTGCATGCACTTTCCTTTGAGCTATTTCAGGGTGAATGGGCTCAAATCGCACTGCTATGAATCAAACAGGATTGCACAACACGTTCCTGTGCAATTCATGGTGTGAACCGGGGCTTAATGGAGATTGTGCCATGCCTGTTTTGGTTAACATTATCCTTTTGTTACCTGTCATTATTTATTTGATACAGATATGTCTATAGTGCCAACAATTTGCGCTTTTCATGTTGCGCAATCGCATACGTCTCTGCCCTCAAGGAGCTTACAATCTAATGCAGACTTTCTCAACCTTTTGAAGACCGAGGAACCATTGAAATAAGTTTCTGATCTTAGGGAATCCCTGCTAAAAATTACTATATCTAAAATTCATTGTACACTAGTGTGATGGTCAGTCGGAAGAATGCTCCTTACACTTGTGGACGTTGGGATGAATTGGCACCTTACAGATCGCTAAAAAGAGCAATGGTGCCAGAGGGAACTTATCTGAGAGCCAGAAATCGCTCAATGCTCAAGGAACCCCTAGAAACGCCTGGAGGAACCCAAGGGTTCCATGGAACCCTGGTTGAGAAACCCTGATGTAAAGTCCCTATCTCACACATATACACATGCTAGGGCTAGTTTTAGACTGGAGCCAGTTAAAGCGGAGGTCCACCCTAAAGTGGACCTTCCGCTCATTGGAACCCTCCCCCCCTCCGGCGCCACAATTGGCACCTTTCAGGGGGGAGGGGGGTGCAGGTACCTGTACAGTACAGGTATCTGCACCCACTTCCGGGATAGTTCTCTGCGGAAAGGGGCGTAGATTACGCCCCTTTCCGAAAGTCCCCCGCTGCCTGCTGGGAAACACACAGATCCCAGAGGCAGCGGGTCCATTCTTATTGCGCAGCGCGACTCGCACATGCGCAGTAGGTAACCGGGAAATGAAGCCGAAAGGCTCCACTTCCTGATTCCCATACCCAAGATGGCGGCGGCAGCACCCGAGAGACGATCGAGAGATCGGCTTTGGGTGCCGACATCGCGGGTGCGCTGGGCGGGTAAGTGTCCTTATTTTAAAAGTCAGCAGCTGCAGTATTTGTAGCTGCTGGCTTTTAAAAAAAAAAAAAAAAAAAACGCAGACTCCCGGCCGACTCCCTCTTTTTAATCTGCCAACATATCTTTTGGGAGTGCAGGGAGAACATGCAAACTCCATGCAGGTAGTGTATTGGTTGTGATTCGAACAAGGAACCCCAATGCTTTTTAATACATTTCCCTCTTTATTGATGCATTTTTTTTTTTTTTTTCAGTTCTTGAAATGAAAACAAATACAGTAACGCTCCATTCACATTAGCACATCTCCAAATGTGATGATTTCCAGTGTGACTCCGGTGCGTGACTTTGAAGCGACTTTTGGTGTGACTTTGATCCGGCTTACATTCTCTGGACCAAAGTAGTGCCAGCACCTTTCATAATCGCTGCAACTTTTACGTGGCATTGATCTGAACGAGTACCGATGCAAACAATGGTCTGCGACTTGTCATGTTCAAGGTTGCATGATAAGTCGCACATGTGTGAATGGGCTCTAATCCATAACAACTAATTGTATTTCTCTTTACTGAAGTCCAAAAAAAATAAGATTCATTTTGATTGGCTGCTATTATATTTTTCATTGGGAGCAGGCACTTCAGGTTCAAGGGTCCTGTGGATTTACAGTCATAACCTCAGGGGATAGGGGGAGACGGGTTTTTTTTTTTTTTTTTGTTCTTTGGTCGTGTTATCTTCAGTTTCCAAATTGCGATGGAAAGATCTTTGTAGTCACCACATACTAATGGCCTCTTATATCTGAGTGTCTCTTGTTTGTCTGTTTACAAAAGGCCGTCTCTGCATAATAAACACCCGCCCGCTAGTGTGGCTCCCTGTACAGTAGATGGAGTAAACAATGTAACCACTAATCTGCCTGGCTGGGTTTCTAACTTTCCAACCCATGCTTCTGTCTGCTCACACACAAGCTGTTTATAGAAGAGTCACACAAAGGTGTCCATAGACCTGGGAGGATGGTCAGATGTGCGTAGAAATGATCAGCTCTGATCAGAAGGGGTAGAGCCACTGTCGGGGCCGCTTAGGCCTGGTACACACTATTTGTGTTTTTTTTTTTTCATTCAGCGCCGCAAATTGAACGAAAAAAAACAAACTGTCAGCTCAGTCGGAGCTGCTGTACTAACCATGCAAAGTTAGTCCAGCAATCTTCTCTGCTGAGCTGTTGTGTTCGGATAGAGGGACGCCCCCCCCCCCCCCACCAGAACACTTCGATCAGCGCTGTCTGCCATTGGCTGAAAGTGCTGATCGATGGTTTTCCAGCATGCACGTCCGACAGAAGCCGGCCGAATGCTGCACATTTTTAATTTTTTTTTTTTTTTTAACTGGCCGTTGTCTCCCGACATTCGGCCTGTGTGTACCCTGCTAGAGTGGAAAATGGCATTAGGGACTGGCTTTATGACCTTCCCAGTAATTGTTCTACCCCAAGAGCAGTTGGTTGGCATCATGTAGAAATTTGTGGGTGACTGCTGTTTTATACTTGGTTTTTATGGTTGTACTATAATAAGGCCTCATTAAGGCCCCAATCACACCTGAGTTTTATCCAGCGTTTTGACACGCGTATTTGCATGTTTGCATACAGCATTTCCCGGCGTTTTTTGAGCTTTTAGTGTGTGTGTTTTTTTATTTTTTGCAATAGGAAAAAATATAATCTCTTTCATCATTTGTTGCTATGTTTGTTTTTAGATTTTGTCACCTGCTTCCTGCTCCAAAAACGCCCAAATCTGCCCGATTCCAGTGACAAAAAAGGGTCCAGAACTTGTTTGAGCTTCAGGCAACTTGGAGTGGAGATGTGAACCATCTCCATAGAGAATAATGGATTTTTTTCTCCCCAAGCGTTTTGTAGCTTCGGACTTCAAGCTACAAAACGCTCAGTGGTGAATGGGGCCTTACACTGGTAATTTCTCTTTGCATGGCACACCTTGATAGTGCATGCAATCCCAGATGAGAACCATGGAAAAAAAATAGTGCATGTCCAATAAAAAAGTGTTGTAGTGCATTCAACACAAGACATGTTTTTAGTGTATGTCGGGGCAGGAAAAAAAAAATCCGTACATCTATGCAATACATGCACATTCACCACGTTTTATACTAGTGTCTGTGTACTCCTAATGTGGTCCCCAGTGTTTTTATGCACTGGGAGACCGCCAATACCTGCTGGGGAGACATATACAGTAGAAAACAACTGTTCTCTATCACTCTATGTGGCCCAGTTCACACTGTAACACAGCTCAGAGGTGCAGTGTAGGGATAAAATGCAGATGTGCTGCATATTATTGCAGTGCACAGGAAGGCTCTGCATGTCACTGCACAGTAGCACAACTCACTGAGCTGCTGTGCAGTGACATAAATGTAGTGTCACTTAGTGCACTTAAAGTATAGTTGCCAAAAAAGAGAGGAAAAAGAAAAGGGAACTGTGTGATGCGCTGAAATGTACATCACATCGCCTCCTACCGCTGGTTCACTGCAGCCGAAATGGGCAGCTGCCTGCACACTAAACTGCTTCAGTTTAGTGTGAAAGCTCTGTGAGCTGACCTATAGGCTGGGATCACAGACATCGCATGTGATTCGCACCACATTGCTATGCAGATCACATGTGATGTCTGTGCGATGTGAATTCAGCCATACCAATTACATGCCATCGTATTCACACCAAAATGGTGCAGGGCTCTTTTTTTTTTGGTCCGCACTGGAATCGGATCTCCTGGGTGTTCACCCTGCGATCTGTGAACTGATCTGGGGGTGTCATTAACTTTCTGATGACACCCGTAGCGGTTCGCAAAGGGCAGGGTGAACTGCCTGCAAATTATATGCTATGCAGGAACCCGCACAGGAATCGCACTGGTTCCCACATCGCATGTGTGTGAACCGGGATTAAAAGACCCTGCAAGTACAGAAAAATACCTGTTGATCTGCCAGAAATGCCCTGGTTCAGCTAGGTTCAGATGAATTTCGAACCGTGTGTGGTAGTCTCTGCTCAACAGAAGTTGATCTGTCAGAATACAATGAGCTGGTGTCAGAATACAGTGTTCTGATGGGGCTTGTGTGGAATAAAGGAATCTGTTTTTTTTCTTGTTTTTGTTTTTTGTTCAGCCCGCTGGCTGAATGTAAGAAAAAATACCAGTGTCTAGCAAGCTTTAGGCTGGCCATACATTATACAGCATTTCCCTTGGATCTACCTTCAACTACTGTATGTAGTCCAAGGACCTGTCTGATTGCATACAAATGAAAAGTGTTTAGGTATGACCTCATATATTATATGGTTTTTATCAAAAGGGAATTCAAAATTGCACAATTAAATTTTATAATGTATGGCTAGCCTAAGTCCTGTTATAGGATGGCAACACACATAAATTTAACCGGTGGTTGAAGAAAATTTCATAATGTAATCATTCTGTGGTCTGGTCTGTTAACCAGTGCGGGGTAATTTCTGATTATGATGAACATACATTTTGCAATTATTAAATTTAGACTTTAATAAAGCTTTTTTTAACAGACCAAATGGTAGAAAATAAGCTCATTGTTGGGGCTTGTATACACAATACCGCACAACAATACTGTGTTGTAATATAGACAGTGGGTTTGACCATGTTTACCGAATGAGTAGATGCTGTGTGATACCCACGGTGAAAAGGCGCTGCTGTGAGAAAATGCATGGGGCTGCCATTTATTCTGAATGCCACCCCCACACATGTAAAAACCGTATGCAGGGATGGCAGAGTCAAAATGACCATGCACTTTCCCAGTCGGGCCGCGCTTTGAAACAAGTGCATGCACCTTTTTCTGTGGAAAACGCAGGCACAGCACCCCATTCAAAATTAATAGGCTGCTGTGTCCAAGCAAACGTGGCCGGCACACTCACATAGGTGTGAACCGAGCCCTAGCAAAGTGAATTATAGTTAAAGCGGAGTTCCTCCCATATAAATGTCAGAAGCTACAAAAAGTGTAGGTGCTGACTTTTAATAATCGGACACTCACCTGTCCCACGGTCCAGTGATGCAGGCAAACAAAGCCCCGCTCCTTTCCTCAGGAGCTGGCATTGACTGTGGGTGCCTGGCTGTGTACGCACTGTCCATGCGTGAGCCGCGCTGCGCGGGCAATCGTCTGGGACCTGTGATGTGTCCCAGAAGATTGCACGGAGGGAAAGGTGAACTTGCTTCCGGCTCCGTGGAGCCCTGGGAGGAAGTGGGAGCTGGATGCCCCTAAAAAAGAGGATATCTGCCCCCCCCCCCCCCAAAAAAAATGACATGCCAAATGTGGTATGTCAGGGGGTCACCTTCACTTAAAACGGAAGTTCAATTTTTGGGTGGAACTCTGCTTTAATTGGGTAAACCTGTGTTTACTTTTAATACCTAATCGTTTGTGATAGAAATGTAAAGCAGGACTATAGGCAGAAATAAAGACACCGATGAATACAGCTCTGTAATCATTCATTTATCATTAAATGTCCCTTCATGCCACAAAACCTCCTCCAGATCCATTCTGAATTCTGTTCTGCATGCACAATTTTAAGCAATTTTTTTTGCATTTTGTAATTTCTGGATGCATTACAGATGCCTTCTTATTTATTTTATTTTTTAACTGTACTGGGGTGTGGCGTGTTTTGATGCATTTTTTTTTATGCTTTTTACCACGTTCCAGTACAGTTCTGTGCAAGAAAAAGAAAATGTTGTACTTTAATGTTGTACTTTATTTTTTCTGGAGCTGAGATGCACTGGACCGCACTGCACTGGTGTGAATTATGCCTTTGGAACCCATATATCCTACTTTCCATGCTTTTTTGATGCAGAAAAAAAAGCGCTGCATGCAGTGTGAAACATGTATTTTTGTATATACAAGAAATGGAAGTACCTGAATTTGGCCTGTTGTCTCCTGCAGTTCCTGTACAGCAGGGCTGGAGTGTGAGAGAAAGAAGCAGCACAAAGAGAAAAATCCATTCAAAGGACAAATGGCATGCTGATAGGAAGAGTAGAGTGATCGAGAGATGAGATGAACCCGCTGTACTGCTTCTCCTTCACTGTCAGTTACAGACCGGGGCGGGTCTAAGATGACCTGGACTCAGAGGAAGCGCGTTGCATGATGCTGGCCATCAGACTGAGGACAACTAGCGGCAGAAAAAAAAAAGGACTGCAAAGGGGGAACTCTGAGTTGAAGCTGATTATTGCAGCTGGTTTTGTTATGTCCTCCTATTGGCCTCTTTAATGCGGGCACAGAGGCCAGTATGGTGTCTCTAACCTCCAGATGCTGAAGATGCAGCCCATTGAAGTCTATTAGGCCCCTTTCTCACTGTCGGACCGTTCAGGTCCGCCTGTCAGTTTTGACAGTGGACTTGAACGGGCGCTCCATGCTGGTCTATGGAGCGATGGATGTCAGCGGTGACATGTCCGATCCGCTAAAAACAGATGGATGGCCCTATGTCCAGATCAGTCGCTATCGGATCTGGTGAGATCTGATGAAAACGGACATGCTGTCCGTTTTTCATCTGATCTCTCTGTAGAATCCAGCGTCGCTCGACAAGCCCCTTCCCGCTCAGTGAGCAGAGAGGGACCTGTCATCCGCCGGCTCTGCGGAGATCAACGGAGAGATCTCCCACTGAGCCAGTGGACTCCGTGCAAGCGGATCCGCCTTGTCTGAATGAGGCCTTAGGATGCAGCGGCTGCACAGACACAAGTATGGTTGATTAGATGATCACTCTTTCATCCTATTTGTCCTCAGGGTTTGTTCACACCAGTCTGCATGCTAAAACATGCGAGCTGGTGCCCATTGTGTAATGACAGTGAGGGGTATTACCTTGTGTTACAATTCAAGGCACTGTGTACTGTTTTTTTTTTTTTTTTTTTTTCTTTTTTTCTTTTTTTCCTGTATTGAAATGTCAACAAATGACATTTTGTGACTTCTATGCAGTGCAGTGGAAAAATGTGCTGGCAAGAGATGAGGTACAGTGTGCCAAAATGCAGTGTGCATGTATTCAAGCTAATAAGTAATGACTCCCCACTGCTCATATTTTCTACATGTAGTTGCTAATCTATCTCTGTATAAACTTTTTTCCCACAGTCACTTAACTGCAAAGCACCGGCGAGTGTGTCTCACTGAGCTTTCCAGTGAATGGCTGTGCAGTGGGAGCGTGTCAGGTCAAGCGTGATCTTTGAAGGAGAGTACACTGAGTTCCCAGCATAGCTAGAGAATGGACCATGATGTGCTCTCATGCTTAGTGTGGTCAGTTTTTATTAGGAAAGCAAGGGGGCTAGCAGGAACACCAGGGATTTCACGTAAAGGAAGCAATACAAGGAGAACAGGATCCTTTCTCATTCAAATACATGGTACAGCAGGCACATATCAGGAAAATAAAATGTTGGGGTAACAAACGCTTTAAAGGATAAGTTCACCTGTTACAAATGCATCGGCTGACACCCCGAGTCTCCGTTTTGACAGCGAGCAGGGGATCGTCTCTCCCCACTCGCTGTCACAATCTTAAAAAACAAAACAAAAAAAAACTGATTCCGTGAATGGGAAAATTACATGTTCCAGCAGCCTTTATGGCTGTCAGCTTGTAGTTCTCTCAATGAACTACCAGGGTGCTGTCAGAGTGTATCAGAGGTATGGCTATACAGACAGTCTTCAGGATGGTGCCATTACACCCACATTCTGCTGATTGTGGGTACAATGCTTTACAGGTCCCTAATAAAAAATAATAATGCATTTTTATACAAAAAATATGCATTTATTAATATATATTTTTTTGTAAATGTGAACTTATCCTTTTAAAACAGTGACATTATTCCACTGGCATCCATAGTGGTGTCATTGACCCTGAAAGAATTCATACGCACCAGCGTCACACATGTATGCTCTTCTACTTCTACTTTTAAATAAACAAAACCATATCAAATGTGCTATTCAATGAAAAGATACATATTGCTTATCATAGTTCTTAATCAGATGAAAATCTGCTGAAAAGAGGTTTACCAGTTTATCGGCTCATCATGAAAAACATGTGTAGGAGGTTTAATTGGATTTTCCTGGCCTGTTCTCTGTTTGATGTCACTGTAAAGGCAGCCGTTTAGGAAACCCCCTTGTAGTGAAAGAATGTTAATACTCTGTGGTAGAAGATAAATTTGTGTCTCCTGTGTCCATCTTTGGATGGGAATCTAAAGTAAGTGGTGTATAGATAATTTGATGTCAGGCGAGCTGTTGCCTGTAGACATTTTCTGAAAAAATGCACAGAACTGGTTTCTTTGGTGTGCAGCCATGTGATGTGCGATGCAGTGACCTCTGTACACTATTGAGAAGAGAAAAGGTCAACAGGGAGGAACATCTTATCATATCGGCCCATGTCGTTATTGAACTGCACTTTAAAATATTGAGACCGGTCCTGGCCACCAGGTTGATGAAAGTCCTTCCCTCCCTGATTAACATAGATCAGATTGGGTTTTTGCCTGGTGTTGATCTTTGTAGAGTTTTTACACACTTACAGTTGCCCTCAGTTGACTCTGATACTAGAGTACTGGTGACCCATAATTTCAAGAGCTTTTGATTCTGTTTACTGGTGATACATAGTTTCTGTTTTGGACATACTAGGGTTTGACCTGTTTTTTTTACGCAGATGGATCAAGGTATTATACAAATCTCCAATATTGCAAATTAAAATAGAGGGGAGCTCTCTTCTCCCTTTTTAATAGGGCGGAGGATGAGGCAGGGTTGTCCCCTCTCCTGGGCCCTATTTGCACTGATGATGGAACCCATTGCTTCAGTGTCAAGGCACTCTGGATAGGTGGTTGGGATATGAGTAGGCCCCATAGAAAAAAAACTAGTGATGTGTGCGGATGATCTTGTTATCCATCTCAGTGATCTGGGGCTGTTGCTCATGAAAGCCCTTAGGCTCTTCTCCCAATTTCCAAACTTTTCTGGACTGCGGGTAAATTAGGATAAGTACTCGATTTTATTTTTTATTTTTATTTTTTTCCCTATTGACCCCAGGACATGCCCAGTAGTCCACCCAAATCTACCCCTAAATTGGACAGACACTTTTCAATATTTAATTGACAAAAGTCAGCAATATTAGGGAAGATGAAAAATACTCAAACTTATTCCTATTATTGCAACTCATGAAACAGAAGTTATAGGCATGGGGGAATCGGTCATTGTCTCTGATTGGCAGGATTAACCTGGTGAAAATACTTCATCCATTGCTCTATGTACCCAAACAACCCCTGTGTGGATTCCTAGATCACTATTCAAACCATTTAATTAATTGGCCTTTGTGCTTTTTTTTGGGATTCCAACCCCCCTAGATTTCGCTTGTCTGCTCATCCAACTCCCTGGCCTCAAGGGGGCTTGGCATTCCCTGATTTGCTTGCTTACTTTTTGGCTGCTATCCTCACTCATGCACACAATTGGCTGATGTCATATGACTCCAATGCCTCCTGGGTTCATACGTGGCACTAAGGAATGACCTTTATAGGGGTGCTAATGTTCCTCCTTCTGTTTCACCTTCTATGAGGGCAGTAATTAGGGCATTGATCTAGGCTAATTCCAGATTGACCAGTGCTCTTAGATGTAGGCATCCCTATACTTTCTGGCCGAATCCTACTCTTCCAGATTTAATTTTTCTCTTCAGTACCAGACTCTTCTCTTTGGGCATCCAAGGATGTGAGGTACTTCAAACACATCTGCGAAATTGGCTCTCTGAAGTCTTATTTGATAAATTAAAGCAATAATCTTCCTAACCCCTATTTTTCAGATACCTGCAGCTCTACCATGTGCATAAATCTCAATTTGGGGTGTTTGCACTAGATCTGACTCCATCCAGGGTTGAATCATTTTTGAGAGATGATTTCCTAACTAAACCCCTGTCCAATATTTTCAAGGCCTTGTTGCCTTCTATACATTTTGGTCTGGAACGGTCACGTTCTAAATGGCAGGTGGAGGTGCCGGAACTGGTTGGAGAGGACTGGGAGGATATATAGGACTATGCTTTTCTCCAGTTGATTTCTGCCAGGTACAGGTTGATACAATTTAAAATACTGCATAGAGTTTACCTCACACCAGAGAGATTACATAAAATATATCCTAACATTTCCCCTAATTGCTTAGTGGTGTATTGGTGATTCGGCTGGCTACCTGCATGTTCTGAACTTGCCCCTAGAGACAGGGATTTTGGTCTGAATTCCTCCACTTTATTTTTGATCTGACTACTATCCAAATCCTCATGTGGGTAGACTTGCAGTATATTGTCAAAAGTATTGGGACCCCTGCCTTTACACACACATGAACTTTAAAGGGATCCCAGTCTTCGTCTGTAGGGTTCAATATTGAGTTGGCCCACCCTTTGCAGCTATAACAGCTTCAATTCTTCTGGGAAAGCTGTCCACAAGGTTTAGGAGTGTCTATGGGAATGTTTGACCATTCTTCCAGAAGCACATTTGTGAGGTCAGGCACCGATATTGTACGTGAAGGCCTGGTTCGCAGTCTCCGATCTAATTCAATCCAAAGGTGTTCTGTCAAGTTGAGGATATGACTCTGTGCAGGCCAGTCAAGTTCCTCCACTCCAAACTTTCTCATCCATGTCTTTTATGGACCTTGCTTTGTGCACTGGTGCGTAGTCATGTTTGAACAGGAAGGGCCATCCCCAAACTGTTGCCACAAAGTTGGGCGCATGAAATTGTCCAAAATGTCTTGGTACGCTGATGCCTTAAAGTGGTTGTAAACCCTTACAAACCACTTTGACCTACAGGTAAACCTAGATTAAGGCTTACCTGTAGGTCCAAGAAATATCTCCTAAACCTATACGGTTTCGGAGATATTTGCCTGAAGACAGGCACCTCTGTCTATGGCGCATGCGCTGTAGACAGCGGTGCGCAGGCGCACTGAGCGTGGCATTTCCAACAATGGAGCTGCCGCTCGTGTCGGCTCCCGTGCGCATGCGCGGGAGTGACGTCATCGCGGCTCCGCCGAATGACAGCGGCGGAGCTGTGAGACCCCACCGAAAAGATGGATGCGCCGGACTACAGGGGACAGCGGTGACATCGCTGGCTCCTGTGTCAGGTAAGTGACACATAATGGGCTACTATGCGATGCATAGTAGTCCATTATGCTTTGCCTTTGCAGGGAATGAAAGAGGAAGTAGGAATGAAAGAGGAATGAAAGAGGAAGTACTTCCTCTTTAAGAGTTCCCTTCACTGGAATTAAGGGACCAAACCTAATCCCTGAAAAACAAATGATTTGGACCAGTGCACAAAGCAAGGTCCATAAAGGGAGAAAGAGAAAAAAAAAAAGGTTGTTTACTGTTGTACCTGACAAAGGATTTGTAATTTTTGCTCAGTTATTCCTGTGATTACACACCTCAGCTGTTCAGTGAAATGACTCTGATGGCACTACCACTCCCTGGTTTACCATTATTTTCCTACATTAGCTCATAAAGTATGATGCTTGCATGAGGGTTGACTCCCTGCCCAATAACCGTGCTGAAAGCAGGTGACATAGGAAGCTGTACTTGTTGAATTGAGAAGTTAGAATTAGGAACTACATTTCTCATTTGTTTGGCTGTGTAGTGTAAAAATGTCTGTAAAATCTAGGATTCACTGTATAAAATTGGATTGGCAGGTCAAGCATATAGCCGCGTGTGTGTTTAGCAGTTTGATTGGAGCTACACTTTATTTTAAGTACTGCTGCTATAAATGATAATGATAATATAAATATATATATCTATAATAATAAAATATATATCATATATATTTCCCGATTTCCCCTAATCCCTCTACACATGAGAAATTAGATTGGGCGTGCCTAGTGTCAGCGCTGTGAGCCAAGCAGACTCCATTGCATACCACATTGGTGCTACCATAACATGCCGCTAGAACTGAATTGCATTGTTACACTCTGTTTATATATGGCCTGGCAGGTGTGTGCGAGTCAAAAGAGCACTTGAAAATAGTTACAAATATTCTGGAAGGTTAGACCATTTGTATGTGTTTTCAGTTCTGTATTTAGTAGTGTGCTTGAAATTCTGACATAAAGGCCTCATGTGCCTTGCTGTAAAGAAGAAACATTCATATTGTGTTTTTAACATATAAATGTATTTGAAGAAATAATGAATGCATTGCTTTTTATTAAAGTGTGTTTCAGTTTAAATGGAATCGCTTTAATTGCGTACATAAGTGGGCATACTCATATTTAGCTCCAATAAGTATCTTCTGCAGGCACACAATGGAAATACTGTACTATTGTTAGTGGCAGCATCTGGGTCAGTTTCAGCAGTATTCCTCTGTTTAACCATCCATGAAGTCATTCTTATCTCATTGTGGTCTCTCCTTCTTCTTTTTTTTCTAGAGCAATATTTATCTATGAGCCTTGGAGAAACATCAGAAGGAGCATTTTGATCGGCAGCAGGTTTCAGATTCTGCACATTGCGTTTTATAAAGACATTTCAACATGTTCAACTTGATGAAAAAGGATAAAGAGAAGGATGGAATCAGAAAGGAGAAAAAGAAAGAAAAGAAAGAGAGGATGTCGGCCGCAGAGCTGAAAAGCCTGGAAGAGATGAGTATGAGGAGAGGATTTTTTAACCTTAATCGTTCATCTAAAAGGGACTCGAAGACCAAACTGGAAATATCTAATCCTATACCCATTAAGGTAGCTAGCAGTTCTGAGCTTAACCTTACGGACATTGACTCAGATAATGTCAGCAATCGAGGAAGTGCCCTCTATGATTCTGGACACCTCAGTACTGCCAGCTCCAGTGATGACTTGAAGACTGAAGAGACCTTTAAGGGTAGTGTACTTCAGCGTGCTGCTAAGTTTGGTTCTCTGGCTAAACAAAATTCTACTGGAGTGGCACAAATGGTCAAAAGATTCTCCTTCTCTCAAAAGAGCAAAGATGAAAGTCTGTCTGAAACTTCCACCCCTTCAGAGAATTCTGCTGCTCCTTCCCCACAGGTTGAAATCAGAGCATTTGATGCACAAATCAATCAACACTCTGTGCCTTCAGTGCTGGTGATCCCATCAAACAGCAGTCCGAATGTTGTCAAAGTCCCAGAAGTAGTGGGGAAAACCTTCCCAGCCGATTTGAGGTTGCCTTCTGTGCTCCCACCACAGGCCCCGGTACCTAGAGAACTGGAGCTTCAGAGAAGAAACACTGGAGATTTTGGCTTTTCGCTACGTAGGACAACTATGTTAGACAGGGCACCTGAAGGGCAAGTGTATAGGAGAGTTGTCCACTTTGCAGAGCCAGGTGCTGGTACAAAAGACCTTGCATTGGGCTTGGTTCCTGGTGACCGATTGGTGGAAATAAATGGTCGTAATGTGGAGAATAAATCTAGAGATGAAATTGTGGAGATGATCCGCCAGTCTGGAGATACAGTGAGGTTGAAAGTTCAGCCCATTCCTGAATTGAGTGAGCTAAGCAGAAGCTGGTTGAGGAGCAGTAAAGGTCTACGGAAAGAGGCTAGTGAAGTAAGTATTGTACTACCGAGCTTTTCTAATGCTTTGTTTTCTTAACATTTTGAGATGTCTTCCTAGTATTCCAAGGTACTGCAGTCATTATAATAATGCAGCCCATTTGTCCCGAGTGGTTATTATTGAGAAACCTCTTAAAGAAAAGTTTGCCTGTATTTTCCTCCTATTTATTATTTCTTCTTTATCAGTGTATTCTTGGTTTTGGTCGGAATTGTTTTCCACGTTTCTGAAATATATATAATTGACCATTAAAAGCATGACATCTATCTTGTGTGTCTTCTCTATATATCTGCAGATGGAACACTGTTTTAGTGATTGCTTTACCATGCTTTAGGGTTCCTCGGCCCTGTGTATTTTGGGTCGAAATATGTTACTTATAGCTTGTGATTAGTTAAACTGGATTCATATAGGAATTTTTCCTGTAGAACGTAATATCAAATTTTCTAAAGGTACCTATTAATTGGATGCTTATAGGCATTCTTGTGAATCGTAGTAGTCAATTGGCATTCCTGGATTTTTCTGACCTATAGAAATTGTTCTTCCAAAACAGGCTGGTGTCTGGATGGGTCTGTTGAGAGCACAGACCTACACATTTGTGCAGTACGAGTTTGAATATCTATTGACCAATCTGTTACGAATGTTTTAGATGATCTATGCATACATGATTGAACTTCTGTCTAGTGTCTATGACATATCTGAACATGTTTTAGAAAAATGCGAGTTGCTTGATTGCTATGAGTTTTAAAGCTTCTACATTTGTGTTTTTTTTTTTTGTTTTTGTTTTTTTTATGTTTTGCTATCTTTGTCTGTAGTTAGTTCTGCATTCACGTGAAATGCGCTGCACGAACGTCTATTGATCGTCTTGTGATGTGTAGATGGAAATTATTTTTATTGCAAGGAAACAATGTGGGTTTTATATGTACAACTTTTACAGTTCAGCATTTTTTAAGTAGCACAGTAGTGCTATTCTACAGTATCTAGCTATAATATGAATTCCTAGTTTGAAGAAAGTAATTGTGATGTTTGGTATCTTTTTTCGCACTTGACCTACAGTATTGTGTGATTTTGACTATAGAATACGCATAAGGTTTTCAGCCCTTCCACACTCTACAAATCCAAAAAAAAAATGAAAAAAAGCTTTTTTTTTTACATATCTTCCTAACTAGATATTTGAAAATTCAGTAGTGTAGTCTTCTGATTCCTGACAGTCACTGGTGTAAATCACATCCTTCACGTTTACTACAGCAGCAGGCTGAGATTGTGATTCCGGACTCACTATGAGTTCCGTTTTCAAATTCCAATATGACAACACACACACACACACACACACACACACACACACACACACACACACACACCACCACTAAACCTTTCTCTCCCTAGTTACTGCTGGAGTTTCCCATTAATATAACAAAAGTCACAGAATAAGGGAAAATAAAACCATATGCATAACAGCAAAACTGAAAATGATAGCCAAGGGTTTCTAAGACTTGGCGTGTTGCACGTATCCATTTTCTTGATAGAATAAATGTTGGAATCCATAGGATAATCTGAGTTATGTGACAATTCGTGTAACCGATAACCCTTTCAGTTCTCTGTTTTCTGTGCATATGGCCTCAGCTGATGCATGCAGCCAGCAGTTGGGAGAACTGGAACTGATCAGTGTCCTCTTACAATACACAGAGCAGCTACTGCAGGTTGAAGCTCTGGTTATACTATAGAAATTGTAAAGGCTTTCACTAGCAGAACCCAGGAAAGTTTTTATTGAAATGGAGACGTTCTGATTATTGCTGTTTGTGGGGATTCCAACTAGTCAGACTTGGGCAGCACAACTAATAATTTGTATTGTATTTTTCCATATCCACTGGGAAATTTTGTGGTTACCTTGTGTCGGTCACATGGCTCATAACAATGTGACCAAGAATAATACTGAACAAAATGTGTTATATAGTACGTTGCCTGCTTTTGTCTTGAAGCAAATCTGTATTTTACCCATTTAGGACAAAAGTTTCTGGATACCCTCTCCTATTGGCGGTAATTTCCTTCCTACATCCAATTCACTTGCCAAAGCCCCATGGAATACCTGCGTTTGAGCATCCAAATGCCAGGCTCAAGGGGGCAATGAAAGGGTTCCTAACCTTGCGTAAGCTGAAACCCAAACCCAAAGCCAAGCTGAAACTTGGGCTGCATTCACACCTGAGCGTTTTCAGCTCATACAATGCCTGAAAAAAACACCCGAAAAACTCCCAGCAGGCAAAATCCCATTCATTTCAATGGCACATGTTCACATCTGAGCATTTTGTCACCTGAAAAACATCCTAAGCTCAAAAAAATACACTTCTTTGGGCAGATTACAGGCATTTTTCTGCCTGTAATCGCTGAAAAAATGTGGCAAAATCGTGGTAAAAACGCTGTAAAACCGCGCACCTTTGAAAAGCTCAGGTGTGAATGCAGCCTTACAAAAGGGATTCTGGTAGGAGAATGGGCCAGCGGGGAATGAATGGAAAATAAGCATCAGTAGCAGAGGTAGCGAGCTGTCTAGCAAAATGTTTGTCCGTTTAGGTCAATGTACAGGTTCCCTGATTCACTGTTGGATTTTGTGTGGTCTGACCATTTAAGTATAATGATGGCCATAGATGAATTTAAATTCAGCCAGTTGAACAAGGACTAGCCAAATCTTGATCCATCTGTTGATCGCTAGCTAGATGGGAATGTTGGAAAACATTTGTAGATGAGCAACTGCAGGCTGTCGCCTGCAGCTGCTGATCTGACAGCGGAGAGTCCTGCTGTCCTAACATTGTCTCAGCAAAGGTGGGTGGGAGTTCCTTGGTCCACCTCACTGCATGTGTTGGGAAAGTCAGTGTGGACCTAAACTAGATTAATCTAAGCAATTCAGCCTAATTGCTCAAAAGTATCTATGTAACATTTCTTTTTGAGTTTATGGAATCCATATTGAAAACGGATGTCCAGTTGATAACTTTGCATTAAGTTGCACTAATGATGAGACACTTCTGTAGATGTTTTCAAGTACTTTTATTTGTGCACATGCTCAAGAAAACCTTTTCAATTTTGGGTAAACATATGAAAATGATTTAATTGGTATACCAATTTTTGCATCTATTGCAGCATGCTTCATATAAACTGTTGCTTTGAAGTCTGTGTTAACAAATGTTCTTGCAGTTTGGGTGTAATCCTGAGAAGTATTCCTATATGCCCGCAGGCAAACTGGTGCTTAGAAGCTTTTCTTTTCTTTCTTTTTTTCTTTTTTTGTCTTTAATTTGAGGTATGTCAAGCTGTTATGTACGCTAAAATTATCCATTGAGTGCCAGCTTTTGTGATTCTGTCAGATATGGGAGCTTCCTGTTGCTGGGTTATTTTTGAAAGTGACAGTCAGTCATCCTTATCCTTGCTATGCTATTTGCTGCATATATATAGTGGCAGGATGTAAATATTTTATCGACTGTTCATTATCTGACACCTTTACAAGCTCTGCCCTTCCATACTGAATTCAGTTCAGTTGTGTCCTCTGGTTTAGTTTTCTTCGGCTACCTTTAATTTTTTCTAATTTTACTGATCATGAGCTCGAGCCTGTGCATGCCAGGGTATTTACTAGTACAAATCCTGTCTTTTCTCATTCTGCTGAAAATACAGAGGTAGCATGGGAGAAAGGCTGTGGAGAGGATGTTGCGAAGAGATTTCAGCCCAGCTCCTTCGAACTTCAGATCCAAGTAGGGCTGAAACAACGAATCGATTAATCGACAACTAATCGATTATGAGATTAATCGATTACTATTTTCATAATCGAATAATCGGCCACTAACATAATGGGGTTAACAAAAAACTAAAATTAGCCCTTTATAGTACAAAAAGAGCAAATCGCTACTGTAAACATTACTTTCACTGTCCCATAGTAAAAAATTAACCCCTTACAGTAGCGATTATTTGCTCTTTGTACTAATTTTAGTTTTTTAACCCCATTATGTTACTAAACATATCGGGCCTGGGTCACACCTCTGTTTTTAGTGCTTTTTTGCAGAAACACTACAGTTCATTTACATGGTTTCCTATGGGACACGTTCACATCCATGATTTTTTTCAGCTGCTGCGTATTTGGAAAAGACGAGGACTTTTTTTTTTTTAACGCAAAACGGTGCTATTTTGTTTTTTTGGTTCAATATACTTCAATGGAGAAGCTGCAGAAAAGCATGTAATAATGCGTTTTTGAAGCAATTTGTGTTTTTTTAATCTACCCAACAACAAATTGGCCAAAAAAATATGTAAAAATGCAAATTGCAGCAAAATTACTTTTTTTAGGTCATTAACCGATTATTCGATTAATCGAAACAATAATCGGCCAACTAATCGATTATGAAAATAATCGTTAGTTACAGCCCTAGATCCAAGCTTGTCGAGGTGGTGGCGATGAGGGCCACCCACTGATTATTTGTGGCAGATTCAGCAGTAAAGGCCAGCATTCGATCCAGTATGGCCAGCTTCAGGTTGCCATTAATGTGAATGGCTCCTTCTTGGTTTGAAACCAGCTGTTCAGATGATTACAGGAAGGTAGGGTGACAGTTTTGGGTAATTTGTACCAACTGCATTTAAAAATGCATTGTAATAATTTTAGTGAATGCATTATTTAAAAAAAAAATGTTGGTCCTTTATTCTTGTCCTGATGTTCAGTTTTCTGGTTAAAGCTGACTGTAGTCCAAATGCCGTGTTTGCTTATGGAGAAGTCTTTAGATGCATATTGACTATACCGGGGGGGTCTCCAAACTTTCTGAACAAAGGGCCAGTTTACTGTCTTTAGATGCATATTGACTATACCGGGGGGATCTCCAAACTTTCTGAACAAAGGGCCAGTTTACTGTCCTTCAGACTTTGAGGGGGCCAGACTGTGACCAGTGGAAGTAGAAAATGCCTTAGTGTCAATGGAAGTAAAGAATACCTTATCGTTGGTATCAGTGGGCGAAATATTGCCCCATTGTTGGTATAAGGGGAAGGAATAGTTTCTTATCATTGGTGTCAGTGGGAGGAATAGCGTCTTATTGTTAGTATCGGTGACAGAAATTATGCTTCATGTTGGTGTAAAAGGAAATAGTGCCTTGTATCAGCGGGGGGAATAGTGTCCCAAGGGCCTGATAAAGGCAAGCATAGGGACACCGTTTGGAGACCACTGGACTATACTTATTGCTGTTGTTCAGGATTTATATAGTGCCAACAGTTTGCATAGCGCTTTACAACCTCAGGGCAGACAATACAATTCAATACAGGGGGAATAGGAGGGCCCTGCTCTTTAGAGCTTACAATCTAGGACTTTTGATATACAGCAATATTACCATTTAGCAGGCCTGTCAGTCACAAATAGTGGTCACAGTCTAGTATCCTGACACCCAGAAATATGTAATGGACTTGGCTGGGTATGTTGCTGATGGTTGGTTCTGCAGGTTCCCCTGATGTATGATTGTTATATAAGGTTACTGAGATGCAATCCTTTTTACACACCACCTTGATTAGCAAGCAAGTCAATGACTCTGGAATGTCTTGAAAGCAGGATATTTCACAATAAAAGGTGTGTGATGGATACAGTGAAAGACAATGGTGAAGAATGTGAATTTCTGGAAGCAAGAAGAAACTGGATCCTTCTACGTGTCCATCCTGTTCCCATTATATGACTCTGGATATGACATACAATGTGCGACTATTGCAACAACACCTACAAGACCAGTTTGATTTGGTGTAATGGGAAAGCAGAGCACAATTATATGAATAGTTTGGTAAAAGTAATAACTGTTGCTGTAATGTATCTCGCTCTGAAATCCCAGACTGCCTGTGAAATGTGGTGATGTAATCCGCTTTATCAATGTGTCATTGGAGAACACGGTTTCAGAGCAACCAATCAAACTCCTACCTTCATTTTCAAATTTGCCGTGTGAAAAATACCCTTTTGTCTTCTGGGCTAATTTAGATCTTTCTTGATATACTTTAATGAATAAAATGTATACTATGATAAAATGTCAGCCACGTTCTCATAGTCACCTACAGGAGCTCATTTAGAGTTTGAGGGCCTTTTCTGAACAATTTTTCCATAGTTACAGTGAGGGAAGAAATTATTTGATCCCCTGCTGATTTTGTATGTTTGACCACTGACAAAGAAATTATCAGTCTATAATTTTTAATGGTAGGTTTATTTTAACAGTGCGAGACAGAATAAAAACAAAAACAATCCAGAAAAAAATGCATTTAAAAAAAGTTATAACTTTATTTGCATTTTAATGAAGTGAAATAAGTATTTGACCCCTTTGCAAAACATGACAGTACTTGTGGACAAAACCCTTGTTGGCAATCAGAGGTCAGATGTTCTTGTAGTTGCCCACCAGGTTTTCACACCTCTCCTCTTTGCAGATCCTCTCCAAGTCTGTAAGGTTCTCGAGGTTGACATTTGGTAACTCAAACCTTCAGCTTCCTCCACATATTTTCTATGGGATTAAGGTCTGGAGACTGGCTTGGCCACTCCAGGACCTTAATGTGCTTCTTCTTGAGCCACTCCTTTGTTGCATTGGCCATGTGTTTTGAGTCATTTTCATGTTGGAATACCAATACACGACCCATTTTCAATGCCCTGGCTGAGGAAAGGAGGTTCTTGCCCAGGATTTGAGGATACATGGGCCCCCTCATCGTCCCTTTTGATGAGGTGAAGTTGTCCTGTCCCCTTAGGAGAACCCCCCAAGCATAATGTTTCCACCTCCATGTTTGATGGTGTTCTTGGGGTCATAGGCAGCATTCCTCCTCCTCCTCCTCCTCCTCCTCCGCCTCCTCCTCCAAACACGGCGAGTTGAGTTGATGCCACAGCTCTTGATTTTGGTCTCATCTGACCACAACACTTTCACCCAGTTCTCCTCTGTATCATTCAGATGTTCACTAGCAAACTTCAGACGGGCCTGTACATGTGCTGCCTTGAGCCGGGGGACCTTGCGGCGGGCGATGCAGGATTTCAGTCCTTTTACAGCGTAGTGTGTTACCAATTGTTTTCTTGGTGACTATGGTCACAGCTGCCCTGAGATCATTGACCAGATTCTCCTGTGTAATTCTGGGCTGGTTCCTCACTGTTCTCGTGATCATTGAATCTCCAGAAGGTGAGATCTTGCATGGAGACCCAGGCCGAGGGAGTTTGACAGTTTTTTTGTGTTTCTTCTATTTTTGAATAATCGCATCAACTGTTGTCACCCTATCACCAAGCTGCTTGGCGATGGTCTTGTAGCTGTTTCCAGTCTTGTGTAGGTCTACAATCTTGTCACTGACATACTTGCACAGCTCTTTTGTCTTGCCATGGTGGAAAGAATGGAATCCGAGTGCTTCTGTGGACAGGTGTCTTTTTAGCCCTGGTTTACTCTGAAGCATTTTCAAAATGCGATTTGACATGTCAAATAGGCGACAATTGCCGTCAATGGCACCATCCTAATCGGTGTGACACCGCATCTGCGGCGTTGCACCAATTTCAAAAAGTAGTTTCTGTACTATTTTTTGAGATTTCGGGCTGCGATTTGCATTGACATCTATGCAGAAACCTGCACAGATGTCTCTGAAATTGGGGCCGAAATCGGGACTGACATGCAGGAGTAAAATCGTGCAAGCACAGCTGAACTCACACAGCTTCATTCCTGCAGCTCAGTGTAAACCTGGGCTTATACAGGTATCAAACTGAGATTAGCAGCACTCCCTTTAAGGGAATGCTCCTAATCTAAGTTTGTTACATGTATAGAATACAGCTGGGAGCCAGAAATCTTGCTGAGCGGGATCAAATACTTCTTTCACTCATTTAAAATGCAAATCAATTTATAACTTTTTGAAATGCATTTTTTTGGATACTTTTGTTGTTCTGTCTCACTGTTAAAATAAACCTACTATGAAAATTATAGACTGATAGTTTCTGTGTCAGTGGGCAAACTTACAAAATCAGCAGGGGGTCAAATATTTTATTCCCTTACTGTATATATTATTATTATTATTATTATACAAGATTTATATAGCGACCAAAAGTTTGTGCAGCACTTTACAACTTGAGGACAGACAGTACAGTTTCAATACAATTCAATACAGGAGGAATCGGGGAGCCCTGCTCGTTGGGAGTTTACAATCTAGGGGGAAGGGTCTGGTGATACAAAAGGTAATAACTGTGGGGGATGAGATGATGGAGACATTTTTAATCAGAGTTCCAGCCAAAAATGGAACTTCCGCTTTAAGGGAAGGTGACCCCCCGACATGCCACATTTGGCATGTCATTTTTTTGGGGGTGGGGGGAGTAAACCCTCTTTTTAGTGGGTTCCAGCTCCCACTACCTCCCAGGAAACTGCGGCGCCGGAAGCAAGTTTACCTCTCCCCCCTCCCTCTTGGCAATCATCTGAGACATGTCACAGGTCCCGGATGATTGCCCTGCCAGTCGCAGTGTGGCTTGCACATGTTCAGTGCGTGCCCGGCTGTGATGCCACAGTCGGGCGCCCACAGTGACTATGCCGGCGCCACAGAGAGGAGGGGGAGATGAGCGGGACTTCATTCCCAGCATCGCTGGACCATGGGACAGGTAAATGTCCGATTTATTAAAAGTCAGCAGCTGCAGTGTTTGCAGCTGCTGACTTTAAACATTTTGTAAGTCGGATCTCAGCTTTAAGTACAGTTGTTGGGTAGAGGCAGGATAGGCTTCTCTGAAAATGAGATGGTTTTTAGGGATCGTCTAAAAGCAAACCAAGTAGGAGATAATCGAACAGATTGGAGTAGGGAGTTCCATAGGATGGGAGAGGCTCTGGAAAAGTCCTGGAGGCAAGCATGTGAGGTGGTGACGAGGAAGCTAGAGAGCAGGAGGTCTTGGAAGGCACGAAGAGTACGATTAGGTTGGTGATGTAGCATGGGGCTGAATTGTGGATGGCTTTGTAAGTTGTTAGTATTTTTAATTTAATTTGTTGAGTGAGCGGGAACCAATTGAGGGATTGATGGAGAGGAATAACAGACACGGAGCGGTTGTGAAGGTGGATGAGCCTGGCAGCACCATTCATGATGCACTGAAGGGGAATAGACTATGTACTGTAAAGGTACGCCAATAAGGAAGGAGTTGCAGTAATGAAAGGCGTGAGATGACCAGGGAGTGAACCCAGAGCTTTGTGGTATCATTGGTTAGAAAGGGATGTATTTTGGAGATGTTGCAGAGGTTGAGGTGGCAAAATGTGGACAGTGATTGGATGTGGGCCTAAATGATAGGTCAGAATCCAGGATTTCACCTAGAACCTTGGTATGTGGGGATGGGTTAAAAGTTGTGCCATTGATCTCGACAAAGATCAGGGGAAGAGGCACGTGGAGGAGGAAATATGAGTTCAGTTTTTAACTAACATTGAGTTTTGAGGAAGTGGTATGACATCCAGACTGTTATGTCTGTTTTTTAGTACATGCCCATTGATATGAATGGGCACCACTGCCGAAGCGCATGCAATGCGATTTGGCAGCGGTGCTTCACGGGCGCATTTAACCTCTTCCTCGGCCGCTAGCTGGGTTTTATGTGCCCCACTAGCAGCCAAATAGCACCGCTAAAATGATAGTAAAGAGCTGCTAAAACTTGCAGCGTTTTACCATCAACGCCTGCCCGCTCCACTGTGAAAGCAGCCTTCATAAGTGATACAGAAAATTTCTCACGTTTAAACATTTATTAAACAAAACAAACCTCCAATCAGTTTACTTGTATGTATGATTTAGATAAAAAAAAAAACTATTAAATAAAAACAGGTAGTCAAAACTTTTGGACGAAAAAAAAATGGGCTAACTTTACTGTTTTTTTAAATGTTTTTTTTTTTTTTTTTTTTTTTTTTTAAATAGTGTATTTTTTTCCCAAAAAAATGCATTTGAAAGACCTCTGTGCAAATGCCGTGTGACATAAAATATTGCAACAACCGCTATTTTATTCCCTAGGATCTCTGCTAAAAAATATATATATATATATATATATATATATATATATATATATATATATATATATATATATATATATATATATATATATATAATTTTTGGGGGGTCTAAGTGATTTTCTGGCAGAAAATACAGGATTTTTACTTGTAAGCAACAAGTGTCAGAAAAGATTAAGTCTTTAAATGGTTAAACTGAGAACTTCTACACACTGAGATGATTTCATTTATTCAAGTGTAAACATTGTATCTTTTTGTTCTTTTCTTGGCAGACTGCCCAGAGAGGAGGAAAGTTGTTTTTATGATGACTCAGGCAACTTACACTGACTTCTATTACAGAAGTCATTTCCAAGTCCCGCTGTTCTAAATCGTCCTTTTTATCAGCACAATCGGCCGATGCCGATTAATTAAAAAACTGCAAATATCGGCCGATATATCGGTCGACCTCTATTTCCCTGTGCACCTCTTATTTTGAAAATGCTAGTTGCATGACCTTTATGCAAATTCGGTAGTGTCTGATATTGAGACCAGGATCAAAATTAGACCCTGTTCATTAAATTTGCATGGAAGTTTTGGATCGGAATTTGTACGACTTTTGTGTCAGGTCAATGTGAACATGGCCATAGCTCTACATTAATCTTTCTGTATGACCATCTTAAGGCTTTCTGGTGACCCTCCTTGGACCACCACTTGTTGACGTTTGCTCATTAGACTTATGCTTGGTACACGCTGAGTTTTTGGTGGAATGAAACAAACTGTCAGCTCCCATTGGAGCCGCTGTACTAACCATGCAAAGTTAGTGCAGCAATCGCCCCTGCTGAGATGTTGTGTTCTAACAGGGGGAGGGTCCCTCACCAGAACACCCTGATCAGTGCTCTCTGCCATTGACATACAGACTGACATACACATGGGCCTAATGTCAGTGTTTTCTTTTTTGACCGCTCAATGTCTCCCGACATTTGGCCCATGCGTACGGGGCTTTACTTTAGTTAATAAAGTGTACCTGGTAAAAGATAACAGATAAGGTTGTTTTTCTTCTCAAATTTAACAGCGGTATAAAGATACAGCACACTGGATAAATAAAGGAAATGTTTGGATAAACAGCCAGTACTAAGCAGTGTCCGGTCATGCTGAGCTGTTCTTTTCCTTGGCCTGGGATGTGTATTTGTCTTTTATGACCGTGCTCAGCACATCCTTCTATAGCAGCCCCTCCACAGATGGATGGGATATGTTCCGCTCTTAAATCCACAGTGTAGAGTGGAGTTTCGTTTTGGCTGGAGCTGGGCTTTAAATCAGTTTGTTGGATGTAGTAGAGAAGGGTTGAACCTCTGTCAGGTTTCTATTGCAGTCTGTGTCCATATATGAGAGATTGCTTTAGACAGAATGGCATTAAAGCAGAGTTCAGCCAAATTTTTATTTTTTAAAAGTCAGCGGCTACAAATGCTGCAGCTTCTGACCTTTAAAATATGGACACTTGCCCTTCCAGGGTGCCCGCAATGTTGGCACCCGAGGCCGTTCTTGCTCTCGGTTGGAGGCGCCACCATCTTTGGTAAGGGATACAGGAAGTGAAGCCTTGCGCCTTCACAGCCTGGTTCCCTACTGAGCGAGTCACAGTGCGCAATCCCACTGGTCCTTGCTGTCTTCTGGGACCTGTGTGTCTCCCAGAAGACCGCGGGGGTGGGACGGAGGAGGCGCCGGACATGGCGTCGATATCTGTGGATACCGCGGCTATGTATGCAGGGAAGTGGAAGCAAATACCTGGATTAGATAGGTATCTGCCCCCCCCCACCCTGAAATGTGACACCGGAGGGAATGATTCCAAAAATCTGAAGTTCCATTTTTGGGTCGAACTCTGCTTTAACTGGGTGTAATGGGGGAATCCCTTTTAATGGTGCCATAATGACATAGCTCACATCTTTCTCGCTACCTAACCCTAAAATGTGCTATACTGTGTTTCCCTCCCCTACTTTATACCGTAACAATCAAAGCATTTTACTAGTTCTTCTTCCCCTTTTGACTTTAGGTGATGAGAATCCCAAATCAACATTAAACTACGATATCCTCTCCTTTCAGTAGAGGGGGATTACTGTTGTCCCACTTAAGTGCTGTTATAGTGTTGTAGCACTCTCTATTTCTTTCCTCAGTGTCCTTGCGGTGACTTTTATGTTTTCCTTAAAGTGATTGTAAAGTCTTGTTTTTTCTTTTAAATAACAAACATGTTATACTTACCACCTCTGTGCTGTTGGATTGCACAGAGCAGCCTGGATCCTCCTCTTCTCGGGCCCCTCTTTGCTGATCCTGGCCCCTCCTTTGGGTGCCCCTTAGCCAGCAGCTTTCTACGGGGGACCCCAAGCCGAGTCAAAGATCCGTGTATCCATTCTGACAAGGAGCCCCCCGACCTGGCCCTGCCCCCCCCTCCCCTGATTGGCTGGCTGGCTGGCTGGCTGGCTGACTGACTTTGGCTGAGGCAGAGCAGTGGCGCCATTGGCTCCCGCAGTTGTCAATCAGGAGGAGTTTCCTGGATGGATGAGGGGATAATGGACATCGCTGGAGAGAGAAGGTATAGTTGCCCACCTCATCCCTTTAAACCCGAACACACATGAAATACACAGGTTCTGTGGCTTATTTAATGCAGATAAGTTTATTTACCACCTTAATCAGCCGCAGAACCTGTGCAATTAATAGGTGTTCGGTTTTAAAGGGATGAGTTGGCAACCCTAGGCTCAGGTAGGTAATTAGGGGTGCTGAGGGGGGCTGCTATACGTGTGTGTGTGTGTGTGTGTGTGTGTGTGTGTGTGTGTGTGTGTGTGTACATACATACATACATACATACATACATACATACATACATACAACCTTTTAAGAAACGTCAGTCCTTTAACGTATCTCTTCCTGCAGGGTACTGCACTGTAGGGGGAGGCAGAGAGCACAGCACACATTGTGCTTTCACTTTGGGCACTTTTGGGGTGTTTTTCATGCAATTTACAGGCGCTATTTTTAGCTAAAAAAAGCCCCAATGTGAAAGTGGCCTTTAGGTGTAATCAATGTGATCAGCTCCCCACAATGGCAATTTACACTTTGGCTGAGGATCAGGGAGTTCGGTCTCAACCGCCCTTGCTGCTTTTAATATCCAAGCATACAGGGGTCCCACACGGGCCCCCTGCAGCATGGGGTGCGGCCGCGATGGCTACTTCTGAGACCCCTGTATGTCCGCGCCTGGATATTAATGTTGGTGTAAATAATCTGGTAGGCAGGCGGCTTCTACACCCCAGTTGCCTTGGCTCGTAGTGTAATGATGTGAGAAGGGTTGACATTTAAGTGCCACATCACTGCTAAGAGGTCCAGATACAACTTTATTGCATTAAAGGTCAGGAGTACAATTCAAGAGATGGCCAGTGTGCTTAAGGGGTCTAAGTGCCCTCTTTATCAGGGCCTGACTGGCAGCAAAGGGAACAAACCAGTGGGGAACTGGACCTACAATGGTTTTTATTCCAGTGTGAATTGAAAGCACAAGCCTAATCAGCAGCTTGTTTTAGCAGCCAAACAGCTAAGCGGAGGAGATCGCTGCACAAACATTGGACTGTTAGTACAGCGATCGTTTTTTTAAATTTTTTTTCATTTAACCTGAAACTGGTAAATGGATGGGTTTACTTCCTCTTTAAGACTGAGCTGGGGTCTGCAATTTCCATAGCCATTTTACGGAGGAGAGGTAAGGATGGGGTGGAGGGTTCATTTGAGGCTTTGTGCATTTGCACAATTAGTCTGATTTATGTTTTAGCTTGAAGGGTAATTGGTCACCAACTGAAATTTTCCACCTAATGTCCAAATATCCTTTCCCCTAATGGTGATGCAAAGGGCTATTTCTCCCACAGATGGCCCAATAGTTATGTGATCCTGCTACAATCACTAGTTTTAGACAATGGTCTCTGCAATCTGTATAAGCGCCTAGTCAGCCTTCCTGTAATGTTTTTTTTCATCTTGCAAGGAGTAGCGTAACTATCAATTAGCAAATAATAAAACATTGACGAGTCCCTGATGGGATGTTCTGGGAGGATTGTCTTCAGTGGAATGAGAAAAATCAGAGGGGGAGTATAATACAATATGAACTGCATGTACTGACAAGTTTCCATTTAATTTATAAAGGCATCACCTCTTAACAGTGGTGTAAGTGCAGGGATGCAACTTTAAAGAGAGCTTGAGAAAAGGTCACCATGCAACCCTTCATAAGAAGAGCTCCCCCAGATTACCCTGTGGGTACTGACGTTCCTCTGCCATGACTAACATCACGTTTTCACTGAAAATGTTGCTCTGTTCCTAATGTCGGAGAATGTTCTGATTTTACTCTGTTACTCTGCGTACATTACAGGTCAACCACAGTGGTTTTCTAACCGAAGGTGTTTACTCCTCCTCACTTGTAGCATAAAACCAAAAGAACTAAAAGCTCCATGGGTAATTTTTTATTTATTTTTTGCTATGTGTGCGTCCAGATCTGTGTATAGCACAGATACAACCAAAATTGTACAGGTCCAGTATTACTAATGGGCATACAGTTGCTTTTTCAGGCTTCTTGGAGCTCATCAGTGTAAAATGCTTTACTGGTGCTATGGTGTTTTTTTTTTTGGTTCTTTTTGTACTGCACCACCATCTTAATGGTTGTACTGTTCTTCTGGATGCACAGGTCCTGCACCATAGAGCCAGTCAAGCTGAATATTGGCACTGATGAGGGTTAATAAGTCTGTTTGCTGTATGCCATTTGGTAATATTGGGTCTGTAAAATTATGGTTTTATCCGTTTTATGCACAAACTGTTCTGGATGCACAGGTAGCAAAAATGGGCAAAAGAAAAAAGGTGACTTGCGTGACTCTACACACTTACCCACGGAGCACCTTGTTTTTGGATCCTGTGGGGATGTATACGTACGTTCCTTGGTGCTCAACTGGTGGCCTGCAGAGCCCTCTGATGTGGCCCTCAACCTCCTGCTCTGGGGGGGCGGGTCAGCAAGCCCAGATCATTGGTTGCTGACCTGGCATTCCAGAGCATCAGAGTGGATGGAGCCAGTGCTGGAGGAAGCCAAGTGACTACATAGGGAGCATAAGCCAATGCTTCCTTTACAGCGCCTCCCCCTGTCTCAGGTGAAGTGCATTTGGTATCACTCCCCCAGAATAAGGAAAGAAATTGGCTACACACCAATGTTCTTGAAGTCCATTTATTGAATGTTCCATACAAACATGACACACATCACAGTTGCAGTAGCCGCAACAGAGGTGGACTAGTTTTGCACAGCTACAATGTTCTTACTCATAACGCCTGCACACTGCATCCATCTCTGGAGACTGGACTGGATCTGCTTCAGAAAAAGTACAGTGATTTCTTCTTTGCAGGGCTAGATAGATTCATTTTAGAATGTGACTGCAATTAGATTTAAAATTAGGCTGGCCATACACGGAGCATATTTTTACACAAAGCGATTTGCACGATTCCCCCACTATTGCCCCGTCAACACAGTTGCGGTAAGCCGTCCCCGTCGGGAGAAGACCGTGATTGTTGCTACAGCCGCTAGCGGTAATCGCAAGTGAATCCGACAGGCTGGTTGCTCAGCTTGGTACATTCAGCCTGCCCACACATGGTTCGAGTCTCAGCCGGTTCAGCAGGCCGTGCATGGCCGGCCTTCGTTTTTGTTTTGGGTAAACTTGCACTTTAAATGGCCCTCGCCTTTAAAAAGATTGAGCACCCCTGTTTTAAGTCAACCACAGTGGAATTTTAGCATATATATATTTTTTTTGTTTGCTTTTAGAATCCTTTTTATAGCAGTTTACTTCTAAACAGCAGCTTCAGTCATGTGAAAAACCCTATCCACCTTTCTATCATAATGATCGATCTGCTCCTCTCTGCTACCTGTCAGAATTGTGTCAACACTGTTGAAAATAATAGGTAATAGGTGGCATTGAGGAGCCAAAGTAGGAGAACATCAGAGAAAAATTTTTGCTTGTAGGCACTTTAAACCCTTGGCTCTGCCAAATTGTCTCCACTTAGGAATGGACACCCTAGACACAATTGTATGCGGTCTTCCATAAGTCCAAGCCGTGTGTGTGTGTGTGTGTGTGTGTGTGTGTGTATGTATGTATGTATGTGTGTAAGATACACTCATGATGCAAACCAGAACATTCTTATTCTTACTAGAAGGAATTTCCAGTACGGTACATTGGGCATAATTTTAAGGATTTGTTCTAGTTATTTATATTTCCTAACTGCATTTTTCCAATACCAGTGTGTAAACACATTGCATCTGTGTTCTATATTTTCTGTAGTGCTTAGGAATTTCCACTATAAACAGTGGAGATGCAGAGTCAAAGGAAAGGACAGTGCTTATCAACTGCTAGTTCAGATATGAATGAAAGGGAAATGTGATTATGGACAATAAGGTACCTATGCAATTTTGTGTGACATATTAGAGAACTATTTTTTTTATGGTTTATAAATGATTACTAGATCATATAATGCTGCCAGATATCCAGTTTTTAGTGCCATATTTTTTACGGGCACAATACTTTACAATTCATAGAAAGCACCATTAAATAAGAATGGATAATGGCTTTTAGCATCATATCTTAGTTGGGTGCCAAATATCTGGTAGGACTGATTCATTCTTTACACCAATAACTGTTAAAGGAGATAGCACGATCTGCCGGGAGTTTGCATGTTCTCCCTGGGCCTGTGTGGGTTTCCTCAGGGTACTCCGGTTTCCTACGCTGCACACTGCATCAAATTGGTCTGCATGGTTGTCGTCCCAGAAAGAAGCCTCTTCTAAAGATGATGCACAAGAAAACCTGCAAACAGTTTGCTGAAGACAAGCAGACTAAGGACATGGATTACTGTGTGTGTGTGTGTGTGTGTGTGTGTGTGTGTGTGTATAACACACACTCTCACAAAAGTGAGTACACCATCACACTTTTGTAAATATTTTATTATATCTTTTTTCATGTGACAACACTGAAGAAATTACACTTTGCTGCAATATAAAGTAGTGAGTGTACAGCTTGTATGCCAGTGTCAATTTGCTGTCCCCTCAAAATAACTCAACACACACCCATTAATGTCTAAACCGCTGGCAACAAAAGTGAGTACACCCCTAAGTGAAAATGACCAAATTAGGACCAAAGTGTCAATATTTTGTGTGGCCACCATTTATTTTCAAGCACTGCCTTAACCCTCTTGGGGATGGAGTACACCAGAGCTTCACAGTTTGCCACTCATGCATGATGACATCACAGAGCTGTTGGATGTTAGAGACCTTGTGCTCCTCCACCTTCCGTTTGAGAATGCCCCACAGATGCTCAATATAGTTTAGGTCTGGAGACCTGCTTGGTCAGTCCACCACCTTTACCCTCAACTTCTTCAGCAAGGCAGTGATCTGATCGTCTTGGAGGTGGGTTTTGGGGTCGTTATGTTGGAATACTGCCCTGCGGCCCAGTCTCCGAAGTTAGGGGGTCATGTTCTGCTTTAGTATGTCACAGTACATGTTGACATTCATGGTTTCCTCAATGAACTGTAGCTCCCCAGTGCCGGCAGAACTCATGCAGCCCCAGACCATGACACTCCCACCACCATGCTTGACTGTAGTCAAGACACACTTGTCTTTGTACTCCTCACCTGGTTGCCACCACACACGCTTGGCACCATCTGAACCAAATAAGTTTATCTTGGTCTCATCAGACCACCGGACAAGGTTCCAGTTATTCATGCCCTTAGTCTGCTTGTCTTCAGCAAACAATTTGCGAGATTTCTTGTGCATCATCTTTAGAAGAGGCTTCCTTCTGGGATGACAGCCATGCAGACCAATTTGATGAAGTGTGCGGCATATGGTTTAAGTACTGACAGGCTGACCACCCACCACTTCAACCTCTGCAGCAATGCTGGTAGCACTCATATGTCTATTTTCCAAAGACAACATCTGGATATGACGCTGAACACGTGCACTCAACTTCTTTGGTTGACCATGGTGAGGCCTGTTCTGAGTGGAACCTGTTCAGTTAAACCGCTGTATGGTCTTGGCCACTGTGCTGCAGTTCAGTTTTAGGCTCTTGGCAATCTTCTTATAGCCTAGGCCATCTTTATGTAGAGAAACAATTATTTTTTTCAGATCCTCAGAGTTCTTTGCCATGAGGTATCATGTTGGACTTCCAGTGACCAGTATGAGAGAGTGAGACACCAAATGTCACACACCTGCTCCCCATTCACACCTGAGACCTTGTAACTCCAACAAGTCACATGACATCGAGGAGGAAAAATGACTACTTGGGCCCAATTTGGACATTTTCACTTAGGGGTATACTTTTGTTGCCAGCGGTTTAGACATTTAATGGCTGTGTGAGTTATTTTGAGGGGACAGCAAATTTACACTGTTACACAAGCTGCTACTTTACATTGTAGCAAAGTGTAATTTCTTCAGTGTTGTCACATGAAAAGATATAATAAAATATCTACAAAAATGTGAGGGGTGTACTCACTTTTGTGAGATAGTGTGTGTGTGTGTGTGTGTGTGTGTGTGTGTGTGTGTGTGTGTATGTATGTATGTATGTATGTGTGTGTATATATATGTGTGTATATATATATATATATATATATATATATATATATTAAAATACACACACAGTATTATATAAAATCTATCAGGGTTACTTGTATTAAAAGGGGAAAAAAATGTAAATAAATACTGTAAAATAAATATGCTTACCTTTCTGGCAGCACTTGTGTTGAAACGCTGCTGTCGTGTATTCACCTGCTCCCCTGCAGCATGCTCTGTGGATTACATAATACTGCAACACAAATGAGCTTGTGGGATGAATCACAGCATGCATGGGGGGTAAACGGGCAGTGAGACCACCCAAAGGATCAAATACTTGCAATAGCCGGAGAGCAACAAAGGAGCTGCGTTCAACGCATAGGTTGTCGGGAAGGTAAGTATATTCATTTTTATCACAGATGTTGATTTGTACACAGGCAATCATGTGGTGACAGGGTCACTTTATCACTATCAGTGTGTGAACTTTCCATTTACAGCTGCCTGAGAGTGGTATATTCTGTTTAGCATGTTTTCTGGTTAATAAATTGAATAATAAGCACCTTTTATTACATATAATGCCTTTCACGTTTCCTTTTTTTAATTTTTTTTAATGAAATATTTAATAACGGCTATTAAAGGTTGGAAATGTAGTATTTGGTTTTGTAAGTGGTGTGTTTTTTTTTTTGTCCGGAAAAGAATTTGTAAAGTTAATGCTGGCAGGTACATAATTCTGTAATTTATCATCCTGGCAAAACACGTGTTGCTGTCATGTCTGAAGATCTACATTAATTTGATACAACCATTGTGTCGGTGTTATCTCTGCATTCCATGTAATGTTCTTTTATTACCAGTGTCCTGTCAGGATAAGCAGTATAAAACATTCAGACCACAGCCAGATCCCGGAATAATTTGCAGCATATTCCTCACAGGTCAGAAATGTTAAAGGAGACCTCCTGACCCATCATAGATCAGGTTCGCTGGAGGTTAAATCAGCTCTGATGCCTATATTGGTGGGTTTTCGATCATTGAATTTGGGAGCACTTACGGTACTCATTGGCTCAGATCTGACAGTCTGCAATTTTTAGTGTGGTCCGGAACACAACTAGAAATGTTCATAATTGCTCTTTATTTATATTTTTGTTTTGATTTCCAGCAGGGATATTAATAATGAAGACCAAGCGTTCAGGTACTGCATGGGTTTTGTGATAAATCATTGACTACGCTAATCCTCTTTTATGTGTGTGGTGGTGGCTAATGCCTGCACAGCTCACTAATGGCTGAGTGCATGTTCACTCATCACAAAGGCTTCTTGGATCACCACTTGTATACAGACCATTTTCTGAGAGTCTTCTAAATCACATGTGATTAAAGATCTGGAGTGTATGTTTGCCAGTGTGTAGATAATGTCAAGTGCCTATTGACACCAAGCTAGTTTGGTGTCTGTTGTTAAAGTAGTATTAAACCCTTGGAATAAAACAAAGAATGCTGTTAATATGCTACAAAATGCGATCGACTTTTAACTCACTCAGATTGCAATAGATACATTTGTCATAAATAACTTTTCATTGTGGTGCAGCCCTTCAGTTCGGGAGCGTGCACCCAGTATTTCCCCTATGCCCAGAATTGCCAATGATGCAGTGCATATGAGTTTCTGCTGATTCCCTCCTTGCCTGTTATCATGTGGGTAAATTTCAATTTACTGGATATTCTGGATTAACTACCTGTGCAAGTGTGCACTGAGGGGCTTTTCCCTGCAGGGGGAGCGTGGACATTATGGGGCTCCAGAGCAGGGATCTCCAAACTATTGCCCTCCAGCTGTTGCGGAACTAATCATCACAATAGGCATTGTAAAACTCTGACATGACTAGGCATGATGGGAATTGTAGTTCTTGAACAACTGGAGGGTCATAGTTTGGAGACCCCTGCTCCAGAGGGAACCTACTGAAACCACTGATTGACAAAGGTTTCCCAACACTACTGTTCAACAGAAGTCAATCTATTGATTAACTTCTGCCAAAAATGGTAGACCTTAGTTTTTTATTAAAATTCAGCCGGTTTCTACTGATCAGTCTGAATTTCAATCCATCTATGACCAGCTTAAAGCGGAGTTCCGAACACAACAAAAATATATTGCCTGTAATGTTATTTACTAGCATACGTGGAAAGAGTAGTGTGCTATGCATAAGCAGCTGCTGAGCAGAGCAGTTGCAGTATGTTTGTTCTGAGTTCTATCTGCATCTGCTCCATCTGGATGATTGCTTTCACTGGCAGGCCTCTTTACCTACAGGAGAACCACTTCCACCCCTCTGCTGTGCGCTAACAAGAATGGAAGCAACCGCCTAGTGCAATACCTCCAACACAATAGCCCTTTATTAAAAAGCCAAATATATACTCACAAGCATAAGGTAGTTAAAGCATATATAAACAGAACTCCTGCATGGTGGATGACCAAATGGCTGTAGCTGAACGCTAGAGACATGGATGGATAATGGATGCGTTTGCTTTGAATATTAAAAATGAATTAAAGGAGAAGTATGGCCAAAGCTAGGTCACAGGAGTGCAATTCATTATCCTATAACCCGTTTTTAGCCGACACCGGGCCAAAGCTTGCTGCCAGCTGAGGTCACTCAGCCAGTCCAGGCTCGGGAAAGATCTCGACTTTACTGTCAGGATCCACCCTGGACCAGCAGCTGGCTCAGCCTCTCAATTTTTAAAAGCAGGTGTTGGACACAGGAATCGCAATCGTCAATGTATGTAGCTGTATTATGGAGTTGTATCTCCACATACAGTAAATACCATAACGAGGGATTGAATCTGTTTAGCAACTTTCTTGATAGTTTGGTGTTTGTCCCATTTAATGATATTAATAATAATTTATTTTTCCTGATTGATGATTCTAAGCTTTACAATGCATCAACATGAGCATTTGGCAGACATTCTAAACCTTTACCTATGATACATTTAATCAGGGCGTGGTATTGTTTGGCACCGCCAATGATAAACATTTTTTGGAGAATGAAAGGAGGATAACATTTTCGAACAAACATGACTTTGAAGAATGAATAACTTGTATTAGGAACCTTCAAGGAAACACCATAAAGGCACACTAAGGGTCCTTTCACATTGACGTTCCGTTCAGGCCCGCCTGTCAGTTTTTCAGGCGGACCTGAACGGGTGCTCCATAGAGGTCTATGGAGCGTCGGATGTCAGCGGTGACATGTCCGCTGACATCCGACCCGCTCCGATCCGAAAAAGTGTAACGGAGGAAAAAGCTATTTTTCCATCCGTTTGCGGATCGGATCGGATGACAACGGGCACTGCGGTCCGTCGTCATCCGATCTCCCATAGGGGAGAGCGGCGCTGTGACAGGTCCGTCCCTGCGCAGTATGCAGAGACAGACCTGTCATCTCCCTGCTCAGCGGGGATCGGCGGAGTGATCCCCGCTGAGCAAACGGATATCCACGGGGCGGATCAGAACTGATCCGCCCCGTGTGAAAGGACCCTAAAGGAAAATTTGTCAACGACTGTCCAGTTTTCCTCCAGGTTTCACAGCCTGTCATAACCGAGGAAGGAAATAATGTACAGAAATTCTCGTACAACAAGTTATTTTTTTTCGTTTGTGTCTGATCAGGCACAGTCTTTCTTATCTGATTTTCCTCATAAGAAAACTGTACACATTCAAAAAAAAAAAAACGTTTATTCTATTCATGTACGAGGACATTTTTTGGAATTTTGCCCCTTCCGAAATTTTCTTGTGCATCGGATGTTGAAAGTTGTGTACAAACTATACGAAAATGAAACGATCGTGCCTCGGACAGAATTTTTTTTGATTGTCTCATAGTACCCCCATTTAGATATCTTCTATCGGGTTTCTCTGTTAAAAAAACAAAACAAAAAAAACAACTAGATTGGAATGTCAGTTATTTAAGGTTGGCTTGTTTCACTATAATAACTGCAGTAGATGCAGATGGCATGGGATCTTGTAATAGAAGATTTCAACATTTGGAATGTGTTGGTGATCTGTTGGCACTGCTTTAGACACTTTTTTGTAACTTTTTTTTGTTAGTCATGTATGTTATAATCCAAATAAGCATTGATTAGCATACTTGTGATACACTGCTAGAAATTGATCTGTTGCCATGGGTAGAACTGTCTTTGCTCGGTGTTGCAATTATTGTTTGTGATCCTTGCATAGATTGTGGTTGGTTTTGCTCATTTATTCAAGGCCAATACATTTCCCAGAACTTTGCACTGTGTACACGCCATACGTATAAATCCCTGCCCCGCCAAAGGACAACATACTAGGGCAGAAACAATGTCAGCCTTTTCTACCCTTTCACACATTCACAGGTGTACAGAGTAAGGCTACACTACAGCTCCAGTTTAGGAGCTTTTGGAGTTTTTTATTTTTTTTGCCAACTCTAAACTCAACTCCATAAAAGCCTATGTGTCAATGTACACATAGACTTTTAGCAGAGTTTAGGAGCTTCAACCTCCCCCTCCTGAATGTGGAAGAATCACGGTGCCCCACCGCCCTCTACTTACCTGAGCCTGATCCTATCCAGCTACGTGTGTGAAAGCCGTGGCTTTCGCCTCTTTCTCTCTCCTCCCTGGGAAGATTAATAGCAGCGAGAGCCATTGGCCCAGCCTCTTGCTTTGTGTCAATGGACACAGTCAGGGCAGCTCAGGAACGAGCACGCATGAGTGCCCCCATGGAAAGCGGCTTTCCATGGGGGCACTTGCTGAAGAAAAGCCTGGAGCGACTGTGGGGGACCCCTGAGGAAGCGGATTGGGGCTGCTCTGTGCAAAACCATTGCACAGAGCAGGTAAGTATACCATGTTTGTTGTTTTAATAAAAATATTTAATGCAAGTCCGTAATTTTAAAATATAAGAAAAAGGAAGCACATCATCCTCAGGCTGCATTCATGCTCTTGAGTTGTGCCTTTTGGCCATTTTGCAGGTTGTTTTTTGGTGTGTGTGTGTGTGTGTGTGTGTGTGTGTGTGTGTGTGTGTGTGTGTGTGTGTGTTTTTGGGGGGGGGGAGGTTTAGTGTGCATTTTTTTTCCAGTGTAGGCCCATTGACATCTATTGGGGCTAAAAATGCTTGTAGCTTAAATTATTGAGGATTGCCCGCATGTGAACCTGAATAAAGGCAGGGACACCCAAAACTGTCATTCCTGTGTTTGGCATTGAAATGGATGAAAGATTTACTAGAGAATTCTAATAGTAATTGTGCCGCATCCCTATCTTTTAAACGAAATCCTGGCGGTAGATGGGGTTCGTCTGATGTGTTTGCACTGATATGAATGTCCGCCAACTACCTATTCGCCACTTATTTGCCACCATAATAAATTTAATGTTAGTGAGCCTGGGATCATTAGTCAGCCATGTTGGCAAAACAAAATTTGTATATAGGGAAGCAAAAAAACAAATTGACTTGCTTGCAACTCAAAATAAAACCACGACAGTCCCTAGAAAACCGAACTTTTGGCTCACCGCCCACAACTTGTCCCTTAACAAGGATATTTCCTCGCCTGCCTCAGGGGTTCAAAGGCAAAGTCATCAGCCGCTTAACAGTGTCTCAGTCACCAGCAATCCACCACTCTGTCTCCAAAGTGTGTCCTACATCACACTCCACATCATAGATACCTGCAAACTGTTTCCTGTTCCTTTTCAGGCCTATCCTGTAGCCAGGTTAATCCTGTCAGGACCAAATTCCCTATATAATCAAGAATGGAGGCTCTTTCCAACTCGGTGTCTCTGAGCCTCCGAATGCCAGATCCCATATAAGGACTTAAAGGGGTTGTTAAGTCTCAAGGTTTTTCACCTTAATGCATTCTATGCATTAAAGGGGGAAAACCTTCTGTGCTGCTGCTGTCCACCCTCTCCCCAAAGCCCCCTTTTTTCTTACCTGAAACCGATCGTTCCAGTGCTGAGCACAAGCCCAGCAGCTCCAGCCACTGCATTGGATCATTGCTGGATATATTGATAGCAGCAGCAGCCATTGGTTCCCGCTACTGTCAATCTAATCCTGTGACACAGGAGCAGGGGGCGGGGTCGATTCCTGCTGTCTCTGTCAATGGACACAGCAGCGGGACCCATGAGTGCACCCACACGAGTGCCCCCAGGTAGTTGGGGTCTCTGTGGGGGCACGCCATGAAGAGGAGGAGCCGGGAGCGCCAATGGGGCGCCTCAGATTAGGAGAATGGGGGGCTGCTACGTGCAAAGTACTTGCACAGAGCAGGTAAGTATAACCTGTTTGTTATTTAAAAAAAAAAGAAGGTGGGCGGTATGTGAGAACCGCGTCCCCCCCCCCCCTTTATTTTTTTCATTCTGTATCCTGTCCCCCTTACCTCTGTTATTGTTTCCTTTTAAAATTAATAAGAATTTATATTCAAGCTTTTAAAAAACAAAACAAAAAAAACCTTTACAAACACTTTAACGTCTTTGTAACTGGAATCCCTCACTTTTCATGGGTGAGAACCCCTGAATACTCCAAACTGTAGTCAAATTGCCCCGTTAGTGGGACCAGATTACAGGAGGTTAAAAAAAAAATAGAAGTACTTATTATAGTTGACCTTTGAAAACTATGTATTTTCACTACTTTTTTAAATATTTACATGAAGAAAAATTAAAATTAAACTCCAAGATGTTCTCCATGCAGATTCCTTTATTGGCCTCAATTTCAGCATTCCAGTGCAGCAAAGCCGAGTATTGGGGGCTGTACCGCAGTAGCAATCATTGTTATTCTGCACCAACAACCCCAATACCCGTATGTATTCTGCACTCATGAACTTCTGTGCAGTGTTTGTGTGTCCGAAATGAGAGCGTTATTCTTCAGCGTACACAGATAATGTTCTGTTCTCAGTGGCATGCATTTGCCTCCTCTGCATTTCTGTGGATTGTATTTGTTAGAAAGATTCCACTATGATTAGAATGGCTCATTCTCCACTAAGGAGAAAAGCGAGATGCAACTCGGCGCTCTCTGTAGTCTGCAAATTGAACGTTTTTAAAGGTGGATTACAGAAAATGAGCTGGATGCTATTTAGCTAGTAGCCAAAGAAGATAACCTCTGCTCATGATTCCTGTAAGTGAATATGTCTACAGAGGAGCCAGCAATGAAAAGCAAGCCTTCAAGAAAGTTTGAGTATATGACACTTCAACAGCTGTATGCAGTTGTTGGTAAACCACGGCATAATATTAGGCTGTATATTTGCTATAAGACCCCTTTCAGCGGTAAACCAGCGCTAATTTTAGCGCCGCTTTACCGTCGTTTTAGTGGCGCTATTTGGCCGCTAGCGGGGAGGGGTTTTAACTAGGGCTGAAACAACTAATCGATTATGATGCCCCGCCAGCGCACTGCTCCATGAATGAATGAATGGAGCAGCTGTTTTAGGGCGTTTTGCAGGCGCTATTTCTAACGCTATAGCACCTGCAAAACGCTCCAGTGTGAAAGGGGTCTAAAAAAAAAAAAAAGTGGAAGCTCGGTTTGCTTCCTCCCCCCTCTAGTACCACATTTGTCAGGTACCCGCCCCCACTTCTGGGAGACCTGGCTGTGGCAAAATGCGGTGAGAACACTCGGAAGTTTGACCCCCCCCCCTCCTCCCCCGCAGGGCCAGTTAGAAAGCGCAGCTCACAGTAGCCAAAAGGATTCACTGTCAGTTTCCCTTACCAGAAATGACGGCGGCAGCACCTGAAAGCCCATTGTAAAATCTGCTGGGGTGCTGACATTGTGGGATCCCTGGACAGGTAAGTGTCCTAATAAAAGTCAACAGCTACAGTATTTGTGGCTACTGACTTTTAATTTTTTGATAGGGCCGGGCTGGACCTCCTCTTTAATTGGTAATTGCGCGGTCATGCAACAATTTACCCAAACAAAATTTAGATATTTTCTTTCACACAAATAGACCTTTTTTTTTTGATGGTATTTGATCACCACTGGGTTTTTTATTTTTTGCAGTATAAATTTAAAAACCATTTACATTTTGAAAATAAACAGTACTTTTTACTTTCTGCTACAAAACATAACCAATAAAAAATAAATAAAAAGGACGTAAAGCAATGATTTGCTTGGCTCTGTCCTCTTTCCTTGAATGAGAGGATAATTGTTTGTATTTCTCTTTTTTTTTTATTTTTTTATTTTTTTTTTTAATTGCGGATTACCTTTAAATGCCTCTTTGCTTTTATGAAGGCTGTGCTTTGCTTCATTGCTAAGCATTTTCCAGAGCAGTGTATATGTTATGGAGAGAAGCCTTTTCCTTTACTTAGCGATTTCTGATTTGAAGATGTATGTTAATGCACATTCAAGTTCATGATAAAATGCATGTACAAGAGAAAGCTGGATCTTCCCGACAGTGCTATGTCAGCTATGCTCAGAGGATCAGGAGCGAAGAGGATGTGTGGAGTCATGCATCCCCACTATGCATTAAAGTTTTATCTTCCATTACATTGAAGAGTCTTGCTCCATTATCTTGCATTTATGTTCCAATGTTGTATATTGCCTATTCTTCTCCCTTCTCAATCAGTGCTTCCAGGAAGGACCAGATGGGTTCTGGTCAGTGCCATCGGTGTGATGGTAATAAGCAATCAAAATCCATCCGGTCTGTCCTTTAAAGCGGGAGTCCACCGGGACTCCGCATTTTTTTTTTTTTTTTTAAAAGCCAGCAGCTACAAATACTGCAGCTGCTGACTTTTAAATAGTGACACTTACCTGTCCAGCGCGCCCGCGATGTCGGCACCCGAAGCCGATCGCTCGCTCGTGCCGCCGCCATCTTGGGTATGGGAATCAGGAAATGGAGCCTTTCGGCTTAATTTCCCGGTTCCCTACTGCGCATGCGCGAGCCGCGTGGCGCAATCCGGACGGTCCCCGCTGCCTCTGGGAGCTGTGTGTTTCCCAGCAGGCAGCGGGGCACTTGCTGAAGGGGGCGGGCGCTTGCGGAAAGGGGCGTAACGTACGCCCCTTTCCGCAGAGAGCTAGCCCGGAAGTGGGTGCAGTTACCTGGATTATCCAGGTAACTGCACCCCCCTCCCCCCTGAAAGGTGCCGATTGTGGCGCCGGAGGGGGGGGGGATTCCGATGAGCGGAGGTCCATTTTAGGGTGGACCTCCGCTTTAAGCACTGACGGAGAAGAGAGAAAAAAGCAGGGAATTCAAATCCCCTGCCTGCTGGAGCGGCTGTTGGGGTGCTGACCGCTCAGGAAACCTGGTAGTCGTTTTTCACCTTTTTACATTTTTTCTGTAAAGACGAACTAACATTTTAAACTTACCGGTAACTTGGATTTAAAATGCCATCTGATTCTGTCATCTCAGTTTAGTAGCACTGAGGGATCTGCTTCCTTCTGGTTTAAAGTGGCGCTTCACTCCCCCAGTCAACATTGATTATCTTTAGTCCTTATGCTGCTAGCATTAGTATATAGATTTAAAAAGTATATCCTATTTCTTGTGTTAAACTTTTTCTTTTCTTTTTTTTTTTTCTTCCATTACATCCTTGTTTCTTGCCTAGGCAAATAATGCCATAGAAGTTTTCAGGAGGGGAGGCTAAGGGGGAAGGGTTTTCTCTGCTAAAAACTCTCCTACTTGCATGCTTGCGCTAAGGGCAGATGGATTCCAGGAAGTAAATGCTACATTAATCATTTGCTATTATTCAAGAGGGCCATGGCCAGAAATGCTAGAGCGGTATTTTTCAAAGTGATTTCTCCAAATAAAGCATGAAGACATGGATGGAGAGGGGAGTTTGCTTTGAATATTAAAAATTAATTAAATAGTGTTTTTAGTTAGTGGTGCTCAGGTGTAGTGAAGATCCACTTTAAGGTGTCACTAGAAGCTACATTCATGGAGTAATACCATCTAGACCAGTGTTTTTCAACTCCAGTCCTCAAGGCACCCCAACAGGTCATGTTTTCAGGCTTTCCATTATTTTGCACAGGTGATTTGATCAGTTTCACGGCCTTGGTAATTACCACAGCCGTTTCATGTGAGGGAAACCCTGAAAATATGACCTGTTGGAGCGCCTTGAGTACTGCAGTTGAGAAAACCTGATTTAAAGCTTCCCTTTTTTTATTCTTTTTTGTGTTTTTTATTTTTTATTTTTTCTAGTCTCTCATGCTTATGTCATGCATAAACTACTAGTGTGGTAGTTGTTCTGCGTGAGTTTAGCTATGTTGCAGACCCTTTTTTTTGTGTTTTCTTGTTTGCATTGTGATGATTTATAACTGTAATTACATTTTTTTTTTTTTTTGGATTAAAAAGGCTTGGAAAAAAAATCTTTTTGTGCTGATCTACAAACCACTCTAGATGTCACTGGTTATAGGTCTAAAATAAGAACAGTATTTCCTCTCTAAGGAGTTTATATAGTAGAAAGAGAGACAGGGAAGTTTTTGGTTATCTGTATTTTAAAACTCTAAGGTGGTTCCCAAGTTCTTGGTTGGAATTCCGCCTCTTGTCACTTGCCGGTCAATGCAGAAGTGTTTGTTCCTGTATGGGATCCGACTCCTGCGAGGTTCCTGGTTATACTTAGGTCTCCTCCGGAGGGGTTGGTACAGAGGACAGGAAGGGAAAGGCAAGTCTTCAAAGAATGAGATGTGCAGCCCCTTCCTCTGCAGCAGAACACATTCCCCTGCTGGAATGTCTATTCTTCCTCCACTGATGGGCTCTTCCTGACTCTGTCAGCTTGGGAGTTGAATAATTGCCTTGTGAGAGGTGTGGGTGTTCACAAATGTTAATGCTCATTCATTATTTTATAATGACTCTGATTGCTGAGCCAGTGTTACATGATTAATCTCTAACTACTTCTTGTTAATGTAACAAAAGTCTCACACACCCATAAGCTGAGAACTGGACAGATTGTGTCAGAGTCCTGCGTTACTACTATAGAAATTTGTAGGAACAGGTGTGGTCCTACAGAGTGCAAATACTCACCTCTTTGCAACACACAATGCATGGAGGCCAAGATCTTTGAAATGTCTTGTGTGGCATGACGCCAATACATTTTGGATTTATTTAGGTTTTTTACATATGCCTTAAAGTATATGTAGACCTTCACCTTGTAAAACAGCTTAAAATGGAAATGTATATATGATTATACTATATTTAAAATAAAACATTTTGTGTGTCTGTGTATGTACAGTTGTGCTTATAAGTTTACATACCCTGGCAAAATTTATGATTTCATGGCTATTTTTCAGATAATATGAATGATGACACAAAAATGTTTCTTTCACTCATGTTTAGTGTTTGGCTGAAGCCATTTATTATCAACCAACTGTGTTTACTCTTTTTAAGTCATAGTGGCAACAGGAACTACCCAAATGTCCCTGATCAAAAGTTTACATACCCCAGTTCTTAATACCATGTATTGCCCCCTTTATCGTCAATGACAGTCTTTTGTGGTATTTGTGGATGAGGCTCTTTATGTTCTCAGATGGTAAAGCTGCCCATTCCTCTTGGCAAAAAGCCTCCAGTTCCTGTAAATTCCGGGGCTGTCTTGCATGAACTGCACGTTTTGAGATCTCCCCAGAGTGGCTCAGATATTGAGGTCAGGAGACTGAGATGGCCACTCCAGAACCTTCACTTTATTCTGCTGTAGCCAATGACAGGTTGACTTGGCCTTGTGTTTTGGATCATTGTCAGGTTAGAATGTCCAAGTTTGTCGCATGCGCAGCTTCCTGGCTGATGAATGCAAATGTTCCTCCAGTATTTTTTGATAACATCCTGCATTCATCTTGCCATCAATTTTGACCAAATTTCCTGTGCCTTTGTAGCTCACACATCCCCAAAACATCAGAGATTCACCTCCGTACCTTTCATCATAGGCCTTGTGGTCTCATCACTCCAAATGACTTTGTGCCAGAAGGTTTGAGGCTTGTCTCTGTGCTGTTTGTTGTATCGAAAGCGGGAGGCTTTGTGGCATTTGTGTAATAATGGCTTTCTTCTGGCGACTCGACGTTGCTGCCCATTTTTCTTCAAGTGCTTCCTTATTGTGCATCTTGAAACAGCCACACCACATGTTTTCAGAGAGTCCTGTGAAAATTGATTTAAATCTTGAATTGAGTTGAGAGGTCAAATCGATTCAAAAATTTCAGCAAATCAATATATTTTTTTTTTTCCCCACCAGGACCGGGCGCTGACACCGCGCTGGTCCTGAGGTGCTGCGGGCAGGAGTTTTTAGGCAAGGCCACGGCTTCGACCTAGTCTGAGAGGCCAGACACCACGGACTAGGCCCAAAGCCGCGGCCTTGCCTAAAAACTCCTGCCCGCAGCTCCTCAGGACCGGCGCGGTGTCCATAATAAAAAAAAAAAACTTGATTCAAATTGTCAAGTTTTTTTTTTTTTTTTTTTTTTATCGCAGATTTTTTTTCTTTTTAGAAAATCGCCCAGCTCTAGTTTCACCTGAAGTTATTTGTTGGTTTTTCTTTTTCCTGGAGGTTGTGGCTGAAATTTTAGTTGGTCTACCTGACCGTGGTTTGGTTTCAATAGAACCCCTCATTTTCCACTTCTTGATTAGAGTTTGAACACTGCTGATTGGCATTCTCATTTCCTTGGTTATCTTTTTATATCCCTTTCCTGTTTTATACAGTTCAGCCTTTTCCCGCAGATCCTTTGACAATTCTTTTTGCTTTCCCCATAACTTAGAATGCAGAAATGTCAGTGCAGCACTGGATGAAAGATGCAAGGGTCTGTTAGGAGTCCAGAAACGCATTGAACTTTAATACACACACACACACACACACACACACACACACACACACACACACACACACACACACTACAAGCAAACAGATCACAGGTGAGGATGGGTACCAGGCCTGCTCCCCCCCACCCCAAAGCACATTGTCCCCATGTTTATGAGGACAAGGGCCTCTTCCCAACAACCCTGGCCGTTGGTTGTCGGGGTCTGCTGGCAGGGAGCTTAACGGAATCTGGAACCCCCCTTTAACAAAGGGCCCCCCCCAGATCCTGGCCCCCCTACCCATTCAGCTAAAAAAAAAAGTGTCAAAAATAAAATGCAGTACACGGGTTTTTAAAATCATTTATTAAGGCGGCTCCGCCAGTCTCTTCAGACTTCTTCTCCCCTCTCCGGGTCTCCATTCTCTCTCCGGTTCTTTCCTCTGTCTGCTGTCTTCTGCCTGTGCAGGGTGTTCTCCACTATCTTCTCGATCTTTTGCTGGGTCTTCTCCATTGTCTTCTCCCTCTGTCCGTCTTCCGATGTTGATGTTGACTCGATGCACACTCTCGCTCTAATGCCAAGTGCGCGGTGTACCACTACTTATATTGCCATGGGGCAGGTCACTGGAGGCCTGCCTCTTATGACGTAACTGCCCATCGTGCCCCGGGTGGTGATGTCAGGGGCAAGGCCTCCAGATGACATGACGTGACGACCCCACCCCATGCCAATATAAGTAGTGACACACTGCGCACCCGGCATTAGAGCGGGAGAGAGCGTTGCATCAACATTGGGAGAAGACAGCGGAGAAGACCCAGCAGAGGCAGAAGACAGTGGGTAGAGAGAGAAAAACTGAAGAGAGAGAGTGGAAAAGTCCCAGAGAGGGGAGAAAAACTGGCAGAAGATGTAAGTGGAGGAGACAGAAGAGCCGGAGAGGGGAGAAGAAATCGGAAGAGGCGACAGAGCTGCCTTAATACATTTCTTTAAAACCTGTGTAATGTGTTTTTATTTTTGGCACTTTTTTTTTAGGTGAACGGGTAGGGGTACAATGTACTTATTCACATGGGGGGGGGGGGCAGGATCTGGGGACCACCTTGTTAAAGGGGGCTTTAAGATTCTGATAAGCTCCCCGCCCGCAGACACCGACAATGAACGGCCAGGCTTGTCGGGAAGAGGCCCTTGTCCTAATCAACATGGGGACAATGTGTTTTGTGGTGGGGGGCATAGGGCCCCCCCTGCCCCAATGCACCCACCCCCTCATGTTGAGGGCATGCGGCCTGGTATGGTTCGGGGGGGGGGAGCACCCCTTTTCCTAACCTGCTAGGCTGCATGCTCAGATAAGGGTCTGGTATGGATTTCAGGGGGACCCCAACCCCGTTTTTTCAACATGGGGGTTTCCCTTAAAATCCATACCAGACCAAAGGGCTTGGTATGCTCTTGGAGGGGAAACCCATAGCGTGTTTTTTTTTTTTTTGGACTAGTTAAGATGACTCCCATAGGGAAACATTGATTTTCACACGTCATGCGACATGAGCTCCCGATGTCGGAGCGTTTGTTGTACCAGTGTGAACCCGGCCTCAAACCCCTTTGTGTCAACATGTGTGCATGTTATCAGGGCAAAATCACCAGGGTATGTAAACTTTTTTGATCAGGGTCATTTGGGTTGTTTCTGTTGTGATTATGATTTAAAGTAAACACAGTTGATTGATAATAAATGGCTTCAACCAAACACTAACCATGAGTGAAAGAAAGGTGTTTATCATTCATATTCTCTGAAAAATGGCCAAGAAATCATAAGCTCTGACGGGGTATGTAAACTTATGAGCAAAACTGTGTGTGTGTGTGCGTGTGTGTGCTTCTTTTTTTTTTTTTCTTTTTTTCACATACTTTCTGTTCTCAGCTGCATAAGGATTTTGAAAGCTGTGCGAGGAGAAGCAGCAGTACACTGGTCTTCCCAGTGAATGGCTGTGCAGGAGGGGGAGGCTGTCAGCAGAAGTCTAATCATTGGCAGGATGAGTTCTCAACACAGCCAGAAAACTGACCACACTGTGCCCTTATTCCTAATGTCGTCAGTTTTATAATCGGAAAGCAGAGGGACTGGCAGGAACGCCAGGTATTTCACGAAAAAAAGAATCAATACACGAAGAACTGTATACTTTTTTTTATACAAGTACGTGGTGCAGTGGGCACATATCGGGAATATGAAATATTGTATTTACATATCTTTTAAAGTAAACCTATTATTATTAGAAAAGTATGAGGGCTGAAAATGCTAGCTGTCTGGCTGTTGTGTTTCCCCTTTGCTTTCAGTACTACTTTGAATCATAGACCTGGCACAAGTGTGAAACTTAGGAGTTCTGACTTGTGTTTGCTGCATGTTCGTTCTTCTACATCAGGCCCGTTCACACCAAGTTGGTTGGTAGAACTGCTTTGGGGTGGCTATTTCAGTGCAGTCCCACTGCAAGACGAGGCAAACTGGCTTTTCTCGTACCTAGCAAGCTCACACCACTGTGTTGTGGTGGTGTGCATTGCATACAGTACTTTTTTCAGTACCATGCAGTGCGACGCGATCCTCTACCTTACACCACACTGCCACCAATAGAATTTAATAGATGTCACTCTGTGACATTTCAATGAAGTTCATTAAAAAATATGCTATATAGAGCAGAATTGAGCCTAAACAAGGGTAAGGATTGGTTGAACAATAATTTAATTATTATTATTTTTATTTTTATTTTTTTTAAATTGTTTTGATTGCATCCAAAATTCATGTTTAGGCATTAATAATACAATCACTTTGTCAGTCCTAATTAATTCCGCTCTAGCAGCATGATCTCTCTGAGTGTGCCAGAGATTAGGGTACAATGTCTTGGTGAATGCAGCTTGGCCACATTCCAGAACTGGATAGTAAGTGAGCATGGCGGTATGCGTGTGCAACAGCATCCTGCTGACCTGGACCTGTCAGACCAGTTGAGGGGTTGTGTTATGCATGACTGCACATGTCAGTGGTCTCTTCCATCTTGTGTCCTCTGCATTATTCTACAGCATTTATCAGCCTGTGGAATGTGCGGTGTCTTTGTGTAGGTATTTTAGCTTCTGGTTTATGCATAGCCATAAAGGCAAAGGTTGCATTCCTGAACTTAGCTGTGAAATGTGCGTGATTGGTTAAAGGGCGAATTATGGAGGCTGCCATTACTGACCTTCTTTTGAGAGTGCTAGTTGCCTGGTGGCCATGCCATTGCTTTGGCTTCAGTACTTTCAGAATCACCAACCTGGAAGTATATAGATGAAGATTTGATGCATGGTTAGTTTGGACCTATGGCTTGGGAGATACCAGTCATAGCTATTTACTCATAGCCCCCCTTAACACTGAACAACATTAAGCCTCAACCTAGCCTTAGTGTGTCAGAAAACAATTATGTAATATCCTGGTCCTTAGATGTGGAGGCTATTTTCGTTTTTCATTGTTCATGCTAAGAAAATTTTCAGTAACTACAGAAATACATTGTTGATCTTTCCCAAAATGCAGTGTCACGGGAGAATAAAATATGCTAAAAAACCCTATCTATCTTTCTTTTGTGAACCGTCAGTCTTATCCCTTAGCTCTAATACAAGTCTAGGTTCACCCTGCTGTGATGCCATTTTGACCCAATTTTCAGTGCGAAGGAAGTTCAGGTTGCAGGAACGAAAATTGCTCAATTCCTTCATCAACATAGTCAGTGTTGATGGGGGGTTCTCTCCTGGCAGGGGGCTGTGTGGGGAACCGTCTCTACCAGGAGATCACAATGATTCTAGCCACTGGCAATAATCCTCTGTAAGAATCCGGCATGCTGGTTGTACCCAAGTCGGTTAATTGACTTTGGTACACATGACCTGCCCATACATATTTTGAATCTTGGCTGATCCCTGCAGAAGTGACACAGATCGAACCATCCATTGCTGGCCTTAAATCGTGCCAAAAGTAGCACAGGAACCTTTTCCAAAGTGCTGAGTTACCTTGATGAAAATGGATACTATTGAATGTGATGTGTTTTTTAAATCGCATGACAACTGGTGGGGGCTTAAGTCCAACTCAATTAAAAAAAACAAAAAAAGCCCAAATAAAAACCTACCTACACTTGTTGTGGGGTTCCTCGGAGCAAGGGTAGTTTATTTTAATTTTTTTTATTTTTTTTTTAAATAGTTTGCAGAGTTGTCCTTTTAAGTCTATCCATAAATATTAAACCTTTTTGTGTATTGATTTTGAAAATACAGACAACCGTTTTGATTAGGGATGCACCGAAATTTCGGCCGCCGAAACATATCGTCCGAAAATGCCCTTTTCGGCAATTTGCAGAAAGAGAAAAACGGCCGATTAATGGAGCCAAAAATGGGGTGTGGCCTGGGTGGGGGGCGTGGCACTGCCCCGCCCATGGTGCCGCCCATCATGGCGGGTGTATAGCGCAGGAGAGCCGCCTCTGCCGCCTGTTTGATCACAGCGCCGGGAACATCACAGCTTTCATTTCAATAGCTGTGTGTTCCCGGCCGTGCGCTGTCACACACAGCCCCTCCCCCTTGTCTGGGCACTTAGATAGACAGATCATCCGCAGGATTGGACGGATGATCTGTCTATCAAAGTGCCCGGACAAGGGGGAGGGGCTGTGTGTGACAGCGCGCGGCCGGGAACACACAGCTATTGAAATGAAAGCTGTGATGTTCCCGGCGCTGTGATCAAACAGGCGGCGGAGGCGGCTCTCTTCCCTGCACAGGCTGGCTGCAAAATGGGACACACTGGCCTGCAATGGGACACACTGGCCTGCAATGGGACACACTGGCCTGCAATGGGACACACTGGCCTGCAATGGGACACACTGGCCTGCAATGGGACACACTGGCCTGCAATGGGACACACTGGCTGCAATGGGACACACTGGCTGCAATGGGGAACACCGTGTCCCCTGTCTCTGACCATCTCTTGTACCATGTCTCCTGTCTCTGACCATCTCCTGTATAAAAAATTTTTTTTTTTAAATATGTTTCAGTTTTCGGCCTAGTGTATTTTTCATTTTCAGTATAGGTTTCGGCACCAAAAAACCCATTCGGTGCACCCCTAGTTTTGATGTCTAAAACTAGCTGTGCTTGTGGAAATTTAAGTCAATTTCAACCACCAAGCAATCTTTCATCCATAAATTGAATTGACCACTGGCATTTTGAAGTCAAAATAATAAACTGGGCAATAAACTGCTATCTTCAATAGAAGGACACCTACTGACCTAATCAGACACACCTGGACAACCTTTAGGCCTCATGCACACTGGACATTTTTACAGCTGCTGTTTTTGGCTTTTTAGGCATTTTTTTTTTCTGCAGTCAGTAAACTCCCCAGCATGTTATCCTATGTGTCCATCGCACATAGGCTGTTATCAGCTTTTTTTTGTAAGGGGCGCTTTTCTGGCTGGAACCCCGCCCCCCAGAACTAGTGGGTTTTAAGAGGAGTTTTTCAGCTGTAAAAACGCTCTAATTCTGATAAAAGCTGAAAAACGCGGCTATTGGGCACTTATCAGCATTTTTGTGCCATAAGCTTCTGTGGGGGTATAGGTTTGCTAAAAAAATCTGAACAACGCTACTGCAAAAAACGCTGCAAAACTCATTGTACAGCTAATGCTACTGGCGTTTTTCTAACGTCCAGCGTGCATGAGGCCTTATTGGTGGAAAGGTCATGCTGGATTTCCCTGGCTAATAGCAGTTGTTCCCGGAGATGGCTTCATCTGCAGGGCGTCATGCATGCTTGTATGATACATGGGTGTTGAAAATAAGATCTTTGTCTTATTTAAAGTTTTTAGCCTTTTCAAATTACGGAAGGTCAAAAAAACAGAACTGTAGAGTCCTTTTTATCAGGACCAAAGGTCATGACGCTAAGGGAAATTGCTAGCTGAAAACCTGAGGTCCTTGATCCCAGAGGAGGCTCCTGTTGCCAAAATATCTGCTTGGAAGGTTTGCATTCCAAAGCTGTTCAGCTGCGTCCATTTCACGGCTTGGTTTGTTAGGGGCTGACATCTGAAAATCTACTTCTAGAATGTGTAAACCTAAAAGAATGTACATATACATAATGACCTGGCTGGCTTAGCTATGAGTTCAGCCTGAGGAAGGAAGCGTTCCCCGCAGAGAACGCTGCTCACTTATCGCTGGGCTATTTTAATTCACTGCTCAATCTTCCATTGAGGGTGGAATGTCTGAAACCGTGACAGGGAATTATATGGAATGATTTGGTTATAGAAAGGAACAGGGTGGTCATTGGCACATGGGGACTTGTCTACCCATCCATGAACAAATTGTTCCAGGATATCAGACTGGTCATAGAGGATACGATTTGCTTTCCTTCCAGCATGAGTGGAAGGAAAGAAAATTGCTCCATTTTCCTCCATCATCTCCGTGTTGATAGGTGAATTCCTCCCACTGCGCTATTGTATTCTGCCAGCTGGGGGTGCGGGGCCAGCAGAATACAATGATTACTGCTAGCGGCTATAGCTGCTGGCAGTAACATTGTATAGAAGGTTGTACCCAAGTTGATCAATCGATCAACGTGGGTATTCAGCCTGCCCATACATGCTTTGAATCTCAGCCGGCCCCTGCTGAACCACCTGAGATTCAAACTGTGGTCTGCTTTAGTGATATTTATTAAAAACTTGATTGCGAGCATTTTCTACTTTTTTACTTGGCTGCTTTCCCTTCTTAAGGCTTATTCAGATGTGCCACCAAGCGGGTGGTAAAAGGGGGATGCCCACCTAAACAATGCTCAGGGCTGTACGAATGCTGCAAAAAAAAAAATAATGAAATGTCACGTTCTGCAGGTAGTGTTGCCCCTGAATGCCACCTATTCAAGCTGGTTGCAGCTTTTGGTGGGTCAACATTTTCAGGGTTAAAATAGGTTGGGCCTGCTCACTACATGTCAAATGCCTCTGAAAAGTGATCCACCACAGATTGTTTTTCATAGGGGCAGCAAGAACTGCTGCACATGAAAACAAGCCTTTAAAATGTCACTGCAACTGGTACCCCGATGGAAGATTTATCCTCACCTCTTTGTTCTTAGGACTGATGTAAAATGTTGAATTTCCTTTCCCTTTCTGATATGGTGACCAGGAAAAATAAAGAGGTTGAATCTTCTGGAGATACCGACAGCAATAAAATCCTGACAGGGGTAGTAATCCCATTATTTATTTATTTTTTTTTTTAACTATACGGGTACTTTTCAGTTGTTTTTAAATCTGATTTACTTTAACAACATTATATACGAGAGTCCTTTATACAGCATAATTATTTTTCTATTTTTAAAACTAAAATCTTGTTACTCTTTTGTTTTCCTCCATTTTAGGATATAATGTTGATATTGTATGTTATCCTAGTGGCTTGACAGCATTGAGATGTGTGCTGCATAGTGGAATGCAGTGTGTTCCGGTATGTGGAAGGCAGTGGGGGCATGGGAAGAAAATCCAATGACTTAAAACAGCTGGAGGAAGCAAAATGTCAGTGGGAAAGATAGCGGCAGAAAAGGGAGTAGACACTACAAGTAAATTGTTCCAAAGTTGGTTCTTAAAGCTGATCTCCGGGTTTCCTGTTACTTTAAATAGGTCCATCGGACCAAAGTGGTCCAAATAAACTATTTAAAGTGACGTGAAACTTGGAGAAATGCTTTAATTTTAAGGATCATTTTTGTTTACTGCCTTATACCCCCTGGAATGTCTTTGGATCATAGCATTAGATCTAGTTCCATGTTCTAGTAATTTGATTTTGGTCCTTTCAGGATGTGAATTAGTTGATGACATGCAATGTTCTAAAGTTTTAGGGGAAAGCAAACCTTAAAATAGTTCTGAAGCCTAAACATATTTTACCTTAATGCATTCCTTGCATGTAGGTAAAAAAAAATGTTTAGGCGTGACCATCCCCCCTCAAGCCCCCCCCCCAAATACTTACCTGAGCCCTCATTTGTATCCAGGGCTGTGCATGTCTGCAGCTCTTTTCTCCCCTCACTTCCAGGTCTCACTGGCTTTGCTGGGGCATCTGGAGCCATTGGCTCTCAGTACTGTCAATCAAAGCCAGCAGCGAAGGAGCTGGGGGCAGGGCCGAGTCTCGCTGTCTGTGTCAATGGATGCAGCAGCGGGACTCGGGAGCGAGCACACAAGACTGAAAGGGAGGAGGAGCCAGGAGTGCCGGCAGGGGACCTGAGAAGAGGAGGTTTTCTGCTGCTCTTTGCAATACCATTGCACAGAGCAGGTAAGTATAGACTAGGGATATGCAATTAGCGGATCTCCCAGCTGTTGCAAAACTACAAGTCCCATCATGCCTCTGCATCTGGGTGTTATGCTTGTGGCTGCCAGAGTCTTAGTATGCCTCATGAGACTAATTCTGCAACTGGAGGTCCGCTAATTGTATATCCCTGGTATAGAGGTTTTTTTTTTTTTTATCTATCTTTACAATTGCTTTAAAACCATTTTCTTTAGGCTAGGGTCCAATTTGTGCGTCTGCATTTTGATGCGTTTTTCATGAGCTCAATTTAAAGTCTATGGTGCCCAAAATGTTGCACTTTAAGAAGCGCCTGCATCTTTTTCCAAGCTGCACAGAAGCATGTGGCATAGGTGATAACTGGCTCTATAGACAATAATAGAATTCCACTTGTGCCAAAGCATAACAAAATGAACAGATGTGAAAGAGGATTTACCGGTTTGCACCCATCCATACCTTCTGAGCAGAGCTAGTGCACCCTCCCCCTCAAAGCTTCATACTTCCCCCGATCGTACCGCAAAATACTGTTTTTGATTGGATAGTGCAGATAAAAACGGCTTCAAATGTAATGCAGCATGGTTACCTTTAAAGTGTTACCAAACCCACAACTGTAAAATCAGTCTGTATATGCAGTAAAGCATGTTTGTTATAATCACTGTGGAACCTAATGGGTTAATCCTCTGTATTGTGTAAAAAAGGCTATTTGATCCTGTCTCACCCCTTTTTACACTGTTGTCAAATCATCTGCTGATGGAACAGAGGCTTGGGGGCACTCTGCGCATGCTCAGTTTGGTGCGTATTGCTAGAAAGTGTTTTTTTTTTTTTTGGGAGGTTGAATGTTATCAGCACAGGGGCAATCAGTAGTGTCCGGGCAGAGGGTCAGGGGTAATGCAGCCTCATAGAACAGTCAGAGGAGAATGAAAACTCCTCCTACAAGCTTTAACCAGACATTGATGGAAGTCGCAAGACTGCTATATACCACTGATGAGAAAGGGTATTTAGCAGTTTATATTTTCTAAAACAATTTTATTTCCATGTTTTTGTGTACTGTTGGAGACCAGATATAGTGAATGCAGGGTCATGGGTTTAGTAACACTTTAATTTATCATCTGGATAAGGCTTAGCCACACATGCTATGATTCCTCTCATTCAGCCCTGCTGGCTGAGAGAGAGAAATTGATAGATTCCTCCATCAGCACTATATGGCATCAGTAGGGGAATCCCTTCTGCTGCTTATTAAATTCTGACACTTGCGGACCTGTGGCTGACTGAAAACCTCAACAGCGACAGCATCTGATTGGCTGCAGTTACTCTTCGCTTGACAGATTTCCACCCATCTTTGGATTTTTCAGTTGAAGTTTGACCAGCTGGGTGGTGAGGACGGCTGAGAAGTGGGGCTCAGTGCAAACCCAACATCTGCAATTTGAGGGGTGCATGGCAGGGTTAGAACTGCTTGTCGGGTTCTCGGCCAATGGTAGAGAAACATCCAATGTGAATGAGCCCTAAATACAAGACATAGAATTTTTACTGACTTTGTCATAATAAGAATCAGAGACACTGAGGAAGTGGCATTATTATGAACAGTGTACAAGTATGTCTGTGCCATGTCATTTCTCATTCATTCTTCACCTTTGCATGGCATCGGACACAAATATTTCAGCACTGATTATCTGAAATGACGCAAAAACATGATCACTTAGTCTTCTTCCTTAGCTGATCCATAGCTTTTTAAAGAGGACATCTGACCTACAACAGTGTGACAAGCACATCAATTCCATGCAATACACACCCCACCCTCATCAGCTGGAATAAAATAGGTCATAGTGAGCAGAGCACATACTGGTTGTCGCCAGCGTTAGGGCGAGGCACATGTCTGTTACATGCCGCCCGCTCGAGATTAGATACTTGTTTACTTGAAAAGTATGTTGGTGTCATTAAAAAACCATTTCCTTACTGGACCATTGTTTGAACACCTGCACTCATTTCACAAAACTTGTGTAATCTTCAGAAGGTTGTCTATCTTCAGGCACCGAGGACCACAACTGGTTACCTAGTTCTATTCCTCCTGCGCCTGCCGTTGTGCTCATTCTCTATGGCGCCCCTTCACATCATGGTGCAGTGCCATTTTAGAAAAGGCACAGGTGCTTCTTTTGGTGCAACATAGTGCACTTTAGCCCCTATATACTAAATGGGAACACATGAAAAACGTATGTATATGCGTTTTTGGTAGGGCTTTATGTTTTACAACCAGTCCCCTCCTACAAAAAAATAAGTATCAAAGACGTGCAAAACATGCTACAGTACAGAAACTGAAAAGTACATGATTGTGATCGCACTAGTGTGAACCTAGGCGTAAAGTATAAGTTCACCTAATGCCATACACTGTCCTACACCCCCTTGGTCCCCACTGTACTTCCCTTTATAGCTGCTAAACTCAGCAGCCGACTCAGTGGTTCAGGGAGTTGAAATCCCCACTCTTCCCCAAGCAGCTCTTCTGGGACAGATCAGAGTGATGCTCTGCAACGGTGCTGACCATTCAGAAACACTCAGGTCCATCCTGAAAGCTCTGCATGGAAAAGTGTGGAGAGCAGGGGTTTTAAATCTCTGGACCAGCTGCGTGGGCACAGCTCAGCAGCCCGGCGGTATGTGTAGCAGGGACTGGGTGGTAGGGAGCCTGAACAGGATTGAGTTCACCTTTTAGGCCTCGTTCACACCATGGTGCAGAGACATCAGTTTTTGTTTTTTTGCACACGTACTCCAATGGCACAAAAAAGCAATTGTTCTCTATGTGCCCTGTTCACACCACAACATTGGTATCGTGTGGATTGTTTCTATGCAGAAATCTGCAACGTATATTAAAGTCACTGAAGCGCGTGTGAAAACTGATGTAAACTCGTGTCATGTAAGTGAAATCTGAAAGTTTTTTTTTTTTTTTTTCCCATCATTTTTCTGCATGTATGGTGTAATGGGGCCTTAAACTTTTTTTCTGTAAAACGAAACCATTTCATGAAGGAATTAGGAGGCTACTATTGCTGACCTCCTATAGTAAGATAGCTAGTTGGCCTGCTCCCATGCTTACCATTTTGCACTTCACAATAAAAGGAACCTATGATAGGAATTAAGGGTATGCCATTGTTGACTTCTATTTTGAAAGTTCTGACTTGTGGGCCTATGGCTCAGACCAGAGACAGCCAGGCAACTTGCCATTACAGAAGGTCATCAGTAGCATCCACACTGTTTTTATAACAAGTTTCTTTTTAATTCCTTATGTTGTTAAAAAAAAATGGAGTGATCTTCCACATCTACTCTACTGTATTTGCCCAAATGCCATTGTGTTTTGTAAGTTAAGTTGTTGCAGTCTATTTCTAGTAGTAATGGTTGTTTTTTTAAAACTGCCTGTTACCTGGACTTTCCTTGCTGAGAATACCTGGTGTAGTCTGGCCCAGAAGGGTTGGCCGCTGCAGATGATCCCAGTGCAGGAAAGGTAAGCGTGCAAAGGGGGGGGGGGCGGCTGGTAAATCTGGCCATACGCTTATTCATGTCAGATGTTGGCAGATAAGCTTACTGCTTAGTTCAGGGGTGCCCAACCTTTTGAAGAGCGAGGGCCACTTAAGCGACTTAGTAACCAGTCGTGGGCCACAATGAGCAGATGACAGTTCTGCATCCACTCTACGTATGGAAAGCAGACACAGACACAGCCCACTCTACTCTATGGGCCCTCTAATCTGATCAAATGGAAGGGGACGGACCCACTTTCCTTCTTCTTTTTTTATTTTTTTATTTTTAGCAGATCGGATTGGAAGGTGGCAGGTGTAAACGGACACAAGAGGTGAATGGAGAGTCCGATTGGATCAGACAGATCATGTTAAAGGGGCCTAAGGCTACTTTTACAAAGGATGGTCTGTGGTCTATCCGCACCTCCTGGCTTTCCCGCAGGTTAGCTGTACTCTGCCATAGAATTTCTTTCTGAAAGTGCACCAAACCCACAGGTAAGACGAGAAGTCTATGGCTCAGTGCAGGTAAGCTGAAGGTACACTGCGCTACACCTGCAAATCAGTTTAAAAACAGCCCAGTAAACACAGCAGAACAGATATGTCCATATATACACTGTGATTTTACTAATAAACTTGCTGTCCACAGCTGCTTGCTTTCTCTACCACTGGCTTCATTCACAACACTGATGCTCTGGCATGGTAGGTAGACAACCTGCAATCTGGGCTTGCCAACCCACCATCCCAGAGCAGGAGTTCACAGGGCCACATCAGAGGGCTCCGCAGGCCACATGTGGCCCCCGGGCCACTGGTTGGGCACCCCTGGCTTAGTTCATAGCAGGGCTTTGCAATGCTCATCTAACTGCCCGGTGGCCTGGAGCATCTGAGCCCTTTCGTGAACCAGGACTGTGACTTTTGTAAGCTCCACCCACTTGCAAAATGCCCCCGTTTCCCCCAATGTGTGCCACAGAAGGGACAAGTGTAGGATTTGGTTTGCATTTGGTAGGAACTCCTACATCGCCTGACATTTTTTCTCCTCTATTTTGTAGGACAGAACTTGCCCTCACATCATTCTAGTTAAAGTGCTGAAAATGCCCCCAGTTTCCCCCTGCACGTTGTTTCTCTTAACGGATAAAAATGGAGTTCTGTGTGATTATCATTTTACCTTGGAAAGCCACAATTTGGCTGAATTCTTCTAGTGGAAAAGGAAACAGCCGCTTTCAGCTGATGGAATGAATGGAATTTTTGTATTATCATTTCTGCTGAGTTTCACAACCATTTTTTTTTCCTTCCTGGCATGGCTGAGGAGTCTGTGGCGTGTGTAGACTTAAATCAATTTGCATAATATGTGAAGGTGGAAAAGATTCCTTAGGCCCTAATTACAGTGCTGTACTGGCAGAGATTATAATTGTGCCTCTGTTCTCCATTACTGCAAAACCATCAGACAGTTATCAGATGATTCTGATAGCTAATGAATTCAATCTACTGTTGTATTGGTTCATTTAGGCCAGCCATACATTGAGAAAATTTCTTTCCTGCAACCACATGTCTCGTGTACATTAAGCCTTACTGTGCAAAAATACCTGGAATTCATCTTTAAAATAAGCATTTGTGCATGGAGTTCAGATTTAAGTGTTAAATGCTAGTTCTTATAAGCTGAGTGTACGGCTGCTTTCACACGTGGTGCTATTTTTAGTGGAGCTTTGCCATTGTTTTTGCAGAGGTTTTCGGCCACTAACGGGGCGCTTTTAACTCCCGCTAGCAGCCAAAAAAGTTTTAAAACAACCCACAAAGCGCTGCTGCAACGGCGCCACCCATTCATTTCAATGGGCAGGAGCGTTGGCGGAGTGGTGTCCTTCACCGCTCCAAAGGAGTTTTTTTAAAGTCCTGCCAGTGCGTTTCCTCAGTGTGAAAGCACTCAGGCTTTCACACTGACACTGCAGGGGAGCCGTTTTTCAGGTGCTTTACAGGCGCTATTTTTAGCCCAAAAGCACCTGAAAAATGCCTCAGTGTTAAAGGGATCTAAGGTTTTTGGCTAACCCGAAGGTTACATTTTAGGCAGATGTAGAATGCACAATTCTATTCATTATTACAACCTTTAGTATACACACACCTAACTTTGAATTGGTGTAGGTCTTTTTGTAGTCCCTGTACAGAAGAACCCAGCCTGGGGTAGGGGAAGCAGCACAACATGCTAATAAGTTTTGTTTATGTGCAAGGAGCATGCTCATTGGAGGAGAGATCATGTGACTGAGAGATGAACTCCTCAGTCTGCTGCTTCTTCTTTCACTGTCCAGTCACAGGGTAGGGGTTGGAAAGATACCTGTAATTTGTGTTATGGAACTACAGCAATGAAAAATAAAGCTGCCCCCGTATGTGCGTTTATCTGTTTATTTAGCTGTTTGGCTGGAGTTCAGCTTCTAGTTACCTCATCCGTTTCAGAAGATCGAGGGTCTCGGTAATTCACATATTTCTGTACAAAATCCCCCACACTGAGAACTAACCTGTATATATAGTATAACCTGCCCATGCCATAGAGCTCTATTACAGTGAAGTCTACCATATCTAGGCCAGTGAACATACTAATGCATGGTTCCAGGTTCTCAGCAGTGATCTCATCCTGTTTATGCAGTGATTTGGATTGTTGCTATGCCATTCTCTGTTTATCAGTGATCAGTATGACCGATAATTTCACCTGAAGGACACGTCTTCGTTTCCTCTTCACCTGGAAGCATTAATCAGTTCAGGCACTAAATACTTCTGCAACTAGACTATGGAAATGGGACGGGACAGGAAAACCAGTTTGACTTCAGACAATTGCTCAGGTTGAAATGGAGGAAAAAAAAAAAGATATTCTCACGTCTTGTGTTTTTTAGTTTTTGCCTAAATAACTCTCAATATGAAGATGTTTCTACCAATCTGTGCTTAAAGTGAACCTGTTCTCAGAAATTATGTAAGCCGTATATTATGTATTGCAGAACTCTTGTTTAGAAAATGCTAATTGCCTGGCTGAGCCATTTTAGATTAAAATGGTGAGGTTGGGGTTGAGAGGAGAAGTTAAGTGTTAAGGCCAGCTTAACATATAAATTAGAGGTGAGGGATATTTTAATTCCTAAATGGTATCTTTTTAATATATAATAAAAAAAAAAAAGTTAATGAAATACTTTTTTTGGCTGTTCTGTTAGCAGTCACATGACCGCTACCCATGGTGCTGGTCCTTAGCAAAGTGTGCAGTGTTGAGTGGCAGCTGGAAATTTCTCTCCTGGCTGATGTCAAGGCTGACCATTGCCTGAATCCTGACCTGATAAAAACTTGTGTAATAAGATGAATAGACCCCACAGGTCCTGTATTTGCACATACATGCAGCTTCCAGGTACTGGCAGCACTTGGGGAAAAGCCATTTAAATGGAGGTTAAATAGCGTGTTGGGCTGGCTCAGCAAACAAGGTTACATTCCTTTAGATTGTAAGCTCCAGGGCTCACCTATACCTTCTGTGTTGTAATTGTACTGGCCCCCTTTACATTGTAAAGCTCTGCACAAGCAGTTTGTCCTACAAAAATCCTGTATAATAAACAGTGGACTGACAGGATCAACCAGGTAATTTCGTTATATAACCTAAGGCCTCATGCACACGAGACGCAGATGAAACCTCTGTCAAAAAAAAGCTGAAACGCGCGTTTAGAAACGCGCGTTTTGCCGCGTTTGCATGTCGCGTTTAGACGCGTTTAGACGCGTTTAGACGCGTTTGCGTTTAGACGCGTTTATAAAGATAACATCATGTAGACCCTCCCCAAGCTCTCAAAGCATTTTTTTTTAACTATTTCTGCTATTTTGATCAGAGTGAGCAGCAGCAGCATAGAGAGCAGTTGTACGCTTGCATTTGCCGTGTCACTTGCCACGGCACCTGCCACAAGTTGTGGATTGTCCACTTGCCACGTCACTTGCCACAAGTTGGGGATTGTCCACTTGCCACATCACCTGCCACGTCACCTGCCACAAATTGTGGATTGTCCACTTGCCACGTCACTTGCCACATCACCTGCCACGTCACTTGCCACGAGATGTGGATTGTCCACTTTCCACGTCATCTGCCATGCCACCTGCCACAAGCTGTGGATTGTCCACTTGCCACGTCACCAGCCACATCACCTGCCACAAGTTGTGGATTGTCTACTTGCCGCGTCACTTGCCACATCACCTGCCACGTCACTTGCCACATCACCTGCCACAAGTTGTGGATTGTTCACTTGCCACGTCACCTGCCACGTCACCTGCCACAAGTTGTGGATTGTCCACTTGCCACGTCACTTGCCACAAGCTGTGGATTGTCCACTTGCCACATCACTTGCCACGTCACCTGCCACATCACTTGCCACGTCACCTGCCACGTCACCTGCCACAAGTTTTGGATTGTCCACTTGCCATGTCACTTGCCACGTCAGCTGCCACGTCACTTGCCACGAGATGTGGATTGTCCACTTTCCACGTCATCTGCCATGCCACCTGCCACAAGCTGTGGATTGTCCACTTGACACGTCACCAGCCACATCACCTGCCACAAGTTGTGGATTGTCCACTTGCCACGTGACTTGCCACATCACCTGCCACGTCACTTGCCACATCACCTGCCACAAGTTGTGGATTGTCTACTTGCCGCGTCACTTGCCACTTCACCTGTCACGTCACTTGCCACGTCACCTGCCACAAGTTGTGGATTGTTCACTTGCCACGTCACCTGCCACATCACCTGCCACATCACCTGCCACAAGTTGTGGATTGTCCACTTGCCACGTCACTTGCCACAAGCTGTGGATTGTCCACTTGCCACATCACTTGCCACGTCACCTGCCACGTCACTTGCCACGTCACCTGCCACAAGTTTTGGATTGTCCACTTGCCACGTCAGCTGCCACGTCACTTGCCACATCACCTGCCACGTCACCTGCCACAAGTTGTGGATTGTCCACTTGCCACATCACCTGCCACGTCACTTGCCACGAGATGTGGATTGTCCACTTGCCATGTCACTTGCCACGTCACCTGCCACGTCACTTGCCACGTCAGCTGCCACGTCACTTGCCACAAGATGTGGATTGTCCACTTGTCACATCACCTGCCACATCACTTGCCACATCACCTGCCACAAGTTGTGGATTGTCCACTTGCCACGTCACTTGCCACAAGATGTGGATTGTCCACTTTCCACGTCACCTGCCATGCCATCTGCCACAAGTTGTGGATTGTCCACTTACCACGTCACCAGCCACATCACCTGCCACAAGTTGTGGATTGTCCACTTGCCACACCACTTTCCACGTCACCTGCCACGTCACCTGACACAAGATGTGGATTGTCCACTTGCCACGTCACCAGCCACATCACCTGCCACAAGTTGTGGATCGTCCACTTGCCACGTCCCTTGCCACGTCCCCTGCCACGTCACCTGCCACAAGTGGATTGTCCACTTGCCACGTCACTTGCCACGTCACCTGCCACAAGTTATGGATTGTCCACTTGCCACGTCACATGCCAGTCACCTGCCACAAGTTGTTGATTTTCCACTTGCCACGTCACCTGCCAAGTCACATGCCGCGTCACCTGCCAGGTCACTTGCCACGTCACCTGCCACAAGTTGTCTATTGTCCACTTTCCACGTCACTTGCCACTTCACCTGCCACGTCACTTGCCACAAGTTGTGGATTGTCCACTTGCAACATCACTTGCCACCTGCCATGTCACTTGCCACAAGTTGTGGATTGTCCACTTGCCACGTCACTTGCCACAAGTTGTGGATTGTCCACTTGCAATTGCAATTGTTTAAAATATTTTTCTAATGGTTTTTCATCATTTGCAATCATTTTTGAGATTTTTAATGTAAAAAAAAAGGTCACCTTTAAAAACGCATATAAACGCAAACGCGGCTAAACGCGGTTGCCGCGTTCAGCCGCGTTTAGCCGCGTTTAGCCCCGTTTTGCGTCTGAAACGCAGAAATTTTTGTCTCTGAACGCATTTTTTTGCTTCTGGAAAAACGTGATTAAACGCAACTGCATATAAACGCAAAAAAACGAGACTGTGTGCATGGACACATAGGATAACATTGAATGAGTTCAGGTGCAGTTGAAAAAACTGTCCAACTGCATCTGAACGCGCGTTTAACTGCGTCTCGTGTGCATGAGGCCTAAAGCTGGATACACACTAAACCACTTTTGTTGTTGGATTTCCTTTAGATTTACTTTCAACTATGTAGTTGAAGGGCGTGCCTGATTGCACCTCATATTATAATGTTTTTTGGTAAATCTAAAGGAAAAAAAAATCTAAAGAGAATTGTATAATGTGTATCCAGCTAAAATGGAAAAGGTGCATAATGGCAAAATATGTGTATCGTGGGAGCGTTGTTAAGTATAGGTTGGTGTTATTGTTTCGGGAGGCATTTTAACCACTTCAGCCCCGGAGCATTTGGCTGCCCAAAGACCAGAGCACTTTTTGCGATTCCACACCGCACCGCTTTAAATGACAGTTGCGCGGTCGTGTGATGTGGCTCCCCAACAAAATTGATGTCCTTTTACCTACAAATAGAGCTTTCTTTGGTGTTATTTGATCACCTCTGCAGTTTTAATTTTTTGCGCTATAAACAAAAAAAGAGAGCGACAATTTTGAAAAAAAAAAAAAACACACAATTTTTTACTTTTTTGCTATAATGTATATCCCCCAAAAATATATATAACATTTTTTTTTCCCTTCAGTTTAGGCCGATACACATTCTTCTACATATTTTTGGTAAAAAAAACAAAAAAAACCACACTATAAGCGTTTATTGATTGGTTTGTGCAAATGTTATAGCGTCTACAAAACGGGGGATAGTTTTATGGGTTTTTTTTTTTTTTTTTTTACTAGTAATGGCGGTGATCAGCGATTTTTATCATGACTGCGACATTATGGCGGACACATCGGACACGTTTGATGCTATTTTGGGACCATTCACATTTATACAGCGATCAGTGCGATTAAAAATGCACCGATTACTGTGTAAATGTGACAGGCAGTGAAGAGGTTAACCAGGAGGGGGCACTGCAGGGGTTAAACGTGTCCTAGGAATGGATTCTATCTGGGGGGGTCTGTGTGTGAAATTACAGTGATCACCGCTCCCGATTACAGGGAGCAGTGATCAGTGTCCTATCACTGGGCAGAATGGGGAAATGCTTGTTTACATCGGCATTTCCCCGTTGTTCCTCTCTATGAAACTATCGCGGGTATCCCTGCTGACATCGAGTCTGCGGGACCTGCGGGGCTCGCGGCAGGCATGTGTCTGCTATCCAAGCCTCGCGAGATCACGTACAATAATGAGATTTCACGCAGAGGAGCCAACCTGCTGCAGTAAAACTGCGGCGGCTGGTCTGCAAACAGTTAACATGATTTGTGCAACAGAAGACCAATGCTGGGAACAAATGTACAGCAAAAGAATAAATATGTCCCCTCGTGGGCTTGGATTCAAATCTACCTATTGCAGTCACACAAGCAGACGTTAACCTACCCATATACCATTCCTTTAACATGGATATAGACCCTTGCATATACCCAGTGAAGTGGCTGGCTTCACATGAAGCAAATCCCCTACATAAGTTGTATCTGTCTATCTGCAGCCCTTTCTTCTATACATTTGTTCAAAGTGCTGAATTTTAAAGGATACGTTCACCTTTTCAGAAAAAATAATAAATGCACTTTTTTTTGCCGGTAAAAAAAAAAGTGCATTTATTATTTTTTGTTGCATGAGCCTGTAAAGCATTACACCAGCGATCAGCAGATCATTAATGCCATGCAGGTCTCTTGCAGACCTGTCGGTGCATCTGCTTCCTCGTACCTTGTAGCTGATACTTACTGACAGGAAGAATGAATGAACTACCGCAGTGCTCACAGTGCCCTGGTAGTTAATTGAAAACTACAAGCCGACAGCTGCAAAGGCTGCTGGACCTTGGTCGTTTTACATTCACAGAGCGCTGTGAATGAGTGATGTGGGCGGAGCTCTGCACAGCCACATTAAAAAATAAAAATAAATTGACAGCTAGCTGGCACAGCAGGGAACTGGGAGGTGCGGAGTCCAGTGCAGTCACATGTATAACATGTTACGAAAGATGAACGTATCCTCTAGCCCTGGTTCACACTGACAGCGGGAATGAAATTGTGCAAGTTCAGCTGAACTCCCACAATTTCATTCCTGATTTTGGGGGCGATTTCAGAGACGTCTGTGCGGTTTGCTGCACAGATGTCAATGGAAATCGCACCCCAAAGTCGCTAAAAGTAGTACAGAAACTATTTTTGGGAAACGATGCAGCGTCACACCGCTTCGGACGCTGCCATTGCCAAATCGCATGCCAAATTGCTCCAATGTGAACCAGGGCTTAAAGCTTGTCTGAGCTGTCAGAAAAAAGGGGGCGGAGAGCTGAAGTTACACTTTGTGGAACTCTGTGAGAAAAGCGAACCCCCCCCCTTTCCACACAGGAACAGAGCCGAGGCTGTCAGTCAGCTGGAGATCCCTGCCCTGTCAGTCATCACTATTCCTTTGGTGTCAGGACAACTTGTTAGAAGTGATTAATGCTGATAGCAGAAGAATGAAGCAGAAGACAAAAGTGGCACTTACTGCTCTTAATTGAGACAGGTACTCACTATAGAGGGATATGCTTTGTTCATATTTCATGTCTGAGGTTTACAACCACTTTAAACCTGAACTGCAGGTTCATAAATGCAACGTTTTACCAGTCAAAGTGTAATTATGTTCAATAGATTCTCGATCATACTGCAGCTGTGTCCCAATCTGATAATGCAATTGGTATCCCATTGGGGAGATTTTGCTATACTTTATGTCCTATAGATGCAATGGGAGCTGAAAGAAAAATCTTTATAAAATGCTTAACGTGTCCCGGGGTGGATCTGATTTAAATCGAGTCGTTTTTAAATCGCTAGTAAAAAGACTTGATTTAAATCAACTCGATTTAAATAATAATTTTTGAAGAGCAACTGTCATCTCTGTCCCACACTGGTTCCTCCTCTGACCCGCTGTTGCAGTTCCATTCATTTTAATGGGATGGCTGGTGATGCGGCCGTGACACAACAAAATGAGGGACGTGGCACAGCAGGTGAATGGATGCCCGCTAAGGCCTCATGTATACTGCTGCTAGTAAAAGGACATTTAGGAGCAGTTGGGCATTTTTTTTCAACTGCTCCTGAACTCTCCTCTGTTATCTTATCAGTACATGTACACAGGGCCGTTTAGAGTTTCCAGGCAGTTGAGTTTAGAGGCTTTTTTTGGAACACAAAAAAAGGTTCAGAAGCTGTGGTTAGAGGCATTTCAAACACCAAACACTTCTAAACATGGTAACTAGCGTTTAGCCGCATTTCATTTATAGGCGTTTTTAATTTTTGGCTATTATAAAAAAAAAATATATATATATATATATATATATATATATATATATATATATATATATATATATATATATATATATATATATATATATATATATATATATATATATTATATATATTTAAAATGCTTCTAAATACAAACGTGGCAAAACGGATGTTTTAAACGTGGGTTACTATCTGTCAAATTAAATCGTTCAGGAGAGGTTGTAAAGACATCCCGTGTACATGAAGCCTAACGGGCGCTGCCATGATGGATCTGAAATGACCGGTGCTCTTTAAATGTAAGGACTCATTATTCCTGGTCGTTAGAATTTTTAATATTTGAAAACAAAATGAAGGTTTCCCATTTAGAATAATAAACTGTCAGATTTGTAAAACGGCGATATCGGAATCGATTTTGGGTAAATGGGTTAATCACACATAGTTGGACTACCCAAATTCTTTTATTTATTCTTTTAAACTTAAAAATATATCACCTGGGTCCATATAAAAAAAAACGTCCCAAACAGGGTCCTTTCATCACAGCACGTCTTCACGTGATGTTTCATTCGGGCCACCAGGACTTGCATATCTTTGTTGCATTTCTTGCATTTTGCACACATACCCATACGCTTTACCCATAGGTAGAGGAACTTCATTAAAATATTCCCAAAATGGGTCTCTTTTACGCCCTGCTGACATTTTGCTCCTCAAAGGAGGAATAAAGCTCTTCAAGCTATGTGCAGAAAGATTGTTAAGTTTATAAGCGCTTAGAAGGTTTCACTTTAATTTTTACTGCTTGCCCTTCCTCCTCACACTTAGAGCCTGGTACAGGTGCATTTCTCTTCAAACAATCATACAGTTTATAGTGTACATAGAGTTGCAAAACGATGATATAAAGTAATATTTCTGAACTTTGTGTTATCTCATGGTTACTGTGAAATTGTGTGACTGTGTCAAGGGAGTGCATGTTATGTCAGCTTGCAGAGCTTGGATTCAATGAATGAGTTTACCAAAAAATTTAATATTGCAGAATATACAGCCTCATGCTACATAACTAAGCTCCATTTCATGCTGAATAAACTAAATTATTAATGCATCTTAAATTTAAAAAAACTATCTTTTAGATTTTTACTCCAAAAGCTTTTTATTAAAATAAATCTGATTTAACTAAAAAAAAAAAAAAATCAGATTTTTTTTTTCTTTTTGATTTCTTTTTTCTTTCATTGATTTTTATCCACCCTGAAGTGTCCTCTTTAGCCAGTTTTCATTGGAACAAGTGTCCTCATTGGATGATTTCCCCATAGTCCTGTTTGGTGACAAATTTAACATTTTTTTTTAATTGTTTCCCTTAGCTAAACTTCATGATAATCAATATTGTCTACATAAAAATTGTGTTCTTTTTTTAGTTTCATGTGTATTTCTTCCAGATCTGTGTAGTGGTTCTGCATGGAACTTTGCCTCTGTACAGGAGTTAATGTAATCAAGACCAGTCACTCCTCATCTCTCCCTTTGAGTTGTGTGATTGGTCTTCAGCCCCATACACACGGTCGGACATTCCGACCACAAAATCCATCAGATTTTTTCAGACGGATTTTGGCCGAAACTTGTGTTGCATACACATGGTCACACAAAGTTGTCAGAAAATCCGATCGTTCAGAGCGTGGTGACGTAGAACACGTACGACGGGACTATAAAGAGGGAAGTAGCCAATAGCTTTTGTCTCGTAATTTATTCTGAGCATGCGTGGCACTTTGTCCATCAGAATTGTCTACACACGATCGGAATTTAAACAATTGGATTTTGTTGTCGGAAAATTTTCCGTTGGAAAGTCCGACCGTGTGTACAGGGCATTAGATCTGTCTGATCCTGTAGTTTTCTGCAGACAGCCTGTAGTGGGCAGACCTTTAAGCCCTGTACACACGTGCCGAATGACGGGCGGCATCAAACGGTTCAATAGAAACTGTTTGACATTCGGCACATGTGTAGTGCAGCCAGTCATGCCCGTTTGATAGACAGACTTCTTCGACTCTGACATCTGGCCTTGCGAAGAGGGACCCTGTAAGAGGGAAGGATCTGTCCATACAGAATAAAACAGCCGTATTACACAATACAGAGGATTAACCCCTTAAGTTCCACAGTGAGTATAACAAGCATGTTATTCTGCATATACAGACAGATTTTACTCTTGTGGGTTTAGTAATTTTTTGCATTAAACTGATTGTAAAGGATCCCTTTTTGTTTGTTTTTTTTTTTTTTTTGTTTTTTTAAATAACAAACATGTTATACTTATCTGCTCTGTGTTGTTGGTTTTGCACAGTGCAACCCGGAGCCTAATCTTCTGGGGTCTCTCTTCGCTGCTCCTGGCCCCTCCCTCCTTTGGGTGCCCCTCAGCCAGCAGCTTGCTACATGGGGCACCCAAGCCAAGTCAGAGCTCCGTGTCTCCATTTAGACACAGAGCCCCAACCTGGTCCCGCCCCCTCTCTCCCCTGATTGGCTCCTGCAGCTGTCAAGGTCAGTAAGCCAATGGCGCTGCTGCTCTGTTTCAGCCAATCAGGAGTGTCCTGGATGACTGAGGGGATCGTGGACATCGCTGGAGAGAAAAGGGGTGCAGGGGACCTGTTACACACATAAGGTATTTTAACTTAATGCATAGAATGCATTAGGATAAAAAAACTTCTGCCTTTACAACTCCTTTAAGGTAAAAATGTTTAGGTGTCAGCATCACCCCTTAACCCCCTTTTACCTACCTGAGCCCTCATTCAATCCACAGCTGTGCACATCTGCAGCTCTTCTCTCCTTCTGGGTTTCACTGTCTTTGCTGGGGCACCAGGAGCCATTGGCTTCCAGTGCTGTCAATCAAAGCCAGTGACAAGGTTGCGGTGGAAGGGGCTGAGTCCCGCTGTCTGTGTCCATGGATGCAGCAGCGGGACTCGGGTGCGAGCATGCACGAGTGCTTCCATGGGAAGTGGCTTCCCACGAGGGCACTCGACGGGGGGGGTCCAGGATCGCCGGCGGGGGACTTGAAAAGATGAGGTTCATTGCCGCTCTGTGCAATTCCATTACACAGGCAGGTAAGTATAGACATGTTTGTTATTTAAAAAACAAAAATCAAAACCTTTTTACAATCACTTTAAATCCTGGTGACTGTGGTCAGTAGGACAAACAGAGTGAATTTTCCCAAGTGGGCATGAAGACAGCAGTAAAAAAAACTGTCAGGGATTCTAACCCTTGACCACTTGCTGAATACAGGAACCAACCCCAGCCTGTGGTTTGACAGAGAAGGAGCATGGAGTACACGGATGGTCCTCTCTCTCTTCTCCCCTCCAGCAACTACAGCACCCCTCGGATGGACCTTATTAGATCAATTAGGAACCTACTCTGTATAACCAGACGGATGTTGTTTAGTAGTTCTTATTTCTAAAATACATCATTTATATAGCGCCAACAATTTGTGTAGCACTTTACAAATGTAAATTCCATACAGTTACAAAACAGTACAAGACCAAAGGGCTAGGGGGGCCTAAAGAGCTTACAATCTAGGAGGACACTGAAGGATTCATCCTGGGGCGTTCTGGAGCAATACGTTTAAAATAATGAAGGGCGTCTGCGGTGAGTTTCTATTCCAGGAAAATCAAAATGTCTGCTTGCTTAACGTTTTCTAGAAGGAAATCTCAGCTATATGTGCTGCTCTATACATTAAAGAAAGGAAGTGGGGTGAAAAAATCTTTTCAACATTCATAGGGCTGGGTGTGTCTGATGACTGTAACAAAGTCTCCTGAGTCGTGCCACCAATTAACCTCTCCACTGAATACACAACCAAGGCTAGACTGTTGTCTGCCCCCTATTTATAGAGGTGAGGAATGGCAGAGAAAGGGTCTCTGGGAACATTCTTAATATGGATTATTAGGGAAAACAATCTAGCCATTATCCTTTCATAAGGAAAGTGCTGGTTAAACTTGGTGTGTTTGTCAGTGTTTGGAGAAAACTACAGTCTACCATTTTGTCTGATGGCGAGCTGTACAGGAGGCTTCAGTTGTAGGCTTATATTGTACCTGTAGATGACAGACTGTACACCGATCAGCCATAATTGTTGACCACTGACAGGCTAAATGAATAGTATTGTTTATCTCACAATAATCTTACAATGGAATCTAAAAGTCGGTTAGGTATATTAGTCAGCAAGTAAACATGTTGTCCCTGAAGTTGATGTGTTGAAAGCTGAAAAAATGTGCTTTGCAGTTTGTGTATAGGGCTGCATAGCCACAGACTGGTCTGGGTGCCCATTCTGACCCGTGTCTAAAGATGAAAGCACCTACAATTGGCATGTGAGAATCAGAACTGGACTACGGAGCAATGGAAAAAGGTGGCTCGGTCTGATAAATTTCTTTTACAACCTAGGCATGAAAGGGTGCATGTGTATCGCCTACCTGGGGAAGAGATGGCACCAGGATGCAGTATGGAAAGATGGCAAGCCAGCTGAGGTGATGTTTTGGGCAGTGTTCTGGTGGGAAACATTGGGTATCACCCAAGTCGTCCACTCTGCTCCTCCCAAGACATCTTGCTCTCTAGCTCCCTTGTCACCTCCTCCCATGCTTGCCTCTAAGACTTTTCCAGAACCTCTCCCATCCTCTGGAACTCCAGTTTGTCTGGTCAGCTCCTACACTGTCCATCTTTAGACGATCCTTGAAAACTTATTTATCTGGGGAAGCCTACCCCACCTTCACCTAAAACTGTACCCGAGTCACCTCTGTCAGATCATCCCCTGCAGCTGTTACCTTTTTGTATCACCCCCCTCCATTTAGATTGTAAGCTCCATGAGCAGGGCCCTCCTATTCCCTCTGTGGTAAACTGTATTGTTATTCCCATCTCAGAAACTTGAAAGGTATGCAATGAGGGACGCCTTTTAGCAAAAGTATGTAGGCATAGGACACCCCTCCGCCATGCCCCCCTCAAAGGAGAATTGTACAAAAAAATTATTAGTTAGACCCAAAAATTTACCACTACAATTCCTTTATACGGCATTTTGAAATTTACAGATGCAGCAATTTAGATATTAGATGACAGGTTTAGCGCTGGAAAACACTTTTTGATAGAGAAGTAGTGTATTTTATATACAATTGTATATAGATCAGACCAAAATGAGGGACAAATGAGGAGGACAGAGGGACTTTGTTCAGAATGAGGCACAGTCTTTTGAAATTAGGGACATTTGGGAGCTATGGAATCGTACTGTCCCCCTTTATTTTGTGAAGTGGTGTGCAATTGCAATTGTTGGTGCTCCATAAATCCTGTATAATAATAATTGGAGGAGGAGGAGAAATGTACATGGTGGAAAGGGTATTGGGAAATGATTAGAATGGTAGCTCTATCCACTTCAGAGTATACATGGCATGATTTTACAGTCACATTACTATCATGCACTTCGTACATTGCATTGCAGACATTACTAATGTGACCACTTACATTGGTTTGAAGTAGCCTGGTTCAATGACCTTATTTATAGAGACTGTAATGTATTAATTAGTGTAATTGTTTTTATAATATGTAACCCACTAAAAATAAACCCAATAATAAACCATTTCAAATAAATACACGTAGGAAATGCTGAAGCCCCCATGGGAAATGAAAACATTTCTATGCAGCTGCCAAGTTGTGTTCCCATAAAACTTTGTGCTCCTGTGCAGGGTGCCTGTCTGAATCTGATGTTTTGTCGCCCTCTTGTGGCATTCACTGCTGTCTGCATACTGATAACTATACACAAGGAAAGGTGGCTTTTAAATAACCAAAAAAAAAAAAAAAATCCAGTGTTGACACACACACACACACACACACACACACGTTATTTCATTTGGTCCCAGTCCTTGTGTGGTTTAAATCCCAAAGCGAAGTATTTCAAAACTTCTTAAAAACACCCCGACTCCCCAGCTAAAAAAAAAAAAAAATTTCGTTTTCTCTCCCCCCGCTTAAAATCTAGAATATTTAATCAGCTTTTAGTTTTCTTTAACTTTCAATACAATACAGCTGAAAATCAGGAAATAGACTAATAAAACAAAACAAAAACACGGGAATTGCAGGTTCACCAGCAGAGTGGATTTGATTTAAATCACAAGTAAAAAGGCTTTTTTTAAATCATAATTTTTAAAGAGCAACTGTCATTTCTGTCCCGCAGCGGCTCCTCCTCTGACCCGCTCTTGACTCATCGACAGTCTCTCACTTTAATGGGGTGGCTGGTGATGCGGCAATGACACAACAAGGTGAGGGACATGGCGGCAGCAGGTAAGTGTATGCCCGCTAACAGGTGCTGCCATGATGGATCTAAAATGACAGGTGCTCTTTAAATGTAAGGACTCGTTCTTGCTTGTAGTTAGAGTCTTTAATATTTGTAAACAAAATTAAGGTTTCCTATTTAGAATAATAAGCTGTCAGGTTAGTAAAACCACGATATCGGAACCAATTCAATCATACAGTTTAAAGTGTACATAGATTTAATAAAAATTATTAATATATCCTAAATAAAAAACTATCTTTAGATAGATTTTTTTACTCCAAATTAATTTATTTTATTGATTTTAATCCACCCTGTACACCACAATAACATATCATTGCTGTGCCAGTGAGGTCCAATCCCATATAGGATACTTTGGTGACCCCTTCAGGGGATACAATGGGGGCTGAACATGGATCAAGCTAAAGTTTGTGCAATACAGAATTTGGTGAACACACACACACATACCATCCATGGGGTACATACAAGTGTATTGGGGGGTCTTGCCACCCTTTAGTCTCCCAGTAACAGCTCATTTTCTCAGCCAGTAGTCATTTACAGTAATTTGTGCATGTAAACTCAATCCAATAAAACGTGTATTTCTGAATTTGGTGTGTATTCCTAATGGAGCTCGTGAGACTTTCCATCTGTAATCCGCTTTGAGGTGGGCATTTAAATATGGAATACAATTCTGGAAGTTCAGCTTTAAAGGTAAAAACACACCGGAAGGCACAAATACCTAGGGCATTACCATATTATTAAAATGTATTGAATAAAAATCTGTTAATGTACTCACAAAACTACAGCCACGAGGCAAAGGCATCTTATCTAAACATGGCACAGTTGAATGGTTAACTCGTCTCGGGGATTGTACCCCCTTCCTCAGGGCTCTGAAGCTGTTTGGATAAGACTCCTGTGCCTTATGGCTTTGTTCCTGCCATTTACTGTATAGACTCTGGAACAAACAATTCTTAGCCCTTGTACACACGATCGGACATTCCGACGGAAAATGTCCGATCGGACCGCATTGTCGGATAATCCGACCGTGTGTGGGCTCCATCAGACTTTTTTTTTTTTTTTTTTTTTTTTTTTTTTCACAAAAAATAAATTTTTATTTGAATTCTTGAAAGGGTTACAAGGGCAGTATGCCCTACAGTACAGTCAACATAACATTTTATAAAGCATGAAGCAGTTAGGTATGACATTGGGATAAAACCATATATTATTCAAGGTAGCTAATCTTGCATTTAAGCTTACCACTACAGCTTTCTCCCCGCTCGAGCCGCCACCCGAGGCTAACCCCCACTGGCGAACAGACCAGTGTCAGTATGGATAATGCTACCAGGCCCAAGTAGTGGAAGATGTGGTTCCAAAAGGGGCTGATTTCTAAATCGCTACCTGGGCGAGCAAAGAACTCGTTAGTGCAAAGGGGGCCAGTCACGAGCAGCGACAAGAAGGGAGGGATAGGCAGGAAGGGGAAGAAAAGAAAAATAATGAAAGAGAAGGAAAGGAAAGAAGTGGGAAGGTGAGAGAAAGGGAAGGAGAAAAGGGTAGGGTCCGCTCTCCGCCCCAGCCCCCACTAAGGGTTTGCGGGTGCAGTGTCCCACTAGGTCGATCCGGATCACCCGGTAGGGGGTACGAAATAGGATTTGTAGTGTTCTGTGGTTTTAAAATGGATCCAGCAGGCCCAGGTAGCCGTAAAGCTCTGCAGGCGCTCTTGGGAGATGTGAATCAGTTCCTCCATTTCCTCGATCTTCGAGACCCGAACTAGCCACTCCCTAATGGATGGTGTGTCTTTCGATCGCCAATGTACCGGAATGCAGAGCCTCGCGGCATTGACCATATGCATAGCAAGGGACTTATGGTAGAGTCTCTTAGGCACGGTCGAGTGATGTAAGAGGTATTGCGCTGGGCTAAAGTCTAAGGGGTGTGTAGTGACTTGTGTTGTTAGGGTATGCACCTCATTCCAATATTGTTGGATTAGAGCACACTCCCACCAGACATGGAGCATTGAGCCTACCGCCCTCCCGCAACGCCAGCAGATGTTGGAGATTGTGGGTGAGAATTGGTGCAGGAGGGCCGGGGTCCTGTACCATTTGGTAGCAATCTTGTAGCAATTTTCTTGTATTGCTACATTTAATGAACCTTTGTGAATGTGTGTGTATATGTCTTCCCAGTTGTCATCCGTGAGAGACACCTGAAGGTCCCTTTCCCAGGACAGTCGCGACTCATTGCTGCCGTAGGTAGAACAGTCACCCTGCAGTAAGGTGTAAATGAATGAAATCAGATGCCTTTGAGGGGAAGAGCGTGTGAGTAAGGATTCAAAGTCAGTAAACTGTCTATTCCACTGCAGCGAGGGGTCTGGCGACACGAGGAAGTGTCTTAGCTGTCTGTAGGTCCAGAAAGGGAATGTTTCAGTGCGCGATGAGGCTACTAGGTCCTCATAGGGACGTAAACGTCCCCTGTGAAAAAGTTGGTGTGCCAGAACTTCCTCATGAGGCCATTCCCTTTGGAGAAACGTTCCAGATGTACCAGGGGGAAAGTCAGGGTTCCCTCGCAGCCCATCAGACTTTTTCCATCAGAATGTCCGACCAACAATGTTTGAGAGCTGGATATAAAATGTTCCGACAACGTGATCCGATCTGACTTTTTCCGATGCTCAGATCAAATTAGGAGACCAAAGCTTTTGGTTAATAGGCTGAACGTAGTCCCGTCGGAATGAACGAACGTCATCACGTTCCGCACGATTGGATTTTCCGACAACTTTGTCCGACCGTGTGTATGCAACACCAGTTTCGGACAAAATCAGTCTGAAAAAGTCTGACAGTTTTTGTGGTCGGAATGTCCAACCATGTGTACAGGGGCTTAGAAGTCTTTGGAAAATGCATACAAAATTTCTTAGAATGTTCTCAGAACATTTCAATATTGTATGTTGGATTGAATGGACTTTACAAAATGAAAACCATTTACACTGTTTGAAGAAACATTTTCCGTTCTGCTGCTTCGAATTGTCTTTCTTAGAACATTCTTTTCCTAAATCCAGTCATAGATGGATCGCCCCTGTGGAAGCAATCAACATCCCATCCACCTATGGGCAGTCTGGTTGTACTGAAGTCGATCCATCGATTTTGGCTTTAGTATTACAAGCCTGTAGGATTTTCATGTGATCACTGGTGGCAGCTATAGCCACAAGCAGTGATCATTTTATTCTGCTGACTGGCCATGCACTATGCAATCTGATTTATACAATCTCTGTACAATTTCCTTGAGATTAACCAGAACTATGGAATAGGAGGACCCACCTATAAAACCATTCAGTTTATATCACATTAGGCAGACCCCTGCCCTACATAGTTGATGGTAGAGCTAAAAAATTGTGCAATCAGATTGTACAGTGAATGACCACCTTTAAGCCCCATACACACTATCAGATTTTCTGCTGATTTTTTTTCCTTCAGATTTACCAAAACCATATAATATGAGGTCAAACCTGAGGAGTTTCAATTTGTATGCAACCAGGCAGGCCCTTACACTACATGGTTTTGATAAATCTAAAGATAAAAAATCAGCAGAAAATCTGATAGTGTGTATGGGGCTTAAGCCTCACACCTGTGCATTACCGCCCCATAGACCACTATCTGTGTCCTGCAGTCGGAGGTTAAGGGAGACGACCCCAAAGAAGTCTATAGGGCTGTAATGTACAGGCACAGCTAGGATGTAAATAAGCATAGGAGCCTGTGGCTTCTGGATTGATGAATCTATGTAGTAGGAGTGTGGGTTCAGTTATGTCAAGGGGCAAAAAGGATAATTCTACTTATTCTTTAAAATTAATGTATTTAAATTGTGTACTTTAGCTAGTTGCCTACGATTAAACTTTTAAAATTAGTTTTAGCCCCTTTTTGCTGTGTTTTGTAGCATGTTGCAGAATGTTTGGATGCAAAAGGATTTGGTCGCAATGCTAGTCATCAGATCAGAATGGTAAATATGCATTTGTATGCATATGGTAACGCTGACAGTCGGACCACAGGTATCCACAGAAGTTGGGGGAGGGGGGTTGTACCAGGATGTACACGGGTGTCCATAGAAGTCGGGGGGGGGGCGGGGTTGTACCAGGATGTACACGGGTGTCCATAGAAATCGGGGGCGGGGGGGATGTACCAGGATGTAGACAGGTGTCCATATAAGTTGGGGGGGGGGGGGGGGGTACCAGGATGTAGACCGGTGCCCATAGAAAGGGGGGGGGTTGTACCAGGATGTACACGGGTGTCCATAGAAGTCGGGGGGGGGAGGGGGGTTGTACCAGGATGTACACGGGTGTCCATAGAAATCGGGGGCGGGGGGGATGTACCAGGATGTAGACGGGTGTCCATATAAGTTGGGGGGGGGGGTACCAGGATGTAGACCGGTGCCCATAGAAAGGGGGGGGGTTGTACCAGGATGTGGAGAGGTGTCCATAGAAGGGGGGGGGGGGTTGTACCAGGATGTAGACACTCATGCGTGACCTAGCTTCGCCCCCCCCCCCCCCCCCAAGCACCAGATTTGGGCAGAACTATCATGAAGACGATTGTTTGTGTCATGGGGAAGGGCTTTGATTGGTGGTGGCAGAAGCTGATGGCACCATTTTATCTTGGGGAGGACAGTTGCATTTTTTTTAACCAACCTGCCCTACTCTAATATTAATAATATAGGAAATGTGTATTTTTCTTTAACTTGTTTCTGTGCACAGTGTGCCATCATTTTTATTTTGGAGTGGTCATCTTTTCTATTACATTGCAAGCCTACCAGCCAGATTCTGGCTAATTGGAAACTGACTTACTGCATTCTCCATGTTTTACCTTGTGATCTCTTAGGGATCCAAGAGCAGTTAGTTTTAATTAAGACAAGAAAGGGGTACTTTGTGTATAGTAATGCTGATCTACTGTATGTCCTGCTGATTCATATTCATTGTGAATTGTAAAGCTGTGCAGCTCATATGATTTGATTTGTATTGATTTAGCAGAAAAACTTAGTTGTGGTTTGTTTTCTGATTTACTGTAAATTTCAGACTCCTTTAACATAGCATAAAGATTTATTTTGAATTGTCATTCTGATACATTTAGACTTGTTTGCTGTTTATTCATTAACAGCATTGCAAACTATTTTACAATGTGTAAACTCTGCTGCATTGCCCATATTTGGCCACAAGATGGCACACTCTGCCTGTGTCTGGAAATGCATCTGCTTGGATTTGTGCAGGCCTTCATTTTAACTACTTCCCCGGCCATATAATTGATATAATTGATGAATGCTGGTGGTAGTCTTAATATCTCTGACTCCGTTTCTGGCTTTGCCCCCACAAAGTCTTGCTTCTCCATTTTTTTTATTTTTTTTTATCATGTAAAAAGATTGTTCAAACATGTAATAATTTAGAATAGAATGTAATAATTTAAAGCTGAAACTTCAGGCGTAGAGATCTCACCAGAGTCTCAGGAACACCAGCGGATAATTCAACATTTATTTTAATATATCCAAAACCAATAGAGATTTTCATTTAGAGCAGAGCTTGACAAATTTTCTTTGAATGTAGGAGCCAGCTAAAAAAAGTTAGGAGCCATATTTTTATTTTCTTACGAACCAGGCTTTTTTGCTATATGGCGCTACGCTAATTTAATTGACAATTGTGTGGTCATACAACACTATGCACAAATGAAATGTATATCATTTTTTTCACACAAATAGAGCTTTCTTTTGGTGGTATTTGATCACCTCCTGGGTTTTTTATTTTTTTGCTATAAATGAAAAAAGACTGGAAATGTTCAAAAAATATTTTTTATTTTGCTAAAAAAACATATCCCATTAAAAAAAAAAAACATGAATTTAGGCCAAAATGTATTCTGCTACATGTCTTTGGTAAATAATAATAATAAAAAATAATATATATCTCCAATAAGTGTATATTAATTGGTTTGTGTGAAAATTTTAGCGTCTACAAATGATGGTGTGTGTATATATACTGGAATTTTTAACTTTTTTTATTTTATACTAGAAATGACGGCGATCAGTGACTTCTAGCGGGACTGTGATAGTATGGCGGCATTCTAACCCTGCCATCACCAGTGACGCTTAATACAGCGATCAGTGCTAATAAAATGCACTGTCACTGTACTAATCATGTAATTGTGTACTGTTTTACTAGAGGATGTGCTGGTTTTTGCAGGGAGACAAAAACCGTCACATTCCCGCTGTCTGTAGAGGGATCTGTGTTCTTTACAATACAGAACTGTCTCCTGCCACTCTCTCCGACAATTAGCAGGTCCCGGTCATTGGCATGTAAGGGAGCCAGTGAGACCGCAGCCAGGTGGAAGTGCACACACGCCCCCTACCCTTGAAATGCAGAATCACAAATTGCTCACGCCTGCTGCCAACAGTGAACAGGCTAACGAAACCACTCCAATTAGACCCACTCAGAACAGAGCCACTGACAAACGCACATGGATTTTTCAGAATAACAAACGGAGGGAATCTGCAACAAAGTTTTAGGTTTTAGGTAATGTGCTGTCTTCTCTGTCTTCTTCCCCTCTCTCTCCCTGCCTGACAAGAATTCCCATTGTGAACCGAGTTAAAATGCTTGTAAAATCCTATAATCTACTCTATTACAATAGTATATAATGCACAATGTGTGTGTTTCTGTAATTGTGCCAAATAGCTTGGTTATAGCGCTGCTCTGCTCTTCTGTGACCCACCGGAGAGCTCTTCCTGGCATTTATATTACAGAAACACACACATTGTACATTAAATACTACTATAATAAAGTAGATTATAGGATTTTACAAGCATTTTAAACTAGGGCTTATTTTCAAGGTAGGCCTTATATTGCAGCTCTCCCGGAAAATAACACTAGGTCTTATTTTCGGGGAAACACTAGATCACCCAGAGGGGAATGTTCAACAAAAGGGGAGTTGCACTTTAAAAACTTCAGTTTTGCCACATTTACATCCTGTGTTTAGCCGTGTTTGCACTTTAGAAGCGTTTTTTTTTTCTTTCAAATAGCCAAAAATTTAAAAACGCCTGTAAACAAAATACGTGTTGCTGCGTTAACGCACGTCTAAAAGTTGTAACAGGCGTTTCAAATGCCTCTGAACATCCGTCCTGAATGCATTTTTTCTCCTTTCCAAAAAATGCTTCTAAACTCAACTGCCCAGAAACAACTATAAATGACCCTGTGTACTGATAAGATAATGGAGGAGAGTTCAGGGACAGCTGAAGAAAAAGGCCCAACTCTCCTAAACCTCCGTTTACCAGCAGCAGTACATGAAGCCTTAGAATAAATGTTCTTCTGTAGCTTTCTTGTCCGTGTGACCTCACACTTCTCACCATGCAGCAACCCTATGTCTACATGCCTCTAATAAAAAGAAAACAGCCTCTCCATCCAATGTTATTTATTTGTGCTAAAGGAGCAGAACAGACCACACAACATAATTATCCTAAGTGCTGTTGTGTAGGTCTGTGTACACAGCTGTAGTATAGGTGTGACATTGACATAAGTGTACACTGACAGCTGTTCGTGGGCACCACTTAGAGAAAAAACGCACATAGTAAGCAGGAGTGAAAATTTAGGTTAATTAATGTAAAAAAAAATAAAATAAAATAAAAAAGACATTCTAAAAACATTATTGTAGATGAGCAGCCAATCTTCATTTCTTTCGGCTATTCATGATATGGAAAGTAAACAAAAACCAATGGATCAGCTGCATCGTCTTTCTTTTTAATTTTCTTTCTTTTTTCTCTCGCTCTCTCTCTCTCTCTCTCGCGCTCTCTCTCTCTCGCGCTCTCTCTCTCTCGCGCTCTCTCTCTCTTCTCGCTCTCTCCCCTCTCTCTCTCTTCTCGCTCTCTCTTCTCGCTCTCTCTTCTCGCTCTCTCCCCTCTCTCTCTCTTCTCGCTCTCTCTTCTCGCTCTCTCCCCTCGCTCTCTCTTCTCGCTCTCTCCCCTCGCTCTCTCTTCTCTCTCTCTCCCCTCTCCCCTCTCTCTCTCTCTCTCCTCTCTCTCTCCCCCCTCCCCCTCTCCCTCTCCCTCTCTCTCTCTTCTCTCTCTCTTCTCTCTCCTTTTTTTTTTTTCTCCTTCTATTATGTGACTGGTCCAAATGTAGTTTAACACAGCCAGCCCAGGAAGTTGCTATATCCCTGGGCCACAGCAGTGAAGGTGTAAACACTGTAATAAATGTGTTGGTCATTGATGGTCTACATTGTGACAAGTATTTCAGTGTCAGTAATTATTGTTGCTCCGGTGGGAGACGTCTCTGGCAGGGAATAAGGCTGGCAAGTGTTATCTGTCTGTGCCTTGGGCAGCAGTTTATTATGCTATCATCTCTTCTAGACAATAACTCATTGATCCATATTGTTTTTACCCGCACAGCAATCCAGAAATAAATTACAGTATTTCGGAGATGCCTCCAGAGCATTTCTGTGCGTATTAAAATAAATTCAATCATTGTTTGCTGCCAAATATCTGTTGCACATTTCCCAGATGTGAGTGTTTCCTTATTAAAGTATAAGTTTACTTTTATCAGTCTGGGTCTGGTTGGAGAATACGGGTCTTATAGCTTTTATAGACTTGTTCGCATTTCTGGAAGAAAGGCTACACAAGCCATTATATAACTGAAAGACTCAGTCCATTCACACAGGAGCAACTTTGGATCCGACTTGAATTCGCCCCAAGTTGCCTCAAGTCGCGCAACATGATCAAATCAATGTAAGTGAATGAGAGCCGTCTTAATGTACACTACTGAAGTCGCTCTGACTTCAGAAAAGGTTCCTGTACTACTTCAATCCAACTTCTAGGCGACTTGTACCCATTGATTTCAATAGAAGTTGCCTCCAAGTCGATAGGGGATCCGACTTGGAGGGGGTCTTAACTGAAGCAACTTTCCAGGAAGTAAAAATAGTTTTCTAGGCAAACCCCTCCCTCCCACAGAGCTGATTATTATGTGATTGACCACTGGTAAAGTCCCCTGTGCTGGAAGCAACCTCAAGTTGCCTTGTAAGTTGCCTCAAGTCGTGCTGTGATTCATACTCAAGTCGTGTCCAAGTTGCCTCCCAAAGTCTCGCTCAAAGTCGTGTTGCCCCTGTGTGAATGGACCCTGAAGCTTTCAAGCCAAAACATGCCTGGGTCCTTTTTGGGGAGATCACACCAGGAAAACCTCTTATGACTATTGATGATTTTGTTCATCATGCACTACAGCAACCAATCTGGTCATGCCAGTGCCTGTTCCTGGACGGCTGTGACCATAGTCATAGTGGATGAGTGCAAACATGACCCCAGTGTCCAATACAACTTACTTTAGGTTCTGTGCGTCTTTTAGCCCTTGTCTCTGAACTTTAGTTAAACTCCTAAATAGGCTGGTGAAAATATGTATACGTGAACAAATTAATTTACCAAAAGATTTGTAATGATTCAGTTCAGCACTTCTAATATATTAGACTTTGCAGCTAATAAATAATACCTGAGGAAAAGAACAAATGTTTTTGTGGGATTTTTAAGATGGGTAGTCTCTCAAAGAAATGTCATTATGTGGGTACTGGGTGCCTGCTGACAGTCACTGGTTGTTAGGATGCCAGCGGGCGCTGGCTCCTAGCAACTAGCACAATCGCATTGATGAAATAACATCAGATTCTATGGAGCCCATTCACATGTGTGCAGTGCGACTGCAATCCGACTTTGCATTCTTTTTTTGTCCAATTTACAATTCAATTTGTGCTAGTTGTTAGGAGCCATCACCCAGCATCCTAACAGCCAGTGACTGTCAGCAGGCACCAGCCGGCTTCCTAACGAGTCCTCCCTGCTGTCAGTGGGGATCCACCCACTGACAGCAGAATGCAATCAAAAGATCTAGCATTGAAAAAAAAAACAGTCCCTTAGGTCTGGTATGGATTTAAGGGAATCCCATGTCAATAAAAATGGCATGGGGTGCTCCCCAAACCATACCAGGCCCTATCAGAACATGCAGGCCATACCAGGCCATGTCCTCAGCATGGGGGGCACTTTTTTTTTTTTTTTGCATGGGGTCCTTATTAAAATTCATACCAGGCACCAGGCTAGCAGGGATGACTCCTCGTTGGTAGAAAGTTGGCAGGCGTAGGCTCCTTAAGAACCAATGACTCGTCCCTACTGGCTGACAGCAGGGATGAGTTGCAGTAGTAAAAACTCACAAAACGTATCCAAATTGCACCACTTTGCCCTGCAGCTGCACCTAAAACCACATTGAAAATCTTATTGCACTTCCCTAGTGTGTTTGTAAAACTTTATATTCCTGATGTGTTCTTGCTGTACCATGTACTTGTATGAAAGTAAATGTAAACATGTTTTAACTTTTTATTTTAAACTGAATGGGTTGTTTTAAATGGCAGTTCACACAGGGTTTACACAGACTTTAAAGAGGAAGTAAACTCTCCCACTCTGATGCTTCTTTTCATTTAGTCCATTATAATAAGTAATTATCAAACTATAGCCACTGTAATCCAGCCTAAATCGCATATTACTTGCTGTTTAAAAAAACTTTAAAAAAACTTGTTTCCAGGGGTTAGGCAGCGCCATCTTAACTATTGTTTTGAGTCCACAGTGGAGTGCATTTCCGCCCTTACATTGAGCATTTCCTGTAATGTTAACCAAGCCTCCTTCTCAATCCAACGTTTCTATGGCAACCCTCCTTCCCTGTTCATAGCTGACTTGTTTTATTTCATAGTATTTACTTGTGCTGATTACCTAGTGTTTGCCTGTGTGAGTCCTATCAGCTTCAGCTGATAAGACTGCAGTACTGCTGTCCCATTCTCTGGTTTACACTGTATGTGAGGTCACATGGTGTGTCTGAGTGATTAGCAGCCTCCTGGGAGTTCAGTGCTGTGTGCCGTAGGAAGTCCTTATAGCAGATAGATAAGACATAGAGAGTGTGCCGTAAATCAGGGGAGATCTGGGCATGCTCAGTGACATTTTTCTAAAGAACAAAAATGATTACAACAATACTAAGCAAGTAAGGAGATATCTGCAAGCAGTGATCATTAGGGTTTTTTATAATGATTTACATGGGAAAAAGTTGTGGGGGAGGGTTTACAACCACTTTAAAGTCGCCAGACTCTGAAGCATCGTGACTTCACCGCGGCTTGCAAAATTACTTCTGTATAGCAGTAAATGGCAAAGTAGTACAGGAAACTTTTTTTTTTTCTAAGTCAACTTGAGTCACTCCGATTTTAGAATGGTTCCATTTTACAGAATGGAACGCGACTTGTCAGGTGGCTAAGTTGCCTGACAGATCGCCCCTGTGTGAGTTGGGTCTTAAAGGTGATAGTTTACAATCACTTTAAAGACCAAAGATGCAGGAATTTTGGTGTGCTTTCAGAACCTGCACCAAAACTGCAAGGCCTCATGGAAGTCTATGGGAAAGTGCAGCTAACTCGCATAAAAACTGCAGGTTCGCCGCACTTCAGCAAAAAGCGCAGTAGGGCTTGTGAAGCTGCCCTTGTTGTATTGGTAACAAAATCAACAGATTTTAGCGTGTCTATTTTGATCACTAGAGTGGTACCGATCCATAGAGGTCGTGCTGTATGCATTTCAATTTTGAAGGCATAGCCTGAAACCCGTCAGACCTGGACTGTTGATGAGCACTTTGCTAACTCAGACTGCTTATGAATGGATAGACTTCTGGCACGTTGTTTGGTCAAAGTAACCTTAACCACTTAAACCCCGGACCAATTTTCAGCCTAAGGACCAGAGGTCTTTTTACAATTTCGCACTGCACTACTTTAACAGGTAATTGCGCGGTCATGCAGTGTTGTACCCAAACGAAATTTGCGTTCTTTTCTTCCCTAAAATGGAGCTTTCTTTTGATGGTATTTGATTGCCTCTGCGATTTTTATTTTTTACGATATAAAAGAAAAAATACTGAAAATTTTGAAAAAAAAAAGATATTTTCTACTTTTTGTTATAAGAAAAATCGAATAAACTCAATTTTAGTCATACATTTAGGCCAAAATGTATTCAGCCACATGTCTTTAGTAAAAAAAAAATGTCAAGAAGCGTATATTTATTGGTTTTATTGGTTTGCGCAAAAGTTATAGCATCTACAAACTAGAGTACATTTTCTGGAATTTGCACAGCTTTTAATTTATGACTGCCTATCTAATTTCTTGAGATAGACTTGGTGCTAAAATGGCAGGGCAGTACAACCCCCCCCCCCCCCCCCCCAAATGACCCCATTTTGGAAAGTAGACACCCCAAGGAAATTGCTGAGGGGCATGTTGAGCCCATTGAATATTTTTTTTTTTGTCCCAAGTGATTGAATAATGACAAAAAAAAAGTTTACAAAAAGTTGTCACTAAATGATATATTGCTCACACATGCCATAGATATATGTGGATTTGCACCCCAAAATATATTCTTCTGCCGCTCCTGAGTAAGGGGATACCACATGTGTGGGCAAATTTTTGATTTCACTCCTCACTACCTATCACAGTTTCGAAAAGGCCATAAAATGCCAAAATAGCACAAACCCCCCCCCCCCCCCAAATGACCCCATTTTGGAAACTAGACACCCCAAGCTATTTACTGAGAGGCATGTTGAGTCCATGAAATATTTTATATTTTAACACATGTTGCGGGAATATTACAAACTACAAATTTACCACATGTGGGGGACTTTTTGGGAGCCAAGCTGCGCACGGGACCCCGAAAACCAAGCACCGCCTTCGGGATTTAAATATAAAACGCTACCAAAAAAAACTATTAACGATCACAGGGATCAGGCCTGACTCTGCAAACGCTGCAGTTATGTGTTTAGTGTTTTGTAAGTGACAGTGTTTGATCGATACTGCACTTGGGTGCACTTGGCTGGGCGGAGGGGCAAAACGTACGTGCTAGCAGGTATCTGGGCTGATTCCGCTAATAATGCGTTTTTTGGAACCCTAAACTGCTGGGGACGCTAGTATAGATCTGATCAGATATTGATCTGTTCAGATACTATACCACTATGGGAGGTGTATGCTTTGCGCGTGGGTGTTAGCGGTACTGGCACTAACCTAGCGCTGCCTGGGGCGACGCAGACCCTATCCGACCCTAAAACCTAATTGATATCACCCGCCGGGTGATCAGGGGGTTAAACCTTTATTGAGTAATAAATGGTAGGTGCCCTGATGCTATAAAAAGCAAACTAACTAACCAGAGTCACCCGTAACACTTATACGGTGATCACTGGTGAAAGGATTAACTAGGGGCAATCAGGGGGTTAAAACCTTTATTGGGTAGTATATGGGGGTACCTAATGCTATAAAAACCTGGCGGTGAACCTAAAAAATAACTAGCCACCTAGCGGCACCAGTGACACTAATGCAGCGATCAGAAAAACGATTGCTTAGTGACACTGGCAAAAGGGTGTGAAAGGGAGAACTCTAGGGGCAATCAGGGGTTTAAAACCTTTATTAGGTAGTATATGGGGGTCCCTGACGCTATACAAAAACCTGACGGGGAACCTAAATAACTAACTGGCTAACCAGCATCACCAGTGACACTTATACGTTGATCGCTGGTGAAAGGGTTAACTCTAGGGGCAATCAGGGGGTTAAAACCTTTATTAGGTAGTATATGGGGGTACCTAACGCTATAAAAATCTGGCGGTGATCCTAAAAAATAACTAGCTACCTAGCGGCACCAGTGAAACAAATGCAGCGATCAGAAAAACGATTGCTTAGTGACACTGGCAAAAGGGGGTGAAAGGGTTAACTCTAGGGGCAATCAAGGGGTTAAACCTTTATTGGGGGGTAGGGGGCTACCCTGGACCTAACACTAACTGCCCTGACAGTTTTTACAGTTACAACTGACACTAAATGCAGTGATCAGTAAATAAATGATCACTGCAATCAGTGACACTGTGACTGGGGGCGGGGGTGATTTGTGTGCCTACATGTCAGTGTAGTATTGGTGCACTTACTATGTCTTCTTTCCTTGCAGTCCGGTCAAAAAGACCGCCCTGAGGAGAGTGACATCACTTCCTCCTGCCTGTGTTTACACTACACAGGCAGGGGAAGGTTCTCATTCGCCAGGAGCGATCGAGAGGGGATGGCCAGAAACCAACGGCCATCCCCTCATCCCGGATTGATCCTGAAGGGAAACAAACTGCCACAGCCAGCGGGAGGGGGTCCGATCGGACCCCCCACCCGCTGGAAGGCAGGCACGTACGGGTACGTGATTGTGCCCGTCCGTGCCATTCTGCTGACGTATATTTACATGTGGCGGTCCTTAAGTGGTTAAGGGTACATTCACATTGGAGGCAGGTTTGAAATCGTGTGAGTTCAGCTGAACCACATTTCATTGCGAGTTCGGGGGTGATTTGAAAGACATCTGTGTGGGTTTATGCACAGATGTCTATTGAAATCTCCCCCCGAAGTCGCCAAAAGTAGTGCAGGAACTACTTATGGAAATCAGTGCTTGTGGCACCACACCAATTTGGATAGTACCCTTGCCGGCAATAGGCTGCGATTTAGCATGTCCAGATGTAAACAGTGGCTAAAAATAAGATCAAATCAAATATGATGCCCATGTAATTTACCTTTCAGATGTTGGCAATTCTAATCATGGATACCATTTCAGTCATTGGAAGTTGCATATTATGAAATAACATCCCACCTTACAAGTAAGAAATAAAAAAACACAAACTGCAGCAAGTTCTTGCATACAATGCCACAAAAACATATTTTTTTTTTATCACAAGTATCAGTACCACCTACTGTACTGTCACTTGTCAGTGTGATCAACCACAAAACTCTGCACTCCCTTGTCATTTCCTTCCTGTGAACTTTCATGTTGTGTGCCATCTCTACCTACAGTAAACCGCCTGTTGATGTTTCTTCATCTGGTTGTTGGTAGACCAAGGTGGGTAGGACACATTATGCCTGCTCTCCCCCCTGGCATTCCTCAGCTATATTTAGGAAGTTTATATCAGTGCAGCTGTCCCCTGACTGGAGCTGCAGCGTTGGGGAAACTGACTCATAGGCCTGCTCTCACATTTCACTGCCTGGCTTCGCTCTCTATAGTCCTCTCTCTCTGTGTTAGCCGGAAAGCTCTGCCTGTCTCACCCTCTTTCTTCTCCTCTAAGGTTCCTTTTCCCCGGGCTGCGGTAAGGTGCAAAGAACGATCTAACTTGGGACGATTGCTCTGCTGTGACCCCAGAGTTCTGATCTCCACGAGTTTTAGAAACTTTCACTATTTTAGACTAAATAAACTTGGCAGACAGTAGGTATTCTAATCAGGCCCAGATTGTAGACGTAGGCTATTCTTAGACCTGGCTCTTATCTATGGCAGGCCCATGTGTAATACCATGAACGGATTGCTATTGCATTTTAGGAATACAAGGTCAGTTTTTTTTGCCTGATCACGTTGTTAATTCTGCTTTACAGATTGAAACTGCCATGATAATTGACGAAAATCTAAAGTAATCGCTGAAGTCTTAGTATTTGTACATTTTTATACAGCTACTGATTAGGGCTCATTGAACAATTCATGTTTTGAAACTTATTTACACCTGGATTTTGTTTGATCTTTAGTTGCTAAAGGGAAAAAAACATTATTGTAGTTTTGTATTTATACTTCTAATGTATCAACATGTAGCCAAAGTATTTATGTATGTGAAGCATAAACACGGCCTTTTAGATGCTTTTAGTTTGTTTTTTGTTTTATTTTTATTTTATTTTTTGGCCTTTTAAAAAGACAAACATTATGTGATCCTTTAAATGGAGACCTTTAGGAAGGGAAGGAGCCTTGGTTTCCTCAATTGCGTTTTGGACAGACTAGCATTACACAAGATTTCCACATAGCCTAGTACAGGCGACTTTTTTTTTTTTTAACGAAAATATATTGCTTTTACAGCTATAGTTGTGCCAAAGAGGTTTGCAATAGTCAGCTGCCTAACATATGAAACTAGATTTCCCTGTACAATCTTCCAGTGTGTACAGGAAATTATAGCTCCACAGCTACAAAGATTTTTTTCCTCTGTTGTGTACTTTGGGGTGAATTTACTAAAGGCAAAAAGACGGTGCAGTTGCACTCCTTTTCCCCAGAGCTTGCTCATTGTGGTAAAGCTCTGCTGATTTCCATCATCCAGTCATGTGCAAGCAAAAATGCACTTTTATTTTTCTTGCACCTGATTGGGTAATCTTTTTTTCAAAGTGAAGCATTACATTTACTAAGGAAAATTAGTGCAACTGCACTTGCAAAGTGCGCAGTCTATTTGCCTTTAGTAAATCAACCCCTGTGTACATAGTTACCAGTATTGTGTGCCTTGATTGCAAACAATTGGCTTGATTTCTAATTATTTTTTGACCGTGACTAAGTCCGCGTCTCCACGGGAACACGTGCAAACTGTTTATTTCAAAGTTTCTTTGCGTTGGGCAGCCTATTCACATGAATGAGTTGCTCAATGTAACACATGTAAAACTGTCAGAATGTACACATCTATGTACATTTGTTTCCACATTACATAGAGGTGAACAGGGACTAATACTTTGTCATTACTGACTGCAAATTTTTTTTTTCATAGGTGCTATGCATTGAAAGGTGTCTGGTTGCACCATAATATTTAATCTGCATGTTCATCGGTTTTCTTTGCTCAAGCTTGATAAATCTGGCTTCATAGTCGGTATAAGCTTTTTGTTAAGAATTACAATGTAAAAACTTTCCATAAATGTATATAAGTGAAAGGCCAGCACTCGGGCAACTGCATGTACTTGTTAACCTACCCTTGAGCACTCCAGGTCCTCCAACAACCTGGGGTAATCTAAGTCAATAAATGTTGCACTCCTTCCTGTCACTTGTGAGAATAGTAAAGCGTGTGTGCCTGGAAGTGATGGGGTATCAGCTATTGACTTTGGGAATATACGAGGGCCTTCAATTTTCCAGGTCCGGGGGCTCAAAGCATGATAAAGGGTAAATGTAGGCACTAGAGCAAGGGTGCCCAATCAATGGCCCGGGGGCCACATGTGCCCTCTGATGTGGCCTGCAACTTCCTGTTCTGGGATGGTGGGTTGGCAAGCACAGATCAGGATTGCCTAGAGCAGGGGTGCTCAACCCAGAGGCAGAGGCATGATGGGACTTGTAGTTTTGCAACAGCTGGAGAGCCACAGGTTGAGCACCCCTGGCCTAGAGCATCAGTGTTGTGAATGAAGACAGGGGTGGAGGAAGCAAGCGGCTGCAAAGCTTTTGCTTCCTGTATAGTACCGGCTCCTGGCACAGAGTGATACCAAATGTACTCTGGGGCAGCAACAGCCGGCAATACCTGAATGGAAGACTGGTATTAAAGGTAAGTTTATTACAAAAATCACAGTGTGTATATATGGGCATATTTGTTCTGCAGTAGTTACCAAGCTGCTTTCAAACTGATCCACAGGTGCAGTGCAGTGCACCTGAGGGTTGCCTGCACTGAGCCATAGACTTCTGTTATTACCTGCGGGTTTGGTGTGCTTTTAGAAAGTGCAACACACCTGCAGGATATAAGTGCAGCTAACCCACGGGAAAGCCACAGATGCACTGCGCTGCATCCGCGGTGTGGGTAAACTGCAACACATCCATGTGAAAGCAGCCTTAGGCCCCTTTCACACAATCTGCCCTACCCAATCGGACCCGCCATTCACCTCTATGGAGCCGCAAATGTAAACAAGCTTGTGCCCATTTTACATGCGCCTATCTCCAATCCGATCCGCTAAAAAAAACAGAAGGGGATCCAACCCCTTCCGCCTGGGCGGACATGGACCTGTCATCTGGCCGCTCCGTTCATTGTGGCCCATTACCGGTTACCAAGTCACTTAAGTGGCCCTTGCTCTTCCAAAGGTTGGGCACCCCTGCAATGAAGCATGGGTGCTCAACATGTGGTCCCCCAGCTGTTGTGAAACTACAAGTCCCATCATGCCTCTTTTTGGGAGTCATGCTTGTAACTGTCTAAAAGGCTTGCAATGCCTTTTTGGACTTGTAGTTCTGCAACAGCTGGAGGGCCATAGGTTGAGCACCCCTGCAGATTTACATATGTGTTTTTTTTGTTTTGTTTTTTATTTAAAAATGTGCTTTACTAAAAGAAGGTTGTCAATTAATAAACAGTAACATGAAAAGGAACTGGTAACCAGGGGACTTGTTCACACATTTGGTATTTTGGATAAGTGCAAATCCTTGGCAGGACATTTTCTTATTATCCTTATAAAGCTCTGTGCCTCTTACATCATTAGATAAGAAAAGTTGTTTAACTAACCCATGTAAGCCAGGCATCCTATCTCGAGTGTCCTGGCAGTCAGGATCTGTTAATACTCCTGAGCTGGACTCTGGGAATGAATGGATTGCCTTAGTTGGTCTGAGGATCTCCCGCCTTGAAGTGTTTTTCCCTCCTATAGGCTCAGCATGTGATCGAGGATTAGAATACAAAACTAAATTAGATCAAAGTTCCATTAATCCATAGAAAAATGGTTAGCCTAGCTTTTTATTTCTTTATTCTATGTTCATCTAGGAGGCTACCTTGCAGACACGTGGCAGTAGTCAGCAGATACCTGCTCAGTACTTTGGATGTTTCCTATAGAACAGTGATCAGCAAATTGTGGCCTGGGGGCCAAATGTGCCCTTTTGCTTGCCGTTATCTGGCCCTTGAGGAACTATTCCACCTACTGACAGCAAAAATTTGGCACCATGCCCCCTACTGGCACCATCAACGGGGCACTATTCTACCTATTGATACCATCAATGGGACACTATTCCTTCCATTAAAACCAACAATGGGGCACTAATGCTGGGGCATTTTCTACTCCCACTGACCACAGTACGGTCCCCTTAAGCCTGAAGGACACTGGCCCTTTGCTTCGAAAGTTTGGAGATCCCTGCTGTAGAAGATCATTCCATAAATATCAGAGTCTTCCCTACTGAAGAAATTGTACAGTCACAGCATGCACATGTTGGGGTGTCCTTTTTTTTCAGCACATTTTGGATTCAATAGGGAATAGTTAAAACCGCAGTCATCGCGGTTGATCTACGAAAGGAAAATAAGCTGTTCACTTTGCAAGGCAGTTTTTACTTCTTAGTAAATGAGGTGAAAGGCAACTAATTTCCATCATCCAATCATATGCATACAGAATACTGTGTTTTATTTTTTTTATTTTTTTTCCTGCGTTTGATTGATCATCCTGTTGTCCTTTAGTAAATCGACCCCATTTTTGTTTTATATCTGTACACTAGTAAAGGGATTTTCCTCAAATAAATCCTACATAGACAATTGTCACCGTATAAAGTGTCCCCACTGGAAGATTTTACTATTTCTAACCCGGTGACAATTTAACATTTTCAATTTTCTCTTATATTGAGTGCCGGTGACCGTGATCACCAGGACAAATAGAGGAATGAATCACCAGAGCGGACAAACCACAATAAACACCTGAGCGAGGTTCTAACGCTACTCAAAATGGAAAAAAATATATTAAGACCTTAGTGATCTCTTATATCAGGGGTCTCAAAACTTTCGAAACAAAGGGTCGGTTTACTGTCCTTCAGACTTCATGGGGGCTGGAGTGGCCAGTTGAAGTAGAAATTGTCCCAGTGTCAGTGGGTGTAATAAAAATTGTATAGTGCTTGTAGTCGGTAGAAGGAGGAATAGTGCCCCATCACTGGTATTGGTAGGAGGAATAGTGCCTAATTGATTATATATAGTGGAAGGAAATGTGCCCCGTTGCTGGTGGTCAGTAGAAGGAATTGTGTTTCACCACTGTGTCAGTGGAAGGAAAAATGCCCTATTGTTGGTGTCGGAGAGAAGAATGGTTCCCCACTGTTGGTGTCTCTGGAAGGAATTATGCCCCATTGTTGGTGTCAATGAGAAGAAGGGTTCCCCACTGTTGGTGTCAGAGAAAGGACACTCTTTTTGGTGTCCTGAGGGCTGGATGAAAGCAAGCAAATGGCTACAATTTGGAGATCACTGTCTTATACTAAGGAAAAATTGGAAAATAAAAGAAACAATTAAAAAAGATATAAATAATAAAAATAAAAAAAACTATACTTCCACATCACATTTCATTGTCACACATGTTCATCTCATAGGATACCTCCTGTGCCCACGGCCATTGTTCCAGCACCATGTTGGTATTAGTAATGGATGCTTGGCATTAGACACAACTGGGCCTAGTACACTTTGGTGTTCATTTGCAGCAAGCCTTAGGCCGCGTACACACGCGGGGACTGTTCGCCCAACTTTGTCCGTCAAACAGTTTCGGCAAACAGTCCGCTCAAAATTAGCATGGACGGACATGGCCACACACGACGGACGAACAGTTTGCTGAAACCGTGCGCGATGACGTGAACGGCACGTACGACGGGACGAAAAATACGACGTCCTATACACTGCATTATAACTTTCGGCGTGAAAATCCTTTCTGAGCATGCGCGCAACTTTGTTTGACGAACAAGCCTACACACGCGGGGACTGTCCGCTGAAACAAGGTTTCAGCGGACAGTTTTTCGGAATTTCCGAAAAACCTTGTTCAGCGGACTGTCCGCTGAAACTTGGTTTCAGCGGACAGTTTCAGCGAACAGTCCCCGCGTGTGTACGCGGCCTTAGACTTTTTGCTGTAAACTTGTGTCATTGGCACTTGGAATATAAAGTCTTCACTTAAATACCAAGCTTATTCTTTGGTATATTGCATAAGAGAATAATTAGTTCCTAGACTAATGGGTTGTTTGTTTTGTTTGAGTTCCTGCCAGACTCCCTTGCACTACAGCAGCTGTCGGTGATATTTCTGCAAAGTGCTGCCCACAGTAGAGGTGTTTTCTTCTTTCCTTTAGTGGAGATAATGCCTTTTATCATTTATGTTCTGAGAAATAGTAATTATTAATGTTGCCCAGTACATTTTGTATTTTTTTGCTTCTCTAGGCCAGAGGATTGGGATTTCTATTAAACTTACTTGGCATGGACACATGGCCACTTATAGTGCAGCTTAGAAATGGATTGCCTAAAGGACATAACATTCGGAAAGGGTTTTCCTCCCCTCTCCAAAGCGGTTGATTTGCGGTGGATGCGGTAGCGTTTACCTATCTAACTGCATTATTATTATTTGGTGGTGAGATCAGGAAAAAAGGAGTATCTGAAGCTCCAAGATGAGCAATAACTGAGCCTGGATCAATGGCAGGGAGATCTCACTTCTGGGGAATCCAAGGGATATAAGAAGCCAGTGGATGTTATCTCAGCTACTCAGCCAGTAACTAAAATGTACTGATAGAGAAAACCAAATTGCATATCTTTCTTAGGGCCCATTTAGATCTAAGCATGTGTTGTTTTTTTGTAGCTTTAGGCAGGTGTGTTGTCATGCATAAGTGTGTATTTCCTTTTAGCATTGACGTGGGGTTTGATGCCAGTTGACATGCATTTTTGAATTTAGAGTAGATGGGGTTAACAGTAATTGACCAATGCTTGTTAATACCAGTTTCTAGAGCATTAAAATGCATGTGATATACATTTTAATGCGTTGCCATTGACATCTATGGGCCTTCTACCACGCTAACCAGGGCCGTCTTTAGTATAGATTGGACCCTGGGCAAAGATTTTCTTGGGGCCCCCCTATGCAATTTCCCTCTCCACCTACTCTGAGACATACAATAAATAGCAGCTAGACTTAGAATCAGTTTTCTGTATCAGATCAGACAGCAACTGAGATTGGTTGCCAGCAGTTACAGCATGTCATTATTGCTTACTGACTAGTTTCTAGAAGTTACAGCACACATTACGGCTCACTGATTAGTTGCTAGAGGTTACAGCACATCACCTCCTCACAGCAGGGGAGCATGATATACATAGGAATGCCACCTTTATTTGCATACCAATGCTGCTGGCCGCAGCTATTTACTTAGTATTGTCGCCGCTATTTACATACGAATGCCGGTTATTTACATGTAAACACAGGATCTGCAGGTGAGTCATCTGCACACAACAAAACGGCAGAGCTGGGCAGAATTAGTACCAGCACTTCACACTGAGATATTGGGACACAGCACAGGAATAAAACTCCAAGGGACAAGGGAATTTAAACCTGGATAGTTGGCAAGTATGAGGCAGCTGTTTTGGGCCCCACAACAATGACAGGGCCAGGGCAGCTGCCCCTTTTGCCCTGTCTTAAAGACGGCCCTGACGCTAACATACTGAAAATACATGTCCTAGGCCCCTTTCACACGGGCTTTCCGATCAGGTCCGTCTGCCTTTTTTTCAGGCAGACCTGATCGGACACTCCATTTACCGCTATAGAGCAGTGGATGTCAGCGGTGACATGTCCGCTGACACCCTCTGCTATCTGATCCTGTCTGCCAAATCCAGATGGATGTAGACCCTATTTTCCATGTGTCTGGAGAATTGGTTGAAAACGGACAGGAGAAGAACGGGGCTCTGACAGTCTCAGCGCAGTGAGCAGAGATGGACCTGTCATCTTCCTGCTCAGCGGGGATCAGAGTATCAATCCCCCGATGAGCAAAGCGGAGTCTGCCGGGTGGACCGCCCATGTGAAAGAGCCCTTATTTTTCTAAACACACTGTACTGCAGTGCTGAGATGGCAATATACACTGTTGTTACTATGTTGAACCTTGACACATGGGTATGAGCATGTTGGAATGTGTATGTTAAAACCCATCAGTGTAAATGGGCCAGTGCCTATGGGTACAGACCACAAAATGGTGCCCTAATCCACACAGACAGGGTGGTCCCAGAAGCTTACATTTTAGGGTAGGCTAAACAGATGACTGAAGAGTATTTTAGTCATGTCTTGTCCTGTATTTATTCAGTATTACGCCCTGGACAGATGGCTGTCAAAATATGCTGATTATTGCAGTGACCAAGGCAGTTTCCAATGTGGAATGCTGAACGTATACAGACACCTAAACAAGGGCTTGAATTTGAACAATGATAATGTAGGATGTGCCAGGATCCAGGTACGTAGCCATCACCGGCACAAGAAGAACAAACAAAACCGAGGTGCCTGATTTGACATGTGTGATGGCAGAAAACTGGCAGGATTTTCTAACTTTTTCTGTAATTACGTGTGCTCCTTCTCTGACAGCTGCAGTGTTTACTACATATATTACTTTTACTCGGGTGGCAGTCTCCTATTGGTGTTGAACATCCAGTGCTGAGACTTGTAGTTCTGGCCGCAGTTCATTGAATACACTGATCATTCACTCAGCACCTCTTCCATTTATAAAAAGCTATGAATTATATTTATTGAATGCAGGGCACTTTGTAATTGGAGGAGGGAGATAGTGATGTTCATCCTTACCTCCTTTAATCACGGGGTGTTTTGCATTCATTGAAAAAATGGAAGACGTGGCGAGCAAATAACTCAGATTAGTGTTTTGAGTCTCATGCAGTCAGAAGTACAAGTATCAGCATATAGGACAATAAAAATCCAGATAGCTGCACACCAACAATCCACTTTTATTGAACAGTTGAGACCAAAATGACAGGTGATACAGGTACAGTACAGGACTGATAGGTAGATGTGTATTGCGCTAAAACCAGCTCTTATTCATTATGGGGTAATAATTAAGAGCTGGTTTTAACGCGGAATGCGTTTACCTGTCAGTCCTCTACTGTACTTGTATCACCTGTCATTTTGGTCTTGTGACCCCCCTACTTTGGAGAGCTGGAAAAACTGGTTAATTTAATGGTCCCATTGTAAAAAAAAACACAACATAGCTGTCCCAAAAAAGTTTTACAAGGCCTGGGACATTTGGATTGAATCTTCCTCTACTACTAATGCTAGAGACGATACTGTGCTTGACTAAGCACTGATGTGGTGCGAGACACCACATATAATTTGCACAGGAAGCACAGCAGATTCCTATGTGAATTACATGCGGCGTCTCTGGGGTATGATTTGAGCCATGGATTTGTATGGCTCAAATCGCACCTCATTTGCACCAAACTCGTGCAGGACCTTTTTTTGTCCACAACAGAATTGGATCGCATGGATGTTTACACCCACTCGATCTGATTCTGCTAATCGCACTGCGTTTTGCAAACCGTTTGCGGGGTGTTGTTAGCATACACTCTGCACTCGGTTCGTGTGAAGGGATTGTGATTTTGATGCAGGGCGAATCTGCAGCAAATTTTGCTTTTCTTTCACACCGCATCTAGTGTGAACCAAGGCTCGAGTGGATAGTGTGTGAATTATATGTTCCTCTGAAGGGGAGCGGCTATGCAGCGTTTGACCTGAAGTGATCCCCCCTGTGCACCCCCTCTTTACCTTCTCCCTGGGAATACATATTGCTCATACTGCACTTTATTATTTATTGTGTAAGGAGGACTATACACTGTTCAAATTTTATACAGTCGAGGGCAAACCGGCCGAGATTCGAACCCTATATGGGCAGGCTGAATGTACTAAATTGATCTGTCAGATTCCCTTTTTCGATTATCGCTAGTTGCTGCTATAGCTGCTAGCGATAATCACTGTCTTCTCCGAAAAGATAATTGCTCGGCAGAAGGGATTCCCCTGTCAGCACCATCTGTGTTGATGGGGGGAATTGTGTAAATTTTTCTTGCAACCCGTGGTTACAGGAAAATCACCGTCTATGGGCTGCCTTACACTCTAAAGCCCCGTACACACGAGCGGACTTTTCGACATCCAAACTCCGACGGACTGAGTCCGGCGGACTATCCGCTCGTGTGTGGGCTGCAACGGACTTTAGCGAAGCTAAAGTCTGACGGACTTTAGAAATGAAGCATGCTTTAAATTTTCCCGACGGAACTCCGCCGGACCCGGTCCCCTTCGAAAAATCCGCTCGTGTGTGTGCTACTCCGACGGACTGAAACCGACGCTAGGGCAGCTATTGGCTACTGTCTAGGAACTTCCTACGTCGAATCCAGTCGTACGTCATCACGTTCGACTCCGTCGGAGTTTGGTGTGATGGTGTGTGGTCAAGTCCGTTCGGTCGAAAAGTCCGCCAGAACTCCGTCGGAACTCCGGCGGAACTCCTTTGGAGGTCTGTCAGACTTAATCCCTCTCGTGTGTACGGGGCATTAATTTTCTTCTATTTTTGAAATGTGATATGTGCCTAATCACTATATTGCCCAACTTCCACCTCCTGATTACTTACCCTGACCATGTGGATGCTGTTACCCTCAATTATCGAGGGGTACCAAAGTTGCGACTAAAGTTGGGATTGTTGTGTGTTTTTTTTTTTTTTTTTTATGCTGTGTATTTTTTTGATCTGGGCAATTCCCAAAGGCTCTATTTTGTCTAGTATTTTTCTAAAACTAATTAAAATAACTTAAAAACAAAACAAAAAACTGTTCAATAAAAATGGATGATTGGTGTGCAGCTATCTGGATTTTTCTTGTTCCATACCACGCAGCATACAAGCTAGGCTGGCACCTGACTGGAGAAGATGTATCAGAGGTGAACCCACCTGGAGCAGCAATATACCGTTGTACAAATATCAGCTCCTGACATTCATTGCCAAAAGGAAACGGCTGCCTGAATAAGTAGGATATGTAACAAACACTGCAGCAGCCAGAAATGTGGCACACCTCATTAGAGCCAACTTCTTTTTACTGTGCAAAAAGTCATTTTTGGCCATACTCCAGCTTTTAGATAATTTGCACATTCTAGAGTAGCGGATATATTTAAGACTGTAAATGCCCTGTTTGGTAAACAATTAGTTTTACTGATCATATTTCTCAATATGATTGTCTGCAAAGACCGATTTTTACAAGTTGCTAAATAATTTACAATATCATTCCCCATTTACTCTGTTAGCATCTAGAATACTCTGGGTTGGTTTCGTAAAACTGGCCGATTTCTGTTTGGAGGCATCTATAGGTGGCCTTTAAATTTAAGGCTGTACCTTTTTACGAGTGTGCAGCACTTCTCTTTAAAATAACCTTTCATTTCATTTCTTAAGCCCCATACACACTATCAGTTTTTCTGCTGAGTTTTTCCTTCAGATTTACCAAAACCATATAATATGAGGTCAAACCTTAGGAATTTCAATTTGTATGCAATCAGGCAGGCCCTTCTACTACATGGTTTTGGTAAATCTGAAGGAAAAAGTTAGCAGAAAATCTGATAGTGTGTATGGGGCTTTAGAATCAAAATGTTTTCTGCAGGGTTTAACATTGTAAGGGTTTGGGGTTATTTGTAAATCGTGATGCCGGAGACCTCACCAGCCTTTGAGTTCTTTAATAATGGAACTCAAACTTTTTTAAAGCAGAGCCGCTGTCTGTCTTCTGTATGTAGTGCTGCCGCCCATCACATGGCATGTGGTTGCAACTTTTATTTCCTCTCAGCAATTAAGCCTTTCTGTCTCATGACCCCTATAGTGAGTTTCATTCAGACAGACTTTTCTGGTCACCAGGAAGTGGTGATGTAAGGAGAACAGACAAGGATAGCTTTGTTGTCTACTGTATCGGAACCAAATGCAAGGTGCAGCCAAGAGGATTGTAGAGTATTTCTATAGGGTGGCACTAAAAATACTTAACCAGTAAAAAGTAGGATAAATTTTGCTTAGTACTACAGTCCGTCCATTGTGCCCTAAGCTGGCCCTAGATGGGTAGAATTTCAAATGAAAATTCTTAGGAAAAGAATGTTCTAAGTAAGTTTTGTTTTTTTCTGTTCATTAGTGGCAAAATCAATATTCGTATTTGACCGAAATGACGAGACAATTTGAAGGATCAGGAAGAAACAATTTTTTCAAATAAATAATTTTCTAACCGTGCATGTGGTTTGCCTTCGATAAAGTTAGTTTGTTCCAAAATTTAATATTAAAGCAAATTAAATCTTCCAAGCGACATTCAAATGTTCCAGGCATTTTTGTACAATTTTTTTCTAAAACATTTTCATTTGAAATTCTATCCATCTATGGCCGGCTTTAGTGTGTGAACAAGTCTCCAGTTAACATAGGTTGTTTTAGTATTGCCTATTCATCAAATGCTCACAAGGAATCCATATCGCAAGAGGAGAAATCGGCACTCCAGAATGGCATCCAACAATGGTTATCCTTTATTGCAAAAGCATGTACAGTGCCTTGAAAAAGTACTCGTACCCCTTGAAATTTTCCACATTTTGTCATGTTACAACCAAAAACGTGAATGTATTTTATTATGATTTTATTGATAGGCCAACACAAAGTGGTACATAATTGAGAGGTGAAAGGAAAATGATAAATGGTTTCCCATTTTTTTTTTTTTTTTTTAACAATAAATATCTGAAAAGTGTGGTGTGCATTTGTATTCAGCCCCCTTTACTCTGATATCCCCAACTAAAACCTAGTGGAACCAATTGCCTTCAGAAGTCACCTAATAGAGTCCACCTGTGTGTAATTTAATCTCAGTATAAATGCAGATGTTCTGTGAAGCCCTCAGAGGTTTGTTAGAGAACCTTGGTGAACAAATCTGAATCTCATGAAGGCCAAGGAACACACCAGTCAGGAATAAAGTTGTGGAGATGTTTAAAGCAAGGTTAGGTTCTAAAAAAAAAATATCCCAAGCTTTGAACAACTCATGGAGCACTGTTCAATCCATCATCCCAAAATGGAAAGTGTATGGTACAAATGCAAACCTACCAAGACATGGTCGTCCACCTAAATTGACAGGCCAGGCAAAGAACATTATTTAGAGAAGCAGCCAAGAGGCCCATGGTAACTGGAGAAGCTGCAGAGATCCACAGCTCAGGTGGGAGAATCTGTTTACAGGACAACTATTAGTCGTGCACGCCTCCAAAAAATCTGGCCTTTATGGAAGAGTGGCAATTGTTGAAATAAAGTCATAACAAGTCAACACAGCAAACATGTGGAAGAAGGTGCTCTGGTCATATGAGACCAAAATATAACTTTTTGGTCTACAAGCAAAATGCTATATGTGGCGGAAACGAACACTGCACATCGCACTGAACACACCAAACCCCCTGTGAAACATGGTGGTGGCAGCATCATGTTGTGGGGATGCTTTTCTTCAGCAGGGACAAGGAAGCTGGTCAAGGTTGATGGGAAGATGGATGGAGCCAAATACCGGACAGTCTTAGAAGAAAACCTGTTAAGGGCTGTAAAAGACTTGAGACTGGGCGGAGGTTCACCTTCCAGCAGGACGACTCTAAACATACAGCCGGACCTACAATGGAATGATTTTGATCACTGCATATTCATGTGTTAGAACGGCCCCGTCAACATCCAGACCTAAAACCAATTGAGAATGCGGCAAGACTTAAAACTTACTGTTCACAGACGCTCTCAATCCATTCTGACAGAGCTTGAGCTATTTTGCAAAGAAGAATGGACACAACATTCACCCTAGATGTGCAAAGCTGGTAGAGACATACCAAAAAAGACTTGCAGCTCTAATTGCAGCAAAAGGCGGTTCTACAAAGTATTGACTCCAGGGGACTGAATACAAATGCACGCCACACTTTTCAGATATTTATTTGTAAACAATTTGGAAGACCATTTATCGTTTTCTGTCCACTTCAAATTTATGTGGCACTTTTGTGTTGGTCTGTCACATACAATCCCAATAAAATGCATTTGATTTTTTGGTTGTAACATGACAAAATGTGGAAAATTTCAAGGGGTATGAATACTTTTTCAGTGCACTGTATAACAGTTTTAAAACAGTCAATGCATGTCGGCCATAAGAGCTTAGTCAAGTTGCCTGAAATCCATTGGCTGTTTTACAGCTGTTATACATGTTTTTGCAATAAACGATAACCATTGTTGGGTGCCATTCTGAGTGCCGACTCCCCCCTCTTGCGTTTCGTGTTACCTGGGGCTTCAGCAACTGGTCAAAGCTGGGATGTAAGAAGGTGGAAGCACTTACACACCTGTATTCACAAAGAAACCAGTTCTGATTTTGGGATGTGCTGAATTATACATTTTAGAAAATAAAGCGTGAAATGCATTGTGTATTAAAATTGGTGATTGGACTGGCCTTGTTCAGCACTGTCCGCACAAACAGGCACCTCGGGGTGCTTGCACATCAGGTGCTTTCTTTGTGTTGGAACCCTTCATACACAGCATGCCTGAGTGCTCAAATATATTTACTTCTGGGGTAATGGATTGGGTTCCTATATCTAACCCCTAATGCCTACTAAACCTCAGTAGTGACTCATTATTGTGATGTGCAACCTTACTAGAAAATAGACGCTTAGGAGATGTGAAGTAGGAGGACTCGGAACCCGACTCATAAGCTTATGAAATAAATGCAAAGAACTTTTTCTGTCTTTCAGCTGCAGTTTGTAACCAATTAATAGCTATTTTGTCCAAATGTTGTGTATTATTTTTCTTTGCTGTTTGTATTGTATTAAACAGACTGTATATAGACATGCTTTGTCCAACTTAATTGTGATTGTCATCACATGGCGATAATTGGGTGTCCAGAATGTGATCTTCTTTCTTTTTCCTTCAGCCAATCAGATTAGGACCCAGCAGCTCATGACTACCCTGCCATGGCTTTTTCCTCACGCTTTGCATTCTGGGAGCAAAAGGGAAGTGTTGTGACACTGCGCATGTTTTATTTATTGTTGTTTGTTTTATTGCGTTAGTAGTAGTTTTAAACAGAATATACCGGTATTTAATTTGACAGCCATTAGGTTGAGTTTTCATCTAATCCAGAGTTTTGAAGTCTAATGTTGATCTCATGTTTGTATCTGTCCTCCATTTAGTGTTCCGGTTTTATTCTGTGTTCATTTAGCCCAGAAAATAAAAACTTGCACTATAGGGACATGACAGGTGCACTTAAAGGAAAGCGGACATTGTGATTGCTAGCTTTAGGGCTGACACTTCTTTGTGTATTTTCCTGCATTTGTCCGGCGTGCCTCTGCCCAAGCTGTCAGATTTCTGTCTTTTAGGTGACAAGCTGCAAAATTTGTTTTTTATTTTTCATAATTTTTTTACTTGACAAGTGATTTTATACTTTCCTGCCCCTGTTTGAAACTTTAGGTCAAGGATGAAGACAAACCGTTAGGAAAGAAAAACAATGGTAGCCAGAATGGAACTGTAAGTTGGCATTAGTCAAAGGTGTAGTACACTCATAGTGAAAGCACAAATTTACAATGGCATTACCATTTCCTGGGCTTTTTTAGAGTTACCAGTTGATGGTAGTTTTTCGCTGTGCTGTTGATAGAAACATGTAATTTCAATTTATCTCAGCCTAGCCAAATAAATAGATCTGTGTAAGAGAGATAATTGTTGTTAGCTTTTCTGATTGGTCTTTCCTCAGGGCAGTTATTGCCTAGGCACCCTTCTTCTTAGGAATAGCAGAGAATAAGAGACACATCCATTTTATGTGAGATCAACAGAATAATAATTCCAACCCATCAGATGTTCCAATTTTTACCTCCGCACCCAGTCTGACCAGCCATACAATTGTGACCCATTCATTAGAAGTAAAACCTATTGGAATGGGGAGACCATGATGCAAAGGAGAAATTTGACATCACAGTCTGGACCAAAAGCAGAAGGATGGGGAGTTTTTTTGTTTTCCTGCATGGGAAGGCCATAAAGTGAATCTGTGAGGAGAGAAATAAAGGCTGCCAATGCTGACCAGATTCTCAATGGTACACGTGCCCTGATCTTTGTTTTACTTCAAAGTGTGTCACTGAAATGGAACAAGCATTCATGAAGGTTGTAATGCCCACCCCTCGTATCATGCATGTTTGTTAAGATCCACCCAGATGCCTAGACTGGCTCAGTCGTTGCCACTCCCTCCTCAGCCCAGTACTTCAGTGAACAGAGCACTGGAGGGGCAGGGCAGATAGCTGGTGACCCTGAAGACTGAGAACTGAGCGATCAGTGGTCTTGATTACTCCATTCTCAGTCTTAGAAGCAGCAGGGGACAGATGCAGCACTGCATCCACCTACGTGTGTGTGCATATATATATAAACATTTTTATATTGTGTTTATATATATATATATATATATATATATATATATATATATATTTCCACAACCCCATATCTTCTATCTTCAAGGTTCGCGTAGAGATATTAATTTTTATTAAGATAAAGGAGCCCCTTTTAAGGGGTCTGCTGCTGGGCTGATTCTTTATCTCAGAGACATTCTATAATATCAAACAACTGTGACATTGATCTTATGTAGTTAGTTTAGGGCTTCTTTTAATGTGTGTTCCTTACAATTCACCACTATCTGAATTAAGGCTGGGTTCACACTGCTGCAATGCGGGAACGCTGCAAATCTGCTGCGGGTTCCCGCATCGCTTGCCTCCCGGCGGCAGTTCACACTGCGCTATGCAAACTGCTGGGAGTGTCAGTGAAAAGTTAATGACACCCCCAGATCAGTTCGCATATCGCAGTGCAATCTGCAAACTCGGACAGGAATCGGATCGCATGGTGTGAACACCCATGCGATCCGATTCTGCTGCGGACCAAAAAAAGGGTCCTGTGCGAGTTTGGGCCGGATGTGATGCGAATTCAGCCATACCAACTGTGTGGCTGAACTCGCATCGCACAGAGATCGGATGTGATTTGCACTGCAGTGCGGTGCGAATCACATCCGATCTCATCACCGCAGCAGTGTGAACCCAGCCTAAGTCATGATCACGTGCTAGGAAATAGGAGCAGTTTTTAATCTAAATGGTAGGTTTTGCAGCCACATTTTTACTTTGAAATGTCTTTATTAAGCCACCAAAACCATTGTGACAGTGCGGTAAGATGGGCTTAAAGTGGTTCTAAAGGCAGAATGCGTAAAGATAAAAAATCTTCAGTGTGCAGCAGCCGCCCCCCCCCCCCCCCCCCAATACTTACCTGAGCTCCATCTTGATACAGCAATGTCGCATGAGAGCCTAAACTTTCCGGGACGCTCCCTCCTATTTGGCTGAAGTTTTCTTCTATCTAGTGATCTGCCCTGGAAGCTTGTTGTTTTTCAAAAGAACAAGCTATTTTGCAGATGTATCTTTTCAGGGTTGAGACAAACCAGTTACCACTGGCAGAGGGGTTTACAATGGTCAGCTTTTATTTGTGTACATATCTTTTTCCCAAAAGAGAAAAAAAAAGATAAAGCTTTAGCCGGAGTTCAGTTTGTTAGTGGTGCATCTAACACTCCCCTCCCAGACTGCCAGTGCTGCTGTCCAAATGTGCCCCCTGTGCTCCTTCATCCAGAGTGGGGGCACTAAAAGGTGTGCTACTGGCCAGATCACCAGGGGTAATCATCGGGATAAAGCCAAAAGGAAAAAAAAGGAAACTATTAAGGAAACTATTTTAGCTACCACGTCTAATGATTAGTAAGCTGCAGTAAGTGACCGGCTTTAGGCGTACAATTCAAGTTGTCTATGAGATCAAGACCGCTGGTATCAATGCTGCATAGATATAAAACAATTTCAGCAATTTGCTTTAAATAGCAACAGGTTTGGAGAGAACAGAATGCTCGATGGTAAGAATTTCCTGATCTGTGACACATTACTGAAGTTCTTGGGTCAATACGAACCGAGGAAATTTTGATGTCAGCAGCTTTCTATTCGAGCAGCCATCCCACTTCTCATTGCAGATGAGCAATCTCAGTGCAGGCATTCAGAACTCAGCCCAGACTGAGCCGTGCGTATCTCCTCCTCCTCCTCCTCCTCCTCCTCCTCCTCCTCCTCCTCCTGATCTCTGGATAGACCAGCGTACCCATCTCTTGCATTAGTGTTTGATTGTTCAGTGGCAGTCAGAAAAGGCTCCAGAAAGGTACAGAGGCTTTTCTTTGACAGACGCATGCTCCATTGGCTTTGCAGTGAGTGTCGAGTTGTAAAACGGCTTATAAAAATCATGTGTGTCTTTTGCAGCTCATATTAGGAGGGCGGATGAAATTAGTTAGCAGCAGTTCTGTCAAGGGGCTCTTTTCGGCTGTTGTGTATGGTGACAGCTGTGTGTGGCTTTTCTTGGCTGACACCTATGGTAATGACATTATCGGGCAGGTGATTTTTTCCATGGGTCTAGCAGAATATTTATTGTCAGAGCAAAATACACGGCGGGGCTGTCCGGCAGCCCTGCACTGCAGTCATACTGCAGTTGAACAGTGACAGCTTACATAGTGTTTTCCAGCAGTTGTCTTTTTATATTGAATAACCCAGGGATAAGGCCTAATGTAATGTATCATAGTTTTGCCTTTTAGGTAACTTTGATGTAAGACGTTATCAGTTTGATATGCCCTGGTATTCCATGTCCCTGTTTGTGATGACATTTTAATGGTGTAATAGTGCTATATCTATGGCTCAGTGACTCCAGCTGGTCTATCCCTGAGATCTGACTTCTCTGTCACCCTCGCCCCAACAGCTGCTGTTTTGGTTTGCTTAAAGTAGAACTGTGGCCTTTGTTAAAAAGTTTGTGCTGCAGCACCTAAAATAGAAAAATAGGCAAAACTTTTTTTTTTTTTTTCATTTTTGGATAGAGTTAAGGGAGGGTTATAACTCCTGTATGGTTTATTTTTGCCATCTTTGTCCAAATGGGGAGATTTCCCTTCACTTCCTGTCCCACAGCCAAAAGAGGAAGTGAGAGAAAATCACTGCAAATTAGGGGAATCTTATGGGACCCCCAGGTCACCAGAACTAGTGTCCTCATTGCAAGATTTCCTTTCTTCTTTACTTTCCTGGGAATGACCCAAAATTAGGGGTTTTTCTTTTACTTTCATCTTCAATGATAATGGTAAACAAAACAAATGGAGAAGGTGAATATCCCTAACAGGGGCATAGACACCAATACAAACTAAACTGGACTATTCTGGACTGGTAAAAATGTATATCTGTGAAAAGTTGATCCAATTATTGATTTCATCTGTCAGTTTGGGATTTAAGTGGGTGAGTGTTCAGAGAGCTTTCAGTTATGAATAAGCACTGACGTGTGAAACGCGTTAACTGGCTGTCCTGGAGCTGTGTTTTTGTCTTTTACCTGTATGGATTGAATAAAGAAGCCTATTTGTTATTTTGGAGTGCCACCCCTTATGTTTCTTATAATGAGCACAAAAAAACCTGACAGGTGTTCTAATCCCTGTGCCCTCTATCCAAAACTAAAAAAAAAAAGTTTTGCCTTTAGTTGTACTTTAATTATAAGTGCATTTGTCCTCTCTCTTTATCCTCCTGCAAAGTGCCACAGTATACCTAATGACAGTATACCTGCTGATCTTGTCAGTGGTGGCAATGATGTTGCACTGCTCCTAAATGCAGAGTAGAGGTGCCACTCTCTCATGTAGGCTGTGCCTGGTTGCACTACAGTGGGATGAGAAGATGTTGCAGTGGGCGTAGATGCACTATATTACCAAAAGTATTGGGGCACATGTACTTTAATGGCATCCCAGTCTTAGGCCCCTTTCACACTAGGGCGGTTTTCAGGCGCTACAGCGCAAAAAATAGCACCTGAAAAAAATGGCCCCTTTCACTCCATTGTGAAAGCCCGAGGGGCTTTCACACTGGAGCGGTGCGCTAGCAGGACGGTGAAAAAAGTCCTGCTAGCCGCATCTTTGGAGCGGTGAAAGGAACAGTGTATTCACCGCTCATACCCATTGAAATCAATGGGACAGTGCGGCTATACCACCGGCAAAGCGCCGCTGCAGCGACACTATGCGGGCGGTTTTAACCCTTTTTTGGCCGCTGACTGGGGTTAAAACCACCGCCCCAGTGTGAAAGGGGCCCAAGTCTGTAGGGTTAAATACTGAGTTGGCCCACCCTTTGCAGCTATAACCACTTCAACTCCTCTGGGATGACTGCTCACAAGCTTTAGGAGTATGTCTATGAGAATGTTTGACCATTCTTCCAGATGCACATTTGTGTCAGAAACATTCCCATAAACACACTCCTAAACCTTGTGGACAGTCTTCCCAGAAGACTTGAAGCTGTTCTAGCTGCAAAGGGTGAACAAACGCAGTACTGAACCCTACGTACTAACACTGGGGTGCCATTAAAGTTCATGTGCATAATAAAGGAAGGTGTCCTAAAACTTTGGTAATATAGCGTATCTACGCCCACTGCAACATCTTCACTTTCCACTGTAGTGCAACCAGGCACAGCCTACATGAGAGAGTGGCACCTCTACTCTGCATTCAGGATCAGTGCAGAATCATTGCCACCACTGACAAGATCAGCAGGTATACATACTGTCATTAGGTATAGGCATTCTTCCAGAAGCACATTTGTGAGGTCAGGCACTGACATGGACTAGAGAGCCTGGTTTGCAGTCTCCACTCTAATTTATCCCAAAGGTGTTCTATGGGATTGAGGTCAGGACTCTGTGCAGGCCAGTCAAGTTCATTCACCCCAAACTTGCTCATCCATGTCTTTATGGACCTTGCTTTGTGCACTGGTGTGCAGTTATGTTGGAACAGGAAGGGGCCATCCCCAAACTGTACCCACAAAGTTGGGAGCATGAAATTGTCCAAAATGTCTTGGTACGCTGATGCCTTAAGGGTTCCCCTAACTGTAACGAAGGGGCCAAGGCCAACCTCTGAAAAACAACACCAAGCCATAATCCCCCCTATATCAAATGATTTGGACCACTGCACAAAGAAAGGTCCATAAAGGCATGGAGGAGTGAGTTTAGGCTGGAGAAACTTGACAGGCCTGCACAGAGTCCTGACCTCAACCTGATAGGACACCTTTGGGATGAATTAGAGCAGAGACTGTAAGCCAGGCCTTCTCGCCCAACATCCGTGCCTGACCTCACAAATACGTGTCTGGAAGAATGATCAAACATTCCCATAGATGCGCTCCTAAACCTTGTGGACAGCCTTCCCAGAAAAGCTGAAGTTATTATAGCTGCAAAGGGTGGGCCAGCTCGATATTGAACCCTACGGACTAAGACTGGGATGCCATTAAAGTTCATGTGCGTGTAAAGGCAGGTGTCCCAATACTTTTTGTAATATAATGTATTTGTGCTGGTCACTACTGATTCACAAGCCTCTAGCTTGTCTATTAGAACCTTAATACATTTGGTGCTTCCTACTGATTTCTGGATTGGCAGCACTGCTTCTGTTGTGGAAACCTTCCCACTGTAGGCAGCCGTGTCTGAGAAAGTATGAAACCCAAATCAAGGAGGATTTTGTTCAGTCAGGGAAGACACTTTTTTTGTTTTTATTTTGAGGTTTGTTCTTCACATAGTACGGTAACTGGTTTAGGCTGTCCTACAGGAGCCTTTAGTTTTGCGTAATGCGGGATTAGTAGCTTAGTAGTTTTGTACTATGATCTGTGTTCCTGCTGGGAGGATTCACCCTCATCATTTGTCCTGGTGACCGATGTCACTGGGACTGAAAGAGAAGAATAATCCAGAATTTGGGGTTTTCACCAGAATAGGAGGGATATTTTCCATTGGAAACTTGTTTGGGTAACAACGCTGTAAGAGAGTTGATTTCCCTCACTCCGAATAGTTTTCCTCTCACTTCCTTTTGTGTTTGTAGCACAGGAAGTGAAGGGAAATTTCCTTTTAGAGGAACACAAATATCACAAAATGACAGGAGCTATAAAAGCTCCCTTCTCTATCCTAAATACAGAAAAGAAATACTGTCAGTATTAATATAATAATAATAATTATTATTATTATTATACAATGCTAATTAATCTACCCAAAAAATTACTAATTTGCTTGGTTACCAACATTTGTTTAAAGCTAATGTAATGCTGTCTTGTGGGAAAGTTACATTTTGTTTTATTTATAAATTCCAAAATTATATTAATACTGTCCATTTTATTGATCCTTCTTTTTTTTTTTTTTTTTTCAAAATAAACCATTTTTTATTTTTGCCTGTTCTTACCTCAGACTACTTGGATATGAATTTCCTCCCAAGCAAAAAAAGCTACAATAACTTTCCTTCTACCATAAATAGGCCCTTAAATCGGGGTCCGTGGTGGTAACCTGAACACCAAAAAATGAAATGTGGCTGCTAAACTTCCAAGGTTTTAGTAGAAGTTGAAACTTTTATCCATGCTTCACTATAGGTTGAACAGTGTGTTGTATTATCTCATCGATGGCTATGGAGGCATAGGAAGTAGGCTCCCTGCACACTTATTGATATTCACATATTATAATAGCCTGGGTTTTGGGACTGTGGGACATTTTAGAAGATTACTTAGGAGCTTCCTCGTTGCCTGCACTAACACTCTGTATAGGAAAGCTTAGGAAGTTGTTTGTTTCAGCTTAACCATAATTTTTATATACAGAATATTGTATTCTTGAAAAACCAAATAACTGTTCTTCTGTCACAAAATGTTACTTTGTGTTATCTTGAAAGGTTTTCACGTTGTAGGTAGTTTAATTGGTGCCACTGTAGCTGAAATTGTGTGAAATTTTCATACAATTTTGTTTATGTAGTACTATGTTTTATACTCATAAAATTTATGTCTTCAAAATGTAGTCTGAAAATTCCGAACCAGGGAGTGAGCAGGAAACCTCTAGTAGTCCCTCATCTCCAAGGAATTCACTGTCTCCAAATCCACTGCGAGCAAAAAGTCCAGATCCAAGACAAAGTCCATTCAGGGTGAAGAGTCCAGAAAGGCCTCTGAGTTCTGCAAGGGTAAGTAGCCCTGGGCCAGTACTAAATGGTGATGCAAAGCTGCCTGCAGACAAACCAGCTGATACTATGCTGAGAAGAGGAGGAAGTGAAAAGTCCCTGAACGCAGATAATGAAGAAGGTGGTACAAAAAAGAAGGTGGTAAAGGTGGTGAGAAAGATGGTTAGGAAAGTTATTCCACAAGAAGATACAGGCAGCAAAAGTGACCAAGCACGTGGACAGAGTTTGGACTCCACTAATGAGGAAAAACCTCAAACTCCTGTTCCCCCTGCCACTCAAAAAACTGGAGCTAAAAAGGAGGTGACACAAAAGGATGATCTTTCAGTAGGTCTCACAAGCCTTATGTCTAGAGGTAGAACAAAAGAACATAAACAGAGGCTTAAGCTCCCTGAGAAGAAAGTGGAACCTGCTGGCGAAAAGGTGCCGCCACCCATTTCTCCTGTTGAAAAAACACCTGGGAAGCCCATCTCTCCTGTTCCTGTGGAAGAGAAGACCATTAATGAAAGTCACCAGCCTACAAAGACCGTCACTGATTTATCTGCTAATGCTCCACAGAAGAGTACTGAAGGACTTGCATCAGAGGTATTCCTGTGTGTGCAATGTGACTACATTTGTGCATGCGCTACTGAGCCACCACAACACCCCTCCTGGACCATTAACCGTGCATGTATTTGATATGGAGTTCTTTACTGACTAAATGTGTTGATGATACATTAAAGAATAACTCCACTTTTGTTAATTAGAAAAAAATGACCCTATGGGTGATCTATGTACATTGTTCTGTATACCATCTGTGTACAGAACACCTCCAGGTAGCCATATTGCATTGCATTTTACAGAAAATTACAGTGGCTGCAGTTTAAAAAGGAAAAGTAATTTTTAATAACCTTCAATTACAATATGACGTTTGTGTCGCAATTGTATAAATTATATACATATTTTTATTTACCAAATTTTTCCCACTTAAGTGGAGTTAACCTTTAACAAATTAATTTACTTAAATACAATTCCATTATCTTCAACATCCCATTCTGGCTTCTTAGCGTAATTTCCAGGGCTGGATAAATCCCAGGGTCGGGTAGCCATTGCAACTAAGAAATTTAAGCCAGAGCTTAACCCTTACCAAACCTTTTCAATTGGTATCAATTAAAGTCTCAGTCTCTTGGCTTCTTTGAATATCCTTTTGTCTCTTATTTTGCATGAATAAAAACAAATCTTTGTAGAGCTGTCTGGGCAGCAAATAGTGCCATCTTGTAGTGACTGAGCTCTTTGTTTACTCCTCTAGTCGGTATGTATGTAATTAGCTTATTTTTCAGCTTTCAGCAATTAAATATAGAGCTTGCAGCTTAGAATAGTTTGTTGGATATGCTGCTCATCAAGCCCAATGCTGACTATTGTACAGTCGCTGTGCTTCAGCTTGGCCTTTGCCCACACAAAGGTACATTTGGTCATTCTTAAATGATTTCCCACCTTTGCTCAGCCTTCTTTGAAGAAGGGAGTTGCACCCCCCAGGTCTCAGAAGCCGCTGACTGCCGCTGTCACTCAAAAACGTGGAAGTCCTTTCTCAAAACAGGTGTGTTTCTAATGAAATTCCTCTTGATGCGTTGAGCTGTTTTTGCATTACTGTTTAGTGCTTTGTAAAAGTTTGGCACGTGCCAAATTTGTTTACGTTTGTTGGCCTTTGCATCATTAGTTTCTTTGTTTACTTATTTTAGCTGTTTTGTTGATAAAAATTGAATCTAGTTGCTGTAGGATAGTTTACATAATCAATGGTTATCTTTAAAGGGTTCGTCCACCTGAAGTAATATTTCAGTTATAAGTATGTGCTTGGACATCGACTCGTCCAGTTTCCCTTCCAAATACTTTGTTGGCAAGATCCCTATAATCGAGTTCCCACATCATCTATCCCCACCTGTTGTTATAATGACGTCCCTTTATCCTGTTTAATTATTTCCCTCGTTTTGGAGAATTCAGCAGGAAATAGATTTTGGTATTTTGTGTGTAGCAACTGGCAATTCCAGTTGGAAGATCTCATTGAAGTTGTCCTCCAGTGAGATGCAACAAGCCAAGTGGAAAAATCCATTAGAGGACGCCTTTATCTGAAATATTAGGTTTGGGTTTATTTACCCTTTATATAAAGGTAATGTATATAGCAGTTTTCACATACCTTCTTAATAATGGTCAGGATTTAGCAAATATGTTGCCTTTTTTAACCAGGTAAATCTTAAAGGAGACATATGGCAAAGCTTTTGTGGACATACTTCTCCTCCTGTAGATCACAGATGTGCAGTTCGTTCCGCAAGCCTATGACCAATTTTCAGCTAGCAGTGGGCAAAAGCCTGCTATCGGCTGACAATCACTGAGCCAATCCAGGCTTGAGAAAGATCCCTGTCCATATGGTTGCGATCCACCCAGTTGCATAGACCAGCACCCTTCTCAGCCTCTTAGTGATTGGCTGAGAGCCTGAGCCAGCTCCTCCCTCCCCATATACAGACCAGCGCTCCAGTGAGGGCAGGGGACTGAGCATTAATGGTGTTTGATCGCTCAGTTCTCAATGCAGAGCTGGCATTTTAATTGTTTATTGTTTATCGTTTATAAAATAGACATGAACAAAGAAAGCAGGCAAATAATTAAATAAAGAATAGGGAGTTAAGACTGATTAGAGTAAATTAAGGGTTTATAAGGGGTTAAACAGAGGAACATTTGTGCATCCTTTTTGATCTGCAGTAGAGCTGCACAATTAATCGTCAAGAATCGTTATCGTGATTAAAGTGTTTCACAATTCTTTCTAAGCAAAGAATTCTCTCTGTTCTTCTGAAGCCACAGCCAAAAGAAAGGAAGAGAAAAACCGGGCAGTCTGCCAAGAACCAAAACATTCTTTATCAGTTGAACTTAATTATAAACATTGTAACAATTTGTCAATGGAATAGACTTTGTGTATACTTGAAAAAAGTTTAACAACTAAACCTTTTTCTGACATTTGTTATTTTCAAGTTATCATTTTGTTGTTTTTTTTTTTTTTTCTCAAAGAACCAATCCTAAAAGTATAGGTTTCAGATATCGGTGCATTTGCATGAGTACCGATACTTGTGTAAATACTCAGTATCGGCACCGATACTAGTAGCAGTCCAACCCTAATATTCACAGTACCTACAAGAAATTATAGTTATAGTACAGTTATTATAGGCTTACCTATTGGTACAAGTAAAAAATTTTGTTTATTTCCTTTTTTAAGGATGGCTTCTTCTGAAGTTTCAATCAGGCACATTCTGTCTAAAAGCAAGCAGGCTTGTGTTGATAACAGTTTAACATCAATTTGGGGCCGTGAATTCACTAAAGTGTGCATTTGACCTGTAGTTAATGTCCTTCTAAGCGGCATTTGATCTGCTTCAAGTGAGTTTTGCATTCCCATAGACTTTTATGGGAGAACTAAGCCTGTTGGAAACAAGCAAAAGCCATTTGACACAGGCCTTTCCTCGGCACCTCAAACTTCCAGTATAATTTTAAAAATATTTATGCCGAAGTTACCTTTTTATTAAACCATTCTGCCAAATATAATTAGTATGGTCATAGATGCAGGGATTTTAAGTTGTATACAGGTTGTGATTTTTATTTATTTTTTTCTCTAAAGGTAAAGCTTGGCTTTGCCACCTCCAGCTTTTCAAGCATTCATGTTGGTGCCTAATAGTATCAGTGACCACTAAACAAGTTGAGATTTGCATATAACTTCAACTGCCTGTTGTTCTTGACTAAACTTGTCTGGTAGGGAGCTTTGCTAAGGTTGAGTATTAGTGATAGCTGTAGTAGTGGGGAATTGCATTTTATGATTGAAGTAATTGAGTGAAGCCCATGTGTCATCCGGGGTCATCCTCTGCTGAGTTGATGGGTACAAAAGGAACCAGAATTATCTCCACTTTACTTTGACTATATTTCTGTGCTATATACAGCAATCACTTTATTGCAAAGTAGAGATTTCATTGCAAATCCCAGGTAACCCCCCCCCCCCCCCAATCAATCCAAAAAAAAGAAAGATTTGCAAGGGTGGAAAGAAATTTGCCACCTTTGCCTATTACGTCTTTGAGGATGGAATTGAGATGTAAAACCACAAAAAACTCTGTTCTGGAAGGCAGCGTTGTACTAGGACCTTTTTTGTTTTCTTAGGTGTTGGCTCCTAAGTGCCCAGATCAGGCTTGGTTCTTGGATATTTTCTGCAGGCTCATATTCCCAGACAAGTGACCTTTGGAGCAGGAGCCATTATCCGGTCTCTCTACTGAATGTGTCTGGTGGGAAAGCTTTTCAGGAATAACTGGAGGACATTATTACTGTCTTTTTAATATATGACTAATTTCCTCCTCGGAGACAAATTTCTTTGCTTAATTAGATGGCCCCACTGGGTATCTTTTATCAGTACAATTTAAACACGGACTCTATCTCTATATAGCCATGTCTCCATGTGAAATAATGTATTGCCCAAGTATATTGTTAGGAGGCAGGCAGGGCGCCACCCTGCTCTGTGGACAAAATTCCACTGTTCCCAGTAGATTTACTAGCAAGCCGTAAGTTAAAATCATCAAAGGCAAGAGAGGTTAAAGTGATGGCAACAATTGGATACCTGGCTTGGTGCTAGTAACATCGGTCTTTAATGTTAAATAAAAAATAAAAAAAAAGGCAAATTGCTTTTGGAGTTTCATTGTGTGCTCTATGATGGGGTTGCCAAGCTAAATATTTTGGATCATCGTGTCCAGAACCATTACAAGTCAGTATATTGTTTCTTTTGAAAAAGTGCCATATCAAACCCAATCTAATGTTTGCTTTTTCACTTTGTAACCACTAGTTGACATCTAATTGGTTGATGTGGTTAACATGAATTGTTTTCACTTGCTTCTAATCCAGTTGGTTGGTTTGGTTAACAAAACTTTTGACAGTGAGGAATTTTCACAAATTAACATATTTACTAAGTACATCTTTGTGTTGCCTTTCTTTATCATCATGTAATATGAATGTTTTTTCCTCCTCTAGATAGACATGTCTCAGTACTCAGGGATACACTTTAGTTTTTCAGAGTATTAGTAGAGATTTTTGACCAGTAGAGGGCAGTCACAGCATTAGCAGTGCACTCATAGTAAAGTTGTGTTCGCTCATTGCACACTGCGTCTATTCTACACCGTCTCTATATTTATATCTTTATACATTTTCCACAGTTTGTCAGTTACATTGAGTTACCTGCTTGCTCTTTGATTGGAGGGGGGCTGTTGGGTAGCTGTAGCTTTGGCATTTAGATGAATACTAATATAAATTTGACCTCTAGGCCCCAAGTACTGTTATCCAACGGACACCATCAGACGAAGCACAGAAGCGCCTGGAAAGGATCTTCATGGCATCTGTAAATAAAGTTTTTAGTTTTTCTTTTCCATTACAGTCTGCATATCTAACGCTGTTTTCTAGCTTCTGACTATCAGTACAATCAATTGAGTGAAGCCAGTTTGCATGGCTGTTTATAATGTATTCAAGGCTTTTATCCTTTGTTGGCTTTACTTGTGCTTCCAAACTGTGATGGTGTATTTTGTGTCATCTCTGTGGTGTAAGAATCTTTCTATATGTGAATACGTCACAGATAAAGACCTGATTGTTATGCCGCGTACACAAGACCATTTTTTCCGTCAGAATAAACTCAGCTGAAACGGACTCGACTGCACATGATCACACCAAAGTCTGATTGTTTAGAATGCAGTGACATACAACGGGACTAGAAAAAGGAAGTTCAATAGCCAGTAGCCAATAGCTGCCCTTGCGTCGTTTTTGGTCCGTTGGAACAGCATACAGACAAATGGTTTTCCTGATAGAAATTGATTTAGTAGGAAAGATTTAACACATGTTCTATTTCTAGGGCCATCCGAATTTAAAAAAAACAGTCCGCTGAAGCCCACACACGATCAGAATATCAGATGAAATGATTCCGTCTGACTTTTTCTGCCGGAAAGGCCAACCGTGTGTACACGGTATTACACCTTGTAACCAGTCTGATCCCTCCTGTATTGTTCTTAATGTAGCAAAGGAAGACTGGTTGTTTTTTTTTTGTTTTTGTTTTTTTTAAAATCTTTCTGACACTGTCATATATACTGCTGTAAATGTTCAGTACCAGACTCCATGCACATTAATGTTGTTTTTTTTTTTAAGCTAAAAAACCTGGAAAAATCACGGGATAAAAAGCTCTGGCAATAGCTTTTTGTAGTAGCATTTTAGCAGCGTTTTAGGAGCATTTAAGAGCATTAGCATTTTATTGGCAGTTTTGCAGTACAAGGGAAATAAAAGCTCAAACGCTATTGGTGCCGTTTAGGAGTGTTTCTGCTGGAAAAACACTCCAGGAAACGCTACAAAAAATGTTCTGCTCCGAAATGCTGAAGCTCAAAAAAACATATAAAAGTAGTATGCATGGACACATGGGATAACACTATTTAGCTTCTGGGATTAGAAGAAAATGCTAATAACAGCTTCTGGGAGCTTAAAAAAATGCTAATGTGCATGGAGCCTATGGTATATGATAAAACGTTCTGTTCAGATGTCTTTTCTTTTTTTTAATCCTTTTTTTTATTTATTTTATCTAACATTTTGACTGGAAGAGCTCATGCACACTGTTTGATCATCTCCCTTTAACACCTTTTGCACAAGCAACAAGGCACATTTTAGATGCATTCCTGCGCCTCAAGTGTTTCAGTGTGAATGGATTCCATTAGCCAGAATATTAATTTATCCTGGCCATTGGAGTGAATGAAGTGCCAAACATGTCTAGCATTTAGGCATGTCAAACCTTTTTTCAGCCCAAAGGCTTCATTCACACAGGTATTAATCCCGCACGCAGGTTCCTGCTGACAAAAAAAAAAGCAGATCCATTTAGATGCGTTTAGACTTGCTTAAATCCATGTTGCGTCTATATGAGTCTAGCTGGAGGTGCTGGAGTATACACGTGGGCAGACTGGTTTACAAGCATGAATGCATTAAAAAAATGCATTATTTTCAAGGGCAGAGATACAACTCTGCTCTATTTTTTTTTATTTTAGATTCAATTGCAGCGGCCCCAAACGCAAAGTTCTGAATGCCCATATTTATTTTTATGGGGTTGCATACAGAATCTTGCAGAATATGCATCTGAATGCTGCATTTTTTGTGGCTGTGTGAATGGATGCAAAAGCTCCTTTCTTAAACAAGCTGGTGATGGTTTATTTTTTTTGCCTGTAAACTCTTTTCTTCTAATTTTGCCTGTAAATGTATATGTGTGCATGAACATGGGAACATAGAGGTGTATTTACAGGCTGAAAAAAGTAAAATGCCTGTAAAAGCAGTGTTTTTTTAAGCCCAATGTGCATGAGCCTTAAAGGGTGCCTCCAGGAAAAGGGAACATCCTTTTCTATTCTACATCCTTCTGTGAGTCCCCCAATCATTATTCCCTGATATTCTTAGGGTAAGTAAGTTATAGGTTTCACTTTTACCACCTGCTTCAACCTGAAAATTGTTATCCCTTGGGGAAACAATATTTTTTTTTTATTGTTGGACCCACTAGTGGTAGAGACACGGGATTCTCCCATGTAACTGCACAGAAGGCCCCTCAGTGAAACATGAAATTAGCATTTTCCTTAAAAAAGAAGTATGGACTTAATTTTTTATTTTAGAAATCATACTAGCTTAGGCAAGGATTGATGCTGCATCTGTCCCCCGATGGCTCTAATTCTGTGAACCGAGTGATCAAACAGTGCCGATTGCTTGGTTCTCTTGGCTGCCTGAGCGGAACTGGTCACTTTCAGTTGACACTTATGTGAACTGGATGCGGTTTCCCAACAGCCAATTCACATAGCAGGAGATTGTGACTGGCTCTCTTTGGGGCTTCACAGCTGGGTGCCCAGTGCGCATGTGTGAGCGGCGCTGCGCTCTGTGACTGGTCCCAAAGTCTTCTAGGACCTGTCGTGTTCCAGAAGTCTTTTGGGAAGGAGAACTTGGGGGGGGGAAAGTGGGAGCAGGTACCTGTCAAAATTGGGTACCTGCCTACCCCCCTCCTCCCTAAAAGCTCAGTTTCACAAACAGGAGTTGGGGAGGAGGCCTTAAAGCAGAAGATGCAATTTTGTATAGAACTCTGCTTAAACAGCAATCTACAGCAGTGGTTGTCAACCCTGTCCTCAAGTATCCCCAACAGGCCATGTCTTGGGAATTTCTCTTAGATAAATTAGCTGTCCAAAGCCATTGACTCTGATTTTAAGCACCTGTGCAAGATAAAGGAAAACCTGCAAACATGGCCTATCGTGGGTACTTGAAGACGGGGTTGAGAACCACTGTAGATTGCTGTTTAAAGCAGAGTTCTATTCAAAAGTGGATCTTCCTCTTTAAGGCCTCCTGATCTACAGGACAGCACAGAAGTCCTGAAGATATTTTGCAGTGCAGTTGAGAAACTCTCAGAATGTAAAGTGACCCTGTTTTATATAGAAATATTTTGAACCAAGGCCAAACCTGTAAAGAAGAGACTGAATACCTGATGTGTTTCATCTCTGTGTATCACCTGAGACCAGTCACTTCACTGGGGATATGTAAGGGTTTAAGTAAAATTGTGGCAAACTATATTACTGTGCTTATTCTTATTTGAGCACTGTCTATTGGTGTTGCATAAAATGTTTTTATAACTTAGGCTTCGTTCACATCTATGCATTATTTTGCGCGTTTTAAGTTTTTCAGAAACACACTACAGTCAATTTAACATGGATTCCTATGGGTCACGTTCACATCTATGCATTTTAAGTAAAGGGCCAGGGGTATTTTTGGTTCTATAGACTTCAATGGCTCAAAAACTTGCATAGGTGTGAACCAGGCTTAAGACGAAGGCAAGACTGCTGAAGACTTGTTCCCTACCTTTTGTCTTCAATGCTTTCATATTAGGCCTAGACTGAAGGAAAACATTTTTTATATATTTTTGGGGGATATTTATTATAGCAAAAAGTAAAAAATTCACGCTTTTTGTTTATAGCGCAAAAAATAAAGACCTCAGAGGTGATCAAATACCACTAAATGAAAGCTCTATTTGTGGGGAAAAAAGGCCGTCAATTTTGCTGGGGTGCAACGTCGCATGACCGCGCAATTGTCGGTTAAAGCGGCACAGTGCCGAAACGCATAGTGCTCTGGTCAAGAAGAGGGTAAAATTTTCTGGGGCATAAGTGGTTAATGTGCATCTTTTGTTATGCTTGATATTCAGCTTCAACATCAGGGATATAGGTGTTTGGGAAATGAATGGTTTGGTAAGGTCCAACCACTGTAGGCAACGCAGCTCAATACCTTGCCCAGAGAATGCAGAAGTGTGTACCGTGGTGTTTGGATCCCTATGTCCTTTCAGAACTTGCATTGAGGAGTACTTCACAGGTATTTTATCATCTGTATGAACTTCACCTAAAGGTTATTTAAACATAGGGTCTAAGTCTACTGGACTTAAAGCGGGAGTCCACCGGGACTCCGCGTTTTTTTTTTTTTTTTTAAAAGCCAGCAGCTACAAATACTGCAGCTGCTGACTTTTAAAATAGTGACACTTACCTGTCCAGCGCTCCCGTGATATCGGCACCCGAAGCCGATCTCTAGATCGTCTGTCGGGTGCTGCCGCCGCCATCTTGGGTATGGGAATCAGGAAATGGAGCCTTTCGGCTTCATTTCCCGGTTCCCTACTGCGCATGCGCGAGCCGCGCTGCGCAATAAGGACGGTCCCCGCTGCCTCTGGGATCTGTGTGTTTCCCAGCAGGCAGCGGGGCGCTTGCGGAAAGGGGTGGGCACTTGCGGGAAGGGGCGTAATCTACGCCCCTTTCCGCAGAGAGCTATCCCGGAAGTGGGTGCAGAATACCTGTACTGTACAGGTATCTGCACCCCCTCCCCCCTGAAAGGTGCCAATTGTGGCGCCGGAGGGGGGGAGGGTTCCGATGAGCGGAAGGTCCACTTTAGGGTGGACCTCCGCTTTAAGCTCCTTTAAAGTGATATCAAACTAAAAAAAAAGCAAAAAAAAACAAACAAACATTCCACTGCAAGTTAATAGCATATTGTGCTAGTATGCATTATGCATCGCATACTAACACATTATAAAAAATACTTACCTTAAAACGAAGCCCTCCATTGGCAAGCTGTGACTGCTGGCAGGGCTTCCATCCTCATCATCTGGTCTTCCTTCCGGATTCACAGGCTCCATCTGTTTGAATGGTCGAGCTGCGATGACCTCACTCCCTTACATGCGCACGGGAATCACAAAGCTCTAAATGGACGCCGTTCCTTCAGAGCGCAGTGCTCTATGCGCTGCTAATGTCATCGGCTACAGAAATAGGGAATATCTCCTGAACGGTGCAAGTCACCAAGCTCTGTTTTATTACCGCTTTAACTACTTAAACTCCATTTGAAGCAAATATGTTGTTTTTTGGGAATTTGAATATGAAGTCCTATCCTTCTTACTTTATGTTGATCTTCCACTGAAATAGTTTTAAGCCTCTGCCTCTCAATGCTGAAACAAAGCAGAGAGGCAAACAAACCAGAATTGTTTATTAATGGCACACGTTCTGTGTGCTGCAGTTCATGTGTATTTCCCCCCCCCAATTTTAAATTCTGCATTGGACTACAGGATTATAGGAAATCATAAAAGCTGATTATGTTGTCACTCGGCTCTGAAAATTTGAATACCCATTGCTTGACTGAGTTTCATGTTTGTGCATATGCCCCATCATCTAGCCAGATCGCATCTCTTGGATTCTGTTGCTGGAACCTCACAGAATTTCAAAATTTAGCCAACTTAGCGTTAAAAGAAATGGGTGACCAAATAGCCAACTAATATTGTAGCAGTAAGCATGTGCTCTCATTTTTGCATGTTCAAAAAACGTAAATATTAATATAAGCTTTCTTGTAATACAGTTATTAGCGTGGTTGGCCTGCTTTTGTTGGTTCATGAGTTATGCGGGCATTTATTTTTATATGCATCAAACAGCTCTTACTTCAGCGTTTAATGTAATGTTTGGTGACAGCATGCTCTGAAAATGTTGATGACTCTTTGTTATGGCTGTATCTATAATAAGTGTACGTCTGTTTATCTGCTTTTATATGGAAGTTGTTATTGCAGGCCTGTCTGTTACAGCTGTCTAAAGAACGGTTTCCATATACTTAGCATTGGCTCTGTTACTGTCCGTTTGCTGCAGCTTGAATGACTTCAGAATGGACATGCTGCTTACTGTGTTGTCACTTCACTATCGTTACAGCTGGACATAAGCTGCTTATTCTTTCATGGTTTACAGAATACTTTATTGAAATAACATTGTACCTCTATTGTGATATAACCGAAAATAACCAATAGCAAAGTAGCCCTTGGCAGATTGGCATTTAGAGAATGCTGAAAGGTTATTCCTCATTTATCTATTGCGGGTTATTGTATAGCTCTGCATGCTCATGGTTACACAATTTCCACATACTTGTTTATAATGTGTCAACTGTGACTGTGAAGCTCCTGAAAACTGTAGCTGATACCTTGTAGCTGATACCTTGGCTTGGCCACCTCTAGGAGGGCTTGCCCTTTTTGCTCATTCTTTTTTTGTTTCAGAGAATACGTTGTACATCTCAAGGAGTGGGACTAATTCTCATGGCCCCTTTGGGTGACCAAAGCGTGCAGAATGATTAGAACCTCTGTTGATATTTTATTGCTGTCCACGTTCCCCTTTGATGAATGTCTATAGAACAAGAAGTAAGGGGATGTTCTCCCAATAGAAACACTAACAGCATTTAAAACCTGACATACATTCTACCACCTCCCTACTATATCCAAAAATGTGGCTGAAGTGGGGCTTGTATTCCAGTTTTGAATTAATCTAGCTTAGAAAATGCATCCATGCTTCAGGTCCTGCTTCTTTATCAGATGTTATCTGTTGGTAGTGTAGAGAAGAACACATTCCTTTCTCTGATTTAGATGAAAAATCATGGTGCGTACTTGTGCGTTTCTGTAGCTCGTAAATAGAATCACACTTGCAGGTTAATGTGATATCAGCATTCCTGGTAATAGTTGTCTACAGTGTTCCATCTGCTGTTCTGGTATGTGATGTTTTCTCTGGTTGCTCATCTTTGCTTTCTTTCATCTTCTTGCTGTCATAGCTGGATCCAGCAGCCTCTAGCTCTTCTCCTCAGAGCCAGGTACTGTACCCCCAGGATCTGTCTGCCAACCTAGCCTCGTCTCCTGTCCACATCTGGGCTGGTGTCTGTGCGCGTGTGTCATGCTGGAGTGTAAGGCTCTCTTCACATGTCCTTCCTGCCCATGACTAACCTCCACCTACATCCCAGCCTTTCCTTTCTGCATGATGTGCATGTGTGCAATCTAACCCTCTCCTGGTGACTTGGGGCATTCATTGATGACACAGTGCAGAATCCAACTTGGCTTTGATGTTGCTGGAATTTACTGCACATTATTGCTATTTCTGCAACGTTATTAAAGAGTCTTCTACTGAGAGCAATATGGGGTCTGCTATGGCTGAACTCATTAGAAAGATGTGCTTATTTATTCTGTATTCAAAGCCATCGGATCAGTATGATGGCAAGACAACCAACATTTTGAGAAGGAAAGACTAGCAGTAGCAGCCTACATATTCTCTCTGCATGCATTTCTTTTATATCTAGTCTAAGTCCTTTGTTTAAAGCAATAAAAAAATATTTTCAATGGGGGAAAAAAGCCACATTTATAGCCTTGTTGCATTTTCTTCCCCCTCTTTTTTATTTTTTATTTTTTTATATGGATTTGAACATTGGTGCATTGTTGTCTGAGACACTGCGTAACGCTATAATGCAGCAATGCATTCAAAGCCGTATAACAAAAACAAAAACAAAAAAAAGGAAAAAAAGGTTTACGTTTTTGAGTGCAGTAATTAAATCCTTGCAGCAGGGTGAAGAGTTTTACATATGTATCATGTTTATGCTCATATACATATCATAAACTTGTATTGTTTACTCAGGACCTTCCAGTAAGATCCTGCGTATAAACATCAGTAAATTTTTACACCCGTGTATAAGAGGCGTTATATGTAATATACATGGCCTATAACTTTTATCCCTTTCTAGCTGTCTAGATTGACTTGCAGAACTGTGAATACTAAAATGTCACCAAGTCATTTATCATTTAAAAAAAAAGCATGGTGCATGTCTGTGTTTTAATAATACTAAGAAAAGAAAAAAAAATGTGTAAACTTGTATGGTCCATATTCACACAACCTTCTGACAGATATTCTCAAGTTTGTTTTTATGGTCAGTTTTCACTGGTGGTAGTTTAATTTTCCCAATAAATGCAGACTTGTAGCCTTTCTGAAACCTACATCTGTTTTAATGCTCTTAGGTGGTCCAGAGTGGAAACACTCATATTCTGCTCTTTCCTGGTTCTCCTCTTATCTATTGAAGTGCTTCTTCCATGTCAACTACAACTCTACCTCCCCTCCCCTCCTCTCCTCTTCGTGAGGCACCTCCTCGATCCTCAGACCCCTGCTATTCTCTATCTACATCTTCTTGCATGGATTCCAATACCCCCTCCTTTCTGATGAAATGCAAATCTCTCTACTCCCCAGCTCTCTCCTTCAGTTTCACAAATTTTCAAACTCAAAAAATGGTGTGGATATCAAACCACTTCCAAAACGAAATCTTTCTAAAACTAAGTCTCTGTCAGCTCCACCCAGTTTGACAATAGTCAATTGTTCAGTTGACTTTTTTGGAAGGAGACAGGTTGAAAATTGACTAGTCAGATGCAGCCACTGTTTGGGTATTTTGACAGTTGAGTGCAGGCTGTCAGAATAGCTGGCAGAGGGCAGATTTGTGCATCCATGCTGTTTAGCGTGGATTGAGGAATCGGTTGGATTACGTTTTGTTTAGCAAATAAAAATTGGTGAGTATATGGGTAGCTTAAGAATCACATTTTTGGAGTGGTCCCAAAGCCATAGTAAGGTGCCCATTCTAGAAAAATGGCCACATAGTATATCTAAGGACTTCCTGGTATAACAACAATCAATCTTCTGTTTCATTCATATGTTTCCATCTGCATATTTATATTTAGTTCTATTTTTTAAAATTATTCATACATCTGATTTACTCCCTTATATAAACTCTTCACCATAGATTAAGTAATGTTATCATGTTGTAGTTGTTTTCCCATTTGCTGCAGTGTAGATAAGCTGCATTTCAGCATTGGTGAAGTTAGAGTCATCACTAGCTTGTTGTGGCTCCTGGACTGGCTATGCAATAACCACTAACTAGACTTGCTTGCCTTCCTGTTGCCAGTCGGCTTCACATGGTGCCACGGAAGATGCCCCAGCTTCGCCTCTGAGCTCACCCGGTGCTCTGCCTCAGGTTGGCTGGTGATGTGTTATGCTGTTGCTTTGTTGTGTGTTCATGTCTTTCCTGAAATTACCTGATCCATGATAGCAGGTTAGTCGTCACATTATCATATCCATTGTCCATTTTCCAATGATTAATCCAATATACATATGCACAATGTACTATTCCTTTGCAGAACTGCACAAATATAAGCTCTACAACTATTTCAGACTGAATTTAGCACGCAGGATGGTAAAGAACTTAAATGGGCAAAATCAATAGGATTTAAAGACTACAGCCGATGTTCTGACACAAAGTGTACACCTATCGGATAGTGTCCGGGCCGTACTGCACAGGCGCAGTGCTTGCACAGTATGGGGGACAAGGAGAAGCCAAACATCTCCGAAGAGTCCAGTTTGAAGCCCCACCATCCAACTGGACATAGGGTTGCTCATAGTAACAGGGCCCCTCGTGGGCTCACTTCACTCGCCACGCTTCGGGCATGGCCTCGCCTCGCTCGGCTCTTTTATATTCTAACTCTATGTCCACTTGGATGGTGGGGCTTGAACCTGGACACAGTGCGCAGGCTCCGTTCTTCTTCGGAGATGTTTGGCTTCTCGCGCAGACACTATGTGATGGGGGACAGTATCTGATAGGACACCGGCCATACATGGACTGAAATTCGAACCGGTTCAGCAGGGACCTCATCGTATTTTGATTCATGTACGGGCTAGCTGGTTGTACACAAGTCAGTTAATCAACTTGCATACAACCAGCCTGTCAGGTGTTTACCGAACGATCAGTGCCGCTGACTATAGCCGGCAGAACCAATTATTGTATTTTGGCAGTGTGAAACTCCCCACTGGCAGAATACAATAGCTTAGTGGGAGTGAATCCCCAATCCACGTTGAATGTGTGGACGGGGAAATCAGTTTAAATAAATAATGTATGGCCAGCCAAAGACTAGGTTTTACACAATTAAGTTCATTTAGTCATCAGTCATATGAAACAAGTTTGGAATTTTTTTTTTTTTTGCTGTCGTTTTTAATACACTAGACTCTCAAATATTTTGAATGTGGTCAAAGAATGTTCTGGTGCCCCACATTGAACCCTATATCATAGACCATAAGCATTATAGGTTAGGCAAGCCATTTTCTACCAGGGTTCCTCCAGAGGTTGGTAGTTCTTTGAATTGTAGCTAATTGACCTCCCATCTGATGGTGCTTTCATAGTATCGGGGGAAAAACTATTTTGCAGAACCAGTGGCATGAAACCTACAATTGTTTTAGCTATCTAAAAGTGTTCTGACCACCAATGCAGGGGGCGTTTTTCCTAGTGCCCTTGATGAATTGGTTTTAAGGGTTCCTTTATCATAAAAAGGTTGGGAGGCTGGTTTAGACATTAGAACACAGCTAGGTGTAGTGTCCTCTGTTTTGTTACTCAGGTTAAAGCTTGCCATACACTGTTCAAATGTCGACCAGTTCTTGATGAACCAGCCAAAATCCACTTAGTGGGTGTTCCTGTCAGTTGCCTAATTTCCTATCAGATGCAGACACAGTTTGGGTATTTTGACAGTAGGCAGAGGTCCTGCTGTCAAGCCACAAATGCATCTCTGTTCATTGAGGCACCCTTTCATATTAACCTGTTAAAGCTACGTTTAGTTCTTTTACTATCCTGCTTGATTAAAAATGCATTAAATGGGTTATTGCATGTTTTTTCCTAAATGCAGTCGTCTCATTACAACAGACCAACATTTATTTCTCATTTCTGCATAGAAAATAAAGAATAGGCATACATTTACCAAAGCTTTCCATACAACCTAAGATTATGCTTGGTAGGGTAAGGGTTGTTTTTGCCCCCAAAGAAACTTCTACATGCCTGATCTGCCCCAGTCATTGAAGGGTGTGCCTAAATTAGGCCTGTACCAGACAATGTTCCTCCCTTACCTTTCCTTGACCAGACAATGCGTAGATGCCCTTACCATACAGATCATCATCTTAAGTTTATTTTCTCAGAACTACCTGCTGCCATGTGCTGTTCTTCCTTACAATGTGCTGTGTTTGTGTGTTTAGTGCATGCCAGTGTTTTTATTAAGGTAATTTGTTCCATTAAAGGAACAGTAAACTGGGATTGAATATAATAGGGAAGGGAGCATCGTCAGGTTAATATTACTTCTCAATACGAAGAGATGGCCAACACACTAGTAAATAAGGATGCAGAGACAAATTGCTTGCAGTCACATGCCATAAAACCCAATTATGTGCCTGGTCGTCCCCAAAATGTTGGTACTTGAGTTTTATGGCACGTGATCTAACGTAAATCTTTTTGCAGTTTTTTTTTTTCCTGGAATGCTTTGAATGCCATGTTTTCTCACCTGTGATGGAACTGGTGCATAAATTTACACTTGCTTAATCGCATCTTTTGTAAATTTTGATTTTTAATAATCATATTTTGATTTTTTTTTTCGTTGTGAAGAGGCAGGGTTTGAGTAAATTTGTTTGAGCTGTGTGTGTGTGTTTTTTTTTTTTTTTCCTTTGAATAATTTTAGGTATGTGTTTTGGTATGTGTTATTGCTTTTTTTTTTGCATGTGTTTGTGTATTTTCCTGAGTGTGTAGTGGCTTCATGTTCATTCATGTACATTCTCCTTGATTGTGAAAGGGTTTTCCCATTGTGTGTTCTGAAATCAGGCTGTGCTAAGTTTGGAGTGTGTAGCATCTTGTAAGACTGGCCTTTTTTGTATGAATTCGTAATAATGGAGATTGTCTTCTCCCTACAGGCAAAGACAGAGGAGCAGATCTCTGCTGAACAGAACTGGTATGAGACTGAGAAAGTGTGGCTGGTTCACAAAGAAGGATTCTCTCTTGGTAGGTTATGAATTTTTGTATTGATTCCTTTCCCCTAATACCACTTGATGCAGGAGGTGGAAAGGGGAGTTAGGCTGGCCATACATGGTCGAATTTCGAAATAATTTTCTTTTGAAAATCAGAAAATTCGTACATTTTGTGATCCGTTGGTGCCACCATTGATTTCAAAATTTGGCTAACCAAGCCTTCAATTTCACCTCTTGCTACAGAAAAGAATTTTTGTGGATGGGAATCTTTTTTTCTTTCCGGGAATTTTCTTTTCTTGCACATGCGCATTTCTTTTTCAATTACATTTCTCACACAATTCTCCCATCATTGATTAGAAAATCATTTGTTTTAAAAAAAAAATTCCAACATGTCTGATTACTCAAATTTGATTTCTGCACAAAAATAGGCTGTTGTTGCAGCCCACTAATGGTGCGAAATCCTAATGAAAATTCTTAGATAAGATTTTCGAAATTCGACCGATGTATGATGGCCTGCCTTAGTGGGATGATTTACTAAAACTGGAGAGTGCAAAATCTGGCGCAGCTGTGCATGGTAGCCAATCTGTTTCTAACTTCAGTTTGTTCAATTTAAGCTTTAACAAAAACCTGGACTCTGCGTGGTTTATGTGCAGAGCTGCACCAGATTTTGCGCTCTCCAATAGTAGTAAATTGACCCAAGTAAATTGCTTCTTTCCCATTCCGCCTTCTGCCATTAGTATATAAGTATGCTGAGAACGTTCAAACGTACAAACACTTTAAACCTACATCAAGGCAAAGAAACTTCAGCTGGAGACATGAGCCTTCAGTGATGATCTCTGATCACGGCAGCAGCTTAATTTAGTCTCAGATGGCCCATGAGCCTACTGGGTATATTGGGCTTCATTAGGAGACCCATTGGATCATCAGAATATCAACAGCCTATATTTTCCGGTCATATTTGCAAACAGAATATTGTCACTAAAATCGGGACAGTTCTGAGAAAACGAAGGAAGATTTTGAGGCTGTAAATCCTGTGCAATTTAATTTGACTATGTATTGTGTTTCAGTTACTGATAACAATGCTTTTATTGCTTTTATACACTACGTATTCAGTACTGGTGTATTACACATTACTGAGTACATAAATCTTTTCGCCTCCGTCCCTGCCCCCCCCCCCCCCCCAAATACCTCACAATCGAATATCCCTACCACACACTATGGCCAATTTGGGATGAAGACAATTAACCTGCTTTTTAGGGTTTTGGATTGCAAACTTATGGGTTTCTAATACAAATTTCATGCATATATTGTCCTTGGTTGATTGACACCCAGGACCCAGAGATGACCGCTTTTTCACTCTGTTGAGGAAAAGATGGTTATTGGTGACTTAAAATCATATTTGAAAAAATTGTTACATTTCGTAATTCACATGCAGATCCTTCATCTAATGGCAGAGAGTCTGGATTCAACTCTCGTACGCAAGAAGGAGGTTTCAAAGAGTGTCCCCAGGGGCACACAGTGCTGATTATTATCATGAATATTACTGTAAATATGTTTGCCTTTGTCCCTAGGAGTGACTTTGAAGCAGAAGCAGTACTTTACTGATGATGTGTTATGGTAATAATGACTTATAAATGAGTTGAGGACTTTTATATTGTCTGATATTCTGGATCTCATTTTCAGTAGTGATCCTTAATGAGACTTGGCATGATTTTATCAAGCTGTTCTCCAATACAATTTTTACTATCTGGGCATTCAAATGAATATGTTTCATGCCCCATCGCTATAACTTTAAATAGCCAAAGCTGTGCCTAGTGAATCTGAATACAAAGTACTTTATTAACTACGTATCATGTTGCCTGGAAGGTCTGTACTAACTAATTCTCTTAAATATATTAGTATACATGGCCTGTTTGCAGAATGAAGTCTGTGCTTGAAGTGTCTGTTTGCAGATCGAAGCTTCCCAGGGCATTTTAATGGAAATTAAGTTAAAACTAATTTGTGCTGTGAACTTGTCCTAAAACAGTTTTTTTCTTATTCATGCCCCAAACTCTCCTCTGGTGCAAATTTGTTATTTAAAAACAAAATCAATTAAAGTGTATCTAAACCCAAGGACTGCAGAATTTCCTTCTTCCTTAGCTTCTTGGAGCTAAACTTCAGGAATAGTATTTTTGCATACTTCGATCTGCTATCCAGAGGGTCACTACGGATTCTGTAAATTTTGTAGTAGCCCATACCATAGAAACAAAAATTGATGCTGGATAGCCGCACTCCAAATATTCATCTTTATTTTGTAAAAAGTAGAAATCAAAGCATCATATGTAGATACAGACCACCGGCACAACTAATGCGTTTCACACCATATATAGCTAGCTAGCTATGATTGAGCACCATATATGGTATGAAACGTGTTAGCTGTGCAGTTGGTCTGTATCTACATATGATGCTTTGATTTCTACTTTTTACAAAATAAAGGTGAATATTTGGAGTGCGGCTATCCAGCATCAATTTTTGTTTCTATGTCTCTGTTGCAAACAGGGCCGGCACCCAACTTGATTGTGGAGACAGCTGATTCCAGGAGAGGTAATTGTCTTGGAGCGGTGAACTCCCACAGTAGCCCATGCCACATACAGTGAGAGCTGTGTTCTTTGGGTTCTTTGTGAGCAGCTTTCCCTCTGCGCACTGACTACTCCTTTTATTTTTTTTTAAATAACTACAAGGCATTCTCTGATCGGATGAGGTAAAGAATATATTACCACCCCTCCTCTTCACCTCAACCAATCAGAGAATGCCTTTTATTCATCTATGAATGGCAGGGGTGCTGAGTGAGTGATCCCCCTTTTTGAATGTGCAGAGGGGGAAGCCACTTGCACAGAACCCATAAGTTTGCAGCACTCACTGGGTCACTTTTCACAGCTAATTCCAGCACCAACTGCATAAGAGCTGTAAGGCACCACAAGGTAAGTATATGGAGTACAGGGATGCCATCTCCAGAGACACGGTCACTTTGCCCTTCAAGGACACAATATTTTAAAGGGTTACTAAACCCACAACTGTTAAATCAGTCTGTATGTGCAATAAAACTTGCCTGTTATACTCACTGTGGAACCTGAAGGATTAATTGTCTGCATTGAGTAAAAAGGCTGTTTGATCCTGTCGTCTCTGATCCTCCCCTTCTTCCACAGTCCCCAAACCATTTGCTGATAGAACAGAGCCTTGGGGGCAAGCTGCACATGCTCAGTTTGGTGTGTCTTTCTAGAGAGTTTTTTTGTTTTGTTTTTTTTCTTGGGAGAGTGCATGTGATCAGCACAGGGCCAATCAGCACTATCCAGATAGAGGGTCAGGGGTATTGCAGCCTCATAGAACAATCAGGGGAGAATGAAAACTCCTACAAGCTTTAACCAGTGCTCTGCTGGACACTGATAGAATTCACAAGACGGCTATATACTGCTGATGAGAAGGGGTATTTAGCAGTTCATTTTTTACTAAAATAATTGCATTTCCATGTTCTGTGTACAGTGGGAGACCAGATATAATGTATGCAGGGTCCTGGGTTTAGTAACACTTTAAGGTGTTCACCTTTTTCCTGTTGCTACCCTCCACCTATTACCTGTGTTTTGGAGTGGGAATTTAGGGTACTTATAATCAGGCCAAAATGATTACTACAATCTGGTTGGTTTGATCGTTCAGCCTTCACGTGAAGTATATTTCTTTAGACAGCACTATGACCATCTGAAATTTGTGAATGTGTTTTCCAATACACCGTTCAATGTGGGCTTGATTCCAATCATCCTCATTATAGTTGTCACCAAACAGAAAAAATTCTAACCCAAAAATCCTATTTTAGTGTGTTAGTTTTGGGTGTTTTTTTAATTTTTTATCCAGTGTAATAAAATGGTCCATCCAACCACCTATATGAAGATCACTCAAGTTCCCTGATGAATTGTCCTATAATCATAGGTGAAGGTAGTGCAAATTTAGCATCACCTTACAAATAACTGGACACAAAGATGCAGTGAAAGCACCTCCTAGATAATTTCATGTTACTTATTTGGTATGACTTCATTGATATTCGCCTTGTCTTTTTCTTGCAGCAAATAAACTGAATGCTGAAAACGGCAATCTACCTGAAGGAAAAGAAAAAATTCGACTGGAGCATGATGGGAGTATACTGGACGTGGATGAAGATGACATTGAAAAGGTAGGTTTCTCTATGTAAAGTACATACATGTCATGCATACAACTGGTTACATTATACCCTCAGATTTCCATATTATATCTTATTCAAACTCCTCCTGTATCACTTTTCTAAGCTAGGGCATGTCCCAAAAATAGGTAGCATAAGGTGTCTGCATCATCGACTAAACATTTGTGTGCTTTGAAAGCCAGCTGATCCTGGGTGCACAATGCTTACTTGGAATTCATGTCCCCCCTTGTTCTGCTGCCCAGCGAGAGCATGATTAGCGCTGATTAGGAGGCTCCCTGAATAGTATTACACAGAGAGGAAGATGAACAAATCCTAGTCCGACCTCAACTTGGCAATTCTTGGATCAGAAGGCTCCCTGGGCACACAGACATGCACTTATTTAAGGTGGTTGCTTTAAAGTAGAAAATGTCCTACTACATGTTTTCCGTCCCCTCTCCCTCCCTAAACATTTACCTCTCTAGATTCAGCGCTGTCCCTGTCTGCAGCAACACTGCTCTTTTCCTCTTCTCAGTCACAAGATACATTGAGGGTAGTGGGAGCCATTGGCTCCTGCTGCTGTTAGTCAAATTCTGTGTCGACATAGCAGGCACGTGGCACAGCTGCGCTGTTTGTGTCTATGGGCACCAGGGCCGGCTGTACTGCCTTATTGCAGACACCAATCCTCTTCTGCCACCCCTGCAGCACTACCAGCTTCTCCTCTTATTCATCCATATGGCTGCATTGCAGGGGGATTGGTCCTAGCACATGTGCCCCTTCCATCTGCTGTCCTGGCCCCGTTGTGTGCCTCTTTTCCCCACAGCTCTGCCGGCTTCCCTCCTCTCCTCTCTCACCGGAAACGGCTATGGGTACACAAGGGGATGTTTCAGGATGGAGAGCAGGGGAAGGGGCTAGTAAATATGTAATTTACTGGCCCCTCCCTTTCCTGAATGAACACAGTAACAATTGGTACCAGTCACTCCTGTGTCCATTCATCACAAGCATAGTAAATTGTAGTTTGCTATGCTTCAGTTTGTGAACAAGCAGGAAGCATCAGAGCACTTCCTATTCCTTCATCTGTGCAGCAGAGAAAGGGACTGATAAATCTATGTCCTCAGTCACTTTTGGCCGAGGGGGGCACTGTTGGGTAGGCTGTATCGGGCCCTGTGATTTCTAACTGCAGCCCTGATGGGCGCACACAGCCTTGTCTGGGAGCACACCCGCACCAGTGCCCCCTCAGCACAGGGCTTGCTATTGGGGCACTCGGAAGAAGAGGAGCTGAGAACGCTAATGGGGGAATCCAAAAGTGAAGGTAGGGGACCGCTCTGTGCAATGCATTTGCACAATGTAGGTTAGTATAACATGCTTTCTATATTAAGAAAAAAACTTCCTTTAGAACCACTTTAAAGCTGGTATCTGGGCCAAACAAAGATCATCTAAATACAAGAGGCATGTGTATTCTTAAATGAATATTGGTACCCTTTGTGTATTTCTTCCAGATCTGTGATCCAGCTTAATAAAAACCCTGCACTTTCACTCTGTGCTGGAGTTTCCTGTACCAAAGACGAGTCACTGTTGTTTTTCACACACACACATATAAAATCTTAATTTGTCTTTCATGGTAATATAAGGAATGGAGGTGTGTCAGTCAATATATGAGACTGAAATTTAGATCCACATCGTGCAGGCAGTGATGTGGACACATGAAAAAGGACCCTACCTCGTGTAAACAAGAGGAGAAAAGACTCAGGACTGGAGGATCCCATGACCATGGCTTTAGAGATTTTGTACACTTTCAAATGTCTTTGATGTTTTAATTAGGGATTAGTGTAGTTGTATTCCTGTGTTGTTTGCCGGTATTACCTTGTAACAATGGACACGTGTTGTGGCTGCAATTTGTAGTGTCATGGCTAATCGATTCCCTTATGTCCATGTATTCATTCACCTAACTTTTCCCTATTTGCTAAAGGAAAAGGCAACTTCTTGTTCCAGGTCACACAGCATCTAATCTATGCTTCTGCATTTTCTGTTGCATCACAAATCTAGGAGTTCCAATGTGATCAAAACACATTTATTCCCTACATTACTCTGCCTGCTTGTGTTTGATCTAATTACTGCAGAGCACTAGCCTGAGAGACCCAGGGATTGTGGGATCTGTAGTTTCCTCACAGGAAATGTTAGTTCTCAGACCACTGACAGAGGCCATGCAATAACCTGTGCTGCTCCATTTACCATGCCTCGTGTTTGAACACAAACAAATCTGACAAATGAATGTGAAGATTTTCTCTACAGTAGACTGCATATTTCTTAGTGAATTGAGCCCAATTATTGAGCTTTCCGTGTAACTAATGAGAAGTTTAATAATGTTGGTCAATTTGAACACATTTTTAGGGGAAATTCTGAAAATCTTGAAACCATCCAGGAAGTCAGGGGTAACTATTGAAGTTACAAGAATCATTCCCTATATAATAGTTGGAACAGGCCCTCATTTCGATATCTAGGTCTTTTATATTGACTCTCGTGCTGGCATCAGCCGTTAGTTCTTATAATTCTGTACTGTATTCTGTACAGGAAATTTACCCTTTAAGCTCAGACATTTGTTTTACCAAAAACCATTCTGGAGGGCTGTCTTGTTTGCATACAGTGATTTTGGATGAGATTAGAAACCTAAATGAATCACTTGTGTTTTTATACAGGCAAATCCTCCATCCCATGATCGAGTGGAAGACTTGGCAATGCTGGTTTACCTGAATGAGGCTAGTGTACTGCACACTTTACGGCAACGCTATGGAGGCAACCTGATACATACCTATGCTGGACCTGCCATGGTCATCATGAATCCCATGAGTTCACCTTCTATATATTCTGAGAAGGTAGGATTACACACAGTAATTATTAAAGTGATACTAAAGGCTCAGTTTTTTTAGCTAAAAATAACAAACGTTCTACTTACCTGCCCTAAAATAATGTTTTTGCTCATATCCTCCTCTTCTCGGGGCCCTCACTGGTGGTCCTGGCCCCTCCGCCCTGTTGAGTGCCCTCACAGCAAGCAGCTTGTTATGGGGGCACCCGAGCCGAGCCATAGCTCCGTGTGTCTGTTCAGACATGGAGCCGTGGCCCGGCCCCGGCCCCTTCCTCTCCTCATTGGCTTTGACAGCAGCAGAAGCCAATGGTGCCCTGCTGCTGTCAGCCAATGAGCAGGGGAGTCCTGGGCAGCTGAGACACTCCTGCAACATCGCTGGATGGAGATGAGGCTCAGGTAAGTATTAGGGGGGCTGGAGGGGGCTACTGCACACAGAAGGCTTTTTATCTTCATGCATAGAATGCATGAAGATAATAAACCTTCTGCCTTTACAATCACTTTAAGTCTCCTATTAAAAAAAAATGGTAGCTAGCAGTGGAAAGTGTAACTGCAGCCAAGGATCCTCAAATAGTGGGGATTAGAAGTATTAGAACTTCTGATCGTGTTTGTCAATGCCACTACAACAGATAGCACTCTAAATATTTACAGCTTATACTGACACAGGAAGTGTGGAAAAAAAATCTTCCAGTGGGGACACCTGTTCTGGTGACAACTGTCAAAGCTAGGTTCTCCATAAACTGTGGACACAGATTTTTCTGTCACTTGAAGTGGCAGAATGGATCCCAGCCAACCCCTAGAAAAAAGAATTTGCAAACCTAAGGTGCATTTGTTTTTTTTTTTAAGTAAAACTGTGGCCACTTGAGAAGGATTATAACCAGCAGCTACCGAGGAAAGCCCAGTAGTTTTGAAATGACTTCAGGTTCACTGTAAGTATAGTAAGAATAGGTGGTATTTAGCCACTTCCGGACCGCCACACGCCGACATACGTCCTCAATTCGAGGACAGATATCGTTGTTATGGCAGCAGCTAGCTGCAATAACCCCAGTATCCCCCGTTCGGCCGGCGGTACGGCACAAGATAAAAGTGGTCTCTGCAATGGATTCGCATTGACATCACTTTTGTTGGTGGCAGGAGAGGGGGGCCCCCCTCCTCCCTCCGCGATCCAGTGCCATCCGCCGCTTACCGGAGCCGTCGTTGGAGGCAATCAGATCCTTCCTGTGGCTGCGCATGGAGAGAGAGTGAGGGGAAGACCCCCACCCCCACCCATCTCCATGACACTGCAGGGCGGAAGCAACGTCAAAATGTCACTTCTGCCCATAGCTCTTAAAAGGCCTTTTATTTATTTTTATTTTTTTAAATGACAATTTTTTTTTTTTTTTATATATTATTGTATTTTGGGGTAAATATGAGATCTGAGATCTTTTTGACTCCAGATCTCATATTTAAGAGGTCCTGCCATGCTTTTTTTCTATTACAAGGGATGTTTACATTCTTTGTAATAGAAATAAAAGTGGCACTTTTTTTTTTTTTAAACTGTGTAAAAATAAAAGGTAAAATAAATAAGAAAAAAAAATGTAAACGTGCCCCTTCTCGCCGAGCTTGCGCGCAGAAGCGAATGCATACGTGTAGCGCCCACATATGAAAACGGTGTTCAAACCACACACGTGAGGTATTGCGATAGGTAGAGCGAGAGCAATAATTCTAGCCCTAGCTAGACCTTCTCTGTAATGCAAAACATGCAACCTGTAGAGTGTTTTAAACGTCCCCTATGGAGATTTTAAAAGGTAAAAGTTTGTCGCTATTCCAGGAGCAGGCACAATTTTGAAGCATGACATGTTGGGCATTAATTTACTCAGCGTAACATTATCTTCCACAATATAAAAACAATTAGGCTAACTTTACTGTTGTCTTATTTTTTGAATTCAAAAAAGTTTATTTTTAAAAAAAACAGTGCGCTTTTAAGCTTGTAAGTTTGCGCAAATACGATGTGACAGAAAGTATTGCAGTGACTTGCATTTTATTTTCTAGGGTGTTAGGAAAAAAAATGTATAATGTTTTGGGGTTCTAAGTAATTTTCTAGCAAAAAAAATAAAGCTTTTAACTTGTAAACAACACATCTAAAAAAGAGGCCTGGTCCTTAAGTGGTTAAGTTTTAGTTTGCACTGGAATTAGATATATTGCGCCACCTAGTGCATAACTTGAGAATTACATGGCTTGATGGATAAGATTATGGATCTCAATAACCACTTGCCACCCAAGCCAATTTTTGTGCTAGTAAATCACTCAGAACCCCCACACATTTTGTATATATATATATATATATATATATATATATATATATATATATATATATATATATATATACACACACACACACACACACACACACACACACACACACACACACACACACACACACACACACACACACACACACACACTGGCTTGAAAAAGTATTCGCACCCCTTGACATTTTCCACATTTTGTCATGTTACAACCAAAAAAGTAAATGTATTTTATTGGGATTTTCTGTGACAGACCAAAACTAAGTGCCACATAATTGTGGGGCAGGCGGACGTCAGCTGTAAATTGCCGCTATTTTTAGCTAGCGGGGGTTAAGCGGAGCTTTGCTGGCGGTTTGGCAGCACTGCCCATTGATTTCAATGGATTGCAATGGGCAGGGGCGCTTTAGGAGCAGTGTACAGCGCTGCAAAGATGCTGCTTGTAGGACTTTTTTTTACCGTCCTGCAAATGCACCGCTCCAGTGTGAAAGCACTCGGGCTTTCACACTGGAGTGAGAGGGGACGTTCTTTAAAGGCACTATACAGGCACTGTTTTTAGTGCTATAGCGCCTGTAAAGCGCCTCCAGTGTGAAAGCAGCTGAAGGAAAATGATAAATGGTCTTCCAAATGTTTTTACAAATAAATGTGTGAAAAGTGTGGCATGGATTTGTATTCAGCCACCCTGAGTCAATACTTAGAACCACTTTTCTCTGCAATTATAGCTTTACAGTCTTTTAGGGTATGTCTCTACCAGCTTTGCACATCTATAGGGTGACATTTTTGCCCATTCTTCTGTGCAAAATAGCTCAGGTTGTCAGATTGGATGGAGAGCATCTGTGAACAGCAATCTTCAAGTCTTGCCACAGATTCTCAATTTGATTTAAGTCTGGACTTTGACTGGGCCATTCTAACACATAAATATGCTTTGATCTAAACCATTGCATTTTAGCTCTGGCTGTATTTTTAGGGTAGTTGTCTTGCTAGAAGGTTAACCTCCTTCCCAGTCAAGTCTTTTTCAGGCTCTAATAGGTTTTCTACTAAGATTGCCCTGTATTTGGCTCCATCCATCTTCCCATTAATGCTGACCAGCTTCCCTGTCCCTGCTGAAGAAAAGCATTCTCACAACACGATGCTGCCACCGTTAAATTTTGGCCTCATCTGACCAGAGCACCTTCTTCCACATGTTTGCTGTGCCCCCCACATGGCTTCTCACAAACTGCAAACAGGACTTCTTATAGTTTTCTTTCAATGATAGCTTTCTTCTTGCCACTCTTCCATAAAGGCCAGATTTGTGGAGTGCACGACTAAGCCCTTGTACACACGGTCGGAGATTCCGACGGAATGTGTCCTATCGGACCGTTTTGTCGGATAATCCGACTGTGTGTGGTATGCATCGGACTGTTTCCGTCGGAATATCCGTCAGACCCAATTTTCCAACTTGTTGGAAATATTTTCCGACAAACTGGTCTGATCGGACATACTCCGATCATGTGTAGAGAATTTTGATCGGACAAAGTGCCACGCATGCTCAGATCAAATTCCTACACCAAAGCTATTGGCTACTAGCGTGAACGTAGTCCCGTCGTAACGAAATAAGGTCATCACGTTCTGAACGATCGGATTTTCTGACAACTTGGTCCGACCGTGTGTATGCAACAGTTTCGGACACAATCCGTCGGACAAAATCCAACGGATTTGGTTGGCAGAATGTCCGACCGTGTGTACAAGGGCTAATAGTTGTCCTGTGGACAGATTCTCCCACCTGAGCTGTGGATCTCAGCTGCTCCTTCAGAGTTACCATGGGCCTCTTGGCTGCTTTCTCTGAGTAATGCTCTCCTTGCCCGGCCTGTCAGTTTAGGTGGACAGCCATGTCTTGGTAGGTTTGCAGTTGTGCCATACTCTTTCCATTTTCGGATGATGGATTGAACAGTGCTCTGTGAGATGTTCAAAGCTTGGGATATTTTTTTGTAACCTAACCCTGCTTTAAATATCTCCACAACTTTATCCCTGACCTGTCTGGTGTGTTCCTTGGCTTTCATGATGCTGATTGTTCACTAAGGTTCTCTACCAAACCTCATAGTGCCTCACAGAACAGCCGTATTTATACTGAGATTAAATTACCCACAGATGGACTCTATTTACTAATTAGTTGACTTCTGAAGGCAATTGGTTGCACTAGAGTTTAGTTAGGGGTATCGGAGTAAAGGGGGCTGAATACAAATACACGCCACACTTTTCAGATATTTATTTGTAAAAAATTTGGAAAACCATTATCACTTTCCTTCCACTTAACAATTATGTGCCACTTTGTGTTGGTCACATAAAATCTCAATAAAATACATTTACGTTTTTGGTTGTAACGTGACAAAATGTGGAAAATTTCAAAGGGTATGAATAGCATAGACCCTATTGCAGTGATGGTGAACCTTGGCACCCCAGATGTTTTGGAACTACATTTCCCATGATGCTTAGGCACTCTGCAGTGTAGTTGCGCATCATGGGAAATGTAGTTCAAAAACATCTGGGGTGCCAAGGTTTGCCGTCACTGCCCTAGAGAATAATGTGGTGGTCATTACGTCACTCTGTTTAAAAAAAAAAAAAAAAAAAAAACAGAGTGGCAATAAGAAAGCTATTATTGAAAGAAAGCCATAAGAAGTCTGGTCTGCAGTTTGTGAGAAGCCATGTGGGGGACACAGAAAACATGTGGAAGAAGGTGCTTAAGTCAGATGAGGCCAAAATTTAACTTTGTGGCCTAAATACAAAACACTATGTATGACGGAAAACTAAGCCCTTGTACACACGGTCGGACATTCTGGCGGAAAATGTCCGATCGGACCGTGTTGGCGGATAATCCGACAGTGTGTGGGCTCCATCGGACTGTTTCGATGGACAAAGTTTTAGAGCTGGGCTATAAAATTTTCCGACAACATGATCCGATCGGACTTTGTTCGATTGTGTGTAGAGAATTCCGATCGGACAAAGTGCCACGCATGCTCAGATCAAATTCCTAGACCAAAACTATTGGCTACTAGCCTGAACGTAGTCCCGTCGTAACGAAATAACGTCGTCACATTATGTACGATCAGATTTTCTGACAACTTTGTCCGACCATGTGTATGCAACACAAGTTTCGGATGGATTTGTCCGACCGTGTGTACAAGGGCTAACACTGCACATCACCATTAATATACATTAAGGAATTTTAATGCAAGAAAACACAATAGATGACACTTTTTTAAAAATATATAAAAGATGTTATGCCAAGTACATAGATACCAAATGTGACGCTTTAAAATTGCGCACGCTTGTGGAATGGCGCCAAATTACATTACTTAAAAATCTCCATAGGCGCTATTGCAAAGGGAGGGTGCTGGTTGTTGATCAGAGTATGCTTGCTCTTGTCATGTTGGGGGAAAGCGCTCAATGTATGGAGCATCTTTGCTTCTCAGCAGGACAGGCTAATTGTTTATAATGGAAATGTATCAGCCAGTCTTTGAAGGTGCCTGTTGCCCATGTCCTACAGGTATGGCCTTTAAGCAACATTTTTCTAACCTGCACACGTTTTTAACCTACTGCCCTAAAATGTCAGTTCTAGTCAGCGTCCGTTTGGAATATAATTTTTTTCTTTGAAGAGAAGGTATGTTTTATGATTGGACTGCGCTATTGTGTTCTTGTTTTTAGTGCAGTCCTTTACAAATGACCAGATACCATTTTATATGTCATCTGTACTTTTCATCAGTAAAAATTCCTGCTGCTGCATTGTTCCCAACAACCCAGTAGCAGCCTTTCTCTTAGCTGCTCAGTGTTGCCTCTCTAGCGTATAAATATCCCCCCCCAAGGCATTATTTCCCAAATTCCCTGCACAACAGAACTGATACAGCCTGCAGTAAACCGGTCGCATTGATCACTAGGTGATGGGTATATCTGAAGCTGGCTCCTGTTGTGTTTTCCTTTAGCTTTTTTAAAAAATACAGTAGTAGACCTCAGGGGATGCCGTTCTGCTCCTAAATTACCCTTCCTCTTCAGCACGCACAGACCCCTTATTTTCCAGCACAGAAATATCAGTCTTGTCGGGTTTCATTATAAATTTACTCTGATGCGAGATACATCAGGGCAGGCCAGGTCATTCAAACCCCGTCGGTTCTTTTTCCGGTTTCCAAGTTAAATGTTCTCGTAGTTGCCATGGCAACACAATTTCCCCAGAGCTATAACTGTTCAGGTACATTCACTCCTAATTATGGTCGCAGTCAAGTTTCCTAATAAAATCATCCCTTATCTTCCATCAGCTCTGTCATTTCTGAAAGCCATTTCTATGAAGCAATGAAAGCTCTCTGAGAAGTTAAGATTTAAACAAGAGAAGGCTAGATCATTTTGTGTCGGGTACAAACTGCCGCGTTTGCTTTTAGTGACCTACAGCTCGCTCTTCCATGCTGAAAATGTCATCACTTTACTTATTTTCAAGGAACAGGACTTGACGAATGTGCTGTAATTCAGAGAAAATAGAGTTGATATGGCCTAATAGCAGTTTTAAATCTTATCTTTTAAAATCTTGTAATAATAAAGAAAAAAAGTCAAGTTGTTTTAGTTCTGCCCTCCTATGCCCAGCTCTGCCATCATCCTCTCCAGTTCTGGTATGAAGTATTGGTCTAAGCACTGCTCTTTCCTTTGTCCAGCAGAGGAAAATGGCGGTATTGCTCATGGTATGAAATTCAGTAGTTGGAGCGTCCTTTTGAAAATTTTACAGTAAAACCTCTGATTAATTAGTATGTGTGATAGCCTTGGAAGGGGAGTGAGCCTCATGCTCCCCATAACTGGAAGTACTAAGTACATCAGTGTTTTTTTTTCTCTGGGCCCACAGTATGGAGGGGGGGGGGGATTAAGTACCGTAAGTAGAAGCAGCTCCACAAATACGCAGAGGTTGACCGCACACCAAATTGTTAGGAAATTCAACTAACTTTGTTCTGTATGGATTTGCATAAATAAACAGGCAGGGAGCAAGATATTAAAGAGGAAGTAAACCCTTATGGGTTTTACTTCCTCTTTATTCCCCTGCAAAGTGAAAGTATACTTGGCTAGTATGCATCACATACGAGCCCATTATGTGGTACTTGCCTGCAAATGAAGCTCACGATGTCCCCTCTGGTGGAAGCATCTATCTTCGCCCCTCTTCCTCCTGGGGCCACAGACTCCTGCTCTGTGACTGGCTGTAGTCGTGTGACATAACTCCCACACATGCGTGCGGGAACCGCCAGTCACGGCACACGCTGGGGAAGAAAGGGGACGAAGGGCCGTTTCTTCACTGCACATGCGGTGATGACATTGGCATACTACAAGTTAAATATCTCCTAACCGGTGCACATTTAGGAGATATTTTCAGTACATATAGGCAAGTCTGATTATAGGCTTACCTAGATGTAAAAATGTCTCAGGGGGGTTTACAACCACTTTATGATATTTTCACCTTAACAAAAAATAATAAGTGCACTTTTTTTTTTTTGTAGGTAAAATAAAATGTGCATTTACTATTTTTTTTTTTTTTTTTTGTAGAAGCCTGGAAAGCATTGAACGTACAATCAGTAGAATGTGGGTGCAATGCAGGTCTTTTGCAGACTGTCAGTGTAAGCTGTCTGCTCATACCTTGCACAGGCAGGCAGTTACTCAGGGACTGGAAGAATCAATTGACTACTTGGAGGGCTCAACAGCTCCCTGATAGTTTGAGAATTGCAAGCCGTCGTCTGCAAAGGCTATTGGTACTGTGAATGAATGACACAGCCGGATGGTCAGAGCCCTGCACAACCGCACTATATTCAAATAGTGACAGGGGAGATGGGAGGGTGATCTGGGAGTCGCTGCAGGAGCAAGAACATGTTGCATGTTCCATCCTAAATATGGGTGGAACATATAATGTGTTCCCAAAGGCAAACGTATCCTTTAACGTGTTAAACACAACGTGCACTGTGATTTTACTCTCTGCCTGTTTTAGTTCTGATGTCTGCTATGTTTTTTTCATAATGGATTTACATCAATAAAGTTTGTTGGATTTCTTGTAATTTTGCAGTGTGGCCAACCTCTGTGCATATTTGCCATAAACTGCCAGCTCTCACTGTTCATTTCACTGCTATAATAATCCTGTCCAGTCATATTACTTGGTTTGCTCTCCTCTGAAATAACCATTTCTCTTATTCCAGGTTATGCATATGTTCAAAGGATGTCGAAGGGAAGACACATCTCCTCATATTTACGGAGTGGCCCAAGCTGCATACTGGAATATGCTCATGACCCGCCAGGACCAGTCAATTGTCCTACTGGGAAGTAGTGGTTCTGGCAAGACCACAAGCTGTCAGCACCTTATCCAATATCTGGCTACTGTGTCCGGCAGCACAGGAAAGATTCTGTCAGGTATTGCATAACTAGTAGATATATGTAATGTTCCTTGCTCTCATTGGGTATAATTGTTTCAGCATTAAAAAAGAGCTAAACATAGTTACATAGTTAGGCAGGTTGAAAAAAAAATTCTATTACACCAAATGAATGACATATAGGGGTTAGTTTACTAAAATTGGAGTGTGAAAAATCTGGTGCAGCTCTGTATAGAAATCAGTCGGCTTCCATTTTTTTGGGTCAAAGCTTAATTGAACAAGTTGAAGTTAGAAGTTGATTGGCTACCATGCACAGCTGCAACTGATTTTGTACTCGCCAGTTTTAAACACTTATGCCTCGTACACACAATCAGATCATCGGATGATAAAATTCGCTTTAGGATTGATCGCACGATAGTCTGATCTTTAGTACACAGCTTTCGACAGCCGATCAGAACAGTTTGTCCAACAATATCTGAAGGGACAAACACGAAAACTTTGCTCGGACACTAGCCCAGCGAAGGTCAATTGTTTAATCAGTACAGTATGAGTCCGCTAAAAATCGGTAGACAAACACCACGCATGTTTGGAAACATGAAAATGACCCGGAAGGAGATGGGAGAACGTAAACCAAAAGGCGTGGCAGATACAGGGGTCACACATATTTTACATAATTTCCAATACGTAGCTACACAAACAGGAAGGTTTTCCAGAATCGTATGAAAAAAATTGTTCATTTTGTAGAGCGCAAAATAGACTGTTAAATTCGATATAAGTATTATGCAACAAAATGCGAACGATAAGTCGTATGATTATCTGATCGTGTGTACGAGGCATTAGGCCCCTTTCACATGGGTGCCTTTGTCTTGCGAATCTCGCTTGCTCAGCGAGGGATTGCTTCGCTGATCCCCGATGAGCAGGCGGATGATAGGTCCTGTCTGCTCAACTGTGCAGAGAGGAAACGGACACAGTCTTGCTCTCCTACTGACTGTCTGTTTTCATCTGATCCGCCAGACAGATGGAAAATAGGACCAAAATCCGTCTGGATTTTGCAGGCAAAATCCGATCGGGTTGCAGCGGGTGTCAGTGGACGTGTGTCCGCTGACATCCACAGCTCCATAGCAGAGACTGCAAGGTCCAATCAGGTTCACCTGAAAAACTGACAAGTGGACCTGATCGGAGAGCCCATGTGAAAGGTGTGCTAAAGCTCTGTTTATCCTAAACTGTCATTTTTTACCCCATAAATTACAAAATGGTTTACAAAGAACATTTTTTTCCCCTCATTTGAATCTCGGAACTGCTGCTTTCCTCAAGCTTCCATCATGTACTTGTCTACATGCACTCATTCCAGCATTCACTATATACAGTATGATTGGATTGGCTTCTTAATAGTGTCAACAGTGTACCATTTCTATGCAGTGTGTTGGTATGGTCATATATAGTCTCAAAAAAGACTGAATGTAAGACTTCAATACAGAAGCACCATAAGGAAACTGATGTCGCCCCATAAAAGGAAGTGCTTCAATAAAGAACTTTATGACAGGAGTCATTTTATTGAAATCTGCTGATTTAAAACAGTAGAAAACATTTAAAAAAACACATTGCTGTGTTAAAGCTTAGTTTTGAAGAAAAGTCAAACTGTACAAAAAATCCCCATACCGTACCCCCCCCCCCCCCCCCCATCTCTACTGCCGAGCCTGTATTAAAAAAAAATAGAATCTGTAGAATTACCTATTTTTAGTCCATTACAGTCTGATCATGTAAACCCGCAGCTCTGGCTCCCCTGTGTCAGTGAGCGGCTGCTGCAAGGGACAAGAGGGTTTGCTCCCTTACAAAGAGCTTCAGGATCACGTGACCTGACTGGAGTGGATTAAAAATAGATCATTTATACAGGATAGGTAGAGGAAAGGAATGGTTTTAAGAATAATTGTATTTAGGCTTTTCTTCCACGTTTAAAGCTTTAGATTTTAGTGATTTGGTTTAGTTTACTTACGTTTATTGTAAGTATGATGAACGTTATTCAGTAAAGAGTGAATTTTACATTGAATTTTGTATAGTATAAAAGCACACTGTAGTCAAAAATTAAGGTTAAAATGTAAGCTGACTCAGAAGAACCAAGCTTCCCCCCCACCCCATCAAATCTTCAAGCTGGTATTCTTTTATCTCTAAACATCAGCCTGTGAAAATGCAGGTGAAGTGTTCTGTGATTACGAGCACAATTGGAGACTTCTCTCCAGTAGGAACACACAATAGTATTCTATTTTCTTGTACACTCTTTTGAGCTTGCAGTATATCTCCTAACCACTAGGTGGCACTATTTTATTATAAGTGTGGCAATACTATAACAGTTCTAACTATAGTACAAAGATTTTATTTTTTTTCCAGCAAGGGCTTTTAGATTTGACAATGTAATGCTCTATATGCTTTACTTGTAATCTGTAGTCTTTTTTTTTTTTTTTTAGATTAAAATCTTAGATCAGCATAATGTAAATGTCAATTTTATCAATTTGCGTTAAGACTTGCAAAACCTTTCTGTGCATAGTTTGAAAGTCTATATAAACATGGGAACAGTCATACTGTGTTTGCTAAGTACATATGCAGGCTCTGTTACGGTTATGATTTCTTTATCTTCTTTTAAGTCTACCAGACTGGGCCTGTGTGAGTGAAAATAATAGACTTTCTTGCCGTTTATAATGATGTGAATTATAGTGAATGTATTGAAGTTGAGCTCAACGTGAAGACCTGATCATATGTGAGGAAAGTGAAAAAACAGGATTTTGGCTGGCATGTGATTTGGTATTCAGAGCAAACACTGCTTCACTTAATTCACTAAAATAACTTTGCACAGTAAATAGCTTCTACACCTTTAGTAAATTAAACCCATCTTTTCTAGTAGTCATGTAGAAGAATCCTCTCTAGTAGTCCCTGACCTGCTGTTTTATTGCTGCCTTTTGACTGGTATAGAATCTAAAGCCTAGTACACACTAGGAGTTTTTTTTTTTTTTTCAACCCAGTGAGTTGAATGAAAAAAAACCCCCAAAAAACTGTCAGCTCCGGTCGGAGACGCTGTACTAACTATGCAAAGTTAGTACAGCGATCTCCCCCACAGAGCTGCTTTTTTGACAGGGGGACAGCTCTCCCACCAGAACAGTCTGATCAGCGATCTCTGCCATTGGCCATTGGGGGTCGGCTGCTGGTTCTTCAGCATGCTCATCTGACAGAAGCTGGCCAAACAGACCTTTTTGTTTTTTTATACAGGCCAATGTCTCCCTACATTCGGCCCTTGTGCACCAGGCTTTACATTATGCAATATGCTGCACCCTGCAAGGTCAGGCTGTATGCTCACCTTTGCACTTTATTTGTTTGTACTGTTTGTGAATTGGTGAGGGGGGCGCACTGGATACCTTTGCTGAGATTGTGCTTTTACTGGGTGTTCAGTGTACCTCTATAACTTTTAAGGAAGGGTTGACTCCCTCCAGGCATACGTACACTTACTCTATCCATTATTATATACGTGCCCCTTTTTGACCCTCAAAATTTATGGAGTCAGGACTGTAGTACACTGGGGGGCCATGAAATGGCTCTGCAAATTACGCATATATTTGTAAATGTGTGCAAACGAAATCCCTTGTTTTAATGAGAACTGTAAGGCTTAATGTACACTTAAAGGTCCACCCTAACGAAAAAAAAATAATCACAAAAATGCTCCAAAAAATAAATAAATAAATAAAATAAATTGAAGAAAAAGGCAGCTAGGCAGAACATCCTAATCTGCCACTTCCTACTCCGTGGTGATGTTCATTCTTCTCCTCCTCGCGTTGTCTTCTGGGGAATGGGGCGCACTGTGTTCTGGGAATTGTGTGTATTCCAGAACACAGCCGGCCATTCACAACAAGCAGTGCAACTCGGGGATGCGCAGTAGGAAACGGGCAGTGAAACTGCAAGGCTCCACTGCCTGTTTCTCTTAGTTAGGATGGCAGGAACGACACCCGATCCGATGAATGGATCAGCCTTGGAGGGGCGACATCAAGGGTTCTACGGACAGGTAAGTGCCTTTATTAAAAGTCAGTAGCTACAGTGTTTATAGTTGCTGACTTTTTTTTTTTTTTAAACAGCCGAACCTCCACTTTAACTTGACAGATAGTTACAGACGTTTTTACAGACATTTTGCCGCTTTTTTTTTCAAACTAGCCAAAAATGAAAAACACCTGTAAATGAAACATGGTTAAAAGTAAGTTACCGTGTTTAGCCGTGTTTAGAAGCGTTTGGTACTTGAAATGCCTCTAAACTCAGCGCCTGAACTTTTTGCTTTCCAAAAAGGGCCTCTAAACTCAACTGCCTAAAAACATCCGTTTACCAGCAGCAGTGTACATGAGGCCTTAGACAGGACAGTTCGGTTTGTTGCAGGCTGGTTGGTAAGGGAGCTGGGAATTTTTCTTTGTTGTCTTTTGACGTCCAATATCATTCTCACCTAGGCGAGGAAGGAGGAAGTGCTGCAGCGTGGCACAAAATAAAGTAGTAAACATTGCTAATACTAGGGGGAACATTATCCAATTGTGAAAGAGGAAGGAGATGAAACAAGGAAAATAAAAATGTGTTAATGTTTGAAGATCTGCTTTAAGTCACCTTAGAAAGCTGCTATGCAATGGGGAATCTTTCCTGGTAAATCTAAGCACTGTGTTCTTGACTTTGTTTTTACAGCTGAGAAGTGGCAAGCCGTGTACACGATCTTGGAGGCTTTCGGCAACAGCAGTACCAACTTGAACGGAAATGCCACGCGCTTTTCACAGATCATTTCTCTTGACTTTGACCAGGCTGGACAGGTGGCATCTGCTTCCATACAGGTGAGAGGAAATGCTCAAATATACGTCTGGGTGCCTCAGGTTGCCATTGAGAGCTTATAAGACCTACAAGTAAGCGTGGAAAATGTGTTTAGGTTTGTAAGCCGGTGTGGTGTGTGATTTTAGCCTTCAGCATGGAAAGGATTAACATTGGATACTAAGTAGCTTTTCATAAGTGCACAAGACTGTGAATTAATTTCCTACAAGAAAACAAATTTCACCAGCTTACAACTGCAAGGATGTTGCTGGTTTATCGAGAATGAAATTAACCCATTTCCACCTGCTCAGATATCCTTAAGGAAGACCAGCAATTTTGCACTTTTCAAAAAAAAGTGGGGTGCAGGGCTTTTGAATTTCCTTTATTTAGAGAAGATAAGATGGGGTGATCCATTAGTAATTGCTCTGAGGAAGGGAGCCAGCCCCCTAAAATCTCTGTAATCCCATGAGGTTGAAGGGCAGACTTCAGGACTCCTTTGTGGTTTGTGAGTATAATTTCTATATTTTTATATTTTAATAAAGTGCTGGAGATAATGCTCTAGGCATTTGCTCCTTTGTCCTTTGTTTATACAGTCCAGAATTCCCTGATTGGAGGAGGGCTGCATCGCTATCACCATCCAGTCCAAGTTGCACAGTGTTCATGACATTAAGGCAATTTTCCTTGTGAATTCTGAGTGCTGAAGTTCATATTGGTCTTTTTTTTGCCTAACTGTCTTTGTCCATTTGCAAATGGTGGCTGTTCACACCAGCCTTTGAATATTTCAGCATCTTCTTTTGTAGATCTAATAAAAATCTATTTTGAAGCTTAAAGACCTAATGACTAGTTCAGAGATCTCGCGAATAGAGGCCCCAAGAGATTAGAAATATCCGAGGGTGTAACTCTGCAGCACCTTCCTAAAGTTCAGTTTTGGGTAGACTATTTAAAGTGGACCTTCAGTATTTTTTTTCAACTTTCCATCTATTAAATCTTCTGCCCTTGTTGTTTTAACTTTGGATAGCAAAACATTTTGTTTCTGACAATAAATACCTTTATACAGCCCACTTCCTGTTTGTCTGGTAAAAAGTCTAGGCTTATGACATCATGCACAGCTCTCTCTCACTCTTGTGAAGGTTTGCCATGAAAGGAAGGGGGGCTGAGTCATAAGAGGGCCAATGCGAGATGGAGAGCTGGAGGTGTCCCTCTGTGTCTCTTTGTAAATCCAGGAAGTGAACAGGCAGCAGCTTCAGCTGCCCACAGTTAAAATGGATTCAGCCAGACTTGTTGGAGGGAGATTTCTGCAGCATATTGGACAAGCACAGGATCACAGTATATATAAAATTAATATGCAAAGTGGTTGGAGGGATGCTTCAGAATGGCAAAGATGATTTTATTACAAATTATGTGAGTGGACTGCAATTTCGTCTTTAAGTGACGCATGCAGTTTGGAGGATGTGGCTCCACTGATCCTGGCTTACTTTATGTGCAAGAAGCTGTCTTTTAATGAAGTAGTCTGCCTCATGGTAATCATTTACCCATCATTAGTTGTATGTGGAAGGTTCTCTATAACGGCGCTGCTCTGATAAGATGCAGATGTGTAGTGTACATGCCATTATTGTTTAATATTGTAGAACAGACCACACTCAAATTCTTCAGTGAACTGCAAGCTACCTTGACCTTCACGCTCACTGTGCTTAGGTCAAGACTTCTAAGCCATATGTATGGCAATATTTTGTGTTTGTCAAAATGTCGCCCTTTTCCGGGTTGCGTGTTAGAAGATGGCTCTGTAAGCTGCTGCATCTGCATTGGGTGAGAAGTATCTTGTTGTACAGGAGTCGCAATGTCACATCTGACAAAAGGCACACATGTTCTAATGATACTAGTGCAAACAAACACCACAGTGTTACCTTTGAACATCTTATTCCGAGCAATAGCTGGCAGTAGTTTGTACAAATGTCTGTAACAAAAACAAAACAAAAAAACGGCTTATTCATTTGGAAAATAAAATGAGCATATATATATATATATATATATATATATATATATATATATATATATATATATATATATATATATATATATATATATATATATAATATTTTTTTTTTTTTTTTTTTTTTTTTTTGAGAACTGAAAGTATGTTGTTTGTTGTCTTGATTTGTTGTCCTCACTTTATTTTTTTTTGTCTAATTTTGGGTTTCAGACGATGCTTTTGGAGAAACTCAGAGTGGCCAGACGTCCAGAAAATGAAGCTTCCTTCAATAGTTTCTACTACCTCTTGGCTGGAGCCGACAGTACTCTTCGGTACGTGAATGAAACAATAACTGTGTGCGGCTGTTCTGTTTAGTCTGCTTATTTTCAAAATGATTCATGAGGCAGATATTTGTTATTTGTGGAGTTTGTGTTTTTTTTTGTTTTTGTTTTTTATCACAGCCACTTTTTTTTATGTTAATGCATACTTCTAAAGCATCAGCATATTTTGCAGCACTGTGTGCGGGTAACACACACTGATCATCGTCCACAAAGTACTCATGAAGACTGACCTCTGGGTTCTGTTGATTACGGCTACCATTGTTCTTTACATTGTTCTTAAATAAAAATATGTGCCCCCCTCCTCTTCAAATAACATTAAGAAGCAATGAATGCTGCTAGAACAAAACATATGAAACAGGGTTCAGGAGGAATTTAAACCAGTTTTTGAGGGCCATCTTTCAGTACCAACACGGATCTTGGGCATGCATGTAATAGATTGATAAATGGACAAATCAGAATTCATTCTCTCTATACTTGGTAAGGCTGATGCCACTGGATCAGTATAACTGCTAGTTGGCTAACATTTTCAAACGTAAGTCAGTAGTGGCAAGCTTTGATGATAATGATGATTTATCTTTATTTTTTTTATTACATAAGAATATTGTATATTTACCACTTGAAGCCATCAGGTGGCAAGCTGTAAACTAGTTTGTTCAATGCATTCTACGCTTGTCCTGTGACAGAGACCAATAAAGTAAAAAGATCCGATTACACCCCTACCAGTGACTGTATAGCATGAGTCTGTCTGACGGGGGATAAACTAGATTCCTTAGGGTAGGCATTTGCACTACTGGTTGTTGGTCCAGAATGGAACATGTATGACCATTTGGAAAAATCTAAACACAGGGTGCTTCCAAATATTTTATTTTTATTCTATTATAGTACTTTAGGTAATCGTAATAACTTTCAACAATAAATGAATGAAAAACTTACCAATACTTTTATTAATTCACTTATTTTATAAGCTGTAGTCTTTTGTTTGCCTTTACAATCATTTTGTGTATTTGGTAAACCATCAAGCAGTTTTCATTGGGTGCATACAGCTTATGTACATAACTTTGACAACTGACATAATTGATTTCACTAGATACTAAGATTCATTCCTTGTTTGCCGTGACAATCCGTATAGATTTTTGTTTTTTCCTTGCCTAACATAACAAAATCAGTTTCTGATCCATGTCCTATTGTGGTCCCAATTAATTCAGAAGTACATTATTATTTTTTTTTCATTCTTGTCGGCATCTAAAGCAATACAGATGATTGTTATTCCAGCTGGCTTTTTATCTAGCCCTATTTGTCATATTTTAAACAATCTCTGTTACGTAAGACATTTTGCAGGCTACATACTCTTCCCACATTTCTATTTATGTCTACTGAGCCCCAATGCATCTGTGGCCCAGAAGAGTTTTGGCTACCCTACCACACACACTACCTTGTGATAATATTATATATAATAAACATATAGTGAAGATGATTTGAGTTTGAAGAGGAAAGAGACAAATTTCTTCTGACTATACTGGGCCTGGTAGTAACTGCTGGCTATTCACCTTATACTACCAGGTGCTAAATTGATGGTAGAAGTGCCATTTCTATAACTTGTTTAGTATGCCATTCTTATCATATAATTAGACACCAGGTTATATTAATTATCAGGATGACCACTATTTGTCAGAGTATGCAGCACCAGAGCTAATGAAAGAGAGGTATATTGCTGTCTAGAGAAGTCAGAAGACTCTTTGAAGTTCCAATAAAATTATCTAGCCTCTTCTTTCTTCATAATTTGTATAAGGGCAATGGGAACTTTGTGGATTAACAAACACAACAATCACTGTCATTCATTGAAGAGCGTGTCCTGCTTCTAATTTGTATTATTAAAATCGAGTGATGTAATTACGGGCTATTGGGTTGGAGTTGTTTGAAAGTGTGCATGATCATGTATATGCTTAGCGTAGCATGAAAGCTCAATAAGATCCTGGTAATCGGGGTAGTTGGTGTGTTATTGGGGTAGTTGGTGTGTAATCCAGGTTCCAGGTAGTTGCAGTGTTCCAGGTGGTTATGTTATGTTAAGTGTTATTAAGCTGAATATTTTATCCTTTTACAGGACAGAGCTTCACCTCAATCACTTGGCAGAAAACAACGTGTTTGGTATTACCCTCGCTTCCAAGGTAGGTAGTGACCAGGACAGACACATTTGCTATTGTGACCCTCATAAAAGCAGTGATTCTCAACCTTTTTTGGGTCACAGACCCCTTTAAGAATTTGATAAAAAGTATGGACCCCCTCCCCAATAATTTTCACATAAACGCAACATGGCATGCAATGAATATACTGCATGTACTTTATTTTATTGAAATTTGATTGCCTATAGTACTTACACAAAGTGTGAATAAAGTAAGACATTGTAACAAAAAAATTCACTGCATTTCATGCAAAAAGTGATTGCCACTCATTGTATTATAATCAACTTAAATTTAGCAAAAAAAATTAATTCTGCTCAAACCTACTTCTACTACCACTACTAGAAAATTAGACTTTGCTCTTGCCATTATGGAGTGGCTCAAGATGGTGGTTGTGTAGAGAATGATGGTTAACAGCCAACTATGGGTCAAGATGCTTGGTGGTCAGTGTTAAAGGCAGTGGCAGGGTGCGTTTTCTTTAAAGTGGATGTAAACCTGATTCATGAAAATTGACCTAGGCACATATATCTGCAGTGTTTTCTTATCTCTCTCCAAAGCCCAAAGTCCTGTGTGTTTCTGCTAATCCATTCTTCTGTTATGAGTATGATAACTTCTGACAAGTTCTCCAACTACCAAGATAAAACCAGCTTGAAATTTGTGTTGGGGAGGTTGATGTAATTAGATTAGCAGAGAGCTGGTCTATTTACAGCACATTCCTTCCTTCCTCCACCTATTTGGAGGGTGGATGTGTGCCTTTCTTCCAATCAGCTGTCACACAGTGTATGCCGAGAATCCACACCCAGTGCTGAACAGGAAGAGAAAATGTATAACACGATTTGCACTTTCTAAAGAATGAAGCAAGCTGAAGACAGCAGATATACATGTAAAACTTATATAGGAGGATTTGTTTCATCCCCGTGTATCATCTGATGCTGTTTACTTCACTGGGTATATGTGAGGGTTTACATCCACTTTAATTTCTTTCAATGGGAAACCATTAATTAGGACAAGGGCTGTATAGTGAATGTAAAAGTTATTTTTCTGACCCTCACAGACCCCCTGAAACCCATCCATAGGCAACTTAGGGCAGTGGCTGTCAACTTAGGAGCTAGGCCTCAAATGCAGCCTCTGACATCACCAAAAGGCCACACATATGAATATTGTAATGCTTGAGAGGACTGCCAGAAACTACAGAGTGGGGATATGCTACATTGTTGCCTGGGGATATGCTGTAAAAGACAATATGAAACTAGTAACATGAGACTAGTGGAGAGCAATGCTATTACCCTAATCCATGTTCACAATACAACCTGCTGATGTCCGAGGGCCACACATCATATACCAGAAGGCTGCATGTAGCCTTTGGACCTCAGGTTAGGCACCAGGGACTTAAGGGGACTATGGACCCCAGGTTAAAAACCCTGCCTAAAGAAACGCTACACATTTATTTATTTTTTTACATCCATCATTCTTAAACATAAAGTATACCACGGCTCTAAGAGAGTTTAGTTACAGAAAGTGAAAAAAAACACAATGTGTCCTGTTTACTGTTATCACCGAAAGTGAAGGTTAAAGAGGAAGTAAACCCTGAAGGGTTTTACCTCCTCTCTTTTTCCCTGCAAAGTAAAAGCATAATGTGCTAGTATGCATCGCATACTAGCACATTATGTGACACTTACCTGCAAACAAAGCCCACTGCAGGCAGCATCCATGTTTGCGGATGCCGTCTCTGTGACTGGCCAGAGCTGCATGATGTCATTCCCGCATGTCATTCATGTGCGCAGGAGCCGTCAGTCGCGGGGCTGTTTCTTCACAGCGCATGCGCCGATGACATCATCGGCGCAGTAGAAAGTAAATATCTCCTAAACAGAGCACGTTTTGGAGATATTGACAGTCCCTATAGGTAAGCCTTATTATAGGCTTACCTATAGGTACAACTTGCAAATGGAGGTTTACAGCCTCTTTTTAAAGAAAATCCAAAATAGAGTTGACACCAGAACAGAAATAAAGGGGAAGGCTTCCAATAGGACAATAGTTCTGGTGACAACCAAGGTTTTCCTCACTTTGGAGTGATTTCCTTTCGCCTCCTATTGTGACTATAGGACAGGAAGCAAAATCTCCCCAAATGGACAAAAAAAAAAAAAGTGTTATAAAACTTCCACTTTTAGTATTGCATTACCTATATTGATACTGTTTATTGTTTGCATATATCTAAGATGCAGTCTTTAGTTGAGCTTTTAATAACTAAAAATTAATATTTACTCATAAACACTGTCCATATTGTCTTAAGGCTGAAGACAAGCAGAAGTCAGCACAGTTATTCAGCAAACTACAGGCCGCTATGAAGATCCTGGGAATCTCTGGTGATGAGCAAAAGGCCTGCTGGTTAATTCTTGGAGCCATTTACCATCTAGGGGCAGCTGGAGCCACCAAAGGTACATTATGATTTTCCTGGTAGAGGAAAGAATAAGCATTCAAATCATTCTTCTTATAACATTAGACACATGTTTAGTTACGTTTATATTTTTTGAAAAAAATGCCAAGACTTGCCATTTATTACAATTTGAATATAATACTTGGAATCGCACAGTCTTAACCCTCTAAGCTAGTTGTGTGCGGTCATTCATTTGGTTGTTTTTCATAGAGCACACATGGTGGCCCAGTGTTAGGCTCCTTCTTGATATATGGGCTGCTGAAGGAGCGTTAGGCCCCTTTCACATGGGCACCTTTGTGCAACGGAGAGTGCAAATTCAGTGCAGCTGTGCATGGTGACCAGGCAGCAGCCAACTTCAGCTTGTTCAATCAAGCTTTGACAAAAAAAACTAAAATCTTGAAGCTGATGGTTTTTATGTAGAACTGCTCCAGATTTTGCGCTCTCCAGTTTTAGTAAATCAACCCCCTTTGTCTGTGCTATTGGCAGACAAAAGAACAAACAGACTGATGCTTCTGTAGATGCTGAGAGGTAGGGCTGCATTATTATAACCATCCTAAAATGGAGATGTAAATTGTAAATGCTCATTGGTGACCAGTTTTGTTTGTTATTTTGTAACCACATATCAAAGAGAATTAAAGATCCACAGTTTGATCATCTGCCTCCCACAAGGAGGAATGGTAAACATAAATCCCAGATGTCTAATTTTATTTTAATTACTTTTTTATACCTACGTTGTGTAATTTCTTGCATGTTTTGCACAGCAGAAATAGCTGTTTTAGATTGAGTTCCCTGACTGTGATGTGTAACTAATACATTATGGTTAGTGACAATAATAATGACCTGAACTTTAATTCCTGTGTAACCTTGCCTTCCCCCGAAGTCTCAGATGTAGATGCTCTGGGTAATTCAGTTTGGTTATTGATGAGTTGTGTTTTGTACTTTACCTGTGTGCATTTCTTCTTTGTCATCCAGCAAGAGATCCCACTTTGTAGCGTTTCACTCACTGCTCTGCATAGCATGGAGCATGTCAGATTCCCATCCTTCACTGGGCCCAGACACCGAGTATGGCTTTCCAACCACTCAGCTGCATCAATGAGCCATATTTTTCTGCAGACACAATGCTAACTCTTACAAATGGCTCTGTACAAAGATGCTTTTGTCCATGGCAGACTATTTCTATTGCTTGAACTGTAATAACAGCAACGCTAGAATTCACAATTTGTACATCAGACAAGTTCTTTGGACTCCTAAGTCTTGAGGCAATTTCTTAAACTTCATTATTTGTGGAGAATGCAGCCAGGACTTTGAGTACTTAAAACGTTGTCCACCAATACAAAGTCATCTTCATTAATGATTCTTTAACACAGTTTGGCAGGGAGCACTTTGATTCAACTGTTCCTTGGCATGAATACCCATCATACAGTATTTCGGTTAGGATGCTGTGGGTTTCTAGGCCACCAGATGGCAGTCTGAGCCAAATGTTGTACATTCGGAAAATACACTGTACCTGCCTGTACAAATTTCAGACACACTCTATGATGTGTGATAACATGTGGAAGACATGTAAATAGAAAACTGGTAATGACTTGATCAATGTGGTCATGATTCCCTATTGCTCAGGATAGAGAAACTTTTACTGAGACTTAATTTGTACATTTGCAAATTGCTTTTTAACTGCGCATGGCAGAGGTGTTTTTTTAAATCTTTTATTGCAAGTCCAATGTGTGAGTGTGCCAAGTAGTCTACATAAAGTGGCAGCTGAATTCAGAACTGAGACAGTTCTGCTTTCTGGTAAAATACTAGTTTTCTAGGTGATGTAATATCTCACAAAACTGCCTAACCAAATGAGGCTCATTACTGTCTCCCAAGCTAAGAAGGGACAGATCCTGCATTGTTCCTACGTCTAGAGCAGTGGTCTCCAAACTGCGGCTCTATGCTTGCCTTTATCTGGCCCTTGAGGCATTATTCCTGGAAACAAAACAATAAGCAGCTCCAGGTGAGTGTAATTTCCAAATAGACTGGGTGTTAGCCCCCCACTAGTATCAGTGAAGGCAGAATACAAACTAGGAAACGGCTGCACTCCAACCTGCAATACTTGACTGTGTCCTGTTGTCAGTTTTTTGCACTTTATGGAATAAAAACCTTTTTGGACTGGTATTAGAGTGTAGCCGTTTCCTATATTCCTGTCATTGACACCAACCATGGGGCAGTATTTATTCCCCTGACCTCAACGATGGGGCGTAATTCCTTCCACTGATAATAAAAATGGGGCGCTATTCCTCCCACTGACATCAACTAATCCCCCCTCCCCCCCAATACCAGAGATCGGGCATTGCATTTACTCCCATTGGGCACAGTCCGACCCCTAAAGTCTGAAGTACGGTAAACTGGCTCTTTCTTTAGAAAGTTTGGAGACCCCTGGTCTAGGGATAATCAGGAAGTGTGTGCAATGGATTTGGGTATTTAGTGATCACCAAGAACATGGTCAGATCTCCTCTTTTGTTCATAATCAATGGGAAATCTGCCAATGTGTGATCTGCTTTACACTTTGAGTGAATTAAAGGATATCTATCGCCAAAGTTTGTGATGGAGTGAGGAAAGGTTAGAACCCTTTTCAGGTTTTTCTGCTAAGCAGGGCACTCCCAGGGCTCCATACTTTAAATATTCATCTTTTTAGAAAAAAAAAGAAAAGGTGAACTAAGGCACCACAGCTTTAAAGCTCCTAGCACCTCCAGGGGTTCAAATCCTTCTCCACTCCATCCTAGAAAAAAAATTAATATAGATACGCTTTATTCAAGATTTCTGTCTTAGTAGCACTGTTTCTTATTGCATGTGTGTATTCACTCCATTTTGTGACAACATGACCTTGCATGGTTTTATGACTCTTACTTGCCTGATTGAAATACAAGGCTTTTCCACTAGCATCCTCATTGCACAGAATTGAAAACATTATGTGTTACAAGGACAAACGTAAGGTAATCGTAATAAAAGTCTAGCTTGAGACTTGGAATAGTACTAGTGATAGTACACTGTACGCATTACTGCATGAATTGCCTTCTATCCCTGTGTGTGTAATGTGCTGATCATAGGTGCTGCTTTTATACTTAAAATATCCAGAAATACCCCACTCCAAGAACTCTTTTATATAAACTGAGATTCCCCCCTAAACCTTTAACACCCCTCTCTGAATTGCTCAGCTGTATTATTGTTGGAGAGTAGCACTTCTCTTCATTTATTAAAGAATACAGTGGAGATCCTGAATCTCTTACCATTGGGTTTTAGTGCCAACTTCAGGAGTAGGACATGGGGCACAAAAACATATACACAGCCTAATGGTGGATCCTACTGGTCGCCAAAACTCACAAATGCTGCAGGTAGCTTAATTTTATGCCTAGAGTAAACTTCTTTTAGGTTTTTTTATATATTTTTTTTAAGATATAAACCGTTTATCTAAAAGTAACTGTGATTTGGCTTTTTTTTTTTAATAACCTACTTGCTTTTTCCTAATTCAATTATGTACTATTCAGGCTCAAATATTATTTACCTAATGGATATATGTGTGTTCAACGTTCCAACACACTAAATGCTGAAATAAATTCCCTAGCTGCAGGGAGGGTTTTTTCGGTATGTACATCAGCTTTATGATGATGAAGGGCTATTCATTGTCCATGACACCCCAGCACATATACTCATACTCATCTGTGATGCACAAGCAGTGCAACGGACCCCTGACACATGGTAATTATTACGCAGCATTGTGGTGCGCTGTGTTGGAAAATATGGTGCATGTCCGATTCTCATGCTTTAGCAGCAATGGAATGAACAGTTCTGATTGGACCCTAACTACTATTATATTGAACTATCCTTTTTCTTTTTCTGTGGTCACAAAAACACAATTTACTGACAAAATCATCCAGAAAGTTTGCTGTAATGGAAGCCAAATCCCCATAATCTCAACTATCACAGAGATACTTATGTAAACGGGAATCTTTTATAGATGGTATCAAAGGGATTATTTAGAAGTGCTTTATTTACTTTTCATTAGAGGAAACCATGTTGAAGGGATATGGTGTTCAATTAAATTACTGCTGCCTATTACAGCAAATAATTTTACACTGGACCTTGTACACCTTAAGAAAAAAAAAAGCTAATTTCATCGTACTACTACTTTCAATTTAAACTCCTCATTGAAGGGGTCTTTCAGCTATCCGCAGTAAAATATAAGGATGTTTTTGACTATGGATGGCTCTTGTTAACATACACAATCTAAGTGAAACAGGGTCAAGCCCCCCCCCCCCCCCCTCTCTAAAATATACAGTTTATTGATGATTTAAAAAAAAAAAAAAAAAGGTAAGATTGGGGTTATTCTTCTTATTCAGTAAGAATCTCAGTGGCTAAAAGGTTGAAAAGAAATCCAAGCATGCAATCGCTTTTTTCCCTGCAGTGTTTTCCTTCTGTAATGCTCTAATTTGGCAGCACCTGTGGTCGGCATGTTGTAGTAACACGCAGAGTCCTGACCTGCACAGCCTGCTCCAGCAACCTGTTCACTGTCCCCCTTCTATACCTGCCTTTTCTTCTCATTGAAGAACTACTGCACATTTGTGTCTGTCTGTTTTCTAACCAAGTGTTTTTATTTGCATGTTGCATGCTGCTCCGTTGCAATACAGAAGCAGATGAAGGTAAAGAAAGTGTTTTTATCTTTATTGCTTTCATATACTGCCAAGTGATTGTGTCTGTTCTGTCCTGTTTTGATGATCACAATCCGTGTCTGAGCGCAAAAGATGTTTAGTTGACTCATATTGAGCTGATGCTGTGAGTTTATCTGGGAGATCTGGGCTGATTTACAAAAGGAAAAAAAAACTTAAGATGGGAAAAGTAGAACTGTTGCTTTGTGAACAGTCACATTCCAGCTGTTATTTGTCTTTTGCAAAGTAGACAATGTACTTTATCCTGTAATTTGTGGCAATGGACATTGCTTCCATCACCGTATTGCAGTTACAGTTTTTTAGTTTGAATAGGGTGAGGAAAGATTAGAACTCCTGTCTGGTTTTGAATGGTATTTGGGGCTCTGGTAGAAACATTTACCCCCATTTCCTGTCCTGACAATGGATTTACCAGTCAGAAAGTAATGCAAATATGCAGCAAGGGCACAGAGAGTAATAAAAAAAAAAAAAAAAGTGTCAGGTTCTAACCTTTCCCACTGGATATATACACCAATCAATATATATATTATGACAGTTTTTTTTTTATGTTATTTATTTCCCCGGGGGGGGGAATAAAGCTGTGCATATAGCTGTGTGATCTTTCCGTTTTATGAATGATGATCGGTGCTGTGGGTTGTGTCATACTGGCACTGACCTGACATTGCTGATCGTTATTATAAAAGTGACAGATCACACAGTGCCGCATCGGCTGGGCTGTATATGTGTAAAAATAGCCATTAATAATAGATGCACACAGCCACAACACTGAGTGATCTGTCACTATTATGAAGTAGTGATCAGTGCTACTTTTTCATTCATAATTGTATAAGATCACTCAGAGCTTCAGCTCCACTGTGGCTGCTTATATACATACAGTTCTTAGGCAGGTACTTTACACAGAGCCACAGCTCTGAGGGATCTTTTACTATCATGAAGGAACAAGTGGTGTTCAGATAATAGTGACAGATCAGTCAGCTTAAGCTAGGTGCACACGGGCTGAAAATTGGTTGAAAACAGTTGGTTTGGCTGTTATTGGCTGACTTTTTGTTTGTATGTACAGCTCCTCATCCAAAAGAACCTGGTCTCACGGCCGGCTTCTGCCAAATGAACATGCTGGAAAATCAGCATCCAATCAGTTTTTGCAGCCAATGGCAGTCCCCTGTCAGAACACAACAGCTTAATGTGGAGATCGCCATATTAACATCAGATTTCTTAGACCCCTTTCACACCAAGGGCGTATTGCAGGCGCTATAGTGTTGAAAATAGTGCCTGCAATCCTCCATCAAACTGCTGCTCCATTGTCTCCAGTGTGAAAGCCCGAGGGCTTTCACACTGGAGCGTTGCGCCGGCAGAATGTCAGGAAATGTCCTGCCAGCAGCTTAGTTGGATCAGTGTGTTTACCGCTCCTCCACTGCTGCTCCCCATTGAAATCAATGGAGCAGCGCGGCTATACCACCGGCAAAACGCCGCTATTGTGAGAGGTTTTAACCCTTTCTCGGCCACTAGTGGGGGTTAAAAGCGCCCTGCTAGCAGCTGAAATGCACCGCAAATCCGACGGCCCTAGCGGCTCAGTATGAAAGCTGTCTTAGTGTAGCGCTCTGTACTTTTTTTTTTTTACATTCAGCCCTCTACTTGGCATTATAAAGGGAATGAAAGTCTATGCTGGCTTTATTCCCCCCTCCTGCCCCCCCACCCCAGGAATGTCCAAAATTTGAGCTGGTAAAGTGGGTGGAGTTGTAGCCAGCATTAAAAGGTGCATTTAGGAGACAAAGGGCCACTGGTTAGAATGCACTTAGTCCCCTGGGGTAAACAAAATTAAAAACGTTTTATGCAAGTTTGTGTTTAATCGGTTTAAACACTTGCTTTTGGAAATCAGCGGCTATATCAACATAATGTGGTGGGATTTGTTAGTACTGACACCTTTTTATACCTTTGCCTTTTTTTCCCCATTTACTGAGTTGCAGCCACAAAACATGTAAACGTGGTCAAAAGGTTAAAGTGATTGTAAATGATCTTTTAAAAAAAAAAAAAAATTACTAACACATGTTATACTTGCACACGTTATACTTGTTCTGCATGCATAAGGTTGTTTTTACCTTAATTAAGGACTGCATTAAGGTAAAAAAATAAATAAATCTGCCTTTATAACCACTTTAAGCTGGTATCCATCTGTGTGCAAAGCTGGCCATACACCGCTTCAAAAATTCAAGCCGTGGGTTCAGGTTGCTCTTCCAACACCACCCAACTCCAATAAACTTTGAGAAATTAAACAGGCCAGACCAGTAAGTCAGTTAAACAAGGACTGTAGCCAATTCAGGTTTTCTGACAGCCAAAGGTATCGACTGTCCGAATACAATAGCCGGCGGGAATACATTCGTCCATCATGCTGGTTAGAATGTATGGGGAGAGTCTTTACATCTCTCTCATTCAGCCCAGAAAGCTGAACAAGAATAATCTTTACCTATATAGACAGTTTTAGAATAGGGCAAAACCATGTATTTTAGGTGTTTGGGATGTAGGAATTATTGCTGTATTCAGATGTGGCAGCATTTAAAAAAATGCTTGTCTTTTGAGTTTGCAAAAAATTGCGTGAAGAACACAAATGTACAGTAAATGCCAAAGGTTATTTAAGATTTATTGCTGACCTTGTGGTTGATGCACCAAAATGGACATGGTGTTTAATTGTGTATTAAAAATCGCTTTTTTTCTGCTGTATGACTATTGTGTAGCATATTAGTCACTCACAATATGGCTTGGCTAATAGACTGAAAAAAAAATCTTCTCTTCCCCAAAAGGTGGCAGGAAGCAATTTGCACGCCACGAATGGGCACAGAAAGCTGCGTATCTCCTGGGCTGTTCACTGGAAGAACTCTCCTCATCCATATTCAAACACCAATCTAAAACCAGCACCCTCCAAAAGTCAACCTCTTTCCGCCAAGGACTCGATGATGCCAGCCAAGGAGATGGTTCTGGTAAGGAATTGCAATCAGCTCACATAATTTGTAATAAAAACATTTTTGCCATTCTGAAGCTTCCCTCCAACCACGTTGCATATTATTGTATATATGCTGTGATTCTGTAGTTGCCGAAAATGCTGCAGAAATCTCCCTCCAGCAAGTCTGGCTGCAACCATTTTAACTGTGGGCAGCTGAAGTTGCTGCCTGTTCACTTCCTGGAATTACACAGAGGTACACCTCCAACTCTGCAGTCCTGCAGCTCTCATTGGCCCTCTTATGACACATCCCCCTCCCTTCCTGGCAAACGCTCATGGGAGTGCTTTTTACCAGACAAGAAAACGGAAGTGGACTGTATAAAGTATTTACTGACAGACAAAAAATGTTTTACTATTCAAAGTTAAAACAACAAGGGCAGAAGATTTAATAGCTGGAGAGTTGAAAAAATAACTGAAGATCCGTTTTAAGTTGCCTAATTTCAGACTGGTCTGCCAATTGCAGTTTATTGTAAATTCATCAGTCTTTTCTGAAAATGCATGGCTTTTTCATTAGATTTTGCACGGAATTATTGTCAAATGATAAGAAAGCCACATTACATTACAGCTTACTCCTACCCACTTTCTATTTAGCAGCTTATGAATCATATTAACGTAGCTCTACTAAATCACCATGAAGCAGACCCAGAGGTGCTCTAGTGCAGTAAAATCTTCCGACAAGTGTACAGGAAATTGCACATCCTCTTGTTATAAACTGGGGGACCAAGCCGAAATAAGAATCCATTTCATCTGATAAAGCCATTTAGTAGTATTATATCTTGGCTTTGCATCTCTTTGGAATTAAATGGCTAATTCAGTATACAGAAAAATATTCACTTCTATTTTGTAGCTTCTCTCATAGATCACAACTCTGTGTGAATAAATGGTTCTGTTTAGGTGCCATACAGTGCAGTGCATAATACTACTACTGTATTTTTTGGGAGATGTTGTCTTCTCTAATTTAATAAATTATCCGGTGTCATTTGTTACGTTGAATAAACTTTTTTTTTTTTTGAGCTGTGAGGGCCATTTCAAGCCCTGCTGATAACTTGATTTTCAGCTAATTTTGACAACTCTCTTGCTCCGATGCACCGGTCACAAACACCTGGCTCTTCAGGTATGAGAGAGAATGTGAGCTGCTCCCAGGATACAGTGCTTGGGCCCGAGTTGCCTGTCATCCCCAAACACGTGTCACATGGTCACATGATAAGGAGGACAGTTTCATTAATGTCATGGGCTCCAACGCTGTCTAATAACAGGGGGTTTGATTCCCAGAAAAATGGAGCAGCGGGGGAACACAGGGAAGGGGGATATGTGTGCCAGAAGGTGAACTAGTAATAGACCTTATCCATTTTTAAGATAAAAATCCATTGGAGAGCTAATATGGTGCTTAAAAACAAGCAGCAGATACCATGAGACCTGTCTCACACAGTTAATTTGTTTGTTGTGTTTGGTGTTACCCCAGTATTTCATATTTCCGATAAGTGTCTGTTGTACCATATACTTGAGTTAAAAAACATCTTGTTCTCTTTTGTATTGCTTCCTTTGGGTGAAATACCTGGAGATCCTGCCAGCCCCCCTGCTAGGCATGGAAGCACATCCATCTCAGCATGGTCAATTTTTTGGCTGTATTGGGAGCACAGCCTGTTTGACTTGTGCGGACACGCCCCTCTGCACAGCCTTTCACAGGAATGATCAGCGTACTGCTGCTTCACTGACTTTTGCTGATACACCCCCTGCAGTCTCAACCCCCAGCTCTCTGAGCCTCCTTATGCAGCTGAGAATACGTGAACACTTGAAGAACAAAAAAACACACAAAAAAAAAAAACGGTATTGTGACGACTTGAGGGTAGTTTAACTCAAATATAGCGGTCACTAATGAGTCCGGTCTGACAGATGTGCCTTTTTCAGGGCTTTATCTGTGTGTATGTACTGTATATGTATACACACACACACACACACAAACATTTTGCCTTCTGTCTCTATTTTAGACTGTATTCACACAATAAGGATCTTTTGTACTAACTTTATTTGAAGTGTAAAAAAAACTTACACTTCATTCACGGCAATGTTCAGTGGTGCGCTGTGTTGCTGTACATGGCTGTGCAATTCAGTATGGTACTCTGCAATAAGATGCAGATTGTCTGCATTCTATTGCAGCACACTGCAGAGCAGCCCTAGGCTATGTTGCATTGCGAATGGGACACATTGGAAACCATTGTTTCCTGTTCCTGCGGAGGGGGACCTTTTACTATGCGGTAACCGCAAATAGTGGGAATTAGCTCTGAAACGAGGTAGGTTGTTTTATAAAGGAAGGGTTTACATATACTTAAATTTTTAATTTACAGACTTATTTATGTTATCTTAACAAATCTCTAGATCCCACTAAGAACCCAGTAAGGCACCAGAGAAACAGAATTAAGGCAGATTGTGTGCCTATTAAAGCCTGGTTTGACTTTTACCTGAGATGTGACTTGCATGCCCCAATCTCTACAATTTTATGTTTACTTTAAATCTTCTAACCTTTTTAAAATGTATAAATCCCAGCTTTTAAATGAAACATCTCATTCCTGGCCTCACATGTTCATCTGACATTTCCTTTATTCATTTTTTTTTTTTTTCTTCCTTTTTTTGCATTTTGCTTCAAGTTTTCAATTACTCAGAACCATTCTTCAATGCATAAGTGATTCTACGATGAGATGCCCCAGGCTGATTAGACTCAAGGCAGTGACCTCCATTATATAATAGACATGGTGACCCTCCTAACCTGCCGGTGGATAGGTCTGCTCCACTTGTCCCTTTTCACACAGTAGTATCAGTGGCAGGAAAGTAAAAGAAAGCGTAATCTTGCCTCCATTATATGTGTTTGGTATAATTCACAAGAATTTGGTAGCCCAGCCTTGCACAATAAACTTGCATTAGTAGAAGGAGCAGTAAAGAACATGAGCCTACATAAGGTATTTAACAAACAAATATGGTTGCCTCCTATGTACATATATAATACAAACTAAACATTCGCAACACATTTTTTTGAAACATTACTAAGCATTGGTAATATAAAGTTTTTTAAATCTGAACTACAAACATTTAAATACACAGATGGAATACGTATAAAGGAGTTATTCTACCTGCCAAAGTTGTTTACCTTTCTGTTCATCTAGTCCTAAGATTTACCCTGCCAGACAGCACAGCCAGAAGAGTGATATCCCTTTCTTTGTTACCATCAATGAACACACTGCTGCCAAAACTAATTAGTCAGCTTTCATTCAAAATATTCTGGTCCTTGGTTTGTCTATTCAAATACAGACTGTTTACTGTTGTCACTTAAGTTAACTGATTAGCGTTGCTATGTACATTATATATTCACTTTATTATTATTATTTTTTTCTCCCTGCAAAGGTCCCAAATTGTCTGCTTTGGAATGTCTGGAAGGAATGGCCTCTGGATTGTACTCGGAGCTTTTCACTTTACTCATCTCGCTGCTAAACAGGTATAGAAATGGGACGATCACATTATAGGAGATGCTTAATGGAGATCTTCAATAAAAGAAAACAGTGTTTATTGAATTGCAATTTTGGATGGTGGTTTTGCCTCTGAAACTATAATCAAACTGGTCGATCATGTGGCCTGCTGTTGCCATCCCCATTTTCAAAAAGCGAATTGCCTGGCAGATTTGGGCTTTAAGACTTTGAGTCACTGACCGGAAACAAGCATGTGCTTTCAAAAAACAAGCATGTGCTATTGTGTTGCACATTCTGCTGTTATAAAGAGATTAGCCTCATACTGCTAAGCATTTGATTTGACTCTAACATATAAACAAACTCACTCAGTATGTAAACTATGGGAGGAATTAACAAAGAGTCGTGCAACAGTGTTTGCACAACTCTTATAAATATAAGCTGGATAAACACAGAAAGTTTCTTCTTCTTTTTGTTTATTCAACTCAGGAGACTAAATGAAAAAAAAAAAAAAACACATCCAATGTTAGTGCCGCAATCTCCCCACTGAGCTATTGTTTTCTGATAGGGGGGCCACTTGTTCTAATAGGGGGATCTCCTGCGCTTGGCTGCCAGCACTGATCAGATGCTGGTTTTACAACATACCTGTCAGGGGAGTATCTACCACGAGGCAAACTTGAGCGGCATATTTCAGGGGGAGAGACAACGCCCGGTTGCGTCACTGCGGGGGGGGGTAGGGCACGGACTCAGTGGAGGGTTAATGGATAATGAGGGAAGTGTTCAGCTGCCTATCAAGCCTGCAAGTCATGTTCATGTAGAGTGGACCCCCACTCCCTCCTCCCTCCGGTCGTCTCTCAGGGGCTCCGCTCACCCTCATCTATGGTGGATGGACAGGTGGACTCCGCTGCCTCCAAATTGCTCAGCTTCGCCCAACGGTAACAGCTTTCCCTGTCCGTGTGTGTGTGCAATGCTGTGCGGTGCTGGCCCCTGTCTGATGATTTTTATGTTTCTCAGAGTAGAGTGCAGTGTGTGCTGACATCCATCCATGTAAACTGTCAGGCTCTGCAGGCTGAGGGGCAGCGGGGATGTGATCTCTCAGTGCAGCCCGGAATACACAACATTCCTCTATTCTGCCTCTGTGCCAGGAGATTCCTTTATAGGGGGAATGCAGGTGAAGGGGACAAGTTTGGGTTACTGGTGTAAGTCTGCAGGTAACCTGAAGGCTATGCTGTGTGCAATCACACCTCCACCTAATGTCTGCCTGGTTGCTGATAGTCATCATGTGTCACATGTGGGGTGGATTAAACAGGAATGGGTGGGCAAATTTAGATTGGAGGGGGGGGGGCATCAAATTTTTACCTAGGCAGAAGAAAACCAAAATACACCACTGATGCTCGTAAAACAGAATCCGGGCGTGTGACTGAATTCTGTCGGATGAGGAGCTGTACACACAGGCCAAACTGGCCATTTTCAGAGGCTTTTTGGCCTGTGGAAGCACCCAGCTTTAGAATATGGAGCAGATGCTTCTATTTTACAAAAAATAAGGGCTCAAGCACCTTGGATAATTAGGAACGATCAGTCTGTGTTCTGTGGCTGTGATAGGAACAGCACAGAGAACAGTAGAGCAAGAGCTACATGCTCTGATCTCTCTGCCTGCTCCCACCTCTGAGAAGAGGGAGGAGGACGTTAACCCGGTGCAAGTGCAATGCAGTGCCCTGTGCTGTGTAATCGACTGACCCCTCACATCCTGTTCACCAAGGGGAGTCTGCAGCAGTTTTCTATGTGGAAAACTGCCACATTCCCTCTGTTTATCAAGTGTAGACCTGCGCTGGTTTCTGTTTCACTCTGAAATAGAAACTGGTACAGATAGACCTGAAATAGGTCTATCTGCTTAGTTAATGTGGTGCATGCCAGTTATGACAGTTTCTGGCACCATTATAATAGCACATGAAGCTTAGTTTATTATTTCCCTGGTATGTCTCAAAACCTTAGAAACATAGAATAGTGTAGGAACAGTGGTTTAGAAATATACGAATGGTGAATTCTATCATGCTGTCATAAAGTGTCCATGTACTTGTTGGTTATTGGTTTGACAATGGATGTAGAAGTTCCTTGGCATTCTGTGAAGCAAAACCCTGAACTGGTGCCTTAAATGAGATGAGCTCTATAAGAAGTGTGCCCTTGGGGGATTTGTAGAAGGTGGAGTGTGATAGCAGTTAACATGAAATAAGGATTTTATTGAGTGTGGAATGCCTGATGGAGATCAGATCAGACAGAAAAAAAAGTAATGGTACAAACAGGCCACTAGTGTGTTTGTACCCAATGACATACTAAACTTTATTTAGAAATGAATCTTTGGTTGATGTATTCACTTTAGAAGTTAGACCCCTTTCCGCACTGAATCGCTTTTCAGACACTTTCATGCTAAAAAAAAGCACATGAAAAGCTCCCAAAAAACGATTTCAATTAAAATCAATGAACGCTTCCACACTGGGGCAGTGCGTTGGCAGGTCGGTGAAAAAACACGCCTCTCCATTGAAATTAATCTAAAGCTCTTCAAAAGCGCCTGAAAATCTCTTCAAAAGCGCTCAGTGTTTTACTGCCAGTTTAGAAGCGGCAGTGTGAAAAGGGCCTCATAGTTTATACCACACACCATAGGTTGTCCTGAATGCGAAAGGTATTTTGTTAAATGGACCACATTTGTCTAGTACATGTGGGAGAAGATGTGTGAAAACAAAATACAGCAACCTTTCCCCACAGCAAGTCCAGATATAATAGCAGGTATGTGCTTGCTTCATTAGGCAGAGAAAAATTAGAATGGATGCAAATTAAGAAACGAGATGAAAGCCATGTCTTCTCCATTGTGGCTGAATGTCAAAAGAATCTTGTTTGTTTGTCCTATGCCAACCAACTGCTGCTTCTGTGTAATTTTTCCTCAGGCTAATTTAATGAGTTAATGAGTATTTTGTAGGTAGGAGAGGAGGCATTTCTGAAAAATAAATTCTTCAATGCTGAAATAGAAAATAACAACACATAAACAAATATCTTAACCATTTACACTCCAGAAAATTTTCCTGCTTAATGACCAGGCCATTTTTTGTGATGCGGCACTTCGTCGTTTTAACTGACAATTGCGTGGGTGTGCGACGCTGTACCCAGGCAAAATTCCCACAAATAGAGCTTTCTTTTGGTGGTATTTGATCACCTCTGCGGTTTTTATTTTTTGCGCTATAAACAAAAAAAGAGCGACAATTTTGAAAAATAAATATAGATTTTTTACTTTTTGCTATAATAAATATCCCCAAAACATTTTTTCAAAAAACTAATTTCTTCATCAGTTTAGACCAATATATACTCTTCTACATTTTTTGGTAAAAAAAAATCACAATAAACGTATATATATGCGCAAAAGTTGTAGCGTCTACAAACTATGGGAAAAATGTATGGCATTTTAAATTTTTTTTATTTACTAGTAATTGCGGTGATGGTGATCTGCAATTTTTAGCGTTACTGCAAAATTGTGGCGGACAGATCAGGCACTTTTGACTCGATTTTGGGACCATTGACATTTCTGCAGCAATCAATGTGCTGAGTACTGTGTAAATGTCACTGGTAGGGAAGGGGTTAACACTAGGGAGGCGATCAAGAGTTAAATGTGTTCCCTCGTGTTTCTTACTGTGGCGGGATAGGACTGACTGGGGGAGGAGACATCGGTGTTCCTACTTACTAGGAACAAACGATCTGTCTCCTCTCCCTTGACAGAACAGGGATTTATGTGTTTACACACACAAATCCCTGTTCTGGCTCTCGTGTCTGTGATCACGGGTGGCCGATGGCGATCGCTCCTGCTGGGCAAGCACACGATCGCTCCTGGTGGGCTCGTTTGCGTGTGGCGTCTCTTACAGGGGATGTCGTACCCATACGTCGTTTTGCGGGAACGTGCCACTTTGCCGACATATATTGACGTGAGCTGGTTGGCAAGTGGTTAAAGCAAAAGTCCAGCAAACCGTATTAAAAAAAAGTATAACAACGGCTAAAATACCAACACCACATTTGCTGCACTATCCACCTTCAATACAGAGATTTCCCCTGCAGTACTCTTTTTCTGCCACTAGATTAGCTCATCTGTGTCATGTGTCACATTTCTCCTCCTATCGGCATACTGCTCGCAGTTCATGAATTGGTTGGCCCATTGCGCTGCTTCTTCCATTCACACTCCAGCCCTGCTGTATAGGGACTGCTAGAGGCTAATACTAGGTGAAATTCAGGTGCTTGCACTTCTTGCTTTTAAAAGTACAATTAATTGTGTTATATTGATTACAGAGCTATGTCCTTTACTTCTGCCTAGTGTTCAGCTTTAACATCCCTTAGTATCTTTGACGCCTTTAATGCCATACGTTTCACTCTCCAGTAAATTCACCATTGATTAACTGATTAAACCACGGCTTTTCCTCTATATTTAGAACCTAATTTTGGCTTTGTTTTGATTCTCTAATGTGTGTATTCACATAGAACAGCTCTCCGTGTGCTGATAACTAGGGCATCAGTCTTCTGTTCAGGTGAATTGCAGTCTGATCACTGTTGTTCATGTTCATTCTTTAAATGGATTGTGTTGCCATCATCCATCAAGCAGGTGATTTATTTCTCAGTTGAGTGAGGGTAAGGGCATACGCTCAGTTTGAATCAAGGACTGGGCGCCGCTCGCCGATTAGGCCTGTACCCATCATCCACTACTAAACAGCTCTTTTATTCTCCTTGTTTATTCAGATGTCATTTACAAAAAACTGATTGGTGGAAATGATCAGAGAGTGCAATATGTATTAACATATATTATTTTATTCAGGTGCTTTTTTTAACGTGTTAGAATTGCACTGTGATCCTTTTAAAAAAGAAGCCTTCATTTAAAGCAAACCTGTAATCAGTATGAACAATTCATACTGATGAAAAAATGCCCAAGCAGAGGCTGTATTCAGTAAAAAGTGTTTGACAGATGACCCATAGAAGCAAAGGTGTAGGCGGCAGAAAATATATACAAAGTTTGTCTTTTCCTGTAAAAGTCGAACTTGGCCTTGCTTCCTCCTGCCTTACATTCTTCCCTATTGTTCTTTTTGGCAAGCTGGGTGGCCTGGCTTACCATTAGGTAGACTCCGGTGATAGGATGGTAAGAAACCAAACGTGACATTTACAGAAAAAGTTAAGATTTGCATTTAACTTCAGCTGCTCTTTTTGGATCTACTAATCATAATTACACAGAGTTGTAATTGAAGGTTACCAGCACAAATTCATTTTTCATCATATGTCCAGTTTCATGTGCCCAGATTTGTAACATGTTTACTGCAGTTTTCAGACTAGATTAAAGTTGTAAATATAGAAGATCTTTCGCCTTAATGCATTATATTAATTATGGTAAAAAACCCTCTGTGGTCTGCTGTCCCTACTGCCCGCCCCCCCCCCCCCCCCCCAAATACTTACCTGGGCACGATCTGGATCCAGCGATGTGCACGAGAGCAACAGATCTCTCTCCTCATTGGCCTCTGTGGGAGTCATTGGCTTCTGCTTCTGTGGGTAATACACCCAGTGATAAGAGGGAGCGGGCCGAACCTTGCTCTGTGTGTCAATAGATACATAGAGTGGAGCTCGTGAGCAAGCACTCACGAGTGCCCCCATAGAAAGTTGCTTGCTATGGGGGGCACTCAGCAGTTGGGAAGGAGCCAGGAGCTCCGGCAGGGGACTCGAGTAGAAGAGGATCAGGGCTGCTTTGTGCATAAACATTGCACAGAGTAGGGAAGTATAACATGTTTGTTATTTAAGAAAAAAAAATCCTAGTTCTACAATCACATTAATCATCTAATGCACCGGTCTCCAAACTGTGGCCTGGGGACCGGATGTGGTCCCTTATTTGCCTTTATCTAGCACTTGGGGCACTATTCCATCCCCTGACGCCAACAATGGGGCACTATTCCTTCCATTGATACCAATGATGGGTCAGAATTCCTTCCATTGACGGCAACTATTGGGGCACCAGTCATTACATGTGGTGGCTGAATTAACTTTCATTTTTCAAGCTTTTTTTTTATTTTTTTTAAGCAAGTACAGAAAAAAACTTGTTCTTTGCAGAAATGCAGTGTACCAAAATGAATGCACAATGAATATTTTCTTCCATCTGTCCAGTCTGGGTGGCAACCAAGGTAAAATAATGGAGTGAGTAAGCATAGCCTCTCAGGGGCATGTGTTATCTGCAGGAGGTAAAAATAAAGGAAAGAAGCATAAAAAAGGAAAGCCACATCCAGGGACATAGTAAGCTTCAATATCTTCAATTTTTTTTTTCTGGGTTTAAATAAACTTTTAATTTTATAATTTTCCACCATTCAAATCTCTTTACTTATAATCCATATTTTAAATTACAATTTAGTTAAGTTCTTTTTAGAAATCAAAAAATGATTTGTCTGTTAGTTTTAGGGGATTTTCTTCCTTGAATATGGTGTTTGTGATGCTGACCAGATTCTTGGCTGTAGTGAATGTTCCTTTTAATTAAGGGGCCTTGCATACAGTACTGATGTATGAGCAATAGATCTTCCTGGCAGAAGGTTCCTGCACAAAAGAACCTTCAAAATCTTCTAGCTACGTGTATTTGTGTGTAAAGTACTCCACAGTAATGCAATTTTTTTTTTTTTTAACTAATCTAAATGCAACATTAGTTTACTGATCATTACATGTCTGTGTGTAAATTGAAAGCAATAGGCTACACTCAGATCAGTAAAAAAAAAAAGTTGTGTTTTTGGCACTTGTGTACAAGAGCTCTAATATGGATGAAATTGTTGGGAGATTATTATTATTTTTTTTTTTGGGGGGTGTAAAGTTTATTGATAGTTCACAAAATTCAGTAATAATCACATCCATAGTGCATAGTAGGGCTGCAACGATTATTTTCATAATCGATTAGTTGGCCGATTATTGTTGAGATTAATCGGTTAATAACCTTAAAAAAAAGTGGGTCAAATTGAAGTTCATTTTCAACCACAGTGACAGGAAAAATTTGGAAATAATAGAAAACTTCTTGGTCAAAGGACTTTTCAGACAGTGTATTTGGTTTTCGTTCAGAAATGAAGTGAATATTTTAAACAAAATTCTTTCATTCAGCAAATGTACAAAGATTTTTCATCTGAATATTCTCACCTGAAAATTGATCCGTGAGGCCAGCAAAAGGCTCTGTACACACCTATGCAGTTTTTGCTTTTGATCTTTTTCTGCGGTGCTTTTTGCTGTGCGTTTTGATTTTTGCATGCATGATTTTACTGCAATTTGCATTTTTTGCATTTTTTTTGGGCAGATTAAAAAACCCAAATTGCTGAAAAAAACACATTACATTCTTTTCTGCAGCTTCTCCATTGAAGTATATTGAACCAAAAAAGCACCGTTTTGCGTTAAAAGTCCCTGACCCTTTCTAAATATGCAGCGGCTGAAAAAATCACAGATATGAACGTGTGCCATAGGGAACCATGTAAATGAACTGTAGTGCATTTCTGCAAAAAGCACCAATAAACCTATAGTTCTGAACCAGGCCTAAGACGTTTAGTAACATAATGGGGTTAAAAAGACTAAAATTAGCGCTTTATAGTACAAAAAAAGCAGATAATCACTACTGGAAGGGGTTACATTTTTCTTTTTTTTACTGTAGAACTGTGAAAGTAATATTTACAGTAGTGATTATATTTTTGTACTATATAAAGGGCTCATTTTAGTTTTTTTTTTTTTAACCTCGTTATGTGACTGGCCGATTAATCGATTATGAAAATAGTAATCGATTAATTTCATAATCGATTAGTTGTCGATTAATCGATTAGTTGTTTCAGCCCTAGTGCATAGAATACAAAATAAGATATCATCAGACAAGCATTTGTTATCTATATGCGCATTGTCAAAGTATACAAAAATTTAGGCATTGTCTATGTAATGAAAATTAAATAAAGTTAAACCTAAAAGAAAATCCCTTGTTGCACACACACACACACACACACACACACACACACACACACACACACACACACACACACACACACACACACACACACACACACATACATACATACATACATACATACATACATTTTTTATATATGTGTGTGTCTATATACCCACACTGAGGAACAGGAATTGTATTTAATAATAAAATATAACTAGCCTTTCAACTTTGCATTATTCTTTGTGATCCTAGTTATTCTGTTTGTCCTAAATCACAAAATTTGCTATAGCGGCTTTCCTGACCATGTCTGTTGACTTCCCATACTGACCAAGTAGCTTGATTCTCATTACTGGGGTCTTCTTTATAAAAAGAAAGTTATGTAGTCAATGGGCACAGGCAAATTTTGTGACAGGATTCTCCCTTCTTCAGAGCTCTTGTAGCATGCTAGATGATTGGGAGTAGATCCCAGGCATTGCGTATTCATAAGGTTTTCTGAAGGCAGGCTGGTGGTGTGACAGCTGTGGTTGCATGGACAGAAAATGTAAGGCCTTAACCACTTAACAACCGGCCCATAGCCGAATGACGGCTACAGGGCGTTTAACTCTGGGAGGCCGTCCTATGACGTCCTCCCAGAATTCCGCTCTCACGCGCCCCCTGGGGCACGCACTTGAGAGCATCCGTAATCGCGGCCATTTACCACGTGATCGCTCCGTCAAATGATGGAGTGATCACTTGTAAACAAACCGACGCCGGTTCCTCCCCCCCCCCTCTCTGTACAGCGGAGGGGGAAGAGATCGGTGTCAGCAGCGCTGTGGGCTGCATCTGCAGTGCCCACATCACTGCTCACCGAAATTTAACCCCTCAATTCCCTGCCATTACCCTGCAATACCCTGCAATACTCTGCAGTACCAGCAAATACCCTGCAATTACTCTGCAAATACTCTGCAACACCCGCCAATACTCTGCAATACCCTGCCAATACTCTGCAATACCCTGCCATAAATTGCCATACTCAGAGATACCCAGCCATACTTGGAGATACCCTGCAATACCCAGCCATAGTCGGTGATACCCTGCAATGCCCAGCCATAGACACCCCCCCCCTCCCGCCGCCCTCCGGTGCTTCTACCGACTCGCCAATACGATCAAAGCCAGAATCTTTTTTATTTTTTTTTATTTCAGGCTTTCCAGCCTAGAGGTGAGATGTAGGGTCTTATTGACCCCATATCTCACTGTAAAGAGGACCTGTCATGCCATATTCCTATTACAAGGGATGTTTACATTCCTTGTAATAGGAATAAAAGTGATCAAAAAATTTATTTTTGGGGAAAAAAATGTGAAACTAAAATAAAGTAAAGTAAAATGAACAATAAAATAAATTTTTTTTAAAGCGCTGTCCCCATGTACTCGCATGCAGAAGCGAGCGCATACGTAAGTCCCGCCCACATATGAAAACGGTGTTCAAACCACACAAGTGAGGTATCGCTGCGAACGTTAGAGCAAGAGCAATAATTCTAGCCCTAGACCTCCTCTGTAACTCAAAACATATAACCAGTAAAAAATTTTTTAAAGCGTCACCTATGGGGATTTTTAAGTAGCGACGTTTGGCGCCATTCCACGAGCGTGTGCAATTTTGAAGAGTGACATGTTAGGTATCTATTTACTCAGCGTAACTTCATCTTTCGCATTATGCAAAAATTGGGCTAACTTTACTGTGTTTTTTTTTTTTTTTTAAGCACAAAACTGTTTTTTTTTCCAAAAACGACCACCATTGTATTCTCCAGGTTGTTTGCTAAAAAAACATATATAATGTTTTGGGATTCTATGTAATTTTCTAGCAAATAAATGATGATTTTTACATGTAAGAGAGAAATGTCAGAATTGTCCTGGGTGCTCCAGAACGCCTGATGGCGCTCCCTGCATGTTGGGCCTCTGTATGTGGCCGCACTGTGTAAAAGTCTCACACATGTGGTATCGCCGTGCTCGGGAGTAATAGCAGAATGTGTTTTGGGGTGTAATTTGTGGTATGCATATGCTGTGTGTGAGAAATAAACTGATAATATGACAATTTTGTGAAAAAAAAAAAGTAAAAAAAAATCTTGATTTTGCAAATTGTGGGAAAAAATGACAATTTCAAAAAACTCATCATGCCTCTTACTAAATACCTTGGAATGTCTTCTTTCCAAAAAGGGATCATTTGGGGGTATTTGTACTTTTCTGGCATGTTAGGGTCTCAAGAATTGAAATAGGCCGTCAGTACTTCAGGTGTGATCAATTTTCAGATATTGGCACCATAGCTTGTGGACTCTATAACTTTCACAAAGACCAAATAATATCCACCAATTTGTACTTATTTTTACCAAAGATATGTAGTAGTATAAATTTTGGCCAAAATTTATGAAGAAAAAATTACTAATCTGCTAAATTTTATAACAGAAACAAAGAAAAATAATTTTTTTACAGAATTTTCGGTATTTTTTTCTTTTATAGCACAAAAAATAAAAAACTGAGCGGTGATTAAATACCACCAAAAGAAAGCTCTATTTGTGTGAAAAAAAGGACAGAAATTTCATATAGGTCCAGTGTTGCATGACTGAGTAATTGTCATTCAAAATGTGAGAGCTCCGAATGCTGAAAATTGGTCTGGTTATTAAGGGTGTTTAAGTGCCCAGTGGTCAAGTGGTTAAGGGCGTACCAAAAAAGGCAGCTGCCCAATACCTAATAGGATTTACAATCGATCTCCACCATTGGGCACATTCCTACTTGAAGCAATCCTTCCGTTCCCCCAAATAAACAACTATCCAGGACCAGCAACAGATTTACTCAGTCCAGCGCGGTCCCCAACACATACATTGTAACATGTGCGGAATGCTGATTGTAAAATGTAGCTCCCCTTTTTTTAAAATGTTTTTAAAAGGAACTGTACTAAGTCTAAGGGTCAGCAGCTTTTGCCATAATGTGCAATACAACAAATATCACATAGATTATAGCAGAATCTTCCATCCTCCAATACAGACAGCTCCATGATCCCTACCGCTACTCTCTTATCTTCTCTCTGCTATCTTCTTGCAGCTTAGTGTTTTCCCTATAGCCATTGAGCAGCCTTTGATAGTTACATCATCTGACTCCATTTTCTGAATCCTACAGACTCTGGGAATGGGCTAAGAATGTAAATTGCATTCTGTGTGCATGGCAGAAAAAATGCTATGGGGGAAGGTAGGAGTTTATGGTAGAAGAGACATTCAAAGCTTTTCTTCGTCTTCGTCTTCGTCTTCTTCTTCGTCCCATTTTAGGACCCTCGTGTGAATACTGAACAAGCTACCTGCAATGGTTAATCATAACTTACTGGTTATATAAATACTTTTATTTGCTTTCTTTCTGCAGCAGTTGAATCCTTGCTCCAAAGCTTATTGGAGCAAGATTCATAGTGCTCGGGGTTCTTCCGCAGTGCATAGGGTAGCATTACTCTGCTATGCACGCTAAAAGTTATTTATGTCCTCCTGTTCATAGCTGTACTTCCGCCCTTCTCTGTGTGCAGTTTAAATGCTGGATGAGGCTTTTACTGGCTGGCACAGCAGCAAGTTTATTTAGTGCTTTGCTCTATACACTGCCTTCAACTATTAAAAATATGCAGTACTTGGAGGAGTTTTGCCGTTTCCTTCTTCTTATTGTTATTAAGTGTATTGTTGATAGGTGGCATGAATGAATATGCAGCAGCTAATGCTTATTATTCTTACTGAAATGAGCTGATAATATCCTCAGTGGATGCCTGCCAGCTTGAGAATTGTATGCGCAGGCTATTTATCCAATTCTATAATTCCATCTCAAATCCTTTACAGAGAATTTTCTTTTGTTGTTTTGGCAGAGCCTTGAAATCCAGCCAGCACTCCCTTTGCTCGATTATGATTGTGGACACTCCCGGCTTTCAGAATCCAGAGCTGGTGAAACAAGGGCGAGCTGCTACCTTTGAGGAACTTTGCCATAACTATGCACAGGAGAGACTGCAGGCCCTTTTCCACGAGAAAACCTTTGCACAGGAGTTAGAGCGTTACAAGGAGGTATTATAAATGGATATTTGGATGTTCGAGTTTCCTGGAGGACAAAACGGAATGTTCTGGTAGCATTTGTGAAGTATTCATAAAATGCCATTTTTTACCATAACAGTACTACAATTGACATATGAATTGCAGAACTTCAGTCAAAAGTTTTTTTCTATGTTTGATGTAGAGGAAGAGAGGAATACAATCTCTTGGGTTTTTTGTTTTTCTGTGTGTGCCCTGTTGGCAAGTTTTCCCACCACTTCCTGTCCTGGTGACACAACAGAAAGTAAGGAAATCTTAGTGGGGACACAGGCGGCAGCAAAAAACCTTAGATGTTTTATTTCTTTCCCTCTCTAATAATAAAAGTATTTTTGTTGTTATCTGTGTCCCTGTTGGAGAGATCCCCCTCAATCCCTGTCTCTGATGCAACTGAATGGGAGGTTTACCCAAAATGGAACAACATTAAAAACTGTAGCGATTATAATTTTCCCCCCATCATATCCAACACTAAAAAAAGTTTTGCATGGAGTTCTGCTTTAAAAATGTTTTAATTTAGTCATCTTTATTCATAATTTCAAATAAAATAATATACTATTGGTTCTGTTTTATAAAGCAGTATATGTGATTGTCATTAAACATTCTCTGGTTGAGCATCAATCACTGTAATTTAAAACGCATCGATCTGGAAGATTCACCTGCAGAGGATGTTTGGTGAATGTCACACTCACTGCTTTATAAATACACCCCATTATGTGTTTTACTGTACAGCTGGATGGCCTCAAAAGGATTGTCATTGTCTCTTCCATGTTTTACCTGTTGCTTTACCTTTTAAAAAAGGAGTACCCTATCACAGTCATCATCACCACAGTTAGACATTAGACATTTTAAGTACTATATCCCGCATAAAAATAGAATTTCTTCTGTAAATGGTCATGTCACTGAATATTCTGGTGCCATTTATTACACATCTTTCTAACTATTAGACAGAATATCAGGGAGATACCCTACCAAGTAGCCCATAAAGGTGTGAAATAGAACATGGATCTGCAACATAGAAAATTAAATCCCTATGTCACCCTTCAAATTAATTACCATACTGAAAGGAAAAGCTTTATGTAAAATAAGGTTCCAGTCAAAATCTGTTTTGATGCTCTAAATTTTTCCTTATTTTATAGTGTTCGCCATTTTTCTTTTCCTATAACAAACTTAGGTAATGGTTTATTTACTAATTTCAACAGCTATTTAACTGGCTTTCAGAATGTATGACCTGAATTTTTTTAGTTTATATTTTTTGTATGGCGTTTCACCATTTATATGATTAGTCCGCAGTTTTTCATTTACAAAATATCAATTGTTCTAGAGATCAAAGCACCTTGGAATACTAGTGTACCTCCTGAATGTGGCACAGTTGTAGTTGATGTTCAAATACCCTTGTTACCAACTTCATCTGTTCAACCCGTCCCTTTTCAATCCTTTAGTTTCTTTCTTGCCATCTCCTTGTAATTACTTCTCATTAGTTTTTAAGTTAATGATGACCTAATTATGTAGATCTTATTTCATATTCTGTCTGATAGATGTACTGCTATAGCGGAACCTTAAATTAAACATAATTGGTTGGATGATCTGGTGTAAGGGGTTCCTGAGGCAGCCTGTTTGAACTTAAACCCTGAGTCCTGAAATAATCATTAACATGTTGTATTTGACTGCCCAATTAGATACTCACTGCTTCAAAATTCACTTTATAATCACTGTTTTGTTCAAATACTGTATCCCACCCTAAAGTTCAGCTCATTTTTTTATTTGTTTGGATCCTTTAATCTATCCTTGGCATTATTTTTTATTCTTATGTATTTGAAGCCACACTTATTTTGTATTTTGTGTCCCATTTTTTGGAAGATTTCCCTTTCCTTCCTGCTGTAGAGACACAACGGGAAGCATGTGGAAGTCCCTCCAAAGTCACGTGAACTAGTGTCCCTATGGAATATTTTCCCTTATCTCCAGTTGTAGTGACAACTGTCCTCAAGACAGAGTTCATCTCATCATGTGGGATACAGACAGCAAAAAAAAAAAAAATGACAAAGGTTATAACCTTTTCACACAATACATATAAGTACATAGACATGGGATAAACAGTATAGAATGAATATGAAAAACAGGCAGGTTGGCATGGAACCCCATGCACCATTATATAAATGTATAGACTAACGGACTGATCTCTAATGATGTCATAACTTAAATCTTAGTCTCATGAATACTAATCACTCATCTGTCCCTTCTAGGAAAATATAGAGCTTGCTTTAGATGAAATAGAGTCCAGTACATCTGGCTCAGTAGCTGCTGTAGACCAAGCTTCACATCAATCACTGGTAAGCAAGGCAGGGGGTACCATGAGGACCAATGCTGCCATGACTGTTAAATAGATACTGTCATGGCAATTTACATTTTGTATGTATAACATTTTTGTGTTGTTCAAGTAATTGTGCCCAATGAAATGTGTTTTATTTTTTTTTTATTTTTTTTTAATTAAATGTGTAATATTTTGAATACCTGTACAGTACACAGCGTTAGGCTGGTGAATTATGTTCTTATTATGTTCTTATATATACTCTATTGCATAATTAAAGGATGAATCCAAGGGATTTCAGCTATGTGTAAGTGTGGGTGGCAAGAAGAGTAATTTTTTTTGTGCTGCAGTTTTTAGTACTCTGAAAACAGAAATTAAGGGTGAGTCCCTCTCATCAAGGCCACAGCAGGTGGGAGACTTAGAATTTGTAAGTAATCAATAGTTTTTGATTAAATCTGTCTTTTTAATTCATTTTGAGTCAGCTCACCTTGTAAAGCCTATGCCCTCTTGGCATTTGAGCAGCTATTCCTGTGTAGTATGTTTTACAATTTTTTTTTTTACTTCCCAGGAAAGTCTAGTATCATTATGAGATTTTATCCCTGGTTCGAAAGCTCTACTGTACCCACTCATGACTGTCTTGTAGTGATCACATGGAAGATATCACATGCACCAATTCCTCTGTTGCTTTCTTCCAGATTTGTACGTCAGCATTCCACAGCATGGGATTGGTATTCTAAAATTGCAGAGTACAAAATTCAGTGCAGCTCCATATAGAAACCATCAATCGGCTTCCAAGTTTTTATTGTTAAAGCTCAATTGTACAAGCTGAAGTTAGAAGCTGCATGCATGGCTGTACTAGATTTTGCACACTCCAGTTTAAGTAAATCACCCCCTATTTGTCACTAGGGTCTGCTGTACTTTTGTCATTCACTTGATTCCAGAGGTTTTGAAACCAATCACTCATGAGAGATAATCACAGGTAAAAATCTTTGTAACGTATATGTGCAAGTATTCCTGACAAGTTCCAATTTACAGACCTGTTAAAGGATAAGTTCACCTTTTGAGAACATGTTACATGTTCCACCCGATTTTAGGGTAGAACATGTAATATGTTCCCAGTGCTGAAGCTGCAGCCCACTGCCCCACCCACCCACCCCCGCCCCCTGTGGCAGCAGTACGGGAGAAGTTCCCTTTTTAAAAGCACCATGGCTATGTGGGGCTCCACTCACACGGCCGCGTCATTCACACACAGAGTTCTGTGTCAATTAGCTACAAGTCCCGACATCCTTAGCGGCTGTCGGCTTGTAGTTCTCAATGAACTACCATGGCGCTGTGGAGCGCTGTTGTAGTTCATAGAGTCTTCCTGTCAGTGAGGATCAACTTATCCGTATGGGATCTACGGGTAAACAGATACCATTGACTGTGCAGGAGACCTGCATGGCATCAGCGATCTCCTGAACGCTGGTGCAATGCTTTACAGGGTTCTAATACAAAAATAATAAATGCACATTTTTTACTTGCAAAAAGATGTGCATTTATTATTTTTTGTACAAAGGTGAACCTTTCCTTTAACTATCAACAAAGTAGATACATGTTTTCCTGCTGCAAGAGACTAAAACTGGCCATCCATGCACGAATAAAATTTGTTATTCAGTCTGTGGGTAGCGCTAACAAAAAATCCAATGGATTCCTCCATGTTAAACAGCGTGGATGGAGGATTCTCCCTAAGTAAACTTTGTATTCTGACATCTAGAGCCACTGGCAATCAAAATACCAAAAGAGTGACTGCATCTGGTTGATTGGAGTCAGTGCTTGAATGACAATTTTCTGCTCAGCTCAGGGTGATGACAGGGCCACCTTAGGTACAACGTTCATGCCTAATGCATAAGGACAGCTTGAGATTTGAGCTGCAGTGATATTATCTATATATCTACAATATACTGTATGTGTGTGTGTGTATGTATATATGTGTATATGTATATATGTGTGTGTATATATATTTATATATATATATATATATATATATATAATATTTTGGATATTTTTTTTCTTCAAGTTTTATTAAATGTAAAAACAAATACAAAGGAGACCGCCAGTGGCGGATACAGAGGGAAACAAAAGACTAACGTAGGTTAGAGTATTAGGGTTGCAAAACCATTAATATACTAGGTGTGTATGTATGCAAGTATGTATATATATTATAATTTTACAGGCTATAAAACAAAATGCAGATTTTTATGTACTCTAAAAACCTGTTATGCTCTTCTCAAATCTGAGTGTGCATAGTTTATTTTGTGCTTTAAAGTTGAATAAAACTCTTTGTAATATGCTGGAAATACATAGAATATGAACAAATGTGCACAAGAGTTAACATAATATTTTGCAATGCTTCTGCCTGTAGTATGGTTAATGCTCAGTTAGCAATAAACAGAAACCATAAGTCACAGGTTGCTTATCACTGGTAATAGACTATCAAGGTCTCCTAGAGGAACAGAAGGTATTACTGAGGCTTAGGCGAGGTTAGAGGAATAAAGATGAAAGTGTACTCATTCCCATTTTCATGACTCATAAATGTCATAGTTTCAGTGGCCCTGTGTTCTCAGGGGAATGTCTTCAGGAAATTGCTTCAACATTTCTGTTTTCTATTCATGCATTAAGCCTAATGCACCAAAACACACATAAAAAGAATTTAGATTTTTTTAGATTTTCTAGCTAGGGACTGTTAACATAATATAGAGTACTGTACCTAAAATCCACAAAATGTAATGTTCACTCTTTCCCACAGTTCACTTACCTTGCCTCTCTCCTTAGATTGTTAAAGCAGACCTTTACCTATTGAAAGAGCGTTTACTCTCCTAGAACATCACCTCTTTCACTAAGATAACTGAAGGAGGTTTCCTCATGTTGGAAAGGTTTATTTTCTTTTTTTTGTGCTGTAGCACAGCACTTCCTTCTTTCCCGCCTAGGTGAGAATGATGTAGGGTCCACGTCACACATCCCAGGAGGTGATTTTATACTGAGGGGGATTCCACTCATCCTCTCTGCCAGGTATTTGTGAGCTGGCAGAACACTGCAGCATGCCTGTGCTTGTGTTTGGTATTCCTGGGCAATTGCACACACAATGCAGGATTTTCCAAGGTCCCAGATACCAGAAACCAGTGATGTGTATGCACAGATCTCTGCCGGGTTCTAAATGGCAAAAAGCTACAGTGCATCTACACACGCACAATATATTTCATGATGGCCGTAAGGGAGAGGTGCAGTATGTGGGGAATTTTTGGGGGTAGGGGTAACGTTCCTCATTAACAGAACACATTAACTGTAGCTGTAGGTTAAAGGGTTTTGTGCATATTTTTTTGTGATATTGATCTATCTATATGTCTATCCAACTATCTAGCTATCTATCCATGTCTAAGGTCAGCCACAGATGGTTAAAATTTCAGCTGGTTTAAAAGTAACCGGCCGTGATTCGACCATATAGCGGCAGGCTGAATGTAACCACATTGATCTATCAACTTGGGTACAACCAACCTGTTGTATTTTACATGCGACTATTGCTAGCAGCTGTGGCAGCCATCTTCTCCCAGCAGGGACAGTTTCCCCTCCCACCCCATCGGCAGAACACAATGGATCCGCAGGAGAGATTACCCCACCAACACTGACTGTGTTGATGTATCAAGCAATTTTCTTTCCTGCAACCCGTAGTTGCAGGAAAGAAAATTGTTCTGTCTATGGCCAGCCTTAGGCTAACACACAGCCTTTTATTTGATGCCATGGCAGTTGAGTTAAAGTCTGTATGTAAGTAGGTGTGTGTATATGTGTGTGTGTGTGTGTATGTATGTATGTATATATATATATATATATATATATATATATATATATATATATATATATATATATATAGCATAAATAGGACAAAAGAATGTATAGATCAATAGAGAGGCAGCTAGATAGCTCAGTATAGCTAAAACAGAACCATTTCCTTCTTAGACTATGGGTAGGTGTAGCAGGCTATTTATAAGCAATAATAGTGGATAAATGCCAACATGCTAGTTAAAGCAAGGTACATATATGCAAAGATATCTATCTATAGATCTATCTAAATCTATAGATAGATATCTCTGTATATATGTACCTTTCTTTCAGTAGCATGTTGGCATTTATCCACTATTATTGCTTATAAGTAGTCTAAGAAGGAAATGGTTCTGTTTTATGTATGCTGAGCTATCTAGCTGCCTCTCTATCAGTCTATACATTCTTTTGTCCTATTTACGCTTTTATTGTTTTTAATATTGAGAGGTTCTCTTATTCTGCTTGATGCAATTACATCCAGCTCTCAACTTTATTAGGCATAAAATGGCAACGAGTGGATCTTTCTGACTCGCAGATGCTCTTGAAAATGTGTTTTTTTTTCCCCTTCTCTCCTTGCTGCTTTGCTTAACTCAAGATCCACATTAATAGGAAAAGTAACAGAAATACTTGCAAAGTTTAATAGAATGTGACAGCAGCCGCATGACTCATAAAAAACGTTGACAATAAATGTCTGTGGCTGAGGCTTTAAGAAGCCGCATTTCAAAGCAGTTCATAAATACCCATATGCTCAGAACTGGCAGGTTATGCAGCCACGGCAGAGGTAGGGAGCAGTAAAGCATTTTTCGCCCTGGAGAGTCTATTGTGGCTTCATAAATGATTCATGACCTCCTTATATTTAATTTATATGGTATTTATTCCATCAGGCCTCTAAATAAAGAGGTATTTTAACCCTTCTTAAAAGGCAGCAATGGCGGAGAAAGGAAAAGGAAGCTGTAAATGCACCTTCACAAGGACGCGGGAAGAAAGAGCGCCTCGTGAAGCGTTGTTCCTCTGGGGAGATTAGCAGGGTCAGGTAAACTTCTCTTTCATTCTCCGGCAGCCTGCAGATAAATCTTCTAATGAGAGGAGAGCGTCAGGAAAGATTCCAAATATGGCATTTGCCTTCAAGGGGAACACTTTATTTTTACATCCCTCAGCACAGCATCCTTGACCTGTTTGAACAGCATTGGAAGACACAGCGCCTTCCTCTAGTTTGTGTGCTCAGCCCGTATCTCTGTACATGCTCGGTCATTTAGAGATCAAAGAAGAGCTGTATCTGTTGTTGGTTTGCAAAAGTACAACTTTTGTTGGGGAAAATGTAAGTGGGGTTGAGGCTTGTCATTTTGTGTAAAATAAATAGGAAGAGGCACTAGTATAAGTGTATATAGGGAGACATTACCAGAAGCACGTATACTTGAGAAAATATGCTAGTTTTGAATGAAGCATTTGCTGTGCTTATGAGGCCTGCTGTCAATAAATGTAAAATCGCCATTTATGCGGACTGTTAAACAGGTTGTTGAAGTAGTTTTTTTCCATACAAAACATTTTTTCCAAACCAGGTCAGGTGTTCTGACTTTTCCTTCACTGGTTGGATGCTTATTTTGGTTATCTCAGTACAGGTTTCCTTAAGGGTTAGTTTACACTTGCTTCAAAACATGGCTTCGGACACGCTTTGTTAAAGCTATCTGAATGCCAGTCAAAGCTCCCATCGCCAAATAAATAAAAGCTTACAGTCCTACTTACACCTTGCTTTTGCTTGGTGCTTCGATGAGGCTTTGGTGGGGCTTCGATGGAGTTTCAAGGGGCTTCAAGAAGGGTTTGGTGGGGCTTCAAGCGAGCTTTGCCATAGACTTCTATGGAGGCTTTGAAGACGATTTGAAGCACCACTAAAGCTACATGGGGTATAATTTTTGAAAATGAGCTGAAACAAAGCAAAAACAAGGTGTAAACAGAACTGTAAGCTAAACATTTTATTTAGTGACAGGAGCTTTGACTAGCATTCAGAGAGCTTTAGCAAAGCCTGTTTTGAAGCAAGTGTAAACTAGCCATTAATGTGTATTAAAGCCCGAAGCAAGTGTAAATGAGCCCAAAGGGCTACTACTACTTCAGACTACTGGTTTCGATATTTTCTGAGTCACTGAGCCAGAATATGTAAACACATCAGTAAGTCAGAAGTCGTTTTTAATACAGATTTGTTCTAGGTGAACTTAATTGAAGCTAAGGGGTCAATGTTTTCTCTAAAGAATTGGACATTTATACACATTAAAGTGGTTGTAACCATCAGACATTAAATATGAACAAAGCATATCCCTCTATTGTGTGTACTTGTCTCAATTAAGAGCAACAAGTGCCATTTCTGTCTGTTGCTTTGTTCCTCTGCTATCAGCACGAATCAAATCTGACAAGTTTTCCTGAATTAAAGGGGTTGTAAAGGTAAACATTTTTTCACCTTAATGCATTCTATGTATTAAGGTGAAAAAACATCTGACAGTTCTGGCCCCCCCCAGCCCCCCTGTTTTACTTACTTGACCCCTTGAAAGTCCCGCGCTCGCCTCCGACATCCTCTGCGCCACTCAGCCTGGCCTTTGATTGGCTGGAGTGGATGGATTGAAAGCAGCGCAGCCATTGGCTCACGCTGCTGTCAATCACATCCATTGACGCGGCACGCCAGGTGGTGGGGCCGAGTGATACAGTGAGCGGCTATAGCCACCGGCTGTATGACGGGAGCGCGCCCGCAAGTGCTTTCACCATCCGAGGGAGCTTGCATGAACGTGAGAAGTACTTGTGGGGGGGAAGCCGAGACAGCTGCCGAGGGACCCCAGAAGATCAGGTTCGGGGCCACTCTGTGCAAAACAAGCTGCACAGTGGAGGTAAGTATAACATGTTTGTTATTTTAAAAAAATTGATTCTCTTTACAACACCTTTAAGAGAAAAATGGTGACCGGGAAGGGAGCTCCAGCTGATTATAAGCCTCAGCTCTGTTCCTGTGTGTGTAACTTCAGCTCTCCGCCCTTTTTTTCTTAACGCTCAGATAAGCGGTTTGAGGATTTGTTTAATCTCTGTGTATCACCTGAGGCCAGTCAGCTCACTGTGAATTTGTGAGGGTTTACAACCACTTTAATTAAACCCTCTGCTTTTTAAAGCACTTTTAGCAGTTGATTTAATCAATTACTCAGTGTGCATCTTCTTGATCTCTTAATCCTTGCCTATGTTCCCATTTATTGCCATGACCACTGCCCCAGGTTTCCTGTATCGGATGGCTCCATTCTCTTGCAGCATCCTGTGGAGCCACCCTTGCATGCAGGGATTAGAATGGTCTCTCCCTACACTGTGTGCATCAATAGAAACACGCAGCTCCATGATCTAGAATGGAAAGGAACTCCCCTGCTCCTCCCTCCTCCAAGCTAAATGCTGAGGGTTTCTTATTATTTTAACGTTTGTCTAAGCAGGTCATTTTGAACGTAATGCAAATCCTGCATACCCTCTGTATGCTGAGTGGGAATGGAGTACTATATAAAATGAGCCTTTACAAAGAGGCACCTTCTGCGGCTATACACAGAGGACTTAGATTCAAGGATCCATTTTTTTCGAATGGTCATCTTAATCGGTAAATGATGTTCATAGAATGGGTTAATTTGAGAACCAAAATGTTGGGCTGGATTTGTTGAAAGACCACATACGCAGTAACTTTGGACAATAGGGTTTTATTTCTGCTTTTGCTTGTTGCTTTATTTCTTCATATTTGTTTTCTTATGCAAGTTTCAAAGATAATATTCCCGCCTGGAAAAGACCGTGATTATCGCTGGCCGATGTTAAATATATGATCACAGGAGAATCTGGGAGGCGGATTGTACCTAAGTTGATTGATCAACTTGGTATATTCAGCCTGCCCTTTAAGGGTTGGAATCGGTACTGGCTGAGATTTGAATCATGAATGGCTGGCCTTACTTTCAGTGGGATACAGCCAAAATGTTATTCTTCCAACTGGGCCTTGGACATCTTTTGTATGCTAAAATTTACTACTGTACACAAGCATGCTGTCAACTGGGCAGATAATAAAATCTCCTTCCAGTGTTCTGTACCTGAACAAAATTGTTTTGCCAGATGCAGTAAGCTTTGGCATCCCTCCCTATTGTCACTTTGTTTTGAGCCCAACCTACCCTGAATCTGCTGTTTTACTGCTTTCTGTCCTGACTTTCTTCTTGGCCCTTAATTTTTTCTGCCTGCTGCCTGTCTTGACCCCTGGCCTGAATGTGTGTTTGTTTCTGGCTTGTGGATTTTTACCTTTCCTTGTCCTATATTTGCTCATCGGTTAGCTCTATCTTTGGAGGTTTAAAAATGAACAAAAGAGCGGCCAGCCTATTGCATCATTCCACAGAGCTGATGAAGAAGTTATACCCTTCAAAAAACATGTCAGCCATTCAGGATCCTGGTGAGTTCCCCCTGTAATGTGGAGCATACCAAGTCTGGAAGTACTGGGCTATGGATGAGTAGCTAAATAAGTGGTCTTAATTCACTTGTTTTTGAGTATATTCTATGCTGCTTTTTATTAAATAAATGCTGTGGGATAATGCACTAGGCTGGTGTGCCCTCTTTTGTTTGTTTTATTGTAGTGGCTACAGGACACCCCTAGTCCTAAAGGGCAGCAAGGTGTGGCATTTCTGTGAGGTGGTGTCCGCATTATTATCTATACCAGGCTATTACATTTACACGCCGGGAAATATTGTCTTTGTGTAGTTTTGGATTATGAAACTATGTTTCAAGGAGCAAGGGTGAAGACCAGGCATTCCTTGAATCCTACTTCATTGAGCTCATTCACACCTTTCTGTGCGCTTTTTAGTGTCCTTTTATGTGTGTTATCAGCAACAATGTGTTTTCATATTATGCCATTGTCATCAATAGACCCTATAGCATGAATATGCATCAATGACGTGTGCCAATTGGCCATTGTTTTAAATGGTGTTAGTTAATATCTGTATGATGCACATTGTCCATTTTAGATACATCAACGTGTGTTATAGAGGCTGTTGGTGACAGTAGCATTGTATGATATTGCAGATGTGTTGATAAGACATGTAAGAACACGTGAAATGAGCATGGAAAGGTGCTGCAAATCCAGCCTCTGTGTGAGCCCATGTTTATTATTGTTGACAGAGGATTCACTGCTTATGCATGAAAGCTGGGCATGCAGAATACTTGCAAATCAATAGGAAAAAACACCAAGCTGTTAAAGTATAAGTTTTGGGGAATAAAAAAAATAAAAAATACCAGTTTTTTTGGCAGCATCAAAAAAGAAGCAGCAATACTAAATCTAATAGTCCTCTTTCAAGCGAAACAGAAATCAAATACCATGAAGGTCAAAGGTCACACACCTTAGGGACTGGATTGGAGAAATAGTCTCATCTAAAAACTCATTGGAAATAGGTTTTGTTAGCATAATTACTGGTATTTTAGCATCTTTATTTTTCACCAAGGCTTCTGACATGTGCTCATATCCTCGGAGCTCTCAAACTATAGGGATTGGAGATGAAATTGTCACTTGCTTTCCAGTTCTACCCTCCACATGATGTAGATCTCACTAAATGCATCATTTCACTTGTCACTATTACAGCACTTTACAGGCCCTGTAAAAATAATAGGGTATCTGGATTTTAGCATTTACAGCTGTGAGTCTGTTAGAAATATGTGACATTAACAGACAGACAGACGTTTATATTAACCCTTTGTTAGGATTATAAAAATAATAGGATAATAAACATAATAGGATCATAAACTTGCTCAACTGTGATAGCAAATAGGGGTGTCCTTTATAACAGGATCTATGAATGGCTATTTGCAATATAAAGGTATATCATACGTTGTCATGATTTTCTACTTTATTTTTCTGTATTTTCCAATGTAATTGAAACCAGATGGAGTGTTATTGACTCCCATAAAATCCCAGATAAATTACTTGTACTTTATAACTGGCGATGGTTGAAAGCCTTGACATTTCTTATACTTTATTTTGAATGGTTAAGGTGTGTAATCTGTAATATGTCATGAAGCAAAAATGTTAAAAAAAAAAAAATAAGAAAAGAAAGCTGCAGCCCATAGTAATTCACTTTAATAAGCCTGAATAGTCTTCAAGGAAATGTGTATTGTACTTATTCAATAAAAAAAAAACAGCCCCACCTTCTGGGACACACACAGGTCTCAGAAGATGGTGGGACCAGTCAGAAAGTGCAGGTTTATCATAGTGAAGATGTCGGTGCACTCTGAGCCAATTGATGGGGGGGTTTGACATCATTGGATCGCTTGACAGGTAGGTAAGTGTCCTTATATTAGAAGTCAGCAGCTACAGTATTAGTAGCTGCTGACTTCATTTTTTTTGCCCAAAATGGAGCTCCTGCTTAGTCCTCTATGTTTTTTAACTTGGAATCTGTCTCTTTAGCTTGAGAGTCGGGTATCAGAGGACACCTGAAGTCTGACAGCTGCCGACATGCCAACTGCCTAATCTGTACTGAGACAACTAAAAAGAGTTGGCCAATGCTGACCTGAAAATATTAGTTGTGTGTCATTGCTTGAACTTCTTTTTAAAATGGCAGTTGCTGCACATCTTCACTATGATAAACCTGCACTTTCTGACTGGTCCCACCATCTTCTGAGACCTGTGTGTGTCCCAGAAGGTGGGGGTGTTGGACATACCCGAAAGTGGGAGCAGGTACCTGCAAAACCAGGTACCCACTCCTCCCCCCCCCCCCCGCCAAATGTAGCAGTGGAGGGTGCAAACAAGTGGAGCTTACCCTTTTGGGTGAAGCTCCGCTTTAACTAAGCTTCCCGTGCTGCTATACAGTGGGCATCGAAAGTTTGGGCACCCCAGGTAAAAATGTGTATTAATATGCATAACGAAGCCAAGGAAAGATGGAAAAATCTCCAAATGGCATCAAATTACAGATTAGACATTCTTATAATATGTCAAAAAAAGTTAGATTTTATTTCCATCATTTGCAACTTTTGCAGACGCCATTTTTTTTCTGTAATTTTGAAAGTGTAAATGATGGAAATAAATTCTAACTTTCTTTGACATATTATAAGAATGTCTAATCTGTAATTTGATGCCATTTGGAGATTTTTCCATCTTTCCTTGGCTTCGTTATGCACATTAATACACATTTTTACCTGGGGTGCCCAAACTTTCGATCCCCACTGTAATGGTGCAGGAAACTGTCTGAAGTGGAATGCGTCATATTAACAGAGCTGATAGACCAGTTTCAGGTCTGTTTGTGCCAGTTTGTATTTTTACAGTAAAACAGAAACTAGTGCAGGTTTGTACCTGATTAACAAAGGAAACAATGGCCAATTCCCAACCTTTTTATAAGGGATGTGAGCTGCTTGTAGACGGGCAATAGAGAACTGAATCTGCATTCTCCAATGATGCCCAATGATTACACTACACGAACAGACACTGCACATGGTTAACACCCCCCTCCGCTCTGAGCCGAGCAAGGGGTGGGAAAGGAAGAGAGAGCAGAGCATGTCACAGCCACAGAACATAGAACTGATTGCTCCTAATTAACAAAGAGGCTTGCACCCTATTATTATTTAAGAGCAGCACCTGCTTAATGCGTTACATTTAGAAGAGCTGTGCAAGCTCAGGTTGACAAGAAACCAAATTAGAATATTTTTTTCTTCCTCAAGGGGGTCTGGTCAGTGCTGACCTGATCAAGTCCCCAGGCAACTGTGCATCAGCAGATCACTTAAAATTTTCAGGAAACTCTGTAACTGTAACTGCTTATATTAAATTTGTTAGTGAATTTTAAAGAGGAACTGCAGTCTGCTCACATTATTTGTAATAAAACCATCTTTGCCATTCTAAAGCTTCCCTCCAACCACTTTGCATATTATTTTATATATACCATGATTCTGTACTTGCTAAATATGCTGCAAAAATCTCCCTCCACTAAGTCTGGCTGCAGCCATTTTAACTGTGGTCAGCTGAAGCTGCTACCTGTTCACTTCCTGGATTTACACAGACACACAGAGGAACATCTGCAGCTCTCATAGGCCCTCTTATGACTCATCCCCCCTCCCTTCCTAGCAAACTCTCATGAGTGAGAGAGAGCTGTGCATGATGTCATAAGGCTAGGCTAATGACCAGACAAGAAACGGGAAGTGGGCTTTATAAGGTATTTGATGGCAGAAATTTTATTTTTACTATCCGAAGTTAAAACGACAAGGGCAGAAGATTTAATAGATGGAAAGTTGAAAAAAATGTCTGCTTTAAATCCGCTAGTACATCGTGCACTCCCCTCCCCCCAGACTACCATTGCAGCTGTCCAAAGGTGGCCCTGTGCTCATTCAGCCATAGCGGAGACACTCTGTATTATAGAAGGTGTAATTACTGGCCAGATCAGCGGGGGATCTAATGATTAGTAATCTGCAGTATATTGCGTTTATGGTTTGGGGGTTAATACCGCTTTAATGTTACCTTTTAGGGCACTTTTACACTGAGCCACGTTGGTGGTAAAGGTGCCGCTAAAACACTAAAGCGCCTCTAAAATTACTTTGGTGGCACTGCCCATTGATTTCAATGGGCAGGGGCGCATTAGGAGCGGTGTATACACTGCTCCTAAAGTGCCTCAAAGAAGCTGCTTGCAGGACTTTTTTGAGCGTCCTGCCAGTGCACCCCTCCAGTGTGAAAGCACTTGGGCTTCCACACTGGAGTGACAGGAGAGGCGCAACATTTAGCGCTATAGTGCCTGTAAAGTGCCTCAGTGAGAAAGTGGCCTTAATACTTTGTAGGCAGAGCCATCTGGAATAGTTATTTGCAGTGCTGGGAGCGCCCAACCGTGTATCGCTCTCTATTTCAGTGTCAGAGTTGATGGGAAATTAAAATAGCTTTGGGATACTTTTTTTTATTACTGTAATGGCCCCTGTAGATGGCTCGAATTCCGATCAATTCTTGCTGAATAAGTCAAAGTTTGAGCTGTGGATGGCCCTGAAAGCACCCCCTGGCTCAACAAAAGTTGATTTAAAAATTGACAAGGCCGGGTGGCGCTGACAAATTAAATGCAGTCACTGTTTTTTCAGGGCTGTTGTATTCAGGCAGCCGTGGGTGTCGCAGCTGGGAATCATTGATATTTTCTCTTTTTTCGGCTGAATAAGAGGAAATTGAGCCATTTATGCCAGCCTTAAAGTGGAGCTCCAGGCTCCGCTCCTGCAGAAAAAATAAGTCAGCAGCTACAAATGCTGTAGCTGCTGACTTTTAATATTAGGACACTTACCTGTCCAGAAATCCAGTAGTGACCTCACCTAAGCTGATTATCAGGTGCTGCCACTGCTAACTCCACTAAGGGAAACCAGCAGTGAAGCCTTGCAGCTTCAGAGCCTGTTCCCTACTGCACATGTGCAAATTTTGCTGCTTCCTGTGAATGCTTTTGCAGTAGGGGAAGGAAGAGGGAGGAGGCTGAACTGTCAAAACCAGGTACCCCCCCCCCCCCCCAAAGGGTGGAGCTCCACTTTAAAAAAAATGAATTAAAAACAACATTAAAAACGTACTATGTCTTTACAGTGTTTGTTTTAGGAATAAGAATATATGTGACAATATAATAGTATGCACTACAAGTTATCAAAAGGGACAGCACATTAGGGGTTGTCTACTTTTATGCCACAGTGTCTTTAAACAAAAGAAAGGGGTGGGAGTAGGATGAGTGATTTCTCTTAATTGGCTATATGTAACATTCCTATTGAGTTATTGAGCTCTGTAAACAGAAGGCTTTTTGCCGCTGGTGGTAAAGATTTAAGGAAAATTTGATAGTGCCTAAAATTACTTGTGCTAAATGGATAGACTACTACATAATATTCATCTTTTGTACATGCTTTGGCTTTAGGGCCGGTTCACACTGCAGGCGATGCGAGGCGACACCGACTTGCCTCGCCGCGACCTCAGCGGCAACTTGCAGATGACTTCTGTATAGAAGTCAATGCAAGTCGCCCCGAGGTCGCCCGAAAGTAGTACAGGAACCTTTTTTCTGAGTCGGAGCGACTCGAGTCGCTCCTCTCAGAACGGTTCCATTGTACAGAACGGGGGCGACTTGTCAGATCGAGGCGAGCAAGTCGTGTCGCCTCGCATCACCCGCAGTGTGAACCGGCTCTTAGTCTGTTTTGCAACCTAATGATGTTGCTTTACTTGTGAAAACTTAATAAAATAAAAGAAATTCACCCTTTTTATATACTGCCTTTACAAATGCATTATCGTTATGACTGTAATTTACCTTATAGTCACCCTTGCTGAATTTTCTGGCGGGGGGGGGGGGGGGGAGGTTACTTTATTTCTGGGGTCTGGTTTACCAAACAGTATTGTTTTGACTCCCATACATTAGGTATTGGCTTTTTTTTTTATTTATTTTTTTAGCCTTTTTAAAGTAAGTGCCCGTTCACACAGGGGCGACGCGACTTGCAGCGCGACTCACAGACGCGACCTGCACACGACCTCAGCGGCGACTTGCAAAATGACTTCTGTATAGAAGTCAATGCAAGTCGCCTGAAGTCGCCCCGAAAATACTACAGGAACCTTTTTCTAAGTCGGAGCGACTTGAGTCGCTCCTATTAGAACGGTTCCATAGTACAGAACGGAGCGCGACTTGTCAGGCGGCTAAGTCGCCTGACAAGTCGCGGTAGTGTGAACGGGCACTAAGGGATAAAACTACCCATGCTGTTCTTTCTGCTCTAATAAAACATTTGTTTTCATGTGTTCTTGTGTGCAGTGTGATGCAATGTCTGAATTATCTTTATGTGCATGGATGTAACGGCAGGCTGTGGATGACTGAACAGGTGTCTAACTGCTTAAGCTGCAGCAGGCGAGGAGATGTGTCTATAAACACACATCTCCTTTACTTGTAGGCAAAGTTAGAACAATAATAAAGATAATGAGGGTTCATGTAGTTCACCCAGAAATTATGTTTATGTTCTAGTGGGCTACGGCATCTCTTGCTTCCTATATCTCTTATCCCATTAACCTTTTGGGTGTTTTAGCCCATCCAGTTACATTCTCCAAAATGTATATTAATACATTTAAGACCTATGCAGAGAGAGCTCAACCCCGCTGTAATGGCTACAGTAGGTGAGCTGATCAGGGAAAACCAGAGCAAAGCTTTCACCCCAGGTGTCCCCATGAGAGGCTTAGCATGAATCAAAAAATAGGATGTGGGTGCTGTAGTCATTTTATCGCACAGATGCACATGTAAAAGAGAATACTGTAAATAATCTCATCAATGTATGTGTGTAATGTATGTAATTATGTTTCTGGGGAGAAGCCTTATTTACTAATTACATATGTACTGTTTTCTTCCTTCTATAAAGTACTATACACTATTGTACCTTGCCAATTCTCTTTTTTTTTTTTTTTTTTTTTTTTTACTGATCAGCAGCCTATAAAATATCCACAGTGCTCCTGTTAGCTGGGGACTTTGCAATTTAGGCCTTAAAGCTGAACTCGAGTATAATTTTTTTTTTTTTGCATTTTTACACTGCACCTGGCCAATCCATTTGGAAGTGAAGAATCACTGTAGTAGCCAATGCTACTAGAGTGATCCTAGCTCACTTTTGGGTCCCGTCCTGAGCAGCTGGCCTGGTGCTCAGTAACCACAGTGGGCTTCCCACATGGCAAGGGCGCCATTCGAAGAATGCTTTTCAGTCATCTCAGTGACTGCAAAGTGCTCTCTGAGCGAGGTGGGAATATTGATGTCATTGACCTGCCTCTCCACCTTGTCCAATGAGAGAATGGCTTGTATTCATTGACCATAATGTAAGGCGTTTTGTGAATGGCACCAATGCGAGGCAAGCAATCCCCCATTGCTTGCTATGCAGTAGAGCAGATGCTCGGCACAAGACCCTGGAAGACAGCGAGATCACTGTATTGGTGGTGGCTACTACAGCTATTGACTGTTTTCACAAAGTCAGATATGGAATAAGTATATTTTTGTTGGTCCAAGCTGGGCCAATGTAGCTGTGCAAAGGAATCCATACCTGGAATTCATTGATTTCCTCTCCTAGCAACTAGTCAATGCTTGCATATTTTATGCTGCCCAATAAACAGGAAAGGAAAAGTTTATTAATTGCCAAGCTTGAAATGGTCTGTTGTTCAGTCTGGCACTCTGTACATGATGTCCACTGCAATTTGGTTATGATGATATGTCCCCCATTGAATAATGTGAAGAATGAATAAAATTATAGATTTATGGATATAATTAGCTATCCTAGGCATTCCTGAATTATAATACCTTACCTATTATATACACTAATCAGCCATTTCATTGTGACCACTCACCATAACCTGTCAAGGCATGGACTCCACATGACCTCTGAAGGTATGCTGTGGTATCTGGCACAAAGCTGTAGGTAGCAGGTCCTTTTAAGTCTTGTAAGTCACAAGGTGGGGCCTCCATGGATCAAACACCAGTCAACACCCAAACTTGTTGTGTACCTCAAACCATTCTTGAATTCATCAGACCAGGCTACCCTCTTATATTGCTTCGTAGTCCAGGTCTGATGCTCATGTACCCATTGTAAGCACTTTTGGTTGTCAGCATGGGTACCCTGAGTGCTCTGCATCTGTGCAGGCACATACTCAACAACCTGTGATGTACTGTGTTCTGACACCTTTCTATGAGAACTAGCATTACCGTTTTCAGCATTTTGAGCTACAGTAGCTCTTCTATTGGATCAGACTACAGTGGACAGCCTTCACTGCCCACATGCATCACATGCATCAATGAGCCTTGACCATCCATAATCCTGTTGCTGCATTGCTGGTCTCCTTCATTGAAACACTTTTGAAGGTCCTGACCACTGGAGACTGGGAACATCCCTCAAGAGCTACAGTTTTGGAGATGCACTTACCCAGTCGTCTAGCCATTACAATTTGGTCCTTCTCAGAATTGCTCAAATCCTTATGTTTGACCATTTTCTTTTCTACTTTCTACACACCAACTTCAGGGAGAACATATTAAATTTTTCCCTAATATATCCCACCTGCTTTCAGATACCATTGTAAGAATGCTATGGCTGTTCAGTAAGGATGAGCTCAGGCGTGTTCACAAGAGACATTTCCTGATCTCTGCAGCCGCGGATCAGGAAAATGTCTTGCTGCTTGTGATCAGCGATGTGCAGTGCCAACTTTCTGGTGGACTCTGCATGTGGGGTTGCGAACATGCCTGAGCTCATCCTTACTGGTCAGTATACACTCTGCCCTCTGTGTCATGTGATTATATTAACAAACAAGTTCACTAGAATGCTCTTTGTGAGGTAGCATACAAAACCACTATTTCATAGTACATATCACCAAACTAGAGAAAGCAGAGATGGTTTCATGTTTTCTGAACTAAAGAGCCTTCTGACGCCTTATCCCCTGCACCATGTTTACCTATAGTTATCCTATTAAATTTAGCCATAGATGGCCATAGGAGGTCCGAAATGGGAAACAAAATGTATTTTGAGTAGTCACCATTTCTCCTAGTCCTGCTTGCCTGTAAGTGCCCCAAGCAAACAGCCTTGAAATAGTTTTAATGGTAGCTGTTTAGAAACTACAAAACCAAAGAATATTCTAAAAGGTTTGATTTTTCATGTTGCAGGGTTGTGTTAATATGTGCAAAGAAGATCACACAAATACTTAAAAGTATAACAGCTATTAAAACTACTGAGAGATACAGATAAGGAAATGATAAAAAGAATACTTATCTAAAGATGCTGTTTTGCCATGGAGTCAACCTGCTTTTATGCAGCATGGCTGACCAGATTCAGACACAAGCATAAAGCAAGCTCTGGTGTGAGACTAAAATCCTACCAGTTTTGGCTCGAAATATAGAATCACCCCTGGCTAACTCCCCTTGTAAGCAACAATGTGACCTTCTAAGGAGGCACATTGCTGAAGGAGAGGGGGCTGACTTGTCCGTAGTGTGAGTTTACAATCACTTTCCAATCACACGAGTCAGCTAAACTTTACCAAAATAACCAAGATATTAGAAGCTTTATTACATATTTGTGAGGCCAACCTTAATTAGGAATATGAAATATACCATTTCCCTATCAAGGTTAAAGCCCGGTTTTCCTTAAGAACTATCAACTGTATATTACAGTTGGGTAACAAAGGAAATCTAACTTTAACTTTAGGGTTCTTTATCAATAAATATAATCAGCTTAACTTACACATCAATGGTTGTATGTATCTTTGTCTTATAAGCTGGTTTCCTTAATTGAATTATACGATATGTGTGCATAGGACCAGCTATATTTGCTCATTACTTGGAGTGTGTCTCATGCCATAAGATACAGTATAAGTTACAGTGAAAATATGCAATTGCTATAAATTGCTCAGACTCTAGATGGATATTGAAAGTTGTGGGAATGTCATTAGGGCTCATGTTACCTGCAACATAAAATTTACTTTACACTGCCAGAGGCTTGTTAGTTATCCTCTTGCAGCAGTAGATCACTAAAGGGATTTACTACATTGCTCATACTGATAGGTTAGAAAAATCTATGTGAAGCAGAATTGTAAAAAAATACATATTTGTTATAGCTAATGCTAGTTTAAAGCTAAACACACACTATCCAATTTGAGTGTACCATTTCCTTTACGTCTCAATCATATTTCTAAATAGGGCCATCAATGGATTTCTGTGACTGAAATCACAGGTGATTGAGCAGACAAAGCAGTAACATAGTGACCGGAGCTATGGCTGTCTTTGTCCCTAACGGCAGATAACCCCTAGATATACGGATAAATAATCACAGTGGCTGACAGTCTTTCTTACAGGCTTCCCGGTGTCCTATAACATAGTGTCCCCTATCGGATAGTGTCCACTGTGTACTGCGCATGTGCAATACACAGGACATACAGATTACGAAAATATCCAAAGATGAACGGCGCCGTGAGTACAGGTTATAGCCCCACCATCCAAGTGGACATAGAGTTAGAATAAAAAGAGCAGAGCGCAGCGAGGCCGTGCCCGAAGTGTGGCGAGCGCAGCGAGGCCGTGCCCGAAGTGTGGCGAGCGCAGCGAGCCCGTGCCCGAAGTGTGGCGAGCAAAGAGAGGCCGCGAAGGGCCCTCTAATATTTGCAGCCCTATGTCCACTTGGATGGTGGGGCTAGCACCTCGACTCGTGGCGCAGGCACCGTTCATCTTCGGAGATTTTTCGAATCTCCTTCTGCTCCGTACTGTGCAAGCGCTGCGCCTGCGCAGTACGGGGCGGACACTATCCGATGGATGGACGATATATGCCAGAACACCGGCCCTTGCTGTTCACAGCCACCTGTGATTCCAACTGTAAGAATCCGCTGATGGCCCTATACATAAATGTGAATGAGGCCTTAGATCTTGCATCAATTATGTAATGCTAGGGCCAGTCTGATTTCATACAACTGAATCGATTGTTTAGGTTTTTTTTCTTTTTTTTCTATTACATCGTTTGGATAAATTCTTTTTTTTTCTCCCCACTTCCCTCCCTTTCCTCATCTGAGTCCTATCTTTCTGGCACCTATAGGTGTCCTTTGGCTTCCCTGTTCACTCCTTTCCTTTTAAAAAAAATTGGAGTATCCGACCAAGGGAGTTCTGCATTTTACTTCTACAAGTCATCTCCATGATCTTGGAAGAGAGATTTTATTTGCTTTTTGTTTTTTGGTTTCGGATTTCTACCTCTCAATACGATACAATGTTACTTTTGATTTTTGTTTTTGAGATATCACACCAATTATGTAAGGTTTGGCTTTGATTGTTACTTTACTTTTTTATATAAATAAAGAATTTGCAAAAAAAGTAAAAAAAATAATAATTTCAAAGGCCTTTTTTTGAAGGAAGACTGAAAGAGATTAGTTAGTTGCTTCTCTGCAACAGTTGTGAAGGACAGAACAAATCATTATAAGGAGAGCAGAAGGGCTATTATATGAATTATTATTTGGAAAACGCCACATTGCAAACTATATTTATTTTTAAATCACTGTAACTTCCTCATTTAGGAACTGTGAATGTTTTTTGTGTAGGTGTTACACACACACTTCTCTGATACAGGCATGTGAGAGATCTGAAAACCAATCTTCTTTGTTACCACTAATTGGGTAGAATCGACAGGCACAGGGCTGTAGTGTCTATGTGTAAAGGACCTATATACCCCCCTAATGAAGGCTGTAATTTTACCTTGTAGCCACCCAGATTGAATTTTCAACAGAGGCAAGAAAGCAGACTAAAACGTTTTACTACAAAATAATGTGTTTTTGCTATCTCAAGCATTAAGTATTGATTCTTTTCCTTAAGTGTCTTTAAAATAGCGCCTAGAATTACCCCTGCTGACTCTGCGGCCTTGTTATTATTATTTTTTCACCAGTCCCCCTTCTCTACTGCCATCTCATCAGGAAAATCAGGCTGGCAATTAGAGCCAAAGCTGCCTGGAGGACCGGAGAAATGAGATTGTGGATAAGTGGGGAAGGAGGGGGTTGTTACTCTGATTAATGGGAGTTTGTTAGCAGGTCTCATTCCTTGTGCTTGCGCTCCCTTGCACATGAAAAATAAGCTTGTAACAATTGTTTGACAGGAGGCGATGGCAGAAATGTATCTTGGGTAATGAACTTGGTTTTAATCTCAGGTAAGGACCCTTGCAAGAACTGACGAAGCCAGAGGTCTGCTGTGGTTGCTGGAGGAAGAGGCCTTGCAACCCGGTGGAAATGAGGACACCTTATTGGATCGTCTATTTACTTACTATGGACCACAGGAAGGAGAGCAGCCTGGTAATAAGACTGTGCCTTAATTTTTTTTATTTACTTTACTGTAAAGACTAGTAGTGTAAAATGTAATTGTTAATTTTTTCCCCACACAGATTTAAATATATGTATGTGGTCAATTTATTGTGAAAATATTTATCAGCGTGTGCCCTTTTATTTTTTGTGTGTGTGTGTGTGTATATTTTTTATATATATTACCGGTATATATGTATGTGTGTATGTGTATATATTGTTTCAATTTATTTTATAATGCCTTATGTATATATTTTAAAGGGGTTGGAAGTTTTTTTTAATCTATGCACTGGGATAAAAAGCTTTCTGTGTGCAGCAGCCCCCTAATCCTTATCTGAGCCCCATCTCTATCCATCAATGTCCCCGTCTGCCTCGACCATCTCGCCTTCTTGATTGGCTGAGATACAGCAGTCACTTAGCCAATCTGGAGAGGGAGGGGGTGTGGCTGAATTGGGGCTCCGTGTCTTAATGGACACATGGAGCTACAGCTCAGTTTGGGTGCTCCCATAGCAAGCTGCTTGCTGTGGAGGCACTTGATAGGAGGGAGGGGGCAGGAGACTCAGAGGGACTCGAAGAGGAGGATCCACTGCACAGGGCAGGTAAGTAGGACATGTTTGTTATTTTTATAGAAAAAAAAATGAGTTTTTACAATCACTTTAAATAAATCAGTCACAAATATGCCCAGTTCACACAGGAGGAAGGAATTAATAAGCAGAGGTTACCTTCATTGAAAACAACTTGTGGAGATGAAAAGCAGGTCAAGAAATAGACAGCTATAGTAATATTCAAATTGTGATTTTTTTTTTTTTTTTTTTTTTTTTTGTTGAAGTGGTGCTTAGCCTTGTCTTTGACCTTTGTCCCGTCTTCCTACGCTGACCCCACACAACTTTCAGCCGGGTTCATGATGAATCCTCCAAAATTCATTCATTCTTCCCACCCAACATCCTTCAATCGGTGGATGGCCTCATTGACCAACATTCCTCGATTAAAAAAATTAAAAAATCAAAGTAGGGTGGAAAGTTGTTCACTAAAAAGCAACTTAAAGTGGATGTAAACCCACCACTCGCGCAGTATAAATGAATGGCACAGTATTAATGTATATATACGTGCAAGCCTCCTGCATGTATCCTTACCTTGCAAATGTGACCCCCTTCAGCAGTAGGAAAAAAACTCTGGAATCAGTGGGTGGGTCTCTTTTCCGGAGCCCACTGGGCAGAGTCATGATGTCGCAAAACTCCCTGCCCACCTCTACACTATTGTACTCTTCAGTCACACTGATCATGCCCCATGATGAGTAATATTCAGTAAAAAAACTCAGGAAAGGCACCACATGACTTCACTGTGCCAATCATGCCGAGGTGTGGAGCAGCCAATCCTGGGAGAGCTGGAGATGAAAGGAGGAGGGATGTGAAGCTGGAATCATATCACACGCTCTACTCATTCATGAGATAAAGAAATTAGATTTCAATCACAGCAGTGGGGGATGCGCCGACACAAACTTATCTGTGTGTTGTTTTTTATCTTACTAAAAAAAGACACGAGGTTGGCTCAGAGCTGGAGTAAGTTTTTGTGGCAAGACTGGACACAGATGACTTGACATCCTCTACTCTACCAGGTAGAAGTCTTCACAATAAAACTCAGGTTCACATCCACTTTAAAGTGGTTGTTAAGCCACTATCTCATCATTATATCATCACCTCTGTCAGATAAAAAGATGTATTCTAGTGCCTGTGCTTTATAAAAAAAAAAGCCAATTTCTATCTCTTTTAACAATATCTCCCAGCGACAATGTGACTCCAGGCTCTCTGCTCTTCCCGCCTGATGGCTCCACTGGGCGGGGTCGAGATTTCCCTTATGACGTCAGCTGGGGAGGCAGGAGGAGAGGAACAGAGAGCCTGGAGCCATGTGATCGCTGGGAGACGCTGTTAAAACTGCTTTTTTATATTTTTTTTATAAAGCGCAGGCACTAGGATACAGCTTTTTATCTAACAGAGGGGATGATATAAAGGCCAGATAGTTTTGAAGCAGTGGGGAGAGGAACAGAGCATTGCTAGTGAGAGCTGACAGGCAGGGAGGGGGAGGAGGACAGAGGAAGACACAGGAGAACTGCAGATAGCAGCGGATGATGGAGGCATGTACGCCAACCATGGTGTCAGGGCTCAGCAGCCATGATATACCATGGTCAGTTTATAAGGGGGAGGGCAGAACCAGGCAGGATCAGCCAGGTATTACAGGTGTTGCAGGGGACCAAATGACACAGCACTTTGCTGTATAAAATGTTGTAAGGGAACAGGATAATTTTTTTTTTTTCTTTGGTTAACAAACGCTTTAATCCAAGCAGCTTAATCCAATCAGATACAGCAGCTGTTAATTTTTTTTTGATAGGTTCAAAGACACGACAGTGAAATAAAATAGTAATTTATGGAAGATTAAAGTGGTTCTAAAGGCAGAAGGGTTTTTATCTTAAAGCATTCTAGTGTGCAGCAGCCCCCCAATACTTACCTGTGCAACATCCCTGGATCGAGATTAGGCTCAAGAGACTCAGCTGTCCGGAACTCTCCCTCCTGATTGGCTGACACACAAATTGGCCCCCGCTGCTGTCAAGGTCAGTGAGACAATTAAGAGAGGGAGGGGTGGGGCCAAGCCACGGCTTTGCGTCTGAATGGACACACAGAGCAGCATCTCAGCTCAGGTGCTCCCATGGCAAGGTGCTTGCTGTGGGGGCAGGAGGGAGAGACAAGGGACCCGAGAAGAAGACAATCCGGGGCTGCTCTGTGCAAAACCATTACTCAGAGCAGGTAAGTATAACATGTTTGTTTTTTTTTTTTGTTTTTAAATAAAAAACAAGACTTTACAATCACTTTAATCCTATGCGGGAGACTACTGCATGCCTCCCATTGAGCCAACCGATCATGGGAAAGACAAATGTCATACATGTTTTAAAAAGACAGCTTTGGAACAATCTAAGTTGAGCTGTGCCTCTATCTAAATCCTTCATAAACTAAACAGGAATGCTCATGAAACCCAAGCTTTTTCGTTGATAACTGAAGCCCTGTCAGTAAACATGCTTGCCTCTACATCTGTTCTGTCTTTAGCCAGCTTTACAGCCAAATCTCAGAATAGTAATAGCAGCAGACCATGCATCTAAATATTGGGACAAATAACTTTATCAGACTAGTAGGACCAACTTGCGTGTTATATAACCTGTTATTACAAGTGCCTGTTCGGAACAGGTTCTCTTTAAGTTAGCCGGTTGATGGCTTAAAGCAGAGCATAAGCACTTGCTGCACTCCTTATTTGTTGCAAAAGGGAATGAAGAATTATTTTTTTCAAATTGCACATTGTGACAAGCCATCCTTAATTTCTATGCTTTATCATTTTATTTGGTTTTAGTCCTAAAGTAGCATCACATGATCTTCCTGGGGGAATTTTCTGGCTGTCACTGATGAACAATCTGCTATTCTTTTGGCTGGTTATCATCCCCCTGGACAATGGCAGCAGCTGGAGTCTCTGGCGCATGGAGTCACATTTATGCTGCAGTGTAAAGCATGGCATTTCCACAAAGTTTGAAACCATTAAGTGCCTTGAGCTAGGAGTCAGGGGCCTCATTTATCAGTGTTCGAAGGCAGAACTGTTTTTGCGCTAACCACCACCCAGATTCTCTCGTTCGTTCAAAAAAAAAAAAAAGATCATCTAAAAACTACTATAGTTCATTTACGATGTTGATCTTGTTGATCATTTTTTCCAAAAAAAAAAAAAAAAAAAAAAAAGATCAACATCGTAAATGAACTATAGTAGTTTTTAGATATTCTTTTTTTTTTTATATATAGTGGGGGGAATCACAACAAAAAATGTTTTTGCCATATAAATTGTTTGCATTCTCTTTTTGGGCCAGCAGGTGGAGCATTAGGCTCCTATTTGCATTTTAATTGACATACTGAATGACTCCTCTCTTCTTGAATGGCTCTGTCCAAAGTTTTGTTTAGACAAAGTACAACAAAAGGAAGACTGCCGTGCTGCTTAAAGAGGTTGTAAACCTTTCTGTGTAAGTTGTACCTATAGGTAAGGCTTACCTATAGGTACTGTAAAAAAAAAAAAAAAAAACGTGAGATGTTTAGGAGATATTTACTGTATACTGTGCCGATGGTGTCATCGGCGCATGTGCTGTGAAGGAATGGCTGCCTGTTCTGTTAATTCAGTCGCGTGTGCCATGACCGGTGGCTCTCGTGCGCAATGCGAGGGAGTGATGTCACACGACTCGGGCCAGTAGCACAGCCTGAGTCCGCGGCCCCGGAACGAGGACGGGCAAAGATGGACGTGGCCTGCAGCAGGGATGACGCGGCCTTCATTTGCAGAGAAGTGTCACATAATGTGCTAGTATGTGATACTAGCACATTATGCCTTTACTTTGCAGGGGACAGGAAAGGAAGAAAAACCCACCAGGGTTTACTTCCTCCTTAATTTGCTAACCTGTAGTGGTCTGGGAATCATTTGTCATGTATTAAATGTTTATTTATGAAACAAAGATAGTATATAGAAATAGTATAGAGCAGTATAGTATATAGAAAAAGGACAAAACATTTTGAAAAGCATCTAAACCTTAAATACATTAATTAATCCAAAACCATTCTAGTTTTCCTCTAATCTGATAAATCGACTTTGTTTTTGGATCAATGTATATGAATACAAGAATAGAAGTGCCATAGTCCTATTCCCCAGTTCATGTTAAAGTTATATAATCGCTGCATTCCCTACTATTACTTCATATACATATTTTGTACAGTATTCTGAACTAATTTGAAATAATCATTGGCATTTCTGATAAGGTTAACATGTTTTTCAGGTAAGAAACCATTGCTCCGAAGCAATAAGGAACGTCATTTCCTGCTGGGGCACAGCTACGGAACGAATTGGGTGGAGTACAACGCCTCAGGCTGGTTGAACTATGTGAAACAGAACCCTGCCTCTCAAAATGCTGCTTCTTTACTGCAAGACTCACAAAAGTTAGTTTCATAACTACCATTCATTTATTAATCCTTTATTTTGTCTTGATCTATTCCACATGTGCCTTGACCATAATGCTGTCCACGACATGAGTGATAATGTGCTGTCATCAACAGAATCAGCAAAGCAAAAGATCTTTCACAAATCTATCGCAGTGGGGGAGATTTACTAAAACCGGTGCACTCAGGATCTGGTGCAGTTGTACATAGTAGCCAATCAGCTTCTAACTTTAAGGGATAAGATTAAAAGGTTATGGCGCTAAACCCACCATATATATAAGTATATAAGTGTGCTCTTAGTGACCTTTCTTCAAACTCAGTGATATTATAAGTGCTAATTGAATCCTACAGGGATTAAAGTGCAAATGCGTACTGACTCTGTTTAGTTAAATCGATATAAGTGCCGTATGGTGATAACCTCAAAAAAGGAAAGTATGATCGACATTCAAAACATCATATAGGTGCCATATAACAATAAATCAAACTACAAAAAATTGATACGGAAAGTAGTTCATATGGATCATAGTTGATACCGAATCCTTATGTATGAAGGAAAACTTTCAAAGCCACATAGAGTCACTAAACATGTCCCTCAGTAATATCCTGGCTATCCGTGATACAGGATAAAAAAGTGGTCAGTGCAAATAAGTGCAAAAAAGTGCCAATCTTCAATTCAAGAAGCAGTCGCATGAAAAACGCTACACGTGTCCAATATTGGTATTATAGATGGTAATGATGCCAAATCAAGTGACTGGTACAAACAGTGCAAATTTTCAGTGGAGAGAAAACATTCATCCCCGGTGCGCCACTCAGTGCTATGATATGTGAATGCTCACACCAGAACTTGTGCCCCTGTGGGGCTAGATGAAAGTAAAAATATTATTTATTTTTTTCAAAATGATGAATCTTTTTATATTTTGAGTTATTAAAAAAAAAAATGCATTATGTATTATTTGGGTACCATGTCGCACGACTGCACAATTGCCAGTTAAATTATCACAGTGCCATATTGCAAAAAAATGGCCTTGTCATGGGGGGGGGGGGTAAATCTTCCGGTGATCAAGTTGTTGTAAACCCTTACAGACTACTTTTTGCTACAGGTAAGCCTATAATAAGGCTTACCTGTAGCTACGCAGGATACCTCGTAAACCTGCACAGTATCCCCTGTATTTGTATGTGCCGACGTCATTAGCAACAATGCTTCAGTGAGTGTGCCGTTACCTGCGGCTCCTGCATGCATGCGCGGGAGTGATGCCATCGTGGCTCCGATACTATAAATAGTTTGCATTCTCTTTTTGGGCCAGCAGGTGGAGCATTAGGCTCCTATTTGCATTTTAATTGACATACTGAATTACTCCTCTCTTCTTGAATGGCTCTCTGCAAAGTTTTGTTTAGAGAAAGTGAGACAAAAGGAAGACTGCCGTGCTGCTTAAAGAGATTGTAAACCTTCCTGTGTAAGTTGTACCTATAGGTAAGGCTTACCTATAGGTACTGTAAATATCTCCTAAACGTGCGCCATTTAGGAGATATTTACAGTATACTGCGCCGATGATGTTATCGGCACATGCACTCTGAAGGAACGGCTGCCCTTTCTATTTCTTCAGGCACATATGCCAATACCCAGAAGTAACCCCGGGGAGTAATGTTCGACGGCCGGTGCTGTGTACGGGCACCGCAGCGAGGGCTTCGATCTCAGGTGAGTTCGAAGCCCTCCCATTCCATAATGAGCTGGTATGCTATGCATATCAGCTCATTATGCCTTTGTCTTGCAGGTGTTGGCTATTACAGTCCCCTCTACGTTAGGGGACTGTGATAGCTGTGTTTGGATAGTGGGGACGAGAGTGACATATTCCTTCCATACTCTTTCCAAACCCAAACCCCAGCTCACCCTTGCCAGAGAATCATCCCAGTGGAGTGAATGTGTAAATCTTTGTTTCCATGCAAGCTATACTCCTATTATTTTCCATGCACAAGAAAATTCTTTGTGCTGGGTGGAGGTCTTATTAACATTCCTAATTCATTGTTTTTAATCGATAACTTTTCAAGAATGTGTTCTCAGGAATACCAATATAAATATGGTCATTTTCTAGTCAAAGTTGATACATTTATAAGCGAATCAGCATGGGACTTCTTTTAACCCGGAACTGAACTAAGGAATATTGGCAGATATGAGCTGGAAAACTCATCACAGTATTCTTGCTGTTTTTGCCTTCAGTCATGTTTTAATGTTATGCATTACTAACAGTATGCCTTTTACTTCCCTGCAGGAAAATAATTAGCAGCTTATTTGCTGGTAGAACAGGCACAGCGACAGTCTTGTCGGGTTCAGTGGCTGGACTAGAAGGAGGATCCCAGCTGGCCCTGCGGAGAGCCACCAGCATGAGGAAGACATTCACTACAGGTGTGGCAGCTGTCAAGAAGAAGTCTCTATGTATCCAAATTAAACTTCAAGTGGTGAGTTTGAGAGAACTTTAGGAGTATCTTCCTATCAAACATACCTGCATATAGAAGTACACTTTTATTATCCGTACATTGTTTATACGAAGCCTGCATATGACTAAAGACTATAGGGTGCCTATACAGCGGCATCAATATTCTTATTCTTATTCTAACCATAAAAAAATCACAAAAAAACAATAATACATTTATTCTGGTTTTCTTTTTTTCAATCTTTTTTTTTTTTTTTTTATTAAACTGAACTGGACTGTTTATTAACCTCATGCAGTCCCTTATACACAAGCACTCTGGTAGAGGGTAAGGCAGGACTTGGAGTCAACTCAGTTTTGTTGTATACCAATGTACTTAAAAGGAACGTGCGGATAGAAGTAAAGATCAGCGTAAGTAGAGAGATGACCTTTGCAGTCTTCTGCTTCTCATTCACTGTTCAATCAGCAGGCTGGACACCTCTGCATTCTTTCTACATTCTATAATTTTAACAGACAATTTGATGTTCTCCACCTGGCTGCATTGGTTGGCAAAGCTGTGTATATTTCAGAATTGGATGGAAATATAAAATAGCAGCCATAAAGTGTGGGGAAAAAATGATTCGACCCCCTGCTGATTTTGTACATTTTCCCACTGACAAAGAAATGATCAGTCTATAATTTTAATGGAAGGTTTCTTTTACAGTGAGAGACAGAATAACAACAAAAATATCCAGAAAAAAGGCATTTAAAAAAAGTAATAGATTGCTTTGCATTTTAATGTGTGAAATAATTATTTTGATCCCCTATCAGTCAGCAAGATTTCTTGCTCCCAGATGTCTTCTATACAGGTAATGAGCTGAGACTAGGAGCACTCTCTTAAAGGGACCTGTATAAAAGACACCTGTCCACAGAAGCAATCAGTCAGATTCCAATCTCTCCACCATGGCTAAAACCAAAGAGCTGTCCGAGGATGTCAGGGACGAGATTGTAGACCAACACAAGGCTGGGATGGGCTATCGCTAGGCAGCTTGGTGAGAGGGAGACAACAGTTGGTGCGATTATTTGCAAATGGAAGAAACAAAAAATAACTGTCCATCTCCCTCAGTCTGGGGCTCCATGCAAGATCTCACCTTGTGGAGTTTCAATGATCATGAGAATGATGAGGAATTGGCCCAGAACTACACGGGAGAATCTTGTCAATGATCTCAAGGCAGTTGGGACAATAGTCACCAAAAAACAATTGGTAACACATCACGCCATGAAGGATTGAAATCCTGCAGCACCCGCGAGGTCCCCCTACTCAAGAAAGCACATGTAAAGGTCCGTTTGAAGTTTTCTAATGAACATCTGAATGATTCAGAGGAGAACTGAGTGAAAGTGTTGTGGTCAGGCAAGACCAAAATTGAGTTCTTTGACACCAAATCAACTTGCTGTGTTTTGAGGAGGAGAAATGCTGCTTATGACCCAAAGAACACCATCCTCACTGTCAAACATGGAGGTGGAAACATTATGCTTTGGGGATGTTTTTCTGCTAAGGGCGCAGGATAACCTCAACATATCAAACAGACGATAGACTGGGGCCATGTACTGTCCATTCTTGGATGAGAACCTCCTTCTCTCAGCCAGGGCATTGAAAATGGATTGTGGATGGGTATTCCAGCATGACAATGACCAAAAACACATGGCCAAGGCAACAAAGGAGTGGCTCAAGAAGAAGCACATTAAGGTCCTGTAGTGGCCTTTGCCAGTCTCCAGACCTTACTCCCATAGAAAATATGTGAAGGAAGCTGAAGGTTTGAGTTGCTAAACGTCCACCTCAAAAACCTTAATGACTTGGAGAGGATTTGCAAATAGAAATCGCTCAAAATCCCTTCTGAGATGCGTGCAAACCTGGTGGCCAATTGCAAGAAACGATTGATTACAAACAAGAGTTTTGCCACCAAGTACAAAGTCATGTTTTGCAAAGGGGTCAAATTCATACAAAACAAAACAAAAACAAAATCAAACTTTTTTGAAATGCGTTTTTCTGGATATTTTTGTTGTTCTGTCTCTCACTGTTAAAATAAACCTACCATTAAAATTATAGACTGATCATTCCTTTGTCCGTGGGCAAACGTACAAAATTAGCAGAGGATCAAATATCAAATACTTTTTTTATCTCACTGTATACTGTACTGTATTTTGCTCTTTTCCTGGAGTGTAGCTTTAAAATATAGGACAAACACAATTATGAAACAGACTTCAGAGCAGTGCAGCTGTGATCCAGATAAATAGTTGAGTACACAGTTTAAGTACATATTTGTGACTGTTAAAGTGGTAGTAAAGCCTGCTTTGTTATTTTTACCTTATCTATAATGAAGCTTACCTGTAGATAAAATGAATATCTCCTAAGTGTGCACCTTTTAGGAGATATTCACCCTCCATGCAGCCGCTGACGTCACCGGCCCATGCATTCTGAAGGTTTGGCATACTATGCTGGACCTTCAGAGCTTCTTGTCGGAATTGAGGGCTTCCTAGAGCAGTGACGTTATCAATCCTCTGGCCACTTGCAGCATCGGAGTTGGCAAACCTGGAAGAAAGGCCAGGGTATGATGACAGCCCTCTCAGGGGGTGACCATGTGCTGCTGAAAGGGCTTTGTTTCAAGGTTAGTATTTCATAATGTGCTAGTATGTGATGCATACTAGCACATTATGCCATTGTCTTACAGGTTTTTTTTTTTTTCAGTGGTTTACAACTGCTTGAATATAGAAAAGATGTATTTTTCTGCAGTGAGTCTTGTGATCTAGGCACGTGTGTCAAACAATAGAGCCAGTTGTTGTTGTCTGTAAACTACACTGCATAAAAGTACCACCTGGCTCTGGACCCACCACAGCCTGTGACTGGACAGTATAGCCCTGTTTCCTCCCTTCCTGCCAATGAATCCACTGGCAGCATGCTGCAAATCAGTGGAGCCCCAATTGGCTCTGAGCGCTGATCGCCCTCGACCAGTACAAATGCTGCTGTAATAGGGAATGCAGAAAGTGAATATTAAGACAGATTCAGGTACTTGTTTTTTTCAAAGTACATTAATAGATTTTTTTAATTGGTACATAATTTGATTAAATGCAGAACTTCACTGTTAACTACTGCTTGTACTGAAACTATGTTATAGACCATGCAATGCTTAAAGTAACCGATATGAGACAAAACGCAGTAGCTGTTAAAGAGGAACTACAGTCTGCTCACATCATTTGTAATAAAACCATCTTTTCCATTCTGAATCTTCCATCCAACCACTTTGCATATTATTTTATATATACTGTGATTCTATACTTGCCAAACATGCTGCAGAAATCTCCCTGTACTAAGCGGAAGCTGCTGCCTGTTCACTTCCTGGATTTACACAGACACACTTCCAGTTCTGCAGCCCTGCAGCTCTCATTGGCCCTCTTATGACTCACCCCCCTCCCTTCTTGGCAAACTCTCACAAGAGTGATGGAGAGAGCTGTGTATGATGCCATAAGCCTAGGCTAAAGACCAGACAAGAAATAGGGAGTGGGCTGTATAAAGTATTTACTGCCAGAATTTTTTTTTTTACTGACCAAAGTTAAAACAACAATGGCAGAAGATCTAATAGATGGAAAGTTGAAAAAACGACTGAAGGTCCACTTTAAATTCTTAATTTTGTTTATTTTTAGATACAAAAAAACAAAAAAAAAAACGATTTGTTATAGGTTGCTCCTAGACACACAAATCTAAATTATTGTTTTTTTTATTTTTTTTTGTTTTTTTTTTTGTTTTTTTGCAGGATGCTCTTATTGACACTATTAAAAGGTCAAAAATCCACTTTGTCTACTGCTTTGTGCCAAAAGTGGAAGCATTTAATAGCGATGCACGACTAGTCCCAGCTGCCAGAGTGGGCTCCAGCGAGTCAGACCTATCTGGGGAGCGATGTGACTCAGAGCTTATGCAGGTTGATGTCCCACTTTTGCGGGCCCAGCTTCGGGGGTCACGCCTTATGGATGCATTACACATGTACAGACAAGGTGAGTGCAATCAATCTTGACAGAAAAATAATATATGTTTCAAAACAGATTTACCTGAGCCTAACTGTTATTTTAACCGATTCCCGACCGGCGCATGATGATGTACGTCGGCAGAATGGCACGGACAGGCAAATTGGCGGGGATACCTGCGATCGTCTCACGGGGATATGCGGCATCTCCCTGTTCTGCCTAGCAACAAGTGACGCTGATCTCTGCTCCGTGATTGGAGCAGAGATCAGTGTTCACTAACACAGAGCCACGCCCCCCACAGTTAATAACACGCCCCTAGGACACACTTAACCCCTACACTGCCACCCCCTGGTTAACCCCTTCACTGCCAGTGTCATTTACACAGGCATCAGTGCATTTGTATAGCACTGATTGCTGTATAAATGACTGGTCCCAAAAATGTGTTAAAAATGTCCGATGTGTCCGCCATAATATCACAGTTACAATAAATATTGCTGATTGCCGCCATTACTAGTAGAAAAAAAATATTAATAAAAACACCATAAAACTATCACCTATTTTGTAAAGGCTAATTTTGCGCAAATCAATCAATAATCGCATATTGCGATTTTTTTTTATTTTTTTTTTTTACCAAAAATATGTAGAAGAATACGTATCGGCCTAAACTGAGGAAAAAAAATGTTTTTTTTTTTATATCTTTTTGGGGGATATTTATTATAGCAAAAAGTAAAAAAATTTTTTTTTTTCAAAATTGTCGCTCTTTTTTTGTTTATAGTGCAAAAAATAAAAACCGCAGGGGTGATCAAATACCACCAAAAGAAAGCTCTATTTGTGGGAAAAAAAGGACGTCAACTTTGTTTGGGAGCCAAGTCGCACGACCGCGCAATTGTCAGTTAAAGCCACGCAGTGCCAAATCGCAAAAAGTGGTCTGGTCTTAAGCCAGAAAAATGGTCCTGTCTGAAAGTGGTTAATTTATGCTATCAGAGCAATAAGGGCTATATTTTTCATGTCAAATACTATCACAGCACCACTAGCGATAAAAATGCTATTACTATTATAAAGGGGTTAAAGCTTTCACTATAAAACATATTAGTACACTAAAAAAACCTATGCTTTTTGTGTCAGCTTCTTATAAGTGTACTGGCACATTCGTTTTTGCCCCATACATGTATGATGTATTAACAAGCACGTTTTTTTTTGTATGCAATTATGGGGAGATCACCTAACAGTTTATGTGCATATTGGATGAGAATGTTTAAATAATCTGCTTGTTCCTACAAGTTGAGTAGAGTCCTATGCAGGACATCTGACCACCCCATTACTATCTGATTCACCACCTTTCTGGGTCATGGAGTTGCTCATTGTACAAAGGTGATAATACTAGTACATTGTAACAAAAATTTAAATTAAACCACCACACCACTGCTATGAGGTCTAGATACAACTTTTTTTCAATTGCAATAAGTCATGCGGACAATCCAAAAAAGTATTCAACACAGGGGGCCAAAATCCGCTGCTGGCAAAGCCTGTACTTGCAATCACACTGGAAATACATAACAATAAAGGTCCAGTTCACTTCTAGTCTATTCACATTGTTATCAATCAAGCCTAAATGAAGGGACATTCTTGGACTCCTGGAACGTGTTGGATGCTTTTTGGATTGTCCCCCTGACTTTTGGAATAAAGTTGAATCTGGACCTCTTTGCAGTAGTGCGGCACGTCGATTTCCAAATTTATTTTCTACATTACACTATAAGCCAAGCAGACTGTGGATATCATCTGGGGCAGGGTTTCTCAACCAGGTTTCCATAGATCACTAGGGTTCCTCCCAAAGATCACAAGGGCTTCCCAGTACAATGAGCAAGTTCTGCCTCTCAGATAAGTTCCCACTGCCAATATTGCATTCTGCCCACTGCCTATCACACTAATGTGTCATGAGATGTAGATATAGCGATTTTTGCAGGGGTTCCCTGTGACTGGAAAGTTATTTCAAGGGTTCCTCTTTGTTGAAGGTTACGAAAGGCTGCTCTGGGGTATAGAAGCTCCTTGCCCAGAAGCAGATAATTTATATTAATATAATTATTTTAAGATAACTATACTAGTGAGATAACCCTATGGATCCAGCACTATTTTTCCACTATCCCCAACTATACTAGTACATTATTTGTAAGCAGTTGAAAATGCAGTGGAATATGTAAAGCTACACAAAAAAAATTGATGTTACCATCCTGGCTGTGCACAGTGGCAGAGGTGTGTGTGTCACAGGTAAAACCTTTCACAAACATGTATTTCAGCTCTGTATTTCGTTGTTTTACCAAATTTTAGCTTTAAATCATGTACATGTAGGCTTTTTGCTCATTATGTTAAAGAAAAAACTAGACTGAATAAATGAACACCCCCCCATCCACCAAAAAAAATAAAAAATCAGTTTACATATCAGCAATGGAATCGATACAAGCCGCCTCCTTAGCTGGCATTAAATGTGGCAACAGTCAATAGAGAGAGATGACTTAGGAGACAGAAAAGAAGCGATCAGGTCTTGCTAATCAATTGAAGTAGAATTTACAAACAATTGCTACCAGAAGCTCCTTTTTCAATAAGCAGCTCATTGCTTGATTTAATTACACATATATAATCACATTCAGTGCCTCAATCTCACATTTAATCGAATTCCGGTATGTTTTCATGGTGTGTTTGTAGACATTAAAGAGTCACCCAAACATGACCCTGACCGCGTTCCAGCTTGTTACATTATCGTTTCCTGGCCTTGTATAGGTGAAACAAATAATGGCAGACTTTCCCAGGAAATTACCCGTGGAATGTACTTGGAAAAAACACTTTCCAGCAAGGTATTCTTCCTTTTGGAAAAAAAATAAAAAGGAACAAAATCCATAACTCAACTGTCATGATGTCTTAAAAGAGACTATTTGAAGCTTTATTAGATGTGTTTTGCTAGTTACACCATTCAATATTACTGCACATAAAGGTCACTCAATATAGAGGCAAAGCTAGAATTTGTACATTATGTACTCGGTAGACACAAATGTTCAGCATTGTAAGCTATTGTTCGCAGCAGGTTTTCCCAAGTTGTCGTCCTTGCAGAGGGTACGACCGTTCTGAAATGTGCCACTGGATGGATCTTTATTTTTGTTCTTTTCTGTTTGTGCAGGATACCCTGATCACATGATATTCTGTGAATTCCGACGCAGGTTTGATGTCTTGGTTCCTCAACTGACCAAAAAGCATGGTCGTAATTACATTGTGACAGATGAGAAAAGGGTAAGTGTGCATGCAGGTGTATTTATTAATTCTTACTGTATGTGTACAATTGTGAGGATTGTTGTAGGCATGGACTTTTACAGAGTGTCAAATATATATAAATTGCAACATTCAGCATCATAAACATACAGAATATGGTAGAGATACACTAGTAGGAATCTTTGAAAGCTACTGTAAAAAGATTTGTAATTTTATAATAAAACTCCTCATCATATGCACCTGTAACCCATATGATTTTTTTATTTATTTTTTTGCAAAGGCGTGAAAATGTTATTCAATTTGATGTGTTAACATTTTATTTCACATTCCATCAAGCACCCGTCATGCTTTCAGCCAACCTGATGCTAACTGGGTTGGGACAAACTATAACCCAACCGGGGATGCTTGAGCAGTAATGCTAGCAATGCACAAAAGACAAAAATGGTTGAACTCTGACATATGCCAATGTTATTGTAATGATTTGTAAATACAATAACTATTGTAAACTTTATCGATCCTGATAAGCCTGTACAGAGCTCTGCCTTGAACCTCCCTCTTTGACACATTTCACCTAATTCCTGGCTTAAGCCCTTGTGTAAACTGGCCTGTCTGCCAGAAGCTGGTCAGACGGCTGGCCTTGTCGAACAGCATACTGTAAACCCAGCATCCGGTCAGAGCTGGCAGCCAATGGTTGCAAGCACTGACCGGTGTGTTCTGGGGGGGGGGGGGCAGTCCCCCTGTCAGAACACAATAGCTCAGCTAGGAGATCGCTGTTCTAACATTGTATAGTTAGTACAGAGAGCTCTTCCCGAGCTCCTCGTTTGTTTTTTTGTTTTTTCACATGAAGCTTGCTGGGTTGAAAGAAGAAAAAAAACTGATAGTGCGTACCAGGCTTAAATCATAGGTTGTCTACAACCCTGGCATTTTTTGAGTTCAGTCATTCTACTGTTGAACTTGTGGGGAGTCCGTTAGGTGTGGGCAGTCAGATCAAGCTCTGGTTAGGATATTGCCCTCAGTGACCAGTGCCCATCATATGCAGCCTGCCTGTTCCCAGTAGCCTCACCAGTGTCCATCATATGCAGCATGCCTGTGCCCGTATCAAAGTGGCAATCGCCATGTGTCACTGAGCAGAGTTTGAATTCTCCGGGCTGCAGTAACAATGTCCCGCCTCCTGTGATCACATCACACTGATTCATTCATTGTTACTATGACCTGGACAATTCAGTTCTGTGACATGCGGAGATGGTGGCGAGCAGGGAGAGGAGAAGGAGGGAATGGGCGGCACCCCTTTCTATATCGTCTGCTTTTTGCTATCGGCCGAATGAAAAAAGTGTTTTCGGATGATCATTTTCGGCGGCTGAAATTTCGGTGCACCTCCTAGTATGTATCTGGACCATATGGGACACTGGAGCAGAAGAGAACGAGAAGAAAGAAAAAATATTACACCTCAAATGTGAAGACTGGATGGAAGGCATAACACTAATGTCACTGGTCACTTGAATTTTCAGCAACTGGAATGCAGTTACCAAAGGCAATCAGACAGCATTGCTTGGAGGGTCTAATTTGTTACTACTAGAAGAAACCTGATCTGTTTTTTTTTTTTTTGTCCCATTTTGTGAACCTTGAATGACCTTTATTCAGACTCTTTTTGTGAAGAAAAGAGATTGGTCATAGAGATTCTCCAGCAGTACTTCCATTGCTGTCGTGCTTTTCAGCTTGTGGCAGGTAATGCTCTGACAGAACACAGGTTTTTGCCTCTGGTATTGCTGGCTCAAGGCCCAATGTTTCTGAATTGGATTTCTATAGTAAATGATATGGATGTCCCGTTCCACTTTTATGTATTTCTCTGCAACTCGTGTGGTGACAATTGAATTTCACAGCAGAGGTACTTCACAGTGCTGGCTATGAATACAGAGGCTTGCCAGGGGAGAAATTTAGCATGAGGCTGGGCCAAGACTTGTTCTATGGTGGATCAGGAATAAACAGAGCTTTTTGCAGAGATACGTGGAATGTTGCACTGATGCTGTAAGTTATTTCAAAGTATATGAGCTCCTCATCTTCTACCTCTATGTTCATATTACTCTTGTTAGTCATTGGAGAACTTTTAAAGTTATGTTAGGTTTTATTTTCAGTCCTTTCTAAGAATGAATTATGGTATTTCTATTTACTTAGGGACTTAGGCCGCGTACACACGGGCGGATTGTCTGCCCAACTAAGTTCGTCAGACAATCCGACAGACAGTCCGTTCAAATTTTGAATGAACGGACTTGACCACACACGATGAGCAGACAGTCCGCTGAAAGCGTGTGTGATGACGTGTACAGCACGTACGACGGGACTAGAAAAACTACGTCCTATACACTGCAATGCAACCTTCGGCCATGTAAATCCTTTCTGAGCATGCGCCATACTTAGTCCGTCCAACTTGCCTACACACGAGCGGACTGTCCGCTGAAACCAAGTTTGGACGGACAAAACCAAGTTTGAACGGACAAAATTACGGAAATTCCGTAAGACTTTGTTCGTCAGACAGTCCGCTGAAAAAGTCAGCTGAAGCCCACACACGAGCGGATTGTCCGCTGAAACACGGTTCAGCGGACTAAGTTGGACAGACAATCCGCCCGTGTGTACGCGGCCTTAGAATGTATAGCCATCAGCTTATAAAGTAAATAGAATCCCAATCACTAAAATCTCCAATAATCTTTAAATTCAAATGAATTGTTTTAACTATTTTAAATCCAGAGATTTTATAAAATGAAACCTGGGGATTCCTGCCATAAAGGTTTTTGTTCAGGCACTCATTACATAAGGGCCTGCAATAACATACAGCCACCACTGGAGCACATATACACAAGAAATTGTTACAAGGGCCTATGTTGATGGTGTTTGGCTTGTGTCCCTGAGAGGTTGATATATGTTTGAGACACTTCAGAGATCATTCAGTATTAGTTGACAGGTGCAAATGACCTGCAGTTGACTACCTTCTAACCTGCATTTGACCTGGTGAATATGGGTTTTACATTCCCATGACTTGTATGAGAATCCAAGACCCGCTTACAGTGAGCATAGGCCCTATGGAGGCTGAAGAAGGCCAGTAGCACTTAGATTAATAATAAAATAAATAAAAATAAAAAAATGTATTTGAGTTGTTTGATACACAGCGCTTTACTATAAGAATGTCATCCAGTTAGCATTTACTTTACCATCCCTTGGAAAACCAAAGCTGTTTGTTATTGTCCAGCTATTTTAAATAAATCTTCATACTTCAAAGTGGTTGTTAAAATGGGTAATCAAACAGTTATTTATTTCTTTAACCACTTCAATACAGGGCACTTAAACACCTTCCTGCCCAGACCAATTTTGAGCTTTTAGCGCTGTCGCATTTTGAATGACAATTGCGCGGTCATACTACACTGTACCCAAATGAAATTTTTATCATTTTTTTCCCACAAATAGAGCTTTCTTTTGGTGGTATTTGATCACCTCTACGGTTTTTATTTTTTGCGCTACAAATAAAAAAATACAGAAAATTTTGAAAAAAAATGTATTTTTTTTGTTTGTTTCAAAACTTTGTAAATAAGTACCTTTTCTCCTTCACTGATGGGCACTGATGGGGCTACACTGATGGGCACTGATAAGGCGGCACTGATGGGCACCAATGAAGTGGCACTGATGAGGTGGCATTGATGGACACTGATGGGCGACACGGATGGGCGACACGGACACTGATAGGTGGCACAAATTGGCACTGATAGCTGGCACGGATTGGCATGGATGGGCGGCACAGATGGGCATGGATAGTCGGCACAGATGGGCATGGGTGGGCACTGATAGGCGGCACAGGTGGGCACTCATAGGCGGCACAGGTGGGCACTCATAGGCGGCATTGGTGTTATACTGTACTAATGGATGCCAATCAGTGCCAAACAATAATGCATGCCAATCAGTGATGCCCATTGTGGGCACTGATTGGCATCCATTATGGGCACTGATTGGCATCCATTGTGCTGACCATTGGCATCCCTGGTGGTCTAGGGAGGATTACCTTTTCCCTGGTGGTCTGGTGGCGTCCCTGGTGGTCCAGTGTGGGCATCCTCGGGGGGGCTGTGCTGATAATCGATCAGCACAGACCCCCCTGTCAGAGGAGCAGCCGATCGGCTATCCTCTACTCGCGTCTGACAGACGCGAGTGAGGAAAAGCCAATCACCGGCTCTTCCCATTTACACTGTGATCAGCCGTGATTGGACACGGCTGATCACATGGTAAAGAGTCTCCGTCTGAGACTCTTTACCGAGATCGTAGTTGCCGGGTGTCAGACTCACACCCCGCAACAATGATCGCCGCGATGCGCGCCCCCGGGGGCGCGCAGCGGCTCATAATCCTGAGGACGTCATATGACGTCCGGTCAGGATTATCAAACTACTTTGCCGCTGTCTTTTTGTAATAGGGCGGGCGGCAAGTGGTTAAGCACCTTCCATCATCTTCTGAAATTAATTTGATCCTCTGCCCTTTCAATGAAAGACATAAAAACCAATGCATTTATACAAAGCACCTTAGTGCTATTTTCATATTTAAGGATGGACTGAATCCCTGTTTGATATTGAAATATCACAAAAACTCTAGGCTGCATAGGCAGAGAAAAGGATCATGTCCATGTGACATAACCCTTTTGATGATCTGCACAATAAGTATTATTTATTCAGGCCTGTGGCAGTATACAAAATGTTAAGTGGTATTAAACCCAAAAGCAAACCTTTTAATATATTGTAGCTTAACAATTTTTAGATGATGTGGCTGCATTTTTTCTGTTTTTAAGGCTTTCATTTCTTTTCACCTAGTGCCCTGGATAGTAAGTCTATACCTACTATCCAAAGTAAACCATTTACCACTACAGGGGTGTTAACAATGGTCAGCCGTGACTTATGTAAAATCCTTCATACCAAAAGGAGCAAAACTGTTGCTGCAACTGCTTAAAAAGTGTTAGTTGGAGTTTGGCTTCCATTTGTTTGGTATATCTAAATATGCTAGTACATCTAACATTCCCCTCCCCTATTGTAACAATGCTGCTTTCCAGAGGTGCCCCCTGTGAGCCTTCATCCAGAGTGGGGGCATTCTAATACAGGAGGTATGTTACTGGCCAGATAACAGAGGGAAAAAAACTTTAGTGACTGTAAACCTTTATTTTTAAAACAACAAACATGTTATACTCACCTGCTGTGTGCAATAGAATTGCACAGCGTAGCCCCGGACATTCTCTTTTCAGGTTCCCCACCCCACCGGCGCTCATGGCTCCTCCTTTTCCCAATGTGCTCCAATAGGAAACCGCTTCCTATTGTGGCGCTGCCTGCATCTATTGACAGGCAGTGGAGCTCGGCCCTGCCCCCACTCCTTCACCACAGAATTTGATTGACAGCAGTGGAAGCCATTGGTTGAAAAAGTTGTATCAATAAGTAGCACCTGAAAATCTCATTTTCTTTTCTTTTTTGTTAGAACTACTGTAAAAACATCATACAGGCCCTCCCATGCCCACATCACCCACCTGCTGATGGCTTTCACCATATTGTAGAACATACAGACTTAGGAGGTCTAGACTAAAGCAGGGATTCAAACTGTCATGGAAAAACGATCTTTTGGTTGAAGTCTTCAAGACACAATAGAAGCCAAGGGGTGACTCCAGCCACCAGTACCCACAAAAGATGGAATAGAAATAATCTGAGTTCTGTTGACATATAATAATGCAATGCATACAGAATTTGGTTCAGTAACCAGAGTTTCCTTTTAATTTGTTTAGACAATTTGTATAACCAAATTAAGGTAACTGCTTATTTGCTGATAGGGACTTTAATACTATGCATGTTCGTGTTGTCTGCCTTATCTGAGGCTCTGGAGAGAGGTGCTGTTTGTCTAATGAAGAGGCACAGCCGGATTTTACAGTTTACCAATCAAGGGTTTCTGTACTGCTTGAATCATTGGGGATAAAGCAACTCCGTATTTTGAATGCATGACTAACTTAACTTGTGATTAGGGATGCATCACTAGGAACAGAGGCTGTAATTCATGTTTGTAACATAAATAGAACATGCAGTAGAAATCAGCCACTGAGCTGTTCCGTTCTTGTGTTTTTGTTTCATAATTTTACAATATTCTTGATCGTGTTTTAAAATATTGAACAGTGTATGATACATTGCTGCATTCCTGTCGCCCATGGCATTCACAAGAGATGGGCAGAGACTGTGGACATGATACAAGAGATGGACAGAGACTGTGGACATGATGCATGGGATGGTCAGGGATTGCAGGCATGATACAAGAGAGAAGTGTTTAAATGTGAAATCTCTGCGCTGGTCTAAATGATGAAACGGCTGCTATTCAAGACCAGGAATAAGAATTAAAAAATGTATTAATATATATGGAGAGCTATTTCATGTGTTAAACCATATAAAATGTGACAATATATGATTTATAAAGTGATCATTGTGCATAAGATAATACTTGATGCAAATGTGTGGCAATATAATGAAAATTAATAGTGACTGATGCATAAACCACAATATAAAAACCATGCTCAAAAAAGTGCAAAATGAATAAACATTCGAGAAACTTATAAATAATAAGTGTCTTTTGTGACATTTGTAACACACAAAGTTCATATACTGAGTAGATGCAGCATATGTAGAATCTCATTTAGGCAATCTCCTGCATATGTCTCCTTTGCTTTCAATCTCTGAGCATTGCAAGATGTTCCGCTTGAAAACAATCACATATGTTTGAAGCTATGATGTCTCATAAGGTAAAAGTTGACCTCTTACCAAATACGGTGGACCCCTATTGCTGTAGGAGTATATTCACCTGTCTGAATATCACCCACTTGGTTGTCCTGCTTCCATTCAAAGACTTGAACTCAGGTGATTTAACCACTTCAGCCCCAGAAGTATTTGCCCCCTTTCTGACCAGGCCATTTTTTGCAGTACAACACTGCGATGCTTTAACTGACAATTGGGAGTAACTAGAGGAGGAGACAGATTGTTGTTCCTACTTAGTACTTAGAGGAGACAGATTGTTGTTCCTACTTAGTACTTAGAGGAGACAGATTGTTGTTCCTACTTAGTAGGAACACACGATCTGTCTCCTCTTCCCTGACAGAAGCAGGATTAGTGTGTTTACACACACACACATCCCCATTTTTTTGTTCTGTCATGAGCGATCGCAGGTGCTCGGCGGATATTGCGCCTGCTGTGCACAAGCATTGGCTCTGTTGGACACGCTGCGGGCACACGCACCTGCAATAGCGTCTTAAAGATCCGATGTACACCTACAACGATTTGCGCAGCTATGCCAACCTGCCGCAGTATCTATGGCGGCTGGTCGTCTAGCCATTAAAAACCAATGAATTGGATTGCTTTCATGGGCGTTCAGCTTATTAACTGCCTTAGAAATCTCAAGTGTATTGATACGAGATCTTTATATCCATAACAATGTGAAGGAACTCCAAATTTCAGAAAATCGTATAGATAAGAAAAGAAGAAGCCTCATAGTGTAAAACTGCATGGATTTATTAAAAAACTTACACTTACAACAAGGCAGAAATTTCAGGCATGAGAAAATTGTAGTATCGCAAAGGATCTTCCATTCCCAGTAGATGACATTTTTGCGGAAACGCATCATATTGGAGACTCCCTGTAACTCCGCCAAACTGGTTAGACCAATGATATCACCGCCAGATACTACAATATTTTTCATGCCTGAAATTTCTGTCTTGTAAGCTTTATAAGCTTTTTAATCCGTGCAGTTTTACACTGAGGCTTTTTTTTTCTTTATCTATAGGATTTCCTGAAATTTGTAGTTTCTTTATATTGTTATGGATATAAAGATCTGGTATCAATACACTTGAGATTTCTAACCCAGTTAATAAGCTGAACGCCCATGAAAGCAATCCAATTCCTTGGTCTTTGAATCACCTGAGTTCAAGTCTGTGAGTTGCATGGAAGCAGGACAACCAAGTGGGTGATAACCAGACAGGTGAATATACTCCTACAGCGAGTTTGATCTCTGTAATAGGGGTCCACCATATCTCGTAAGAGGCCAACTTTTAACTTGAGACATCATATCTTCAAACATATGTGATTGTTTTCAAGCGGGACATATCAGACATCTTGCAGTGCTCGGTGATTGAAAGCAAAGGAGACATATGCAGGAGATTGCCTGAATGCATGCACCATAAACTGTACAAAATAAAAAAGGCATCAATGAAGTTGTGATGTGAATCAATCACTAAGACAATAACATAGATAAATTATAATTAATGAAATGGCATAGTCACTTTAATATTTAGGTCCACTATCAATTCACCATCATGTTTATTATTATTTTATTATGGTCATAATTTGGCAAATTTGCACATAATGGTGATTCAGATATTTACTATCAGTGTCTAACTTAAGTACTTGATGATGACAGAGTTTGCACTGCTCTCTGCTGCCTGCAGCAGCCTGTGAGAAGGACAAGCGTGGCCAACCAGTAATCGTCTTGGGACGTTGGCCTGGCTTGCTCGGGTCTGCTGCTGCCCGCAGCAGCCTGTTGCATGGAGGGCGGATGACAAGCATAGGACACAGACTCTGGTCTCCAGTAGCAGCCTGTGTTACAGTGAGTTGAGGAGGAAGACTATCTGGGGACCAGGAGTCTGGGGCACTCACTGAAGGTGTCTCATCTCCTCTCCTACAGCAACCAGCTCAACACACGACTATGCCGGTCAGCTGGGGGTGACGTCAACAGGAGGCTGGAAAAGAGGTTGCGGCTAACACCCATTGCCCATTTCAGCTCTGTTGGAAGAGGCAGGGCACAGCGCCTTTTGGCTCTGTTAAGGAAGGCAAGGCACAGCGCCTTTTGGCTGCTTTCATCTTCGTTCGAAGAGGAAGAGCACAGTACGGAGCATATATAACATCATCTGAAAATCGAATATGCCGTTCATGCCGAATTGTGCATGGCTGAATCACTATGTATTGATGCTGCAATTGAATTCAACACGCCTAGCGTAAACTGTTGGCACGTTATAAATTGTGTATAATAAGGAACCAGTGCAAGTGGATTGAAAATGTAGTTAAATTAGACAAGAACGAAAACAACCTTGATTAAATAATCTGAGTTTAAATTTAAATTTGTGACTTCACCAGAAAAGGCTTCCCGAGAACTTGGACTTTTGCTTGTGTTGTTGCTACATAATTTACGCAGAAGTGAAATTTTTGTTTCTTTATCGTACATAACAGGACACAGAGCAGCTATTTCTGGGTTATATGCCACCTATAGGTCAATGGACACTGGCACACCCAAAAGACAGGCAGACCCCCCTCTGTATAACCCCTCCTATACAAGAAGTACCTCCGTTTTTCACCAGTATCTGCAAGGTGGTGGTCACTGATGTGATGCATTTGCTTTTGCAGCATACTTGGAGGTTTGGATGGTTCTATTAAGAATCATGTACTTCAAACATATCCATTTGAAAAATCTGTCAGCCAAAATGGATGGTACCCGAGCCTCATTGGAAGAAGAGAAGATTCCTTGAGGTTTGCCTGTAATGCAGCCTTAAGGCGCTGGACCCTACGTAATGGAACCCTGTGGAGTGTTTGTTCTGACCAAGGTGGTTTCTTGCAGGATGCTATACAGGTCCAGGGGAGTGGACCCCAGATTAAGGGGGACCCAGTCTCTCAAGGTCTTTTATGACAAAGCTTGCCGTGATGGGTGAAGATTGGACTGCCGTTATGTTCAGTCCTGCAGCAGGCATGGTAAATCTGCATTTGTTTTCAGTTTCTATTTTTTTGAGAGAAAAAAAACATTCTGTCTGTCAGTTCTCCTGGTGGCCACTGGGAGCAGTATGCTGTTTAATCATGCTATGTACTCTTACTCATGTCGGCTGCTGTTTCTCCTCCAGCCACTTCAGGGCTCAGTATGGCCTATTTTTAGATGGGCAGGAAGGTCGACCATGCCATTTGGCAACAGGTTCAGTAGGCCTCTGGAGACATAGCAGCAGCCCATGGATACTAACAAAGTGTGAGTACTTACTATGGGAGAACTGTGTGACAAACAAGTCATGATTATATGCTACATAATTTACTGCTTATCCAGGGGGAACTGTACAACTAAGTTGATACACCCTTGGAAGGTTAGCAGTTCACTTTAAAGTGTTGTTGACTGCTCTGTAGGCAGGTGCAGCGTAGTATATATGCTTGCAAACTTGTTGCTTAAATGTATGTTTAAATATACACGTTTGGTAAAACATGAGACTGGGTGCATTTTAAGGAGTTGTACCTGCAGTATCATGCATATGTGTTTGGCTAAATCCTGCAAGACTAGTATGGGGCCAACTGCAGTTAAGCTGGTGCTTGCAAACTAGCTGAAATGCACAGTTGCTGAAGATGCATGTTTTTACATATTCGCATAAATATACATGGTTATACATGTTTGCATAATGATACATGATCATGGTTGCACAAGGATGCATGGTTACGCAAAGATGCATGTTTCTTCATGTTTGCATAAATATACATGGTTATATATACATGGTTGCATAAAGATGTATGTTTGGACATGTTTATATAAATAGACATGGTTATTCATGATCGCATAAATATATGTGATCACATAAAGATGCTTGTTTATACACGTGTGCTTGAATATACATGGTTATACATGATTGCATAAAGATGCATGTTCATGTTTGCTTAAATATACATAGTTATATATGATCACGTAAGGATACACGGTCACATAAAGATACATGGTTGCATAAAGACGCATGTTTATACATTGTTGCATAAACACGTTTCATAAATGCATGCTTATTGCAAAAATGCTTATTTCCATGGGCACATGTTGCATGAATGCGTGTGTACAGCGCACGCTTTCATATTTTGTTTAAATGTACAGTTGCATAAGCACATGCTTGGATAAACGCATGCATATTGCTTAAACACATGCTGGCATGTTTTCATTTGTACTGCATATGTATGTTTACATTAAGTTGTATACATATGTACTTGTTTTCCTGGGATTACATACATATGTGCTTATTTGTATAGGACTACATGCATATGGGCTTATTTGCCTGGGTGCTTGTTTGTCTGGGGGTACATGCGTGTGTGTTTATTGACCTTGTACTGCATACATATATGCATGAATGGCAAGAATACTTGTATACTTGCATAGAAAAGGGAGGAAGCAGGGGCACTCTTCTCAGGTTCAGGGATCTTCCAAAGGACAGTGGTGTCCGGTGTATCTAAGCGATTGGGGTGTTTGGCATTGCAGCGTTTCCTGGCGCATTCATTTTTCATCAGACTTTGGCCGCATCACCTTGATCATGCCTGATCTTGGTTGATCAAAGCCTAAGCAGAATCAAGCCTGGTTAGTTTATAGATGGGAGACTGCCCGGGGATACCAGATGCTGTAAGCTTTCCCCACCTGAGTGAGGGAGGCATCTGAGGCTGCTGGGTTTTGAGGGTATCTTAGGACAGAAAATCTTAGGGCAGTCTCTGAGGTGGTTTGTTCCATCTTTAGCTGGCAGAAACCTAGTAGGGCAAGTGCACCTCTTGGGACTGTCTGGATCTGTCACAGAGTCGTCAGTCTTTTGCCTTGCATTTGCTCTTGGAGCAGAAGTTATGGGCTCATTGTGAGACAATTAAATGGTAGCAGTTTCAAAGCCAGATAGGGACATTAGATCTATCTTAAGATCTCAAGCTGCTTTCAGATAGGTTAGACTGTTCAGTGATGACCTCTCTGCAAGAGGTTGAATTCGGGGGGTCCATGATCATCTGTAAATGCACATCTTCATGTGGCGGTTTGTTTCCAAGCTCATCAAAGATTTCTGTAATTGCAATGGAAAGCGATTTTTTTTTTTTTTTTGATGAATCTTGCCTTTGGGTTGGCCACAGCTTCAGAGGTTTCTCAAAGTGCCTAGCCCCAGTGCTGGGCTTGTTGAAGATACCTCAATACTCTTTACCTCAATCTTTTCTCAGGAAGCATTCAAATCAGGACTCAAGATCAGCAGGTCCTGCTAGACGGGGAGTGTCCAAGGAGCAACCTCCGCAAGACTCGCTATGTCTGTGTACCAAGCCCCCCTGGGCTAATTCGGCCAACACTAATATCAGTATTACCATGGCAAAAGATGTAGCAGAATCCAAAACGGGGGGGGGGGGGGGGGAATGACAAATAAGGGAAAACCAGACCTAAAGGTGTTACCAGTACATGTACCCCTATTGGCAGTGGGACTCTTGTTCTGGGCTCACCTATCCCAAACTGTTGTGATGCACATATCCCAGGAGGCACGGTGGGCAGGTTGCGCATCTATTACCTAAGGCGTATGATGCGAGTAGGGAGGTGAGGCCAGCCTTTTCTACCAAAAAAAAGGTAAAAAAAAAGCTTAAAACTTCTGCAGGATGGGAGGAGGGGTGAAATGAAAGGAACCTGAGGAGGGTGAAGGTCCACTTTAGTTTGTGCCAACACTTGTGCTAGCTCAACTACGGAAGCCAGGGGCCACTGCAGACTAACAGTGCAGCTTGTATCAACTTGAAAGTAGTCTTGTGTCTGCATGTGCCAAAACTGTATTTATTGTAAGTATTTGTATAGCGCCGACAATTTACGCATCACATGTATATGTTGTACATAGATCAGTCCCTGCCCTCAAGGAGCTTACAAGGCCCCCAACTCACATTCATACATACACATACTAGGGCAAAGTTTGACAGGAGCCTAACCTACCAGCATTTCTTTGGAGTGTGGGAGGACTCCTGGGTACCTGGGGAAAACCCATGCAGGCACAGGAAGAACATGCAAACTCCACGCAGATAATGCTGTGGTTGGGATTCAAACCGACGAGGCTAGTGCTGCCAGGTGAGAGTGAAATCCGCTTAGTATTGAATGCCCAGTTAAAATATTCATTTTTTAAATGTCATCCTATTTGTTTCCGTAACGTTTAGCACTGACTACTGAGTTATTACTAACCTCGGAAGAAATTACAGGGAATAGCAGTCATCAGGGGCAGAAGTGGGCAGGATATATCTGAGACTATTTCAGATATACGCTATAAGGCTACAGGAACAGGAGTGCCTAGGCACATCAGGATATGCACTGCTACTTTACTGAAGGAATCAAATCAAAAGATAGTTTAGGATACTGCTTAGCCACAATTAACTTTATCTATGATGCATTAGGTCTTTACTTTTTTGGTATAGGTTCAGATTAAATTTCCTATACCCATATTCAGATAACATATGTAACAATGTGATCGTTTTTTTGTCATTTGAATGCATAAGCCTGAATTAAACTTCAGATAATTAAACCCCTTCCCAGATGTTATCATCCATTAAATGGTTTATTATTGTGTGGAATCCACCCTGAAACTCGTGGTTAACCAACATCCACAGTAAAGAGCCAATAATAATGCTTTACAGACAAGCAGATGAGCTGTGCCCTAAGCTGCTGCCAGGAGAACAATGCATTCAGCAGAACAACAACATAGAAATGCTAAATGTAGCAGCACTCAACATCTTGTATAATTGCACAACCCATGAAATTGTCACCTGAGCATCTGTAGAGCTCAATGCCATTTATTGTGTTGTGGAAATACTTTGCTATTCTACGCTGTTTAGCATTAAATGTCACCCCGAGACTCCACAAACTGACAGCATGTTTGCTAGAGCCGACTCTTCATGTAATATGCACCACCTGTGTGTGCCTGATCGCCGTTGGGAATTCAATCCGGGGTTTAGCTTGTTTGTTTAACAAAGCCAACAGTAATAGAAAAATACGAGTAAAGCACAGGGACAGCTATGATGTGTCTGTCCGTGTGCTGCCATGACTGCTAATTCTTCTACAAAGCCAAAGATGCCTTCAAGGACTGCTGGGAGGAGAATATCTAGATAGCCCATGTCATCTAGGAAAAAATACAATTTGCACTTTTCTCCAGGACCATTCCAAACAATACCACACGGGCAATAGCATGTCTAATAAGTCTCTGTATTTATAAAAAAAATGTGCATGACAATTCGCCCAGCGAAAGTGCATATACATTGTTCTATGTGAATGGGACAAAAAAAAAATGTTAGACTATACTGCATTTGACCACCTAATGGCGCCAAGTATCATGGAAACTTCCTACACGATCTAGTGGGCAAATGCACTTTTGCATTTTTTGCACAGAATGAATGTACATACACTTGCACTGGGTGAATTTGCGATGCAATTTTTAAATACATTAATACACCTTTAAGCTATATATATATATATATATATATATATATATATATATATATATATATATATATATATATATATATATATATATATATATATATATATATATATATACATATATATACATATATACACACACACACACACACACGGTTTCGCGCACACAATTTTTTTTCCCCCATTTTCCCAATTCTTTCTATGCAGAGAATTCTCTGCTGAAGCCAACAGCTGTAAAAAAAAAAAAAAAAATAGGCAGTCTACGAAGTATCACAACATTCCTCATCCCTGAGCTGACTATAAACATTGTAACGTTTTGTTCTTTAGATCAAAGGGATGAACTTCGGTCTGTAAATTAGGGAAGTTAACCACTTGAAGACTAAACCTTTTTCTGACACTTGTTGGTTTCATGTTAAAGTCATAATTTTTTTGCTATAAACTTACTTAGACTCCTCCAAATATTATATATATTTTTTAACAGAGACGCTAGAGAATAAAATGGTGGCTGTTGCAATATTTAACTTCACACTGTATTTGCGCAGCAGTCTTTCAAATTTTTGGGGGAAAAAAATACACTTTAATGAATAAAAAAAAAAACGAAACAGTAAAGTTAGCCCAATTTTTTTGTATAATGTAAAAGATGATGTTACGCCACGAGAATCTTAATCTTTATTCTAAGCAAAAAAAAATTGTGATTCTCATTTTGGCCAGAATCGTGCAGTGCTAATTATATAAACACTGTTCGTGGCAAATAAACTCTGGCAATGTTTTATTAAGAGGAGCTGTAGACTTTATTGCATCTTTTAAATATACAGATTAAGAACATCAACCTTACGGATAACTTCTCTCACTGCAAATCTGCCACAAAGAAAAAAAAGGATGTTGCAGTCTTTAATTATTTGAAACACTCTCAATACTTCTAATCAAATAAAAAGTCATCTATCCTTCAGAAGCAGCCGTTCTTTGTGGGTTTAGATTATATGGATATCATTATATCTGGGTCTTAAGTTCCTGCTTTAGTTGAGAATAAGCTCTATAAAATACATTTTAATTGTAATTTTACATGAGGGGACAATATGCCTCATTTTACTTTTAAATGGCATTTATTACTTGAACCTTTAACTTCGGGAAAACAAGCAAATATCCCAACCCCCCTCCCCCCCTTTAATTTGTACTGTGGATCTAAATGAAAAATAATACTGTTGGTATTGATGGAGCTGCTTATAAAAGTGTGTAATGTGTGTGGCACTTAACCACTTTGAAGAAAACCACATACCTTTCTGTTGCCTAGCTTTTTAGCATCCTGAAAGCTCTGAGCAATTTGATGGCCAACAAACTAGAGTTGCATATTTTTTTTGCTAATAGCCTTCTAGTATATTATGTGATTAACCTAATGTACAGATGTGTTGCATCTTATTTAAACATTAATGACAGACTTGGCAGAATGCAGCAGAATTCAGTTCAAATGAGACTGTCTCCATAATCCCTTTTTTTACATTTGGTAATTGTGAAAGGTAAATTTAGCTCATCAGGGGAGAGCATAGTGTATTTTGCATTTAAAGAACTCCATTTTGCATAATAAGCCCAGGGCATGTTCAGAAAATTGACTACCTCTCTATGAGAGGGAAAAATTCTTACTTTTTCTAAAGTCCCTAGGCCTGTGACAGCTGGGTGTACAGTAGGTGCAAATCTGATTGTTTGCTTGTCTCTGGCTAGTCTAGTAGAACTAGTCAAATTCAACTGGTCTTGTTTTGTAATGTTGAAGATGTTCTGTAGCTAGTCCAAGCTGCTTCTTTAGCTCTGAGTGCCTGTAAAATACCCAGGCATTTACACCGATCAGCCATTGTATTATTGTCAGAAACCATGAACCAGACCGAGACAGAAGTACAGTAAAATCACACTTGTTTATTAATAAAAAGGTAAATAGTGTAAGCATAATTAAAGCATAATCAGTCTTTAAACAGGAACGCAGGAGATGGTTTCTTGTGATGTGGCAAAGGCAGGAATGAAGTGAGCTGCAGATCTTTAAGTAGATGGGACTGACGAGCAGATCCACAACAGCTGGTAAACTGTGGAGAGAGATGAGAGCTGGCAATTAACTGACAGCTGAGCTGCCAGCTCAGAGAAGGAAGGGCTGACTAACCCTGAAAATAATGACCACTGACCGGTAAAGTGAATAACATTGATCTTGTTCCAGTGGCTTTTGAAAGTGGGTGGGATGTAGTAGGTTGCAAGTGAAAATGTTGTCCCTGAAGTTGATGTGTTGAAGATAGAAAAAATGGGCAAGCGTAAGGATTTGAACGACTTTGACGAGGGCCAAATTGTAATGACTAGACAACAGGGCCAGAGCAACTCCAAAGATGCAGCTCTTGTCGGATGTTCCTGCAGTGGCCAGGATCTACCAAAAGTGGTCCAAGGATGGAAAACTGGCAAACCAGCGATAGGATCATGGGTGACCAAGGCTGAATGATCATTGCGGGGAGCGAAGGCTGGCCTGTGTAGTCCAATCCAAAGGAAGAGCTACTATAGCTGAAATTGCTGAAAAGTAATTGCTGATTTTGATTGAAAGACATCAGAACACACAATGCATTGCAGTTTGCTGCATATGCGGCTGTGTAGCCACTGACCAGTCAGGGTGCTCATGCTGTCCTGTGTCCACAACAAAAAGAGCCTACTATGGATTTGTGAGGATCTGGACCACAGAGCAATGGAAGAAGATGTCTTCAACGTGTTGCTTGGCCTCACAATTTTTCAGATGTCAATTCAGTCAAGCATCTTTCCGATCCATGGAGGCCCCACATCACAACTTACAGCACTTCAAGATTTTGTCAAACAATAAGGCAATGTAAAGAGGGAGACATTAACCTCCCTGGCGGTAATCCCGAGTCTGGCTCAGGCTGGGATTTCAGTACCACGAGCAGTAACCCCGAGCCAGACTCGGGATCGCATCGCTGGATACAGGGAGACTTACTTTGTCCCCTGGATCCAGTGATGTCCTCCGTGCTGTGTGTGCGAGCTGTCCTCCGCTCGATTCACACAGTGCCCCAAGTGCCGCCGAGCTCTGTTCCCTGCGACGTTACGACGCACGGGAGCGGAGATTGGTGCCAAATTCAAAAAAGTAAAGATACACAATACACATACAGTAATGTAATCTTACAGATTACAGTACTGTATAAAAAAATACACATCCCCTTTGTCCCTAGTGGTCTGTCCAGTGCCCTGCATGCACTGTCATATTATAAATACTGTTTTTTTTTTTTTTTTTTCTGCCTGGAATTTGGAGATTGTCCATAGCAACCAAAAAGTGTCCCTTTATGTCAAAAGTGATTTTAGACCAGCTAGAAAACAGCGATAATAAATTAGAATCACTTGCACAATTGAGCGATAGCGATTTGTGGGGAGATCCGTCATCAAACACTAAATCTAATGACAGCGACAATTCTACAAATGAGCAAATTTCAGTGTTTTTGGATTTGATTACATTATTGAATAATTTTTATTATTATTTGTTATCATTATTTATAGTTATTTATTATATTATAAATTTTATCAAACCCAGGATGTCTATTAGACTCTTGTTTGAACAGATTTAAGAGAGTTATTCCTAAGAATTGCAGGCCTACAATATAAAACGCCAAATTTCCATGCAAAATAATTGTACCGCATTCAGCACCTAAAATCAGAAATAATCATACCGCCAGGGAGGTTAAGGGGGTTATCTACAACATCGCACGGTGTTAATAGAGGTCAGTAGTACGTGTAATATTGTGTGTAATATCAGTAGTGCCCGATGCTTTGTATAAGTTGGAGAGTATTGTCTGACTTCCGCAGACACCCTATCTGGGAGCAAACTGTGCTGGGGAGGTCGACAGCACTGCAATCCCCCAATATCTTCCTTTATTAAGTCTCCAGAAGTGTTAATCATCAAAGAAAAATATACCTTAATGAATACCTTCATTGTGGCTGTGCGGCCTTGGGAAGTTGCTGAAAGACAAAAGGGGAATTTCCACCTGTAGTGGATTCCTTTGTTGCGGAGTATTTCCAGCAACGGACTGAGATCTCTGCAGTGTAGAAGAGTAATGGCAGACAGGTCTTGGTAGAAGCGTAGGTCATTACCTCCGTGGGTCAGCTGGATTCTATTGCGGCTTTACGGAGGATTTCATCCTTCAGGCGGAAATTGGTCAGGCAACATACCATGTCCGTGGTGGGTCAGAATCCCTTAATTTAGGCCTGTAACAGCTGGTCTGAGTCCACTGCTTCTGGAAGGCCTCTCAATCTGAGATTATGTCGTCTGCCATGATTATCCAGATCTTCCATATGGCACTGGGAATCACGCATCTGGAGGGGGTGGGTGTCCAGCTGATGGTGAATATGGCAGATGGCAGTGTGCTGGTGCGCAGCGTTACATTCCACCTCCTATACCCTTCCCACTAGGACCTGGATGTCATGGCGCAGGTCTGTGATGGCAGCCGAGAGGGTGTTTTTGATATCGTGCAGAGGTCATTTAGATTGAGTCTCTGCTGTGCAGCGGGTCCCTCATCCATGGAAAGAGCCAGGCGGGAAGGTGCGGGAGTGACGCAGGTGGAGCTTGTGGGAGGATGGTGTCCCTGAGAGGACGCCGCCATGCTGTTCGTCTGCATCCGGAAGATCTCCCGAATATTTTGGCTCAGGCACCCTGTAGTGTCTCAGTGAGAATGGGACCTGGTAGCCGAGCTGCTACGGGAAGAGGTGTCCATTTTTTTGGAGGCTGGTATTCTTGTTTGGAGCCTCCATTCTAGGAGAATAGTGGCAGCTGATGGCATGAGGTTTAGGATCACACGGCCATCTTCTTCTCAGACAAACCACACCCCCAGGTAAGGGCTGTTTTGGTGGCAAAAGTGGGACCTACTTAATAGTAGGTGGGTGTTTATAATTTTTGGCTGACCTGGGCATGCTAAGAAATGTCTCCAGCGTTCCAAAACAAGTTCGAATGGACTAACTTTTTACTATATATGCCTTGACCTGATGGTTGAGGACCTTCAGACATATATTGTCTGGCCACTCTTACACCTTGGTATGTTGTACCATGCTTACTACAGTATTGCCGTTTATGCATATGACCAGATTGTAAAATCATGAATGCAATGTCCACTAAAGCTCTTGCTTGGGGGATGACCAATTCCTATGCAGGAATTACCTGTCTAAGGTTAACATTCACTTTATGAAGTCTCATTCCCTTGGATACACTGTGTATTTTTCCTGTGATTGTGGACACTTTATTGCCACTGTCCAGCTCCGTGTGGTATACTGCTTTCAACATTTGACTATAAAAGCAATTTGTTTCCAGTAAGGGGAAATCCTTTAGAAAAAAACAGGAAGTGAGTGGAAATCTCTAAGCCCTTGTACACACGGTCGGACATTCCGACCACAAAATCCAGATTTTGTTCGAAACTGGTGTTGCATAAACACGGTCGGACAAAGTTGTCAGAAAATCCGATCGTTCAGAATGTGATGACGTTATTTCGTTACAACGGGACTACGTTCAGGCTAGTAGCCAATAGCTTTGGTCTAGGCATTTGATCTGAGCATGCGTAGCACTTTGTCCGATCGGAATTCTCTACAAACGATCGTCTGATTGGATCATGTTGTGGGAAAATTTTATAGCCCAGCTCTAAAACTTTGTCGGTCGGATATTCCGACGGAAACAGTCCGATGAAGCCCATACATGGTCAGATTATCCGACAACACGGTCCGATCGGACATTGTCTATTGGATTGTCCGACTGAGCGTTCTTTCCAGCGTTTATATGCATGACTTGCACGTGTTTTTGAGCTTGGCCTTTTTTTATTCACCAATAGAGAAAACTATCATCTGTTGCATTATTTGTTAGCTAGCTATTTCAGCTTTTTTAGCTTTTCACTTGGCTTTTATTTCTTTTTTATTATTATTATTAATAATATAAATTTTTTATTATTAATATTATTTATTATCATTATTTATCATTTATCTTTGTATTATTGCATATTATTCATCTTATTTATTTATGAGGATTTTAAGGTGTGGATTTAATTTACATTTATTTATTCATATATTATTGCTTTTTTTTTTTTTTTTTACAATTTTTAATTTGAGCAGAAAATCGCGCAAAAACGTGCGACAAAACATGCAAATTCCCCTTCCTTCATGTCTTGCTGATCATGTTGCCATCAGGATAGGGATCTCTCTGAACAGAGCCACGGACAGCAACAAAAAAACTGTTTCTAATCCTTTACCACATTTATCCATATTTTTATGTGCCTTGTGTCGCACTTGAATGAATAATTGTCTTCCCTAGATAAAGCTCACAATCTCTCCAGCATGATAACAAGTTATTTCTGTTTATTTGGTTTAATATGATGAGCATAATTCCCCAGTGTTCTGCTGTGTAAAATTTTATATTCTGAGGTCAACTTTCTGCCCATAAAATCTTCACTCCTCCTACTCTATGCTGCCAATATAAGCCATTAACACCATGAAGTCAACGAAGGAAGCCTGCATGTCTATACGTTAAACACAGCTGATCCCTTAATACCCGAGAGGACTAGCAGTTGTTTTGTGCAGGCCTGCGGAGAACAATCCTTTTACTCTTAATAAAATTACGGTCCCTACTGGCAGAAGATTAGAAATGCTAAACGGCTTATTTGCATGAGTCATCATTAATTTACGAAGTAATCCCAGCGCTCCAGTTCACAAAACTCAAAGTTTTTTTTTTTTTTATTATTTACTAGTACAATGAATTCTTTTTTTCCTCTCCAATTAACTTCTTGAACTTGAAGCGACGCTTTATAAAGAGATTGCAAAGAACGTATTGTGGTATAAGTATTTGGCACTAGAAACTTTACTGCAAGAAGTGGAGTTGGTTGAAGATAATAGCCTAGCTATCTCCCGCTTTCTCACAAGCTGATGATTGCAGTAATAAGAAATATTGTGTAAAAAAGCTGCGAAGATTGCACGTATTGTGCTTTACAGAGCAGTGGTTAAGCTATAAAGACTTAATAATTTTCAGACTGGGTCACCTTGATCTCAATATGTGTGGCTAGCTTTACTGATCAGAATATCTGTAATTGCGGTTTTCTTTTTCTTAGTGCTCTCCTAATCAAATCAGTGCCAATTTTCCCAAATTTAAAGGGTATGTCTGGACAAAATAAACTTTTATTTAGGGCTGTTTTGTATGGGCTTCAGAATGTATAAGAGCAGTGTGAACACCAAGCTTTCATGGAGCTTTCAGCAAGCTTCAAGTAGTTCACTCTAAAGCTCCATATACACAAATAGATTTTCCAATGGGAAATGTTGGCTTTGGCTCAGGCTGTTGGTAGAAAATCCGACCGTGTATGCTCCATCGGACAATTGTTGTCGGACTTGCCACCAACAGATGTTGGCTAGCATGTGTTCAGATTTTCCGCCAACAAATGTCTGTTGTTGGATTTTCCAATCGTGTGTACACAAGTCCGTAAGTACAAACATACTCGGAAGCAAGGACGAGCCAGAAGCGGTCGGTCTTGTAAACTAGCGTTCGTAATGGAGAATTAACATTTGTGATGTGGCAAATTATGAAATCTCGAAATTCAGCGCATTCTCTTCTTCTTTAATGGGATAATAATGAAGCGGCTTTGCTGGTGTTACTGATGGAGTTATTGCAAATTTCATTTTGAAAGGCTTTTTTTTCTAGTGATATCAAGAAGAATATTATGCTTTTTTATTTTTTTTATTTAGGCAAGTTAACGCAACACCATTAACCCATAGTTTTTAAGATCAAAGATACATCTATTTTGGTGTCCCTTGTTCATTTTACATTGTATTTTTTAAAATGTAACTGCCTACTCCCAAAATGTGATTTGAAGTAAAACATATAAAAGCCAAATATTATTCTACACATTTTTATTTTTTTATTGTGCATTAAAAAAATAAAAATAAAATTAGACATGCTAAAATATAGAAAATATACCAAATCAAATCATTATTCCACCAAAAAATTAATGTCAAAGCAATAACTCCAAGGCCAATAATAAATAACACATTATCTCCTCCAACTCCACAACATGTCTGGTTGACAAACAGCCGTTCAGAAACTAGTGAGAAATGAAAAGAGCAAATCAACGCTCGCCAAACTTCTACTAACACAAAATTAGCAGAAGGAGCCAAAAGGGTGGCGCTAAAGAGCTGAAAAAACACGTAGTACATCTAGTACGATTCTTCTGCGTTCAGAAGAGGGAAGTTTTAACAGTCCCTAAACTCTGCTGCTCCTAATCCTCAAGTTGTGTTCTGTAGTCCAGAAACTCAGGCAGGACTGATGACACTGCTTGGGTGTTGAATGAGACCAAGTTCCAGACATGCACTTACTTTTTTTTGTCTACAAACTTTTTATTGCATATTGACAATATAAAGGAACAAATATTGATGATAAAGCAATATCGAAATTAACAATGAAATATTTGATTAGAAAAAGATTATCACAATTTACAATATGTTAGTGAAATCTCAAATATCTATATGAAGATTCAGTCTGAAACAGTACCGTATTTATCAGCGTATAACACGCACTTTTTTCCCCTTAAAATCGGGGGAAAGTCGTGGGTGAGTGTTATACGCCGATCCCCACTGTCTGCGAGTCAAAAATACCGAGCGATGCCGAAAAAACCAAGCGCCGTCGAAAAATATTGAGCGCCACCGAAAAATACCGAGCCGATTGCTCGGCTCCACTCGTAGTCCCGCCTCCCTGCTGTTTCTCTAGCGAGCGCTGCTGAAAAAGACCGAGCCGACTGTACTGTGTACTCGGCTCGGCTTGGCTTGCAGTCCCACCCATACTGGGCGGGACTGCGAGCGGAGCCCAGCCGAATACACAGTACAGACGGCTCGGTCTTTTTCGGCAGCGCTCGCTAGAGAAACAGCAGGGAGGCGGGACTACAAGCGGAGCCGAGCAAGTCGGCTTGGTCTTTTTCGGCAGCTCTCACTCGGTCTGTCTCGGCGGCAGGAAATTTAAACATGGGCAAGGCTGCAAACGGCACTGGCCAAGCTGCAAATGACACTGCAAAGCTGCAAATAACACTGCAAAGCTGCAAACAGCGCTGGGCAAGCTGCAAATGACACTGATCATTCTGCAATGATGGACAAGGCTGCAGATGCACACTGATAAGGCTGCATTGACTGGCATTTAAATGTATGTTTTTTTTTTTCCTTAAACTTCCCTCCTAAAACTTTTTTCCTTAAAATGCCCTCCTAAACTTGGGGTGCGTGTTATACACTGGTGCGTGTTATACCCCAATAAATACGGTATGTAATTATCAATATCAAGCAAAATAAAAGATGAACATAAAATAAGAAAAGAATACATGTACCAGTAAAAAGTAAGAAAGAAAGATTAAGTAATGATTTAAAAAAGCTATATTAGCCAGGATGTCTGTAAAGAAACCAAGAAGTCCATTTAACATCAAAAGAGGGTTTCGAGTTATGTAAGGTGTGATAAATTCTTCCATGCACTTAATTTTTAAAAGAGAGCTAAACTTTCTCACCCTGGATTCACACTATAGCAATGCGGAAACCAGCGTAATTCCAGCCATGTGATCCGATTCCAATGCGGAGGGAGAAAAAAAAATTCCCTGCGCCTTTTTTATGCAAAGTCAATGCGAGTTCAGCCATACAACTGTATGGTTGAACTCGCATTGCACAGACATCACATGTGATCGGGACAGCAGTGCGGGTGCGAATCACATGCAATGTCTGTGTTCACTATAGTGTAAACCCAGGCTCAATGAACTAACCCAGCATTAGTAGAGAGGGATTTAAATTCTGTTTACTTGTTTTAACCTACATTTCTTTCGCTTCTTCCTGGTTTCTGGCCTAGGCCAAAATGATGACAGACCTACCATGGCAATTTTTTTTTTCTCGGATAAGGGGCTCCCAGCTGCATACCTGGCCTAAATGCTCCATGAATCATCTGCCTGTACTAAATATGGCCACAGCTAGAAATCTAGAGGGGTGTTTTCCAAAGTGATTTTGCATGCAGACATGGATGGTCAAGTTTGCTTTGAATATTAAAAATTAATTAAACAGCGTTTTTGGTTTGTGGGTTTCAGATACAGTTTAGTTCCACTTTAAAGCAAGGTTTCCTGTTTTCCAATGTTTCCCACAGCATTGCAGACAATTGTGAAACTGCATGTTTGCATACGACACAATTTCTTTCAAACCTTGTAGGGAAAAAAAAAGTATTATATTATACTTTTTTTTTTTTTTTTTTTTACTGTGCTCTTGTGTTTAGAGCAGATGGGTGCAATGTATTAGAGCATTTAGCTTAGGTTCACATATGTGCAATCTCAGACATCGCATATGATTCGCACCCGCAGGTGCCAATCACATGCGATGGCTGAACTCGCATTGGATTAGACAAAAAACAGTGCATGAACTTTTCCCACACTAGAATTGGAGATCGCATGTGTGTTCTCACCCATGTGATCTGATTCATGTGCGAGTTCACCGTTCACACTGCGATCTGTGAACCGTTCTGGGGGTGTCATTAACAAAGTATTGACATCCGCAGTGGTGTGCAGAGGGCAGTGTGAACTGCCTGCGGGAGAAATGCGATGCGGAAAACGGCGATGTAATCACGCTGGTTCCTGCATCGCACATATGTGAACCTAGGCTTAGTATAGCATTGTTTCACAAGGTGTTGGATGTGTGCTACCTGTGGTTTCTGTTTTCAAATTGCAGGAGTCAAAGGAGAGGTAAAAGTGAGGCACTGGACTCAAATCTATAACCCATAAAAATAATTATTGGTTGAGCCTATTGGCTTTAAATTGTCAGGTCTCCACAAAACAAGAGACCACTAGGATCAAGAGGTTACTGAAATTGAGAAATCCAGCTAAAGGTGAACCATTCTGAGCACCAAACAATTACCTCAAGAGTCCAAAAATTCCTTTTATCTTGTCAAAAACGGGAAAGTTAACCAAGGTTTAAAGATGTATTAATCTGGTGTTATATCTATGAATATCTTTGAATCCGTTTGGGTTCGGGTATTCTTGACATTACTTACAAGCCCTGATGAAGCGAGAGTTTGTAGACTCCCAAAACATATTGGTTGCCTTTTTTGTTGTTTGTGTTAAGAATATTATAATTCTCAAGACATTTGATTGACATTATTTTAGGTTCACTTTTATGCAGTTATCTAAAATTGCAAGAGGCAATTTCATCCTATTTGAACTGTAGTTCTGTAGGTCCCCCTATAGTCAGTGGAGCAAATTAGAAGAGAATGTACGTAGGGTCAGGTGATGGAACTTGCAAGCGTAGCTAAATGGTATACTTTGTAGTGTGGGTATTTCATACTTACTTCCTGTGAAAACAAACTCTAAAAAAGGTCAAAGCAAAAAAAAAAATTAAGACTATAAAATCCCTTTCTAGAAGAACTCTAGGCAAACTGCTAAATACACAGTTAAAATAGATACTTTATAAATTAACTAAATTACCTGTAAAAAAAAAATGGTGTTTCTGTTCAGCCGGAGTTGCCTTCATGAAATTCCACTTTATTAAATGCTTCCTTACCCTTTAAAGCAATTTATTTCAAGTACTGATTTATCCTTTAAATCAGGGGTCTCCAAACTAGGGCTTGAGGGCCAATACAAGATTTTAACCGGCCTACAGCAAATTGTCCTGTATTTGCACCATGCGTTTCTATGGTGCAGGCGGGCTGGCTGCCAGCACCATAACAACCAATGCCACTGAGGGGTTAATTTACTAATATTGGATGGTGCAAACTCTGGCGATGCTCTTCATAGAAACCAATCGGCTTTCAGGTTTTAAAGCTTAATTGAAGAAGCTGAAGTTAGAAGCTGATTGGCTACCATACACTGCTGCAGCAGATTTTGCACTATCCAGTTTTAGTAAATCAACCTCCAAATGTCAAGGACGCATAGAGCCATTTTTTGCTATGATGCTGGCATTCAGCCGTGCTGTACCATGGGAACACATTACACTGATCCAGGGTGGGCAGCATGCAGGGCCATCCCTACTTTCAGAAGAGAACCTGCGCTGCCTCCCACCTTCTGTCCAGACCTGCTCTGCCTCCCAGGTTGTTCAATGCTGTAGTGAAGATTGTAAGGCTGGTTGAGGAGACAGAGGACTGTGTGTATGCATTTATTCATAAACAAATTTTTTTTGGCCCACAAGTATTTGTAAAATATAAGATAAGGCCCTTATACTAAAAAGTTTGAAGACCTCTGGTTTACATGAACTGAAATGGCAGTTGATTACATGTAAGCTGACATTTGTCAATGTATTTAAAAATATGCCTGTGACACAACAGTGGTAGCATACTGTCTTTTCTGCTAGAACAATGAGAGAGTTAACAGCTGTAAGCGCCGATGTCAGCTTATCCCTCCTCCTTTCCCCAAAAGACCATCACACTTTACTTTATCTTCTGTTGCTCTGCACATAATTTGTGCACTGGCAGCTGGAGATAAAATGCTAAAATGCTAGAGGATCACAAAAAGTTAGTAAAAACTTGCAGTATAATCCTTTTTCATAAACAAACTGCTTTAATGTGCGCCATCATATTTTAGCTTTTAATATGTATCGTAAGAGCAGCTAGTGAGACACAAAAGCAATACAGATGTTATATGTCCCTGTGATGTCCCAATAAACCTTTTACTATTATGAAAACAAAAAGTTATGGACTTGTACATGTTGCCTTGTACTGTATGAATCTTTTAATGGTGGCCACTTTTACATAGTGGCGCATAATCTTTCTTCTTCATTTTACTATGGGCAGTATTATTATATCTAGGGTTTTAAAAATAAATATATTGTGTAAGTACAGCTAATCAAAGACACATTTTAAACCAACTGTATTCTGTAAAATAAAACATATTTTATATTTCAAAATATACAAAGACGTAGGCAGTTAAGATGCAAGGTCAAGCCTGGAAGCGCAGATCTAGGAAAGAATAAACCGTAAACTGAAAAATGCTATCCAAGAAATCTTGTAAAGGTTCCAAAGCCAATAATCTCACTTCACTTTCTAAATTCCCAATATTTGTAAAACCCACTATAGCCAAATGTAGCAGGGTTTTCAGAATTCTTGACCGCAACTTCTTGGCACATGATTACATGAAATGCTCCATACATTTGGGTACTGCAAGGATGGTGCTGGGAACCATTGAACATTTGGTTTTCTAGAGTACATTTAGGGTAATTCAGAAAAGGAAAAATGATGGTAACCAATAGGGGTAAGCAAAAAGAGCAGCTAGTTACAGTAGATAAAATGCCAGCATTAAAATTAGCTCCCAGGTTAGCTTAATCCTCAATCAAGTTTAAGGGAAACTTGTCAGGGCTCAAATATGGGAGCTGACTTGTTTTTGAAGGCGGCATTTCTGGGGCCGCCATTCTTATCCTTGATGCGTTTTTTAGAGAGTCACTGACATAGGACTAGGTAGTGCATATCGGGTGTCTCAATGCATTATTGACTGCATGCTTGTTTCCGATTAGACTTACTAAGTTTTGAAGCAAGGATGAGAATGTACACTTTTAAAAACAAGCTAGAAAATGGTTATAATTTTCAGTCATTTGTATAAAAATTCAGCAGCTGCAAAATATTGTAGTCGCTGACTTTTAATAAGCAAACGCTTAACCAGTCCAATGATCCATCGCTGACCTCACCCAGGCCAGCTCCTTGCTGGTTTTGGGTCTCGGGCACTGCCATCTTGCTTGTGGGAAGGCTGCTGTGACCAGTGGCTTCACATCCCACATGCACGAGTAGTGCAGTGCTATCTGAAGTGACCTGCAGCCTCCTGGGACGTATGATGTGTCCCAGAAGATTTCGGGTAGGGTGGGGGGGGGGTGGGGCAACTTCCGAGTTTTCTGCTAGAAAATAGGTACCCACATCCAGAAAATAAACCTCTAAAAATAGTAGGGTGGGCGGTTGGGACGGAAGGGGGAACATTTGAACTTTTTAGGTGAAGTTTATTATTAACCTCTCTGGCGGTATGATTCGTTCTGATTTTAGGTGCTGAAAGCTGTACAATTATTTTGCATGGAAATTTGGCGTTTTATATTGTAGGCCTGCAATTCTTAGAAATAATAATAATAAAAATTATTCAATAATGTAATCAAATCCAAAAACACTGAAATTTGCTCATTTGCAGAACTGTCGCTGTCATTAGATTTAGTGTTTGATGAAGAATTTCCCCACAAATCGCTATCGCTCAATTCTGCAAGTGATTATAATTTATTATGGCTGTTTTCTAGTTGGTCTAAAATCACTTTTGACATAAAGGGACACTTTTTGGTTGCTATGGGCAATCTCCAAATTCCAGGCAGAAAAAAACAGTATTTATAATATAAAAGTGCATGCAGGGCACTGGACAGACCACTAGGGACAAAAGGGGTGTATAATTTTTTTATACAGTACTGTAATCTGTAAGATTACAGTACTGTATGTGTGTTGTGTATTTTTACTTTTTTGAATTTGGCGCCGATCTCCGCTCTCGTGCGCCGTGCTGTCACAGGGAACGGAGCTCGGCGGCACTCGGGCACTGTGTGAATCGAGCGGAGGACGGCTCGCACACACAGCGGGGAGGACATCGCTGGATCCAGGGGACAAGGTAAGTAAGTCTCCCTGCATCCAGCGATGCGATCCCGAGTCTGGCTCGGGGTTACCGCTTATGGTACTGAAATCCCAACCCGAGCCAGACTCGGGATCACCGCCAGGGAGGTTAAAGGATGACCAAGCTTTACTAAACAAAAAATTACTAGTACTCCGTAAAATAACCCCCATGATCATGAAAAGTGTCAGACTTGGTCTTCACACTGCATACAGTGGAGGGTTAGTAAGAAGATCAGGAGGCCCTGAACAACATATGCAGGCCACTTTGCAAACTTCTTTTTCTTTTTGCTGTTTTTGGCAGGTCGTATCAAATATATATATTTCTGCATAGGAAACATTACCTGACCATGATATTTTGTTCTTTTGTTCATATGACTCCCTTTGTCTCCTCCCACCCCCCCAAATACACATAACAATAAAAGAACGAGAATAAGGGCAGGGATGGATGTATTTGGGATCTGCAACATGATTTTGTTTTTTTTCTTTCCATATGGCATGCCTTCTGGCATGTTCTGCTGTGCACACGTAACTTTTTAGCATGCATTTGTGCATATTGAAATGTTTATGGCCCTTTAAGTTTACCATGTGCACTCTCAGTGTTGTCCTTATATATAGTATGAATTCTGGCAACTTTTAGTCTCCTTCAAACTAGCTGTGTTCATTGTTCGGTCGTCTTCTATAATGCCATGCAGTTTGCCGTGTGTCTGGTCTATTCATTCTCACTTGGCTGGCAGCACTCTCTTTATTATCCTGACATTTAGACAATGTCTAGAAATAAGCTTTTGAAGTTATTTAATGTATGCACCATTATTACCACCTGTGCAGTTAAGTATCTGAGATTAAGCCTTCGAATTATGCCTGAACCCAGACAAAATTGATGACTTTAGCAGTTTCTGTACCATTCGCAGCATTAAAATATTCTGCAGTACTTTTATATTGTCCCTATTGTCTAGTAACAGTTGTGACTAAAATACCATGTTACAAAGGTAAGCATGCTTTGAAAAGCGGTCTGTTGGCAATCCTGTGATAATTCAGCTACCAGACACGTAATGGTTTGAGGTTAGCAATTTGAAGTTAATTTTAAATTAGCATTTTTAACAATAAAAGGTCCATGCGCTTTGCTGGAAATTGCTGATAGTAAACCCTGTCATTCAGAAGAAAATAATTCTAAGGTGGTCCGACTCATTGACCACATCATTTTATTCATGTATTTCAAAGCAACCCGCAAGTTTTCATACAGTAAAAATTTTATACCTTAATCGAGAATAGAAAAACAGGTTTATGTTGGCAAATGTTACGTGTGGTGGTTTTGGTGGAGAGATTTCAAGAGCCGTTAAGAGAAATACGGGGGCTGCCATTGCTGAACTATAAGCACTCGTTCGCTTGTTGTCATATTGATCTCCTGCACTTAGTTACTGATCTTTCAAAAGTATGCAGCAGTTGAAGTCAAAACTCCTTGTTTGCAATCGTGTTCCTGGTTGGTAGCTCAACAAGCGATGAAACTAGAGGATCACCAATGACAGTCAAGCAGCTAGCTTTTTCAGAAGGCCATTAACAGTATGCAGAAGACAGAGGCTCTGGCCAGATTGTTAAACTGAGATGGTAATGTCTTCTTGTCCCTTTAACCAGCTCAGCATTTTGGAGTTCATCAGTGTTAAAAAAGATCTTCAAATTGGTATGGGCTGTATTAAGGTGACATAGTAAAGAGATAATGAACTGAAAATGTCACCTCCTTATAAAAGTTATATTACTTACTCTTTAATGTTAATATTAATCTGTACAATAGGATACAAAGGTGGGTGCCCTGGTAGAAGGTGAATTTTGCATAAGCACAGTTTGCATTTTTGCACATGTGGTTTTGTTGTGTTTTTCACCCTTTGTATGATGTTTGCATTTTTTTATGCTTTTTTTTTGCCCAATTTTGTTTTTGGGAAGATTAACCACTTCAATACCCCCCCCCCCCCCCCTTCTGGCACAGGCCAATTTTCAGCTTTCAGCACTGTCACATTTTAAATGCCAATTGTGCAGTCATGCAACACTGTACCGAAACAACATTTTTATCTTTTTGTTCCCACAGTTAGAGCTTTCTTTTGGTGGTATTCAAACACCACTGTTATTTTTTTATTTTTTGCTAAACAAATACAGAAAATTTGTGGGGGGAAAAAGTTTTTCTTTGTTTTTGGTATAAAATGTTGTAAGAAAGTTTTCCCCTTCACTGATGAGGTGGCACTGATGGGCACTGGTGATGAGGCACTAATATGCAGCACTGATGGGCGTCACTGATGGGCATTGATAGGCGTCACTGTTGGACACTGATGGGGGGCACTGAGAGATGGTACTGATAGATGGCACTGATGAGGCACTTGCAGGCTTTACTGATGGGCACCGATTGGCATTTTTAATGGGCACTGATTGGCATCCCTGGTGGGCTCTAATGTGCATTCTTGGTGGGTCTGCACTGATAATCAATCAGCGCAGACCCCCCCCTCCCCCCCCGTCAGGAGAGCAGCCCGTCGGCTCTCCCCTACCTGCACCTTGTCAGCGCGGATAGAGGAAAAGCCAATAAACTGAACTTCCTGTTTACAATGTGATCAGCTGTAATTGATTTGACACAGCTGATCACATGGTAAAGGGCCTACGTCATAGACTCTTTACTGAGATCGGTGATACGGTGTATCAGACTGACACACCACACCCACCAATCGCCGCACTGCGTGCCCTTGTGGCTTATCCTACTGAATGTCATATGACGTCCAGTCAGGATAACAAAACCACTTTGGGTCCCTCATATTGCTATATGGCGGGCGGGAAGTGGGTAAAAGATGCAAATCGCACCACAAAACGCATTACATGCTTTTCTGCAGCTTTTCCATTGAAGTCTGTTGATCCAAAAATGCACTGTTTTGTGTTTAAAAAAGTCCCTGACTCTTTCCAAAACCCAGCGGCTGAAAAAAGCATACATGTGAATGTTCCATAGGAAACCATGTTAAATGGACTGTAGTGCATTTCTGCAAAAAGTGCTAAATAACGCATAGGTGTGAACCAGGCTTAAGAAACTTTACTCAATAACTTACCCAATGACAACATTTTATCCTGGCTATAAAATAGGTCCCAGTTTAATGGCTCAGACTTCTGAAAAATTGACTTCTCTTTGGCAAGTTAATCCACCTAGCTAGGATAGCATAGTTCTGGCCTGCACATAGAGGATGAGAGTGGAGCTTTCTTCCTAAACTCATGTGTGCTGTGAAACCTTGAATACTTTGTCTCGGTTTGCAAAAAGTATGTTGTACAAAGCATCAGCAACATAGTTAAAAGCATTTTCTTTTTATTGACTAGGTTCAAGTTGATTTATGACCGTCTTTGTAAATGGGACGTTTCCACTATTATTAATGAGACTAATATTAATTTGGCATTCAAGGCCACCAGTGTAAAGGTGCTGTTATCAGGGGTAGAGTATAGGCTTCCATCCAGCAATGCATACTACTGAGATCACTGTTTGGACTGAATAGCAGGGGTTCATTAAAGCTGAGCTCCACCCTAAAGTGTAGCTTCCGCTCATTGGAACCCTCCCCTCCGGCGCCACAATTGGCACCTTTCAGGGGGGAGGGGGGGTGCAGATACCTGTATAGTACAGGTATTTGCACCCACGTCCGGCATATATAACCGCAGAATCTGCGGATATTTACGCCACTTCCTGCGTGTCCCCCGCTGTCTGCTGGGAGACAGCAGGGACCATCCTTATTGCGCAGCGCGACTCGCAGTAGGGAACCGCCAAGTGAAGCCGCAAGGCTCCACTTCCTGATTCCCATACCGAAGATGGTGGCGGCAGCACCCGAGAGCTGATGGAGAGATCGGCTTTGGGTGCCGACATCGCAGGCACGCTGGGCGGGTAAGTGTCCTTATTTTAAAAGTCAACAGCTGCCGTATTTGTAGCTGCTGACTTTTTAAAAAAAAAACGGCGGAACTCCCGCTTTAAATTCCTTTTGGGGATTGGTGTAGTCACTATTATTATTGGGGTTGTAATTTAAATAATAGTGCTAAAACTATTTGTGAAATGAGTAGAAAAAACTAAATTTAGTATAAAGTTGCTACCTTACAATGGTAATTTAACCATATACATAAATATACCCAATGCAGTGCTATATACATTATAGTGTGTAATGCAACCGTGATTACAACTGAAATTGTGGTCAATCCTTTATTAACTTTTTCTATTCCACATTATTTTAAGTGCCTCTTGTAAATGTCAATAACATTCGAATAAAGGTGGTTTATGCAGGCTAAGCCCACAGTGTACTGTGAATGGTAATTTAGGTTAAGGCAGCCTTTGCTTTATAGTCTGCACAGTGTCTCTAGACCTGTAATCACCTTTTGAAATACAGGTTAGGAAATGGGCAAGCCATATGTCAAACCTAATGGTTATACTAATTTCATGTTGAAAATACATAGTGAATTCTTACTTTAACCACTTAAGGACTCAGCCTCTTTCTGAGATTTGTTGTTTACAAGTTAAAAACATATTTTTTTGCTAGAAAATTACTTAGAACCCCCTAACATTTTTTTTTCTAACACCCTAGAGAATAAAATGGCAGTCGTTGCAATACTTTCTGTCTCACCGTATTTGCGCAGTGGTCTTAGCCCTTGTACACACGGTCAGAGATTCCGACAAACAAATCCGTCGGATTTTGTCCGACGGATCTTGTCCGAAACTGTTGCATGCACACGGTCAGACAAAGTTGTCCGATCTTTCAGAACGTGATGACGTAATTTCGTTACGATGGGACTACGTTTAGCCTAGTAGCCAATAGCTTTGATGTAGGAATTTGATCTGAGCATGCGTGCCACTTTGTCCGATCGGAATTCTCTACGGAGCATTTTGTCGGAAAATATTTCCGGCAAGTTGGAAAATTTGGTCCGACGGATATTCCGATGCAGACCACACACAGTCGGGATATCCGACAAAACGCTCCAATCGGACACATTCCGTCGGATTCTCCGATCGTGTGTACAAGGGCTTACAAGTGCACTCTTTTTGGAAAAAAAATACACTTTTTTGAATTAAAAAATAAGACAACGGTAAAGTTAAACCAATTTTTTTTCATAATGTGAAAAGTCAAAAAGACCTCAGATCTCATATTTAGACTAAAATACAATAGAAAAAAAAATTGTGATTTAAAAAAATCATTTTAAAAAATGGCTCTTTAAGAGCTGTGATGCCGTTTCCGCCGAGCAGTTGTATGGAGACGGGTGGAGGCCATCTTCCCCTCACTCGTCTCCATACCCAGCTAGTGACAAGACACAACCGCCTCCGCCGATGCTGACGGCTCCGGTAAGCAGTGGAGGACACCAGATCGTGGCGTGAGGGGGAGGCCCTCTCCCACCACCAATCAAAGTGATCTTGTGGCGAATCCGCCACAAAGACCACTTTTATCTTTAGCAGACAACCCACTGAATAAGGGGATACTGGGGTTATGGCAGCTAGCTGCTGCCATAACAACGATATCCTCCTTAAAACAGCCAGCGTAAAACTGCGGCAGGGACGATCCGTAAGTGGTTAAGGGCTCGTTTATACTTGCTTTGCTCTCTGAAGGGCCATCCGTCTTCCAGTTACTCTTCAGAGAATATTTAACAGACAGTGAGGCAGCATTGTTTTGCCTTCTCACCACCTGTTTTAACCCCCTAAAGATCAGACAACTGCATTTTATTGTGGGGCAGTTGCAGTGCAGCCCTATTCACCTAAGTGGGTTGTGCTTGGTAGGCGATACCACCCAATGACTGCAATAGGGTGTATAAATCCTACCGTGGCAGGTGTACACCCCCCCCCCCCCCCCCAACAGTTGCCTCTGCAACAAAAGGAGGAATGGTTGAGGGGAGTAAAAACATGGCTCTCGTGGGGAAAAAAATAGCAAATAAAGAAAAAATAATATAGTGTGTACAATTGTGATACAAGTCATATTGTAATTGAATGTTATTAAAAGTTGCCTTTCCTTTTCAATCTGCAGTCGCTGTAATTTTCTATAAATGCAAAGTAATATGGCTACCTGGAGTTGTTCTGTACACAGAGTGTGTACTGGCCCCTTGTCAGTACTAGGATCCCTTTTGCCCGGGAAACCGCCTTTGCCTGGGAAACAGCAGTGATTGGTCAGCTAACCTTTAAATCACCTCTATCAGCACACAATCAGTGCTTATGATAGTAGTTATGTTTCTGTGGTACTGCTTGACCCAGCTGATATCTGCTCTGTATGTTTCGTGTAAGACCTGGCAACTTTTGGCCCTGCTTGCTTGCTTCTGATTCGGTACCGTTTGGACTCTGATCTACCTGTGTATGACCCAACTTTCCTAGACTACGTTTTGCCTGATTCTACTGTAGGACCTTCATCTGCAGCGTTGAACTACAAGCACCAGCCAACATCTACCTTCATCTGCAGCGGTGAACTACAAGGTGCAGCCAACACCTACCTTCATCTGCAGTGGTGAACTACAAGTCCCAGCTGACCTGCTCTGCTTAGGCATGCTCATGATATGTGCTCCTCGAACTCTTTGCATAATCAGCACCCCTGAACTGTTACTTGTTATCTGCTCCTAGCCTGACTATATCACAAACCATGCATAAAAAGGGAAGACTGTCATGGATCCTGAGCAGGCTCAGTTGCTTGCACAGGAACTTTGCTGTTTATCCCATCAAGTCCAGGAAATGGCCACAGAGCTCACCAAGGTGCAATCTCCTTCTACTACCACCTCTAAAAAAAAGCTCCATCATCTGAACCAAAAATTCCTTTGCCTGACCTAAAAACAGCTGAAAATTATATTTCAAGTTAAAGCCATCCTCATCTACCTCTGAAATTCAGCCTCACTGGAGGAGGCTATATGTCTAGCCATTAGAATTGACCACCGCCAGCGGGAGAGGAGACGGGAACTCCCTACAGCTGTGGCAAATTATATACCTCCCTTATTCCACTTCCAGTGCCAGATCCAGTACCAATGCAGTTAGGCTCCACCCGTTTATCTGCCCAGGAACACACACGCCAGCGTAACATGGCACTCTGCTTATATTGTGGCCTCAAGGGTCAGGTGCTCCGTTCTTGCCCTACATGTCCGGGAAACTCCAGGACCTAGGTGATTGTGTGGAGGTCACCTTAGGTCTGCTTTCATCTCCCCAGCAGGCCAATCTTATACTTTTACCCAATGTTATCCATTTTGGGACAGGCGCTCATGAACTACTGGCCTTTGTAGATTCTGGGGCCACTGAGAATTTTTATTGATAAGATTCTGATTACCTCTTTGTCCCTGGAAACTCATGCTGTAGCTTGCCCAGTCCGCCTGATTTCTGTGGAAAACATGCCTCTCTCACAAAATCTAGTGCTCCAATCAACCGGCCCTTTCCAGTTGCAATTGGGGCATTGCATTGGGACAAGATTTCATGCTTTGTCATTGACTCTCCATCCACTCCTTTGATCCTAGGCCTTCCTTGGCTTCAGAAGCACAATCCAGTAATTGACTGACAAACAGGAAATATTCTGGCTTGGTCCAATCAGTGTGTATAAAAATTGCATCCAGCACCCTGTTTGATTTGCTGCCTGTCAAGTGGGAATGAAACAGATTCCGCTTTGTTATAAGGACTTTCAGAACGTGTTTTCTAAAGGGATTGCTGATGATTTACCTCCTCATCACAGTTATAATTTCACCGCTCCTTCACCACTCCAAAGAAGCTGCTGGCAGGACTTTTTCTGATGCCCTGCCAGTAAACTGCTCCAGCAGCTGTTTTAGGGCATTTTTGCAGGTGCTATTTTTAACGCTATAGCGCCTGCAAAACGCCCTCAGTGTGAAAGGGGTCTAACCAAACAAGCTGAAGTTAGAAACTGATTGGCTACCATGCACAACTGTGTCAGATTTTGCACTCTCCTGTTTTAGTAAATCAACCCCAATGCATACAAAGTTCCTGTCTTCTGGGACTGATTGGCCATGGAGATTCATTTTGTTTTCTTTCATAAAATGTAAAGAGCAATAATACAGTAACCAATAGCAGCCATTCAACAATCAGTCTTCATTTTACTGGCACTCAAAAAATTCTGGGAATTTTTCTTTATGTGAACCTATTAAAATTCAAACTTTGTGTGAATCCATAGATTACATCTCAGCATTACCAAATGGCAGTAAAATGTAGCCCTCATTCCATGCATACAATGACTGCTTCATCTTATAACCTAAGGCCCATCCAGAGGTCACACGGTTTCTGGCTATCTAGAGCATTGTGGTGGTTTCACCTTATTAGAGACCACATTATTTTCTTTTCAGTCAGACAGTCCATGTCTGGAAGATCTGCAGTGAAGATAAGAGAAAGAACAGAGCTAAACTATTGTTCAGCACTTATTAGGAGGTATGTGTAATAAGCAAATATGATTATACATATATAATTACATATGCTCCTATATAACTACAAATGACTAATATTTGTTTGAACCTTAGAACACAACAGTCTTTTCTTTTTTTTTTTTTACTTTTAAATTGGTCTCTTACGTATGTCTAAATACGATTTGAATAAAGATTATAGTTCTTACTACTTGTCTGTTAATTGTAATATTCTGTAAGTAATTTTCTGCATGCAGAAGAGATAATGTGTGTGGAGCTATATCTGCATGTTCAGCTGAACTTACAGTTGGCAAACCTAGGTCCATGTAAATGGATTTTAAAGTGTTTTCCTACCTTTCCTAGTGCTGAACACAACGCTAGATTACTAGCCTTCAAAGACAAGTAATTATGAGGCTTCCCAGTGCTGCAGAACACAGCCCCATGCACAACATCAGATCTTCATGAGGATGTATTAATATTTATGTGCCACGTTTTCTGCTAGAAGTAAAGGTGTTAATGAGTATTATAAATCAGTGGGTAGCAGCCTCCTCTAGCAGAAAATGTGATTCGTGACAAGGAGTGTTAAAGAGCCCGGCATTGTCTCCTGGCAAGAACTGGTTTAAAGCAATTGCCATTTTGTCCCCGTTTAGGGAATATTATGTTAAGCAAGGTATTGCCCAGCTTGCTGTGGGAAAGGCCTAAATCACTTTGTGATGTTACTTTTGCTTTAGGGAAAACTCCACTCCATAGTCTTAGATTACTAACTTGGCTTAAGAAAGCTTTAAGCAGATGCCCTGAGCAAAGTACCACTTGGTTCTCAGGAGAGCTGCTCCACCCCGAATCCCAAAGTCTTCTGATTGGCTGGCAGCGTCAGCAAACAGAGCAAGCCATCTTGTTTGGTCACCAGTCATCGGGGACATTGAGTTTTGATGCAGTACTTCTGAATCAACTTACAGGGTAGAAGGACATTATGTGTGACTATGATTGGAGTTGTTCCTACAATCATTAAAAAGGTCATGCCAGAGAAAAAAAAAACTCAAACTTTATACATATTGATTATAGATAAATTTTATTCTTGATATTCATTTCCACATAGAATTTCAATTATTCTAGCCTACACCTATTAATCTAAACTTTCTTAAAATTTCTAAACTTTTGTGAAGATCCCCACACATTTATTTATTGAATATTCACCGTGCCCGATGTATAGGCAATGATGTGTCACACATTTCGCAGAGCCTGCCTTCTGTACTACAGAGGTGCTGATGAGAGGAGTTTCGGGAAGCAGAGTTGGTACATCAGTTTGTTAGCTGCAATGTACAATGGGAAGTTTAGAAATATAGGGATATAGAAATTAAAAATAAACAGCAGAGAAGAAGTTGCAAAGCATGTAGGGAATCCAGGAAACTATGGAAAGAGATGACCAGCAGACAGGCAGCACTCACAACATAACAGGAGATAATTTTTTTTTTCAGCAAGTCTGAATTGAATTGCCAAAAATAACCTTTGTAATATTAAAACGCTCATGGTATAAAATGAAAATGTATGCTGTGACCATAGATCCTCCTTTAACATACTAGTTTTATATATTGGTATTTCTTTTATAATGTAAGTGTCTTAAAGAGGAAGTAAACCCTGATGAGTTTACTTCCTCTTTCATTCCCTGCAAAGGCAAAGCATAATGGACTACTATGCATCGCATAGTAGTCCATTATGTGTCACTTACCTGACACAGGAGCCAGCGAAGTCGCCGCTGTCCCCTGTAGTCCGCCGCATCCATCTTCTTGGTGGGGTCTCGCAGCTCCGCCGCTGTCATTCGGCGAAGCCGCGATGACGTCACTCCCGCGCATGCGCACGGGAGCCAACACGCGCGGCAGCTCCGTCGTTAAGAATGCCGCGCTCAGTGCGCCTGCACGCCGCTGTCTACGCTGTGCCTGTTTTCGGGCAAATATCTCCTAAACCATATAGGTTTAGGAGATATTTCTTGGACCTACAGGTAAGCCTTAATCTAGGCTTACCTGTAGGTCGAAGTGGTTTGTAAGGGTTTACAACCACTTTAAAGTGGATGTAAACCCACTCTCATCCTTTCAAAATTACTGCAATATTGGTTATCTAGAAGGATATAAAACGCCTCCTGCATGTATACTTATCTGTCAAATGTCTCACCTCCTGTCTGCTATGAGACCCGAAAAACTGCAGATTTTGTGGGTGGGTCTGTTTTCCAGGGCTCAGTGGGTGGAGTTGTGCTGTCAGTAGACTCCCTGCCCACCCCTTATCAACATGTATTTTCTCCTGTGTATTTCTTACACTGAACTTCTGCTATGATCACTAACATCCAGTCAAAACCCAGAAAGTCCCCACATGACTTCAGCATGCCAAATCATGCTGAGGTGGGGAACAGCCAATCCTTGCAGAACAGCAGAAGAAAGGAGTGGGAGGGAATTAAAAAAATAATGCATGCCTCTTAGGCTAGTGCACGAGATATGTAATTCACCTGTCACAGCAAGGGGGAGGATTTGACAACGTTTTTCTCTGTTTGTCAAGATTTATCTCACTGAACAGTAAAAGAGGATTGCTCAGAGCTGCATTAACTCTTTTTTGTATTTTTTTTGTTTTGTTACCTCTGGTTAAATTTTTTGTTGGCCAGATACTTCTCCAATATATATCTAAAGATATAGGTGGTTATTTACTAAAGGAAAATCCACTTTGCACTGAAAGTGCACTTGGAAGTAACGTCACTGTAGACCCGAGGGGGACATGCAAGGAAAATAAACAGCATTTTAGCTTGCACATGATTGGATGATAAAATCAGCAGAGCTTCCACTCATTTCAGATCTACCGCTTAGATTTAGGGTGACTGCACTTCCAAGTGCACTTGCAGTGCAAAACGGATTTACCTTTTGAAAATAACACCCATAGTGTTTATATCTGTATATTTCCATTGTAAATATTTAATGAGTGTCCATAAAAATGCCCAATTATCTATATACCCCTAGATTTTTCAGCCATAGCTCTGACCCTTTGTTCCTAGAACCCAGACCAGTCTATACTAAATTCTGCCTTTAAGCTTTCATAGTAGTATGTAGAATTTACATAGACTGATTCTGACCTAGAACTGAGCTGCCACCAAAACACAAATGGAATTACAGCACTATAATGAAGAAAATTAGTAAAAAAAACAATGGGGTTAATTTACTGAAACTGAGTAAAATTTGGTGTAGCTCTGCATAGAAACCAATCGGCTTCCAGTTTTTTTTTGTCAAAGCTTAATTGAACAAGCTGAAGTTAGAAGCTGATTGGCTACCATGCACAGCTGCACCAGATTTTGCATTCTACAATTTACATAGATCAACTCCAATGTGTGTAGATAGTGGTGGGTGCATTAGCGGTCCACTGTTTCAGCTGCTCTTTTAACCCCCACTAGCAGCCGAAGAAGGGGTTAAAAGCGCCCGTATTGCAGTGTTTCCAAAGTTCTTTTTAGGCACATTCATTCCAATGGGCAGGGGTGTTGTAGGAGCGCTGTGTACATCGCTCTTACATTACCCCAAAGATGCTACTTGCAGGACTTGTTTTCCCATCCCGCAAGTGCACCACCCCAGTGTGAAAGCATTCAGGCTTCCACACTGGGGAGGCATGAGGCAGCTTCCAGGTGCTTTACAGGCACTATTTTTAGCACCAAAACGCCTGAAAACTGCCTCAAGTGTGAAAGGGGTCTTATAATTATGCACCTGGTGGCCAAGAAGAATGCCTGAGAATGATCAACCTTTGTATCGAACAACATTTCGATTAAGATGAATATTTTCACTTTATTTTGTAATTTTCCTTGTAAAATCTTTTATCTGTTATGTTACTTTATCACTTTTGTAACTTTTTGTAACTCATTGTAACATTCTATATATTCTACAGCTTTGGAGAATAGACAATATATAGTAAGAATAACACACATTTTCCCCATCCCTTATCCAAGCTGGTTAAATATGACAAGTGTTTCCTCCACCGCGCTGGCAGTGCCCAGACTGCAGTGTAGCAGAGCGCTGTTACATAGAGATGTCTCCGGCACAACCCTTTATAAAGTGTGGTCAATAAAAAGCACCCAGCCATATAACACTTTCACTGCCATTTTATGCTGCTTTTATGGTGTACAATCCAATTGATAGTACTTCAGCTGGAAACTAAAGAGCAGTATCAAATGTATAATGTGTTTATTAGGACTTCGTTTGGGAAGCAGATAAGTATCTAGGATGTCACACATGGTTCCTCAGTACAATAAGAGATAACATTTTTATTTTAATGTAGTTGTGTTTTGAATGTGTTCACCTCTACTGTTAGAAGTGAGTGATTAAAATGAATATGGATTTGGACTTTTTTGCTAGTTTAAAATTCTAGTACATTTTCAAGAACATTTTAAGTTATTGTTACACTTACCTAAAAGTCCTTTACAAAAATTTTACAGTTTATTTTGTTTTCTATACAGAATTATTGTTGCTCATTTTTAGTACTCCATTTTACTATCAAGGAATGAGATTAAAATCCCTGCTTTAAGCACAGCAAACCTGGTGTGGGTGCAAAAGTTCTAATCCATTTCTGGCACTGCCTTACAAGCAGCTCTGTTTGCTTGTTCGGTGTCCTGACTTTGGTGGTCTTCTAGCATGAAAATGTCAATCCAGCTTCCTGGTTCAAAGGCCTGGCTCCAGCCTCTAAGATCCCATATACCCTATACAACTTTTGTTGTCTGATTTAAATTCACCAAAACCATGTAGTGCAAGGGCTTGTCTGATTGCATACAAATTGAAACTCATAAGGTTTGACCTCATATTATATGGTTTTGGTAAATCTGAAGGAAAAAATATATTGTAATGTGTGTACCCGGCTTTAGTCTACTATTGACCAGTGAAGATTCCCATGACAGTGATGAGCTAATAGTGAGGCTTATAACAGGAGAAAGACTCGGGACCTGGCTCTAGATCCCAAGAAGCTGGGTCATATAGATAGAAAGAGGTATGGGTGGCACTGCCCCAATGTAAGTGTATACAAATATAGATACATACAGGTGTGCTAATTGTCATGCACTACCCCTTTAAATACTGTGTTACATAAAAAGATGATATTGCCATATAAATCAAAACACAAATATGTATGAAGAAAATAAATAACAGTGAATGACATCTCTTATCCTCATATACAACCTGGGTTCATCCAGTGCGATTTAATAGTGTCCAGTGGAAAAAACCCATATGCGCAAGAAGCACTATGCAGCAACATACAGAAATATAAAAATAATAATATAAAAAGATAAATCAAAAAATGAATATGCACTGCCCCTTTAAAAAGTGTCAAGTGCTGCTCTTTCTGGGAAAAAAATATATCCAGTCAAAAAAACCTTGTCACATAATCAACTCATGTGACCTTCACCTATCTAATATATTTAAAAAGTGCTGAAGTGCATATGTGCAAAAAAAACTGTGCCAAAAAATGTTAATAATATAAGTCCAAGGTGACTTTGTGCTTTAAATATCCATGCAACAGTATCCAGCCAGTGAATGGGTGAAATCACTCGTGCTCCCCCCTTTTGGGTCTACGCTCACCAAATGGTGGCACCCCTGCAGGAGTAAAAGGCCCTGTGTGTAAGTGATTTCTTGGTAAAGAATGTCTGGTCTCTCCTCTTTACTCAGAGCAGTCCATGATATACTCATACAGGAAATGGATGGAAAAAGAGACATCTCATAGTGTAAACCATTGGATTGAACCCAGGTTGTATATGAGGATAAGACATGTGATTCACTGTTATTTATTGCCTTCATACATATTTGTGTTTTGATTCATATGGTAATATCTTTTTATGTAACACAGTATTTAAAGGGGTAGTGCATGACAATTGGCACACTTTTTATATCTTTATTTGTATACACTTACATGAGGGCAGCACCACCCATACCTCCTTTCTGTCTCTATATTCTCCACTTTTTGGGGGGACTTTGGGTAAGGCAGCAGCCACATTCAATGTCCTGAGCTTGGAATCTAATATTCATTTATGGGTCCACAAATGCATACCAGAGCACATCAGTATTTTGAGCAGCAGGTGGACTGCGATGAAAAACAGACATAGAAGTCCTTGCTATGTGGTGCCAGCAGCTGTTCAAGGCCTTTTGCCACTCTGGGTTCACCCTAAATTGTATGTAAATCCTAAGAATATATTTGTGCTCTATTTGATCTGTTAAGTATCCAATTGAAAGCTTTTTCTGGTATCTGTTCAATATGTAAAAAATTCCCATTGATCCTGCTAACTTCTCATAGTGAGCTGACAACATAGTATTTCTGCTACACTAAAATCTTAAGCTGTGTTAGTAGCCATGGCAAATTAAGCCCATGAACTACAGAACCCTTCCACCCAGTGTTATGAAGATGTGGAGAGAGGGAGATGTTCTTATATCTGAATAAGGGGCAAGCAATCCGGGGGTGACAATGCTGCTCCGCTATAAATACCATCCAGTGAGTGAGCATGTTCCCCTATGATAGGAAGTGTTACTGGCAGAATCTCCAGGTGAAAATGAAGTAAAAAAAAAAAAAAAACCCTGATAAAAAAACAAATGCAGCCACCACATCTAAGGATTATTAAGCTACAATATATTATTGTTCTTGGATTTAGATACATTTTATGGTGGTTGAAATATGTTTGTTTTGTTTTGAGTCTGTTGCTTGTTAATTCAGTCATACCTGGTCCATAGACTTGTACCAAGATAGAGGAACTAGTAAAGCAGTGGTCATTCATTAACCTGCAAAAAGACTGTAGTTTCCGTTTGGGAGGCTAAAGCCAGCCATGGATGGTACTAAGGATGAGCTCAGGCGTGTTCGCAAGCCGCACGTACAGAGCCCGCTAATTACAGGCAGTGTGACATTTCCCGATCTCTGCAGCCGCGGATCGGGAAAATGTCTCACTGCCTGTGATTAGCGCTGTGCAATGCCGACTTCCTGGTGGACTCTGCACGTGTGGCTTGCGAATACGCCTGGGCTCATTCTTAGATGGTACCCGTGGTTGCAGGAAAGAAAATCGTAAGTGTTGATGGGTGAATCCCTGCCGCTGAGCTATTGTGTTCTCCTGAGCTTTTGTGTGCTCCCCGCGTGCCCTCTGTGATCGCTGAGTCAATGAGACTCGGGTGAACACAAATCGGAGTAAGGGGGCGATCCCGGCCCCTTACTACATGATCAGCTGTCAGCCAATGACAGCTGATAACGTGATGTAAACAGAAGTTCGGTAATCTTTTTTTTTTTTTCTCCTCACGCTGACAATATAAGCAGAAAAAAAAGGAATTCACTGGCTTCTGTGCAAGGGACATTGGTCTCAAAGAGGAAGAGGCACATACACTTCATCTGGTCCACCAGTGCTGCCTGCCAGTGTCCACAGTGCATATCAGTGCCACCTATCAATGCCCACCAATGGTATCAATCAATGCCTCATCAGTGCCACCTAGCAGGGCAGGCTATCAGTGTCACCTACCAATGTCCATCAGTGCCCACCAGTGCCGCCTTATCAGTGCCATCTTATCAGTGCCCATTAGTGCAGCTTCATAGGCTTACATCAACATTTTTGTTTTTCATTTTTTTAATAAAAAACCCAGAGGTGATCAAACACCACCAAAAGAAAGTTCTATTTGCGGGGAAAGTGTTGTATGACCACGCAATTGTCGTTCAAAGAGTGACAGCACTGAAAGCTGAAGATTGGTCTGGGCAGGAGGAGGGTTTAAGTGGCCAGTAAACAAGTGGTTAAACCATCAACCATCATAACCTCCATACATGGGGCTGTCATATCAAAAGTGCTTAGTCCACCCATACACACTTCCAAATAATCTAAATTACCAGCACAAGTCGTCTGCATATCCAGATATTCCCCCCCATAGCCTTTTATGAATTAGTATGCTGTTGTATTGTAATTGTATGAGTCTTTAGTGCAGCAAAATCTGATCTTCGCTTTGTAATATGGGGAAACCTGGTTTATTTGTGAAAAGAGTCTGAAACATTCATCTTTAGATACTTTGATAAATTGGCTCATGTTATATTCATTTAGTGATTACAGATCTGAGCTTACCATAAATACTATACTAGTAAATACTATTAATAAATCATCTGAAACTTTGTTCTTATTTCTTTGTAGGCTGTAGAAGAACTTTTAGAATCTCTGGACCTTGAGAAGAGCAGTTATCACATGGGACTGAGCAGGGTATGTATGTTTTAAAGTATTGGAATGTCTACACGCTATTATTTTTATTGTAATCCCTCAGCTAAACTGGGACTATTTGGAAGTTCCTGGTTGGGTTCTTTGGGTTTGCGTTATCAATCTTCCCTCATAACTGCCTATGTTGCCTTTCAGCAGTTGAGCTTATTGCAGCTCCAGTCAAAATGTAAGAATTGCAAATTTAATCTTGATTGTGACTTATAAGTAGACTGGTCTCATAGAAGGCACTTTGACAAATAAACAGGAAAATTGCCAAAAAGGGCACCAGATGGCCATCGTAACAATTTTTTTGCAGATTTGACAAAGAGAAAATAAGACATCCAACGCATTTTGGGGGTCAACAATTCCCCTTAATCAGTGCTACAAATGAAAATGATAATGCTTGCTCTAGTACTCTACCATAAAAGTTCAAGGGAGCATTCTAAGTCAAGACAAGAGCTTAAAAAGAGGTGATAAATGTGTGCTAAAAATTATTGTTGAATAATGCACTGTCAAGTTAAAGATGTTAATGTGCAAAGTGAAGAGACCTAGGTAACCATCAAAGGGGTGGGTACAGATCAGTGGCTGCAGCTGCTGATCAGTATATTTAGACAGCAGGGAGTCCCTACTGTCAGAATACAATGTTGTAGTGGGGAAGATTCCTACATCCATCTTACTGAATTTTTTTTTTTTTTACGTTTTACCTAGCTTACAATCTCTTAAAATCATAGTCGAGGTATATTATTTCTGATTGGTTGATGTGATTTTCTGCACTTTGAACATGTATGCCTCTCTAAAGAGTATATTCACATCGTGCATCTGTGCAGTATTTGAATAATAATTCCCAGTCTGTATTTTGTATTAGTTTTTTTCTCAATTGGTGACTACTTTGATTCTTATATGGCTGTTTTTTCATGTGTTTATTTTTGCATTCGTATTCTTTATTGTCAGCAGTTATGTGCCTGTGTTGTAGTGCTCACAGTTCACCCAGCTTTAGATCTCTGTTTACAGGCTTATTTAATATCATATCCTACTTCAATGAAGCCTTCCCATCAGCAGAGTGGCAGAAAGCTGTGTCATTTTCAGTGGTTATGGCAGATTGCAGAAGACTTATCTGCCATTCACTGACACACAATGCACTGCTTGGATTCAGTATAATAAAGCACTGGGCACACTGTAGCTTGCATTATGTACTGACCAAGAGTTGCTTCCCACAGGCAGAATTCCTCATGCTAATGAGCTAGGGAATACAGTCATGGCACACAGAGTCAGGCCCTGCTGATTAACACGTTCATTCTCTGGGACTCCAGAGGATTGCGCCGGACTGTTGGATCCAGCGGTGCCAAGCACCCTTCACAGACAGCAAAGGGTGAAGCTGAGGAATCCAAGCTTGCTACTTCTCACTGATAAAGGCGATGTCATTCTTCTGCTTCTAGTGCGGCTTCATATTATAAACATAGTGTGTCTGTTTATCCTTTACAAATCTAAACCATCACTTGTTTAGGGTGCAGACAATGAAGCACATTCATCTTTTCGTTAAGTATACTAATCCCAGCCCTTAAGTGCCTTTTGTATAAATATAGCCTAATGTAGTTACCGTAGAAAACCTTTGCTGGGTCTTCCATGTGGCGTAACAGAGGAGAGAGGCGGCAGGTGATGTCTCACCAGAGTTGAGAAAACATAATAAAGTTTTTTTTTTAAGTTTTATATGTGAACATGACCTATTTTTACTTGCAGACTCTCCCAGAGTTCAGGGTTGTCACTTCTCACGTTGATTTGTACTTAACACTGACCCTAGGCATGCTCTATATTAACCTTCTTCACAAATATACTGTGACACTTGTCAGGATGAATACACACTGCAGTGAGATGTAAAAGTTGGTAATGTAATGCAGACACCATCCCAGTAGTTGGGGATTACTTCAGTAAGTAAAAGATCTGCAGGACTTGAAACTTTGCAGGCATCGGTCTGCATCTTACTTTTTCTTTCTCTTTGTCCTCCCAGGTTTTCTTCCGAGCTGGCACCTTGACAAAGCTTGAGGAACAGAGGGATGAGCAAACTCGTAGAAACCTCATATTATTCCAGGCTGCATGCAGAGGTTACCTGGCACGACAGCAGTTCAAAAAGAGAAAGGTACAGTGAGTGCAATGCTTAGGCTGACGTTTCCAAATTAGAAGCTCCAGAGCTTTCACAGTAACCAAAAATGGTAAACTGCTCGCCTTTTGCTAAAGATTAGAGCCTGATGTCAGATGAGGGGGTTTCCTTGTAAACGTCTACATGTGCTGGGAGGGACAGACAGGTCTCTGTGTCAGACCTCTGTTGGACTGTTTTTCAGCAGAGTTTATCAAGCTATAGTCACACTGCTGGGATCGAGCACTGTGATACGGTAAGAGTTACAACTGTCTTCTTATCACTCGTGTATTGATTGGGTTTCTCCCAATGCTGTAGAATTTTTCAGTGGACTGTGTTAAATTTCAGCTGGCAGTACAGCCTCCAAAATTTCTGACGTGTCCACTTGACAATCTAAAGAAGTACAACTTCACTACATACACTTCAAACTTTACTTCTACTAATTCTTCCTTATTCTCAAACGTATACTTGTTTCATTGTTTGTCTAGAGCTTAAGGCAAAATTGTAAGGCAAAAATGAAAATCCTTACTTTAAATCCATAAAGTGAAAAATAAATAAAAATGCATTTGCTGTGTGCCCATTTTGTTGCATTTAGATATCAGCTTTTATTTAAAAAATATTTTTTAATTATAAATACTATAGACTTTTTTTGTTTTGTGTATGGAGCTTAATACATGCCTTTTAAATTCCTTGCATTTACAGTGTTTTTTTCTCAGGCTGCTGTGAGCTGTAGTCTGCACAATTAGCATTTAATGTCTAGTTAGAGTTCAAGGTGAAACTTCATTAGTAATTTTATAATTATACACGTAGAGATACTCTATGCATACTGACCACCTATGGCACAAATAAACTTTGAAAAAAGTGGGTGAGGTCTAAAGAAAAATAAGGGATGCATACAAAGATGGGGAAAACAAAAACATAATCTAGTCAAGAAATACGAACCTTGCATAGTACATATGCTAATGGAGGAAAAAACGATACAGATGAACAGTTAAAAGTACAGAAAGCCCCTACATAGGAAAATTCAACTTACAAACTTTCACAGATGCAAACATGTGTTCACATGTCTAATCCTGTAAAGCTGGGTATACACACACATTTTCTTTTTTTTCGTTCAACCCAACGGGATGAATGAAAAACTGACAGAACACTGTACCAACACAAGCAATGTTGGTGCAGCGATCTTCCATGCTGTGCTTTTGTATTCTCCGGGGGGGGCTTTGTCTGCAAGCGCTGATCTTTGCTGGACTTACGAACAAGTTTAACTTACAAACGAGCTCCTGTAACGGACTTCGTTTGTTAGTTGGGGACTTACTGTATTTAGCGTAATGCTGATATAAAGAAGTCATCTGAACTCTCCTCATAATTGCAGCATATTTTAAAATCTAGCAAATCCTCAAAAGCTGCTGAAAATTATGCATGTTTACCAATAATTCTTATTCTTTTTTGTTTCTGGCCCTTTAAATACTTGATGTGCTGTGTATTAGTCACCTCTTTGGTTATCAGCGGTTCAGTACTGGCCCTGTGAGTAGAGTGTAAGCATTGCTTGGTATGCTCAAACGTTACTTGTGGATGTACCATAAGAGATTGCCTCTCAACACCAGACCTGCACTATTCAGTGTCTCCAAATACCAGAGATCAGAAACCCTGTGATAGGCAGTGTTCATGATGGTGCTTAAGCGTACACTTTGAAATGTCTAATTTCTTCCCTTTACCTTTTAAAAATCCGTGTGGCATGCCAGACATTTTCCCTCAGGGTTTGGTGACTACTCTCCACTGCTAACTGTTCTGCACATCTTTGGCAATAGAAAAATAAATAAAACGTAGTAATCAGGAAGCTAGCAAGGAATCCATACAGGTAAATTCCTAACAGATCAGGGACAAATGCAGCGCCTACCAACAAAGCAAAGCCACAGAATGACAGTGACCAAAACACATATATGATGAGAAGATTAAATAAGCAAGCACAGTGTAACAAATGTCAAACTAAAAGAAAAAAGGATAATAAATGAAACCCATAGTCCATGACCAGTTCATAAAGTGAATAAATCCAGATGCAGCATATCTTCCACCAAAAAGTAAAACAAAAACACTGTAATATCCAAACCTTGCAAGTGGTAGGACCTGGAACCCAACACCCAGAGGTAAATTTTGAAGCTTACCAGAAATGTAACCTCATAAGCAGAGGTAAACCGCACATGTATTATCAATTGGCTGAATGGATTTCTTTCTGCTCCGTTTATACTACGGCTGAAGCCAAGACAGCTCTCATTCAGCAATCCTTGGACATCACTGAATGGATCTCTTCCTGCTCCAATTACACCACAGCTGAAGCCTAGACAGCTCTGTCTGTGATCCCTTAGTTGTCTCCTTGCCTCACTATTAATATGGCGCTCAGTAGTACAGCAGACATGTAGCATAAGGAAAGGCTCTCATAGTGCAGTATTAAAACTTTTATTATGAAAACATCCACATAAAAATATAGTTACCAGCTGAAAAACCTACAGAGATACCCCTGTCTGACCTGGACAGCAGCGTATGATGTCGACAAACACAAACTCCACCCAACGCACGTTTTATCCTATCAGACATCATCAGGAGCTGGTGATGTCTGATAGGACAAAAACGCACATTGGGAGGAGTTTGTACTTGCTGACGTCACACGCTGCTGTCCACGTCAGATAGCGGCATTTCTGTATGTTTTCAAGCTGGTAACTGTATTTAATTTATGTAAGTGTTTTTAGAATAAAAATTTTTCTTATTTACATACTTTATTATTAATACTACACTTTGAAAGCCTTTTCTTATTCTACATGTCTGCTGTGCTACTGAGTGGCAAATTACTAGTGAGACAAGGAGGCAATCAAGGGATCGCAGGGTGTGAGCTGTCTAGGCTTCAGCTGTAGTGGAGCAGGGAGAGATCCATTCAGCCCAGGAAAATTAATGCGCTGTTTTCCTATGCTTTTAAGGCTACATTTCTGGTAAGCCTAAACACTTACCGCTGGGTGTTGGGTTCCAGGTCCTACCACTTGCAAAATTTGGATATCACTGTGTCTCTGTTTTACTTTCTTTGGTGGATGGATTCAATTTACAAACTGGTGGTTTATTTAATCTTCTCATCATATATTTTTTTTTTTGGTCATTGTGGTTCTGTGATTTCACTTTGTTGGTAGGCACTGCACTTATCCCAGAATAGAGCACAAGTGCAAACAAACTTGGAACCCTAGAAAACATACATTGATTTTAAGTATACTTATTATGAGAGAATTATGGGGTCCGCAATCATTAGCTTCCTTCTTGAAAATGCTAGACTCCTGCCTCTTATGCTGATTTGCAGTTGAACCTTCCTGTATTACTGTACTTCAGGCTGCATAAACAGTAATAAATATGTATTTTTTTATGTTTTAATTGCTGCAGTAAATGTTAAAATACTGACAGTACGCTAGAAGGCCAGACATCTGCTGAAAACAGATCATAGGGGTGTCAATCTCCAGGGGACTGCCCATTTCTCCAATTAACAGTGCTGCTTAGAGAATCTGAGTACTGGGCAGCGGGTGTGTTGGACAACTGGAGACTCGAACCAATGCACACTGTTAAGCAGAGGTCCTGGCTCTAACCCTTGCTGTGGTAGTTCTAAAAAATAAAAACAGAACAAAATATTTACTGTTTATATTGCATCATGGATACAATAAAAGGCTCAATTTGGCTTGAAGACATTTTCCCTTCCCAGAAGTACAAAAATAAAAAAGTCAGACGTTCTTACTTGCATGCTTGTTGCTGTTCAGTGACACAAAATAATTGAAGCAAATAGGCCAGTATGATAACCTGGCAACTGGTACTTCTAGAATGACATGAAAGCTCTAACAGCCATTCAACCAGCTCGAACTGAAATTCGAGCAGTGCCAAAAGAAATCTATATGCAAGTGCCCAGCTGAAGTCCATTCCAAAGCACAATAATGGTGAATACATTTCAGTTACCCATAGCAGCCAAAGATCACCTTCCAATGATCTGACCGCAAGCTGAAATCTGATTGTTGCAGATTACTGCATCCGGCATATGTTCATTGTTGAATGCACCTTCCTTGTCTTAGCTATAGGTCTTTAAAGGTTAGCTAATCCTAAAATCTCACAATTTTGGTTTATATCACCAAGTTACCATAATTAAAAAAAGTGGGGAGCAAATTGGATTTTTCTGGTACCATCACAAGACATTACAACAAATTTGGTTAAAAGGTTTTTATACATTTTGACAGAATGCAAAAAGTAGTACCTATGAGTTAGATTCAGGCTTTCTAGAGTAGGGATGGCAGTTTATACAGTGGAAGGGAAGAGGAGAGGATATTTTCCAATGATCCTACATAAGGTCCTGAGCTGACACTCAGCAGTGGATGCATGTCACTGAACTTATCGATCTAGTCATCCATAGCATATCTATTCAGGAACTTCTGTAGGATGATTGAACAATATCCTCTCCTCTTCCCTTCTGCTGTATAAACGGCCATCCCTACCCTATGGAACCTGAACCTAACTTATAAATACTAGACACCTTAATGGTGTTATCATGCCATTAGAATTGATGCATTTAGCCTCCAGACAGATTGTCTTCCTCCTATGATCTTGATATTCAGCCACATTCCATCTATCCCACCGCCAGATATTTAACTTTGGTCTTCTTAATACTATTTGGTTGATGAATACATCATATCGAATATCCTGGGATCCCTGGAACCTGTTCCCATGCTTGCCGGGAATTGGTGACCCTTGCCCCCCTGTCTGTGTTTGTCGGCCTTGTTATAGCCTCCGAGTGTAGGCTCCTCCCTTTCCAATTGTGTGTGTTCTCTCTCCTGAAGAAGTGGGCAACCGCGAAGCATGTTGAGAGTGTGACTTCATTATTTTCCACATGACTCTTGAAGGTATCCCTAGGTTTGAATAACCTCTGAATTAGAGGTTTATTGACCTTTGAGAGGACTTATTTAGCATTCTGTATTTTTTAATGTGTATATGTGTTTTTTTAATCACAAAGTTTAATAAAACTAAAAACTTTTTAACCATATTGTTATGATGTCTTGTGATGGTACCAGAATTATCTTATTTGCCCCCCACTTTTTTTTCCTGTATTTTATTTGATTCTGGGATGAAGGTACCTATACTCTTTATTATACAACCTTCTGAGCAATTATTTCTGATTAAGTTCCCAGAATCATTATTTTTTTTTTTTTATCAAGTGAACACTAAAAAGTTTTTATCTTTATTGTTCAGTACAGGACACATGAATCAATTCATGGGTTATATGCAGGTACCTTCAGCTGTTTGGACACTGCCAAATGCTTTGCTGGGTCCGCCCCTTAGGCCGCGTACACACGGGCGGATTGTCTGCCCAACTTAGTCGGCTGAACCGTGTTTCAGCGGACAATCCGCTCGTGTGTGGGCTTCAGCGGACTTTTTCAGCGGACAGTCTGACGGACTAAGTCTTTCGGAATTTCCGTAATTTTGTCCGTCCAAACTTGGTTTTGTCCGTCCAAACTTGGTTTCAGCGGACAGTCCGCTCGTGTGTAGGCAAGTTGGACGGACTAAGTATGGCGCATGCTCAGAAAGGATTTACACGGCCGAAGGTTGCATTGCAGTGTATTGGACGTCGTTTTTCTAGTCCCGTCGTACATGCTGTACACGTCATCGCACAAGCTTTCAGCAGACTGTCTGTTCTTCGTGTGTGGTCAAGTCCGTTCATTCAAATGTTGGACGGACTGTCTGTCGGATTGTCTGACGAACTTAGTTGGACAGACAATCCGCCCGTGTGTACGCGGCCTTAGGCTGCATTCACAACTGAGCATTTCATTTTCAGGCAGAAAGTCACACGTATTTGCATCGTTTTTTGGCGCGACTTTGACGTGTTTTTGCCACAACGTTGTACAGGTCAAATGGTCACCAATGTAAAAAGAAGAAAAATGCCTGTAATCTGTCTTAAAATTTTTTTTAAAAAAAGCTCCAGAACTTGTTTGAGCTTCAGTCGTTTTGGAGCTTCTGGCTTCAGGCGTTTTGGAGTGGAGATGTGAACCATCTCCATAGAGAATAGATGTTTTTTTTGTTTTTCCCTCCGGGAATTTTGTAGCTTGAGGCTTCAAGCTACAAAACACTCAGGTATGAATTGTTCTTAGTGTCCCTATATAACCTTGTCCATGCTGAGGCTTAAGTTTTTTGCTAGTGTCCTTGGGTGATGGATGTCTTCTCCTCTTCGAGAAGAATTTCTTGTTATCTTTTTACCAGATTTATTTATCTCCTTCAACAGACATACAGTATATCAAGATCTTAGTGCATTCATAGCTATCAGTTTCCATATCGTTGACCCTTGACGACCATACCTGGACCCCACAGCAAAAGCAGGCTGCCCTATAATATCTGGTTCAGGAATTGGATCCTGTTTTTTTTTTTTTTTTTTTTGTTTTTTTTCTTGACTCATTCTGTGAAAGAAATAACTGCTCGGTATTGAGGTGGTTAAGCTGCAAAAAAAAACGTATTCTGTGAAAGAAAGAAAAAACTTATAAAGAAATAACAGTATGTGATTTACCTCTACAGCAGTATCAAAAATTTGATTCACGCATCATATATATTCTTCATTGCAAGATACTGCTTTTAAAAATGACAATGGTAGAGATCTTAGTGGAGTTTTTATACTTGCACGAGATGCCATCTTATGCAAGAGGATCCCCTCTGTGCATGAAGCACAACTACAGATGGCGGCTCTGCACTTATAAAACAGTTTTCTGTTTCATTGTTTAGCACGCAATATGTTTCTCCATCTCATTAGATAGGAAGACTAGCAGCAAAATATTATTGCTAGAGGAAATTGGCAAACACCTTGACTGTATCTTTACAGAGAGGCACATGTATATAACTGCCGGGGATCATTTTGGGATGCTCGGCATTTGTTTGTGTATAGCACAGTATATGGAACTCTTTTTAAAATGAGACAGTTCAGCAACAGGTGGCAGTGGGTCGTGCCGCCACAATTTCACCACCTAAAGATCTTTTGTGTGTTCGTCCAAACGTGCATGTTTTTGCCTGCGGGGTGGGAGGGGGAGCAGTCAGCAGGGAGGCAGAGAATACAGTACAATCTACACAGTTGGCAACCTGTAAATTACAGCTTGCTGGTAGGTCATCCTGGTAGATGGATTGGGTAGATGGATGGATGGGAAAATGCTGTAAATGATCACGCAGCTATTCATTGGATCACAGTAATTTAGAGCTACACGTTGTGTTATGTCTGCAGCGCTCAAAAAGGAAAGCTATTAAATAGTATGAGAAATTGGAGAAAATACAAAAAATGTGTCCGCATTTAAGACGTTCTCATTTCTGTGGCAGTGGCAGCTTTTTGTAAAGGGAGTCATACAAGACACACCTTGTTTAATAATAGTGTGTAAAGTGCATACCTGTACTGAGACCAGCTAAGTATAGAACTAAACCCAATCATTTTTTTTTTTTTGTTAATAGAATAAAGGAGACTTAAAGAGGAAGTAAACCCTGATGGGTTTACTTCCTCTTTCATTCCCTGCAAAGGCAAAGCATAATGGACTACTATGCATCGCATAGTAGCCCATTATGTGTCACTTACCTGACACAGGAGCCAGCAATGTCACCGCTGTCCCCTGTAGTCCGGCGCATCCATCTTTTCGGTGGGGTCTCGCAGCTCCGCCGCCGTCATTCGGCGGAGCCGCGATGACGTCACTCCCGCGCATGCGCACGGGAGCCGACACGTGCGGCAGCTCCATTGTTGGAAATGCCGCGCTCAGTGCGCCTGCGCGCCGCTGTCTACGGCGCATGCGCCGTAGACAGCGGTGCCTGTCTTCGGGCAAATATCTCCTAAACCGTATAGGTTTAGGAGATATTTCTTGGACCTACAGGTAAGCCTTAATCTAGGCTTACCTGTAGGTCAAAGTGGTTTGTAAGGGTTTACAACCACTTAAATAAGTGTCAGTTTTCATCTGTGTCCCAATCTGGAGATTTCCCTTCGCTTTCTGTCCCATAGTCACAACAGGAAGTTGTCTCTAAATTGAGGGAAATCCCCTTATGGACAATTTTCATAAGAACTAGTGTGAGATATAGCTTCTCTTCCTATTCTGGTGACAATTCAAAATGTAGTACTTTTCACTGCATGCTCGGTGATCATGGAATAGAGACAGTGAAACTCTCTCTAATGGGGACACTGATAGTTAGTAATTCCTCTCCACGCTATCTAAAACAAAAAATAAATAAAAATTTGAATGCTTTAGCACTTTAATTTAAACAAGTGCCAATTGTTTGCTATGAGTTACTGCACTGTGTACATTTTCCCTGTAATCTAACTCTTTGGTCACAGCAAAAATCCGACTTTGAAATTGTGCGGCCTTACTTGAAATTGCACGATTTCAAAGCTGCATGTTAGTGCGACTTTAGGTGCGACTTGGCTGACATCTGTGCGATGTCTATGCAAGTCGCACCTGAAATTGGCAAAAATTGTGCATGAACTTTTTTAAAGTCTGTGCCACACCTATTTGAACAGTTCCATTGCTGACAATAGGGTGTGAGTTGTCAAATCACGTGACAAGTCACACTGGTGTGACCGGGGGGGGGCTTAATGGTCTTTTGGGGATTATTGGTGTATGATAAAAATGTGATGTTTAGTCTCCTACAGTGAGGAGCAAATAGAAGTCAGCAAAAATCCAGACATCCTTATTTCTATACTTGTTTTTCAGATTAGGGACTTAAGGTGGTTGTGAACTCATATATCCAACAAGATGACTGGCCCCTCCTACATAAGTTTGTCTACAGCTGTATTTCCCCTACATCTATTCAAAGTGCAGAATTTACACAGGATCTCTCAGCTCTGAAAAGCAGGGGGCAGGGAGCTGAAGTTGCAGTATCTCACAAAAGTGAGTACACCCCTCACATTTTTGTAAATATTTTATTATATCTTTTCATGTGGCAACACTGAAGAAATGACACATGTCACACTGCTACAATGTAAAGTAGTGAGTGTACAGCTTGTATAACAGTGTAAATTTGCTGTCCCCTCAAAATAACTCAACACAGCCATTAATGTCCAAACACACTTGTCTTTGTTCTACTCACCTGGTTGCCGCCCCACACGCTTGACACCATCTAAACCAAATAAGTTTATCTTGGTCTCATCAGACCACAGGACATGGTTCCAGTACTATGTGTCCTTTTTTGTGCATCATCTTTAGAAGAGGATTCCTTCTGGGACAACAGCCATGCATACCAATTTGATGCAGTGTGCAGCGTATAGTCTGAGCACTGACAGGCTGACCCCCACCCCTTTAACCTCTGTAGCAATGCTGGTAGTACTCATATGTCTATTTCCCAAAGAAAACCTCTAGATATGATGCTGAGCACGTCCACTCAACTTCTTTGGTCGACAATGGCCAGGCCTGTTCTGAGTAGAACCTTTTTCAGTTAAACAGCTGTATGGTCTTGGCCACTGTGCTGCAGCTCAGTTTCAGGGTCTTGGCAATCTTCTTATAGCCTAGGCCATCTTTATGTAAAACAACAATTCTTTTTTTTCAGATCCTCAGAGAGTTCTTTGCCATGAGGTGCCATGTTGAACTTCCAGTGACCAGTATGAGAGACCTCATTCACACTTGAGACCTTGTAACACTAAGTCACGTGACACGCGGGAGGGAAAATGGCAAATTTTCACTTAGGGGTGTACTCACTTTTGTTGCCAGTGGTTTAGACATTAATGGCTGTGTGTTGAGTTATTTTGAGGGGACAGCAAATTTACACTGTTATACAAGCTGTACACTCACTACTTTACATTTGTAGCAAAATGTAATTTCTTCAGTGTTGTCACATGAAACGATATAATTAAATATTTTAACAAGTGTCAGGGGTGTACTCACTTTTGTGAGATACTATACATCAGCGAGGAGAGCTTATTGGAGGGAATTGACACACCCCCCTTCAAACACCACACAGGAACAGAGCTGAGGCTGTCAACCACAGACTATGCCTTCCCCGTCACCATTTTTCTCTTGGTGTCAGGAAAACTCATCAGAAGTGCCTCATGCAGATGGCAAAGGAATAAGGCAGCAGAAACAAGTGGCACTTAGTGCTCTGGATTGAGACAAGTACACACTATGGAGAAATATGCTTTGTTCATATTTCATGTCTGAGATTTACATCAACTATAAAGCATGTTTATTCCCAAAAACAAAACTGTAACATAATGCAGCTTATCAGACCCAAGGCCTCATTCACACGGGGCATATTAACCCAAATTAAGCACAGAATAAATTGTCCCATGTGAACAACACATAAGATGTGGTGGCTGCATTACTTTTCTTTTTTTACTTGTTTTTTCTTTTTTCTTTTCACCTGGTGATCCTGTGAATAAAACACATCCTGTCCTAGGGTTACGTCGCTAACTTACCCTAGGCTGCTTTCCAGATTTGGACAGAAAACGCACCTCCCACTCTCATCACCTCTTTAACATAGGGATGAGGTGTTTTGTAAATCACAGAAGATGGCTGGATAAGCTAATAACATTTGTTTAAAATCCGAGCTTGGCTCACAGGAAGTGACGAGGACCCTTAAAATACTTGGCCTGAGTGTCCCTGTACTTTTTAAGACACTAACTTGGAACACGCATGCTAATCACAAACGTTAGGGTGCCATTAGAGCTCCTAATCTATAAACTTGATATAAACTTGATAGGTTAGTGGAAAGTACTAACCATACTTGAAAAGCATGGCAGCCATGGAACTAGTATTTCCAGCAGCAATGGCAGCCCCCTGTACTACCTCAATTCAAGTCTGAGGAGAAATTCCTGCAAAGGCTATGTACATTTAGATTAAAAGGGAAGTTATGCTTTAATGAGTGTAATAATACAATTTTTTAAAAAGGAATAAACACGAGATAAGATCCAAGTGACCACAAAGCGCCATTTATGGAAATTGTGGAGGAAAGTTTTTTATGAGATTATCAGAACTGAAGATCTTTAAAAAAATTACTTCTTACATTATATTTCCTGCTGACTAATCCCATTGATTTCTGCTGTTTTTCTCTTCCCAGCCTAATCTGGTTGATAATACAAAATCTGTTGTCCTTGGGTGCATTGATGTTGCAGTGTAATAAAAAAAAAAATCATATGTAGCTATGATTGTTGCCTTATTGTAAAAGGCAACTTATGTTACTTTACTAATTGTTACTTTTACATTAAAGTTTATGCCTAAATGTGATATATTGCAGCGTATGAGACCTTAGATGTGGTGGCTGCATTCATTTTTTTCCCCCTATGTTTTCACCTGATGATCCTTCAACTAACACACTTTGCTGTTCTAAAATGCCAAAACTCACCCTATTGTATCTGTGGAGGGTGCAGCCTTGTCACCTAAGTAAAGGATTACACAACACTCCTTTTTTTTTTTTCTCAATAACCTAGGTAGAGGTATTTTGTAGTTCAGAGATAGCTGGGAGCAATGTAACAGATAAGAAGGCAGCACAGGAGGTTATCCGCTCATACGATTTTTGGGAGGAACAACAGGCATTTTTTGCACTTCTCAAACAAATGTAAAAAATGCTTCTAAGTTTGAAAGGTAACAAATAAAAGGAATTAATGTTTAGGCTTTACATACTGTCATAAGAGAAATATGGAGTAACGCCTTCTGATAATGCTAGTTGCCTGGCTGTGTTTGGTCACCATTGTTGCAAAATCACAGGGACAGAAGAATACAGTAAATGAAAATCAGTATTCCTTCTATACCAGGTCAATGACAGTCAGGCACCTAACAATTGTAGAAGGAGAGGTCAGCAGTGGCTATGCGTTTTTCTGATGATAGGTTTCCTTTAAGCAATTCCTTGTTCTGTTAAAAAAAAAAAAAAACACTCCAGTGCATCTTCTAATTTAATTTGATCTGATAATATTGTTTTTCCAATCGAGTAGAAAGATTTCATAGTTAATCTTCGTGTTTACAGTGTGCTTTTTGCCACAGATCATATGCCTGCCTCCCGATGACTCCTTGTTTCATCTTTTCTGCCATTGTTCATTAGTTAAATTCCTCTGGACTTCCAGCACTTGCCATAATGCCGAGATCCTTGCTACTTGTTATTGTGTATAACAATCTCTTTGCCGCTGTTCTACATTTTCAGTGTACTTCCATCTTTCTTTTCTCTTTCTCCCATACAAGGCATGCTGGCTACACTTTATCTGAGTGATGTCCTTGGCATTAATCCTGCCTGCTGAAAGTAGCTTGTTTTCTTTTATTCCCAAGCTACATCGCCTACACATTACCTCTTTTGTAATTGATTTATTATGACGTCTCTAGTCGGTGTGCTAGGATTCAGTCCTATCTTAGCACTGATCCTTTTTTTCTTTTTCTTTTTTTCCCCCTGTAGATTCAACAGCTTGCTATCCGCTGCATCCAGAAGAACATCAAAAAGAACAAGGGGGTAAAGGGTTGGCCCTGGTGGAAGCTTATCAGCACTGTCCGGCCTCTCATACAGGTGCAGCTGACTGAGGACCAAATCCGAGGCAAAGACGTAAGTAAAATGGTTGTCACACCCAGCTTTGCCAATATATTCAGTGTTTATTTGTAGAGAAAATGTGTTTGTTGATACTATGCATGGGCTAACTAATAATCCATAGGGGGCTTCTGTTTGTTCTGCCAGCAGGCTGTCTGTGCATCGTGCTGCTGGTAGATAAAATTTCTATACACAGCTGGCAGAACATAAAGATAAAAAAATAAATTCTCTAACAGTAAGTTTCCCAGGAGACAGTGATGCTCCTATTATTATAAGTGATGCTTATCTATTTTTCTATATTTTCATACTGTCAGTGTTCAGTAAGATGATGATGTAGTGAGTAATGATGTGAAATGTTCAGAAAACCAATGCTAGCACTCATATTTTAGTTTAAAGAAGACGTTTGGGGTACATAGAAAAAGCAACCTTGCAGAATTACCTGTTTGCTGTAGCATTATTCTGAGGTGGCAGCTGTCCCATGTTGATTCGGAGACTAAGAACTGAGTGATCACATTACCCATGATTGCTCAGTTCTTGGTCTGCGTAGAATTGTGACCATCAGTCACTGCTGTCCACTCTGCCCCTCCATTGGTCACTGGAGTGCTAGGCAAAAGAGGGGATGGGTGCAGCTGGAGTATTGAATGCTGGATCCAGCTGTCAATCAGGCAGCAGGGTGGATCTGGACAATATGATTGTGATCCTTCCAGAACCCGGAGTGGCTCTGTGATGCTGGCTGATAGTGGGCACTAGCCCGCTATTAGCTGACTCTGGGTCACAGGAGAGCAAAAGTGCACACCTGATACTCACAAGAAAGGTGAGGCCAAAAAAGCTTTGGCCGTACCTCTCTTTAAACATCAGTCAAAGTGTATCTAAACTCAAAAAACAAAAATGTAATATATTGCAGCTTATCAGTCCTTGGGTGCAGTTAGTTCCCCTCTCCTCCTCCCATTACATAGGGTTAGGTGTTCTAGTTCACAGAAGATAGCTGGGAAGGCTAAGATCTCAGTTCAGTGCACAGGAGATTACAAGGACACAAATATTCTGGGAGGATCAATGGGTATTTTTTGTACTTGGCTTAAAAAAATGTAATAAATGAATGCACCAAACACTGCCTTTGTCTGTTTACATTTACCCTTAGTGCCGGTTCACACTAGCGCAATGCGGGAACCAGCACGATTCCAGTGCCGATTCCTGCATCGCATATGACTAGCAGGCAGCTCACACTGCCCGATTCAAACTGCTTTGGGTGTCGATAGAAAGTTAATGACATCCCCAGATCGATTCATATATCGCAGTACAAAATGTCAAATGGTGCAGGCATTAGATCATGTGGGTGTGAAAACCCAGCTCCGTGTGTACATACAGACATGGACTTGCAGCCTAGCCCCGCCCCCTCTCTCTCCTCATTGGCTCACTGACTTTGACAGCAGTGGGAGGCAATGACGCCTCGCTGCTGTCTCAGCCATTGAGAAAGGAGAGTCCAGACAGCCAAGTCTCTCGTGCAACAGCGCTGGATCGAGATGTTGCTCAGGTAAGTATTAGGGGGGCTGCTGCATACAGAAAGCTCTACAACCACTTTAAGAATAATGACCTGCAATGCACAGATGTCAGACTTCTGCACACTTCCTGCTGTACAATCAGGACAAAAAGTAAAGGGAAATCTCCCTAGTGGTACAAACAGAAACAATGCATGGGCAGTGTTTTCTATTCTCTACACTATCCAAAACACTGTAATTACTGTGGAGATTCAATCCCTCAGTTTGTCTTGCAGACCAATATCACCAGTACTCAATCCATATTATCTTGCCATTAGAACAAGAATAGAAGGACATTTTTCAACAGTGTCACTTGTTCAATGAAAGCTGTCAGGGGGGCTCCTCATTTTGGAAAGTTTTCCTCTCACTTCCTGTTGTGTCTAACAGACAGGAAGTGAAGAGGAATCTCTACATTGGACATAGATGGCAAAGAAAACCTGAAAGATATTTTAACCTTAACCTAAGGTTGCTTACAACCTTATGCCATGACCTACATTATAATGTCCTATGACACTTTAACCAGTATGCATTTCTTTAATCATGATATTTCTTATATCAATATTCTACCACTTGAAAGCACCAGAAAGCTTTGTCTAAGAGGCAAGCTTTTTGGTTTCATAAACCCTTTAACTGAACATATTAAACCATTCACTGAGCACTTTTATAAATAATATTGTGGTGATACGGGCCATGTTTACCACACTGTACCACATTCCTTGCTAAAATCTTTGATCTGTTCTAGACAGGAAGGATAGGCAGACTTTGCAAGCACATCACAATTGAACTGCTCAGCTAATGTCAACATCCCTAGAAGCCTGAGGTTCTCACCCTTTGGTGTTATGGCAGAATCAACGCATAAAGATTGGCAATGTTTGATTAGAGTCTTTTTAAATCTGGAGTCTTGAAGTGGAACATTTAAAAGTGTAGGCCTTGATGGTAATGCTAGTTCTAAAAGGAGATTTGTTTATTCAGAGAATAGAATGTATCAGAGGTGCAGCTAGATGGCATCAGGCTGAGAGTGCTTAGTGCCTGTTTCAATGACAAAATACCACATGTGGTAATGTACAGCTCTAGCTAAATTCAGCAGAGAGGTACCACTTCTCTAAAAGGACTGCTAATGGAAAAGTCAGACTTGGCATGCATAGCGTAGGACCTTCCTGATTAATCACTGTCACATAGAGGCTAGAGACTTTGCTTTATGGATTCTGTTAATCTTACTGACTCAATCAGTTCCTTATAAGAACTCAAAAGTTATTGGCATAGTGGCTGATGAGTTCCCAATCTTGCAGTATATGTAGAGTAGTTATATCTTACAGTCTGATCAGTACAGATACATTTTTTAGTCTTCCCAATGACATTTGGAAAGCCAGGAGCCAAGGAAGCACATCAGTAGGTGTTTTACTAATGGAAATAGGTTATTCTCTTTGCTTGGTGTATGAGGTGAAGCTCTACTCTCTAATCATGTACAAGCAAGCATAATGTTGTTTTTTCCCCTTGAACTTGATTTTTGCAAAAATAATTTTCACTAAATTTACTAAGAGAAAATTCCCTCACAAAGTGCAATTCCCCTACAAAGTGAACAGACTACTTGCCTAAATCAACCCCAAAAGTCCTAGTGAGATGAGTTGCACCCTCTGTACATTACCTTTTTTAAAGTTTAAAATAGCTGACATGTTCTCTTTAAGTGTACATATTCACTTTAAATGTACATTTTTACCCGTCTATTATCAAACTATCTTTTATTTATTTTGAAAGGTGATCACTGGCTCGCCACTCTCAAAATACCGAGTACTTTTATGCAGAGATGTTTGTTTATAAAATTGTTGTGGACCTTCAATCCATGTGCTGAGGGTGACTTTAACTTTGTCCCACTTGGTTGATTCCATTCAGCTCTTATCAGAGTCTACTGTGAGCACCCTCTTTCATGTTACCGCTGGAAGCTGTCCATTATTTTCTGCCAGATTTACCTTGTTAAACTAGACAGAGGGATACAATGCTGTCAGCAATCACATGAGCAATGGTAGGTGCATGTTGTAGCTCTCAATGATAAAAGATGAACAGAGTCTTTCAAGTGGCTCAACAAACACGAGATTTACGGTGCATAGGCTATATTAGTGATATCATTTTTGTGAAGCTGCGAAGGTTGTCTATCAGTTCAAATCATAAAAGGGTCATTACACTCAGAATTGATACTATTGGAGAGTGAAAGTAAACCTGTCCTAATCCTGTTTCAGATTAACAAACACGTAGTCGGAACTTACCTGTCGGTAGCTCCAGAATTCTGGACTTCAGTAAAGTTGAATTTGGCCTCAATGAGTCTAACCATTGGTCATTTTTAGTGCCTTCTAATTTTTCTATAAACCTTCCTACCTGCACCTTGTGTATTTCACCTACACAAGATGTGCATTGATTACGTAGGTTTAAGGTTTCTATTGTTGATCTGTATGGAGAGTCTACTGTGGCGTACATCATCACATTTCTGTGTTAGAAATGTGTTTGAAACATGCGGCACGTGGCATGGCATTGCCCATGTTAATGCATGTCTACTGTCTTTTGTCTAAGAACTGACACTTCCTGTGAAGAAACAACATATACCACAATCTCTGGGTCTCTCAGTCTAGTTCTAATGCAGCTAAAATCAATTAACAGACCTAACCTCCCTGGAAGAGATGTGTATGTTTCATATAATTAGCAGTCACACATTTGTGATACAACGCAAAGAAATAATTGGACATGCATTTGACCCAGATCAAGAAGCTGCTTGTCCCTCTGATGAATAGAAACAAGTTAGGTGAATTAATACATGGACATAGGGGTATCAATTGGCCATGACACTACAAATTGCAACCACAACATGTGAGCCCATCTTTACAAGGTAAGGCAAGCACAAAAGGAATATAGCTAGAAAACCTAGTTAGAACAACAAAAAAGATTTGAAAGTGTACAATGCCCTCAAAGTGGTAGTAAAGTCTTGTTAATGTAAAAAAAAAAACTGTAGGTTTAAAGTGGTATTGAAGGTATTTTTTTTTTCATTTTTTTTTAAATAACAAACATGTAATACTTACCTGCTCTGTGCAATGGGATCGGACAGAGCTGCCCCAATCCTCAGTTTCTCAGGTCCCTCGCTAGCGCTCCGAGTGCTCTGTCCGCCCCCTGCTCCCTCCTCACTGGCTCTGAGCTTTGACTGACAGCAGCTGGAGCCAATGACTCTCTCAGCCAATCAGGAGGCAGAGACCCAGGGAGCAGCCACTCTCAAGCACATTTGGGCTCAGGTAAGTATTAGTTGAGCCTGGGGGGGCTGCATACTGAAGGTTTTTTTTACCTTCATGCATAGAATGCATGAAGATAAAAACCTTCCCCTGTTAGAACCACTTTAAGTCATGCACTGCATACTAGTACATCATGACAGAATTACCTACAAGCAAAGCCCTCAAGCATTGCACTGACATGGCTCCATAGTCTTCCTTCTAGGTTTTGTATCTTTGGCCACTTAAATGGCGAGGCTGGGGGGATGTCTTTCCTGCGCAATCGCATGAGGCACACAGAGTGGGCAGTAAATGTGGTCTGAGCTGCGCATTTGCAGCTCAGATCACATTACCCGCTGACAGGCAGTGGGAACAGTCATTATAAAAACTTTGCCTGTCAGTGGTTTTTGCAGTTTATCAGTTTACTACCACTTTAAGTCTACTAATGGTATAAGTATATAGGGAAATCTTTGCTTTGTTCTATATAATGATAGACCTGCGTGGGCTGCATCTCTGAGATGCTGACCTTCTTGATTGGCCCAGAACAAGCAGCCATTATGATGGGTTCAGACATCTGGGGAATTTTCAACATAATTTTATATAAAGTTCTGCGCAAACTGTTTGCGTTATATAAATCCTGTATAATAATAATGTGGAGACTGAAGCAGGTGGAGTTGGAATACTTCTGATGTAGTCAGAGGATTCAAATTGTAGAGCAGATGGGAAGATCTCCAGAGGCCGTGTTGGGAACAGCTTGTTGCTGAAGTGCTTAAAAGATGCAAGAAACCAGCATTTGAGTCAGCACATTGGACTCCACCTACACCTGAAATAACACTGACCCATTAACTTTATGTATGTTAAGGGATCATTAAAGAACCTCCATTCAGCTGTTTGGAATTATTTAAAATTAAATTGTTTTCAGTTAACCATCCCCTGGCCATAACCTCCTGCTTGAATCACACTTCAGTACACTATGTTTAGTGGAATTTGGTCACATGACCAGCTATTGATGCAGTTCTGTTTGACATGTGGCAGACAAGCTATAGACGTTTCATTACATTGTGTTTGTTTCAGGTCTGTTTTTATTGAATATGTAGCAGAACCCGTTAGGTGTCTTAATGATTGTCATTGACAGGCCTTATATGAAATATAACCCTGAAAACCAGGGGAAGTATGACTGTTTGAATTATTGTGAGCCAGGAGACCTGCTGTCTCTCCTCCCCTTGGCTGTGTGCGGCTTCTGGTAGGGATGTTCAAATTACAATTATTGTCCTCCAGGGGTTTGTCTGAGCGAGGAGGAGTGGTGCAGAATATGTTTATGATTATCAAGAGCTGCACAGGGGAATTTTAGTGAGATTCTGTTACAGTTTGGCAGAAAGGAGAATAGAAAATCTGCAAATGTACTACAGCAGTGGGTTTCTGTTGGTGAATTATGATAACCCTCAGGAACTGGACCACCAGCAGCTGAATGTCTGTATCTGTTATGTGCAGCACGCCTCTTGTCTTCATTTTACCCTCGGTGTTACATTGCGGGCACACTGTCAGAGCAGTTGCATTTAACAGTACGCAGTGTAAAAATAACCAGTACAGATCATTTGTTTCACAGAATGGAATAAATGATCTGCAATTGGAGGACGTAAAGAAACAAGATTGTTAATGGAATAGAACAATTTATAATATGTTCCTCTGGGTCTTATTTGTTAACACAGTACAAAGGGAGAGCATGTGTAGAAGGACCTTTCTCTGGTCAGAAATGGAAATACGGTATGTGTCTAATAATCAGAATATTGGAACAGCTCCGAAAAAAAGAGAGAACGGGAAATTTAAAGAGATACAAAATGAAACCCTGTTCATTCATGTCATGCTATAAATATAACTTAACCTTAAAGTGCATTTGTTAACATTACATTCGCAAACCATCAATGACCTAGGATCTAGCAATAATCAATTGGTGTACCTCATTGGACAAGTGTGTCATTGACTCAGAGAGAAGCGTTCAACTGCTTTCCTATGAATACTGGCTCAGTCTAGGGTTGCCACCTCATCCCTTTAAACTCGAACATATATGAATTTTACAGGTTCTCAGGCTAATTGAATGCAGATAAGACACCAAGTGAGTTTAATTGGCACCTTAAAGAGGAAGTAAACCCTGATGAGTTTACTTCCTCTTTCATTCCCTGCAAAGGCAAAGCATAATGGACTACTATGCATCGCATAGTAGCCCATTATGTGTCACTTACCTGACACAGGAGCCGCATCTATCTTGTTGGTGGGGTCTCGCAGCTCCGCCGCTGTCATTTGGCGAAGTCGCATGCACCGTAGACAGCGGTGCCCGTTTTCGGGCAAATATCTCCTAAACCATATAGGTTTAGGAGATATTGCTTGGACCTACAGGTAAGCCTTAATCTAGGCTTACCTGTAGGTCAAAGTGGTTTGTAAGGGTTAACAACCACTTTAATCAGCCACAGAACGTGTGCAATTAATATGTGTTCCGGTTTAAAGGGATGAGGTGGCAACCCTAGCTCAGTCCTCAAAATGACTGGTGGTAAAAAGCAGGTGGCAACTTAAATTCAAAGTTTGCTGGGGAAGGGTCAAACCCCCCTTGTCAATTATATACAAAAACACAAAAAAAGTAGGGAATTTAAAGGTGCAAATGAATGCAATTATTTTATAAAATCGTTATTTATTTTATATCAATAAAATTCATTTTTGTAAAAAAAAATTCAAAATCGGACTGATAAAAGACACATTTTCCATGTTCCATATTAAAATAGATGCCTCCATCGCGACATGTTTCACCAAATTTTTTACACAGCTTCTTCTGGATTATATGCATCAATCTGTTTCCTTGTGTCAATACTATCAGCTTGTTTGCTCCCAGCCACAAGGGACCAAACAAGCTGATGGTATTAACACAATCTGTGGATCCTCATACCTTGTGGATGATGGATGATTGAGACAATAAATAGAGTCTTAAACTGGATCTTTATCCTCCCCGTGGTTGTCTATTCAGTTGTCCAGACCATTATCCCATGGGTGTCAACTGCGATTACAATTCTAGATCATATCTGATGGAAAGTTAACAGATTGATGCACATACTTCTGAAGAAGATGTATAAAAAAAATTGGCAAAACATGTCAAGATGGATGCATCAATTTTAACATGGAACATGTAAAATGTGTCTGTTAAATTTACCAATCTTGCAATTTTGAATTTTATTACAATAATGGAAGTTATTGATATAGAATAATGATTAATTGTGTAAATTTGCACCTTTAAAGTCCTTACTTTTCTCGTGTTTTTGTAGCTTAAGATTGTGACGTGGTGCTAAAATATTTAAAATCCTTTCGTCCAGGACTCAACAGTGGTAACCATTATATACACTAATCGGCAATAACTTTAAGACCACTGACAGTTAAAGTGAAAAACAATGATTATTTTGTTCTAATGGTATCTGGAATTCCATGGTTTATTTTAGGCAGCAAGTAAACATGTTCTCTCTGAAGTTGATTTGTTGAAAGCATAAAAAATAGCTATTGCAGTTTGGGCTTTCTAACCACAGACAGGTCAGAGGTCTCATGCTGACCCGTGACACAAAGATATGGCACCAGGAGGCAGTATGCAAAGAAGACGAGCCAAACCTTGGGTCCTCCCATTCATGTGGTGGTTACGTGACATGTACCACCTATCTAAACATTGTTGCTGACCAAGCACACCCCCTCATGGAAACAGTATTATCTGATGGAAGTGGTCCCTTTCAACAGGATAATGTGCCCTTTCACACTGCAAAAATAGTTCAAGATTGGTTTGAGGAATATGAGTATGAAGTGTCGATTTGACCTCCAAATTCTCCACATCTCAATCTATCAAGCATCTGTGGGGTGTGCTGAAAAAGCAAGTCCAATCTAGGAACTTAGTATAGTATGTAAAGTATCTGCTACTGATGGCTTGGTGCCAGATACCACAGGATACCCTCAGAGGACTAGTGGCGTCCATGCCTCAACGGGTCAGGGCTGCTTTGGCAGTAAAAGGAGTCCTCATTATTTGAGGAGTGGTCATAAAGTTTTCACTGATCAGTGTACTCTACAAGAGAGCTTTCAAACAAACATGATTGCAAACTTAGGGTGTTTGAGAGGTTCAGAGGACCCTTGTTCATTGGTGCTGAAGCGGAAAAACAAATCCTAGGCTTGATAAATATGGAGTGATCCTAAATAGCAGTTCGACAGTATGTAGTAAAAGATCTGTTCCAGATGCTGGTGTAGGCTGCCTAAACTGTTATGTTTCAATAACCACCTGGACTTGAACAACATGACTGGGAACTGAGACTTTCCTCATTACATGATCAGTTCAAGGACTTTATTAAGAAGCCATGTATTCAGTGCATCACTGAAGATTTATAGAACACTGCAAATATCTTATGAAATGTCCAACTCCAGGGTCAGTTAACAGGCATTGCCTGGGATGCCATATTTCATGCAGAGGTTTGATAGGTAAATCTGTAATTTGACGTCAAGTTCTGGTCTGAGAGACCGCTGTTGAAGGCATGGATTCTGGGAAAATTTAATCATGGGAGTGCTGAGCTGAGTGCACTCCTGGGAAATACAGGAGAAGTATAGCCAAAATAGCTTTGGCTATACTTCTCCTCTAAGCCAAGCACCTTGAAGTGAACCTGTCTTAGCCCCTCTATACACGGTCGGAGATTTCCACAACCAAATCCGTTGGATATTGCCCGTCGGATTTTGTCCGTCAGATCTTGTCCGAAACTGTTGCATACACACGGTCGGACAAAGTTGGCGAAAAAATCCAAACTTTCAGAATGTGATGACGTAATTTCGTTACGATGGGACTACATTCAGGCTAGTAGCCAATAGCTTTGATGTAGGAATTTGATCTGAGCATGCGTAGCACTTGGTCTGATCAAAATTCTCTACACATGATCGGAGTATGTCCGATCGGCCCAGTTGGTCGGGAAATATTTCCAACATGTTGGAAAATTGGGTCTGACGGATATTCCGACGGAATCAGTCCGATGCATACCACACACAGTCGGATTATCCGACGACGCGGTCCGATAGGACACATTCCGACGGATTCTCCGACCGTGTGTACAAGGGCTTAGGCAGAATTCACACCTATGCAGTTTTAGTGCTTTTTGCATTTTACAGATTTGCACTACAGTCCATTTAACATGGTTTCCTATGGAACACGTTCTGTAGTGCAAATTTGCAACATGCCTAAAGCACAAAAAATGCATAGGTGTGAATGTAGCCTTATAGAGATACATGCACCTTTATTGCTGGCCCTTTTTTGGAAGTGCCATTTGCACAGTTGTGCATGATTTCAGCACTTCTGAATCACTCAGTGCTAGTTCACACCGGATGCACTAAAAATGCATGCAGTGTTTTCCATGTATTCCAATGGCTCTAGTTCACACCAATGCAGTCAGTTTCCAGTCAGTTTCCGGTACAGAAAAATACCTTGCTGCATTTTTTTCTGCACAGAACTGTACTGGAATCTAGCAAATAGTATCAAAAACGCACTGGAACTGCATGTGATGTGAACTATAAAGTAAAGTAAAATCTGATCCAGAATGTAAAAGTGCATGTTTATGGTGTGAACTGCCCCTAAAAAATGCATGCACAGTGTTTTCCATGTATTCCAAAGGCTCAAGTTCACACCAGTGCAGTCCGTTCCAGTCAGTTTCTGCACCGGAAACTGACTGCATTGGTGTGAACTAGAGCTATTAGAATACATGGAAAACACTGTGCATGCATTTTTAGTGCAGAAAAAAAAATGGTGTGAATTGGCCCATACTCGGGAGTAAGAACAAGCACACAAAACATAAGGCTCGATTCACATCTATGCATGTTGCTTTTGGGCGTTTTTGCAGTGCTTTTTGCGGTGCTTGTCGTATTTTTGGACACATGTTTTTACCACGATTTTATCACGTTTTGCAGGGTTTTTTTATTCTTTTTTACACTGTGGTTGCTTAGCAACCAGCTATATACAGTTAAAACAATGAAAAAAATAAATAAAAAACGCAAATCGCGGTAAAAACGCGGTACTTTCGTTTTTGCTGCAGGTCCATTGACTTCTATTACATGCAAAACGCTGCATTTTGCATGAAAAAAAGTCCCCGACCCTTTCCAAAAACGCAGAGGCACAAAAATGCATTAATGTGAACATGTTCCATAGGAACCCATGTTAAAAAATGTCCCTGCATTTCTGCAAAATGCATCAAAAAACATGTGAATCAAGCCTTAGGCCGTGTACACACGGGCGGTCTGTCTGACGGACTTGGTCCGCTGAAACGTGTTTCAGCGGACAGTCCGCTCGTGTGTGGGCTTCAGCTGACTTTTTCAGCGGACAGTCTGGCGGACTAAGTCTTTCGGAATTTCCGTAATATTGTCCGTCCAACTTTGGTTTCAGCGGACAGTCCGCTCGTGAGTAGGCAAGTTGGACGGACTAAGTATGGCGCATGCTCAGAAAGGATTTACACGGCCGAAAGTTGCATTGCAGTGTATTGGACGTCGTATTTCTAGTCCCGTCGTACGTGCTGTACACGTCATCGCGCAAGCTTTCAGCGGACTGTCTGTTCATCGTGTGTGGTCAAGTCCGTTCATTCAAAAGTAGGACGGACTGTCTGTCGGATTGTCTGACGGACTTAGTTGGCCAGACAGTCTGCCCGTGTGTACGCGGCCTTAAAGCCAAAAGACCAGCCCTAGAATTTAGAATCCAATTTGCGGCTTTTGGGAAATAACTTAAGTTCTTTATAAAACAGGCTGTTTTAATATAGTAGCCGACAACAATATATGAACAAATGTTAATGCAGGTTTGGAAACTGTTCATAACCATTTTGGTCATACTTAACTCTAAAGCAATTATATTATTTGCAAAGCCTCTGAACGAACATAAGCCAAGTGAGATGAGAATCTCCCCTTGGTGCTGGCATGTAAATGAGAACGGGTAGATCTTGGTGTTCTTCTAGTTTATGGCCTAGACCCCTTATAGATTAGAACCCTGGTGGTTATTAGCACCATGCCCTCCAGTGCTGCAAGACAAGCCTGCTAAACACAGTGCCAACTGGCAACTTTTACATGATTGGCATTTAAAAGATAAGGCTGAGAAAACGTTAGTTATATAAATGGTGTATTGAACAGATAAGAGCATCATGCTTTGAGCAGTACTCTCTGATTCCTCCTGTATTGAATTGTATTGTAACTGTGCTGTTTCCCCTAACATTGTAAAGAGCGCTGTGCAGACTGTTGGCACTATATTAATCCTGTATAATAATATTAATAATATTTACATGCACAGTGAGGCACGCCATTTCCAAGTTCTAGAGGTCATAAGAATTTTGCTAAGAGAACATCACTAGGTTTGACGTAGAACACTGTATGAGGGAAATGCTGAAGAATTCTGTATATTGTTCCAATACATTGTTATTAGTACTAGTCGCCTCAATGTTTATCTGTTCATGTACACTGTGAGTTTGGGTTCGATGTTTATCAAATTGCACACTACTTCTTTCTGCAGGAAGAGATACAACAGCTGAAAAGCAGGTTCGAGAAAGTTGAGAAGGAGAGGAATGAACTGAGATTGAACACCGACCGCCTAGAGAGCAGGGTAATGCTTCTTTTATAATATGCTCCTGAATTTTTACTCTTGGCCATCCTTATTTCCACTAGAGCTTCCTGCTTTATGTTCAATTTTAGGCCAGAGGGCGCCCTTAACATTTATGAGCTATTGTTCCTCCATAGCTACTTGGTCCTATTCTACTCATGTTTATAAACTGACAGTTTTCATAATTGTACATAAAAGATACCATGTTTAGAGAGCTCTTTTAAGCAGATGAGTGGAGGAGGTAGAATGAGGCTGATAAAAGTAATATATATAGTTAAGGATCTAGTAAAAAGAAAAAAGCTGTGTGAACATGTCCAGCGTTAGTACACTCGTTATTAATAATTAATAATCTGTAATGTGTCTAATGCATTTATGTCCTATGATCATCAGCTTCATATAGCGGCCATAATACAGTATTTTCCACAATACCTCAATCAGGAAAATACTGTATTATGGCCACTAAATGAAGGATATGTTCAAGGAAAATAAACATATTAAACCGTATACCATGGTTATTTATGGTGGCTGTGCGAATGTTTGAGACATTTGCACAGCACATTTTTTTTATAAAGAGAACCTTTTTGTTTCTTGCATTCATTTGGTGATGCTCTCACTAGAATCCAATTCCAGTTCAGATGTTAGGATTGTATGTGGAGAGGCTCAGAATAGTGCTTTAGAATGGCTAATCACAGGAACTGAAACATCGGTCTGAGTGAGATTACTCGCACCATCTTCAGCTAAACTCCGTCTGTTTAGGCAAGAGCCAAAGGATTTTTCTATGATAGGTAGTGCAATTACATTTTATATAAACATGCTCTAGATGACTAAAGCTACCTAGAGAGGAGTTAGGCATGATCTGAATGATGAAAGCTCTGTTAGGCATGATCTGACCGATGACAATTCTGTTGGATAGGTTTATATTCTTGTGTCTCAGGGGACAGAGGGACGTGCTCTGTAGATCCCCCTTGTGCCAACTTATTTAAAAAAAGAAGCAAACCAGTTGGTTAGAATAAAAAACATCTTGGTCAGTCAGTTTTTCCTGTAAGAATGCTAGACCCAAGAAATGCACAGAGATACACTTTCCAGTCTCACTTTAGTCAGCAAAATCAGGCAAATTGATTTGTTTTGAAAGTGTGGGATTCTGTATTTTATAATGCAATTACTGAACAGGTAGAACAAGAGATCCTGTAATCTCATTTTGATTGTGGTGTTTGATTTCCATTTAATTCTCTGGTTATGACAAAGCCTTGCATTAATTTACTACTTCTAGATCACAGAGCTGAATTCTGAGCTTACAGACGAAAGAAACACAGGAGAATCTGCCTCCCAGCTACTGGAGACCGAGACCGCTGATAGACTGCGGGTGGAAAAAGACATGAAGGATCTGCAGGTAAAACCTCTTAGTATTCCATCCTCTCCATAGAGTCTCTATGCTCTTTTAGGCAAGTCTCTCTCTTATCTCTAGGGTTATGATCTAATAGATGCAAAAGGCTTACTTACTGCTTCCTTTCGTACTTTGTTTGTCTTCCTGCTGCCCTTCAGCGTGCCTTTTTAAAAATGGTATTATCCTTCTGGCATAAATATGTGAGAATTGGTGGACCTACACGGGACCTATGTCTCCTTACATTGTAATACAAATAAATTGTTAGGCATTAATGACTGTTATTACTATGGCATGTTTACGGCTTACCACCTTTGCAGGATGGCATTTGCTGATTCAATTTCTGAGCTTAAATATTTACAATAGGAATATGTATATAGACTGCTAGTGCTGTGTCCTGTGCTTAGGATCAGTGATGATACATGTGCCCACAGTAATCCAAATGAATTTGTTCTGCTTTATGCAGGGGTATCAGAGCGTGCACCAAATAACCTTGTATTGGAAACTGTACAAATAATGTCAATTGGCATGAACATTGCTGGCAAACAGGATGCTTAGTACAGGTGCACCAACTGCTCCTGCAGAGCTATTCAATATATAAATGCAAAGATAAATTTTGATTTTCAAAATGTAGCCAATAAGTTTAAAATTGAGCCATGGTGAGCCACGTGTGAACCTTAAAAAAATTTCAACTTGCTTTCCAGTTAGGTAATTGCTCTAAGATTCTTCTATTTTAGCAATTTTAGCAACACTGAGCAGATGAATAAGTAAGTGAGTGAACATTTGTCCTAAACACAAAATAAAGTATATTCAAAGTCAAAATATATTTTACATTGTTGAATAGGGTAAGAAATTGTGTCTATTGCTGCTATCTAGGCCCCCTTAGGGAGCTTTGCCTTTACTTAAAGCCCTACTGTGGGAAACATTTTATTTATTTTTTACCTCATGAAACAAGTTCTACTCACTGAAATCTACCATCCTGGTCCATCATCCGCACCGTTTCATAGGTGCGAGGGACCTCCAACCAAGCGCAGTGAGCGGGCCCTCGCCAACCAGCCCCCTACCCCTTCCGCCATCTTGTGATGATGTCACTCTTCTGCAGAATCCTCAGACTAACCTGCAGCTGGACATGTCATGCAAACCCCAGATGTAACAGAGAGAGGGCCTTTCGATTTTTCCTTTCTTGAAGGCAATCTGTTACATGAGGGTGGGAGGGTGGTAGTTAGAATTGTTGAAATTTACTTTAACAGTCAGCGGGCAAAAATGTGTCTAAAGTGAAGGAAATCTCTTCTTAGACAGTTGTGGCTACAACAAGTCTACCCATTGGAAAGTTTCTCCTTTCTCTATTTTTGTTCAGGTGACAACTCATTTAGAATTTTTCTTCTTTCTCTTCTGGTGGTAATTCTCCTCAAGAGGGTAACTCTTTCCAGTGGAAACACAAAAAACTTAACAGAGGTTTTACACCATTACCAGTTAATCCAAACAAAAAATATTTAGGCTTTAGATAGTCTTGGGATTCTTTTATTTCAGGTCAAGATGAATGTTTCCACCATTTCTTTATTAAGACAGAAAGTGGAGGATGGAGTGCAGTTTCACAGGCCATCTTCAGCCAGTCTTAAAGTGACTTTAAACCAACATCAGTAAAAACTATCAATAAATGCTATATTGAATCCTGAGCATACTCCTATTGTGGGATTTTTCTTCTGTATTTTCCAAAATACCTGGTTGATCCTGCTGTTTTGTGTCCCTCCCTCCTGTCTGCATCCCACTGCAGCTGAATATTCTGCAAAGCAGCTGTTGCCACAGCTAGTTAGCAAGTTCAGTTTTCAGTGTGTTTCTATGCCAGCGTTTCCACCTGAACAACCCACGTCACTATAGAGTCACACATGTGGTTCTCTACACAGGGATAAATGACAGCCCACACCCCCCCCCCCCCATTCTCCTCCTCCATATCCATTAAACAGCTCTACACTTTGGTGGCGGGATAATATATCTTGAATGATGGCAGCACCACCTCCCTAATTGTAAGTACAGAAACACAATAGACACAGGCTGGAGGGGTGTGGAGCAGGCTATGAATACCATAACCTCCCTCTAGATGTCATTACAGTGTGCCTTTTGTTAACGCAATAGAAGCTCTTCCCGCCAATGTTCTCCTAAAGCTCAGAAAGAGCTGGGGAAAGTCATGTGACTGCTGTATATTGGCTATGAGAGGTATTTAGATTGTTTTAGATGAATTCAGTGGCATCATCCATACAGAATATGTAAATAAAAGGGATAATGCATATTAAACTGTCTGTGTTTAGTAACAATCATGTCTGGATTATGATGGACTATGGTGTGAGTACACCCAAGAGAAAATATTCCTTCTTGTTTATTCACTAAATGGATGCTAATATATACTGTATTTTTCAGACAGTAAATATGACCAATGTTCTCTATACTTCAGCTAAAGTGATACTAAACACACACACTGTTTAATTTACATTGTCCCTTCTATTTCTGTATGCGGATGATGGCACTGTAATTGATTTAATAAACCAAAACCCATCCAAGTCCCTTTTTCCTAATCGATATATAGCTGTCACATGACCCAGCTCTTTCCCAGCCTGTATGCAGGGAAACATAATCAGAAGGAGCTTCTAGTCCTCTGCTGCCTAGTCATATGTTCAGAATATAAAAAAAAAAAACAGCCTTTGGAATACAGAGTATAAATAATTAATATCAAACGGTTTTAAATTGTCATACAAATATATATTTGACATTAAATCTTTATTATTATTGGCAATAACATGGAGTAGGCAGATTTCTGCCAGTCCCAGTCTGCGTTACGACCTACAGCATGTGTCATAGAATAACAGGGAAGTGATCTACATGTGATATTCCATCCCCATTGTGTTTAGCTTGTTAGTGGACACAAAGTAGGAGGGAGGGAGTGGGCTGTCATTTACCACTGTGTATACACCACATGTGTGACTCTATAGTCACATGGCCTGCTCAGAGGTAATGGGGAGGAAATGCTCCAAATAGAAACTCACTGAAAACCGAACATGTGCAGAGTTGCCACAAAAGCTGCAAAATCCCAAGCTGAACTGGGGACATGGACAGAAAGCGGAGATATAGAGCAGCAGGATCAAGCAGGTTTTTTAATTTTTTTTGCAGAATACAGAAAACGAATCTCACAGTGAGTGAGTATGAACAGCATGTAATACAGCATTTATTGATAGTTTTTTTATGATGTGGGTTTAATGACACTCTAATGTTACTGACCACACAAAGGTGAGATCCGTTACCTGTCCATCTGTAGGAAATGGCCACAAAAATGTGAAATCACATCACCTCCTCATAATACAAATGGTGGTGACATTTCAGCAATACAGGACTCACTAGGGAAGGCATTGTAGGAAATTCATCATACCCAAAATACAGCTTAAAAATGTATCTGCAGCCAGCAAGATTTTTCAGTTGATTAAGCTATGTTTTGAATGGCATGCAAAATGGCTGCCTTCCCCTTGCATAAGACACAGAAATGCTTTAAATCCTGCCGCTGTTAATGTTTCAAAAAAAAAATTCCAACCAGTTTTAAAGCCTAATTGCTTTATGTATATAGAGATATATGTACACATATGCAGCTTTTATGTGTGTTTGTTTACAAAACAGACAGATGGTTCTTCAAAGTTGATCCACACATTTGAAAGAAATCTTTCATCCCAAGTACATACCTTTTGGAGTGTACTTATGTACAGTTTGCTGTAGAAAGCGTCTGTCAGGACATCTGCTTCGTACCACAGATGTATCCCTTGCCTTTTGGCCACATCCTTTCAAGATATTCTGATGAAAAGGGGGTCTTCTAGGCCTGTGTCGTATTACTTGTTCAGCAGAAAGCATCCTACCGCTAAGGTATTACCACCAACTCTGGAGACTCCGAGATTTCTTATCCCACTCACCTCTTTTGTGTTTGTGTTGTCTGATTTCCAGATTGCCCTTGCCGATCGCTCTAATGATACTGATTACTTCTTACACTAGAATAGAGTGGAAGAGATTGGCAGTGAGCTTTGTGGACCGAGTACCTCTTGTGACTGAGAACACTTGAAATTTGTTTTGTCTGCCATTGCTAATGCAAGGGAAGTGTCCTTTTTCAGATGTATGAATGTCTGGCACTATGGAAAGGACAGGCAGCATCCGTTCTCCCTACCAAGGCTAAGAGTAGAGCATTTCCTTCTGTCAGATGGCAGATTACTTTCAGGCTCTCTGGAAGATTTGCTTATCCACAAGGAGGAGAAAATCATCTGCCTTTGCTTTCAGGTCCATTGCATTAATGTCTGCCATTTGTTTCACTAATGGTGACATAATTTCATTTCCATAATGATCTATTTACCATGTAGATTAAGGGACTGCAATGCTTATTTCTTATTTGTGCTCAAGAGAAAATTGACACTGTTGGAAAAAAAAAAAAGCAGCTTTAAAGTGCCACTATTGATAATTTGCATAATGTTAACAAACTAGTTTATGCAAAAGAGATTTTAGTAACTGTCATAGCTTCTGGAGATTACCGGCAGAGAAAATAATTTGTGTTTTAGATTTTTAGATTCATCTGAGCCAAAGATAATTCATTTTTTATCAAATGTGTTTTATTGAAGGAATTTTTCTCAGTACTAAAAATTACATATGTACCCCACCCCCATTTCCACTTTCCTACTGTCCCCGAAATGCCTACAAAAGAACAGTGACAGTTTAAGTGCCGGTTCACACTAGCATGATGCGGGAACCAGCACGATTCCAGTGTCGATTCTCGCATCCCATAGGTCTTGGAGGCAGTTCACACTGCCCTATGGGAATCGCTGTGGGTGTCAACAGCAAGTTAGGACACCCCCAAATCGGTTTGCACATCGCAGTGCAAACTGTCAAATGGTGCAGGAATTGGATCACATGAGTTTGCATACCCATGTGATCCAAATCCATTGTGGACCGAAAAAAAGGGTTCTGCACCAATTTGATGCGAATGCAATGCGAATTCAGCCATACGTTTTGTATGGCTGAATTTGCATCACACTGTCTAACATCGCACCCCAGCCTAAAGGGTTTTATCTGCACTCCCACATTATTCACATTGTACCATTAAGCGATATGATTCAAGTTAGAGACTTTGAAGATCAAGGTGGTGTTTTGGGAGCACTATTTTCTGGCAGCTGACATCCTACCCAGTAATCGCATACTGTACAAGAAAACTAGCACCCGTCGCTTTGTCTTTGCCTGAGGGAACAGTGAGCATAGAACTGCAACAATAGGTTTTGCAGCAAAGTTCCCCAAAAGTCAGATAATTTGATGCCTGGTCAGGTGTGGGTACTTCAGCATTGTTTGATGGATTTTCGCAATCCCAAAAAGAACTTTAAACCAGAACCTACTTGTATCGCAAATAACAAAAATAAGGGTTTATTCCTTATTTTAGCATAGTGGGTGGAGTTGTATCTCTGGGCTGTCTCTCCATCTAGATGCATTATATTTGTGCTGTACATTAAAGAGCCCTTTTTTCAACACTGTGTGTACAGCTGTTTCATGCTTGTTGGCCATGATCCATGATTTTATGGAGGCCTTGAGGAGCAACACATATGGTATATAATGTGTTTTTTTTTTTTCCCTATATGTGTACAGTGGTTACTAATATTTGGTGTAAGTCTACTTTTGTAATAACACCCAGATAGGCATAATAGTCCCTTTTTTTTTTTCTTTTACAAAATCCTATTGAGGTTTTCAAAAATAACATACAGCACAAGATCTCAGTACAAAATGTAATATATAAAAGAGTAGTGAGAAAACAAATCGATATAATACAATACAATATGGGCCAATGGGTCATAGTGAGAGCAGCGCAACACAAAACAGCTACCAATACGATAACGGAGTACCCTTCTTTTAATATCTAGTTTTTTGTAACTGTACAGGGATGACAAAGTAATGCTTAACATGTTAATATCTGGATCGAATAAGTAGTGGGGGCCATCATCCCCTTTTAAAAAGCTTCAGGCTTTGCTTTTATACAAGTATGATCTGTGTGTCCTGGGATTTTGCACAGTTCTTTATGAAGATCTGTTTTTTGGGGGATAAAAGAGAAGGAAGTTGCTTTACATTCTGCACACTGGAACTTCTTTTAAAGGCTCAATGATGTTTATATCTAATCATTGAGGAGGTCATTGAAGCCTGCATATGCTGCTGTTCATGAAACCACCCTTTCTTTTATTCATCTGTGTGGAATTGGCCTTAGATTTCTTGTTTGTTTTTTTTCAGTTATGTAGAGCGATCATCCTTTTGGGATGGTGGATTATTAGGGATCGACCACTATATGTAAATGTTGGCAACTGACATTAGGCTCAGTTTAGTAAGCCATAAAAAAAATCATAACTTTTAGCAATAGGAACTGAACATAACAATCACACGAATGAAAATAAAGATCATAACACATATACTATAGCTTAGTGAAATTATATTTTTTTATGAATTATAGCCGCCTTTGTTTGATCACCTTTGTATCTTTTAAATAGTAAATTACCGTAGTTGCTTCAAAGTTAAAGTTCTTTTTCACGTTGTCTTTTTTCCACTTAATGCCGGGTACACACGATCGGACTATCCGGCGGACTTAGTCCAGCGGACTATGGCGGGAGTCCGCCGGACATTTGAAATGAACGGACTTGCCCACACACAGAGTAAAGTCCATTCGTTTTGAACGTGGCTCCAGGTAGCCGGGACTAGAGAAGTCGCCGCCTCCATTGGCAAGATTGACACCTCGCTAGCCCCGTCACCTGGTATGGATTTATATGGGAAGCCCTACGCCGAGTGGGGGTCCCCCCAAAGTCCATAGCAGACCCTTATCCGAACACGCAGCCTGGCCGGTCAGGAAAGGGGGTGGGGACGAGCGAGGTCCCCCCCCCCTCCTGAGCCATACCAGGCCATGTGCCCTCAACAAGGGGGGTGCAGACTAGCTCACAGTCAGGCAGATTGACCGCCGGTCTGCCAGATAGTTCGATCGTGTGTATGCGGCATTAGTGTACTCTATTACAAGCTTTTTTATGTTTGTTCCCCCCCCCCCCCGGAGATCATCTGTCATAAGCTGACTGTGGGTTAGGGATTGCTGGGCAGCAGTTTGTTACTTTAATAGGTAAAAATCATTGATGTCCTAGGCGGTTAAAGAAAGGTCCTTGAAAAACACACCTACAACTTGGCAAGGTTTGGCAAAACTCCCATAGATTACTCATAAGCTACAGAGTTTGATAGAAGTATTAGTATTTGGTAATTACAAGCACACCAACTTACCATACTTGAGTGCAGGTGTGAAAAACAATAGCATGCACCTACAGCATACACCTGCAGCATGGCCAGAATAGGCTGAGAGCCCATCTGAAATGGATGCAGGCCACAGAACTGAATAATCCAGTGCCTTCTCCAGATCACCCTGTTTTAGATGGAATTTCTTTTTATTATGTCTCATTTTAGCCATTACGTAGTAGAGATACTTTTTATTAGATGTAAGCCTTTATAAAATTGTTTTAAATTTGTAATTAAGAATATATAAAATGTTTTATGTTTGTTACCTTCCAGAGATAACTGTTTCATGTTTGATGTGATTGAATTTAACTGAAGCATTTGTGTCTAGCTGTGCTTCCATAATGGCATTGCCAGTACAGATGCATCTGGGTTCCCTTAAGGAGGAAATCTGTCATCGACATGGAGGATTTTATAATCTCACCTGTTCAGCAGCCTGATTCTAAATCATGTTCCAACATTGCTGCTGGGCACAATTGTTGTTCATTGTGTATAATATATGTGTGCATTGATTATTTTCACTGTGTATTTTACTCTCATTTCTCTTGAAGCCCCCTGGCCTGGTCTTATAAAGTCATTTACATGAAAGAATGGTTATTTTTCATGTCACACTTTATAGCAATGTGTCTTTATATCTAGGCCAAATATGATGCTCTTAAGAAGCAGATGGAATCCATGGAAGTAGAGGTAATGGAAGCTAGGCTGATCCGAGCTGCTGAACTGAACGGAGAGATCGATGACGATGACTCTGGTATGATTACCTGATTTACAGTTTTAATCCTTGAATGTATTTTATCAAAGGTATTTGTGAATAATAGGGAAAAGCTATTTTCCAAGTGGAATAATTCATAATTCAACACTTTCTGCTCCCTTCTTTATTGTTCATTGAGGGACATAGGATGTCTTGTGACAGTTTGTTGAAAGCCTCTCATCTCATTTCTGGCATGTGTCTCATGTCAATACATATGAGTAAAACACTTTAGCCAAAGTGCTGGACTGCTGAACCTTTGTGCAGGAAGCAAATGATCTCTGGCCTTTGAGGGACAAAGTTAGTCTCTCCAGGTAATATTGTCAGGGTAAGAGCACTCATCTTCCTTGGCAAAAGGTGCCTAGGCAATTGACTGCAAAGTCTTCGCCCTCTCTGAATGTTAAGAAACATCCCTTTCATTTTTCCACTCCCTTAGCCTCAATGTCCTCCCACCAATTTGGCTAGGTAGGTTGGATCCTTTTCTGGGCAGAACATCACGTTGCAGCCTTGTGTGGCATGTACTTTCCAGGTTCAGAAAATTAACAGGCAGATTTCCACAGCCAATAATGACAGGACCTATTGACGTGGTCCCTACACCTGGACATGTTCCAGGTGTATCCCAGATGTGGACCTCCAGGTTCGGCATCAACTTGGACATGTTTGTCTCCAGATACAGGGATCCTCCAGCTTTAGCAGTGTATGGTTTGCTATATACTGTGTGTGTGTATGTATATGTGTGTGTGTGTGTATGTATGTATATATATATATATATATATATATATATATATCTATCTATCTATCTCGTACACTAATATGAAACGCGGGGGGGGGGGGGTTGCTGGGGGTTAGGGGCTTCAGGCGGCTCCAGAATTTGTGTTGGACAGGCTTAGGTGTATGTGTACATGGGGCCTAACAAATGTAAACTTTAAATGTGGTATGCAATAGAAATCACTGTTATAAAGTGCAGTCTAGGTAAGTGTACTCAGTGCTGTATGCAGTAGAAAATATTCTTCTATGCTGTATAGTATCCAATCATCCTCCAGAAATATATAAACTTTGCTTTAACCAGATTTTTCCAGGTCATCTTTTAACCCCACCATAACCCTTTAGTTTGTATGGACTATCCCAATACAGACGTCCTTTTTAATCCTAAAAACCTTTTCAAGTGATTTACCCAAAGAGCCATATTTTTATCCTTCAATCAATCCATTTTCCTCAAGGGAGATTTAACCACCAGTTAATGTTGGTGCATAAAATGGGGAAAAAAGATTCTCCATAGTGTAAATTACATCAGCATGCTTTTCATATGATTTGAAGATATAACAGCTTAGTACACATCAGCGGTCTAGTTTTTAGCGCAGAGTAATTGTGTGTGTATATATAAACCATCATCCAAGCCTATAGTCTGAATGATCCCTATGTGACAAGACACACTCTACTAGACCTGTAAGTTCTGCTTGGGCTTATCAGTATCAAGCAAATTTTATCAAATTTGCAATGCTACCACATGCTTTTCTGTTTTCTGTGAAACCTAGAGGCAGAAAAAAGACTAAGTGGTCCATGAAGTTTGCCCGATTTATATATGCCAGAAATGCTGGTAGTGATTATCCATGGCTGGCCTACAGTTTTTTTGTTTACCTGTGTCTATTCCTCCTGTAGGCAGCAATATATCCTGAATTTAAAGACTTCCTCTGTCCCTCAATTGGCAAAAACCCTATTTTGATTTCCATGGAAGATTTATTTATGCTGGTATTTGCAGAAATGGAAAACTGCGCCAACCCTATACTAAAATAAATAACAAAAAATAGTGACAAAATATATAAGTAATTATCATTAAATGATTATAACGATAAAAAAACACCTTAAGTGCATAAAAAACACAGCAATACATAAAGTAAAAATATCATAAACAAAAGTCCAATCATGGAAAGTTCATAAGTGAGTCCGGATAAACGTTTGTGACACCACAGTGATTCAACACGATCCAAAAAGCGCATAAAGTGCCCGTCACCGTATATTCAATGCGCTTACCAGAAAGTAAACAAATTAGGGCGTTTGTATATATTCGATGGGTCCCTTCAAAAGATATCCTCCTTTTTAGTGGGTCAGCTCTCCATCTCCTAATAGTACCTTCCAGATACTAATATACTTCGTGGTCCCAATAAGGAGCTCAGTAATTCCTGACTGTGTCACCTCCGCAGCCGCTCCTCACACCGCTCTACTCCTCTTACTTCCTGTTTCCTCTCTCAGGTGAGATGGGAGAGAGAAGACGTCTTCTCTCTCCCATCTCACCTGAGAGAGGAAACAGGAAGTAAGAGGAGTAGAGCGGTGTGAGGAGCGGCTGCGGAGGTGACACAGTCAGGAATTACTGAGCTCCTTATTGGGACCACGAAGTATATTAGTATCTGGAAGGTACTATTAGGAGATGGAGAGCTGACCCACTAAAAAGGAGGATATCTTTTGAAGGGACCCATCGAATATATACAAACGCCCTAATTTGTTTACTTTCTGGTAAGCGCATTGAATATACGGTGACGGGCACTTTATGCGCTTTTTGGATCGTGTTGAATCACTGTGGTGTCACAAACGTTTATCCGGACTCACTTATGAACTTTCCATGATTGGACTTTTGTTTATGATATTTTTACTTTATGTATTGCTGTGTTTTTTATGCACTTAAGGTGTTTTTTTATCGTTATAATCATTTAATGATAATTACTTATATATTTTGTCACTATTTTTTGTTATTTATTTTAGTATAGGGTTGGCGCAGTTTTCCATTTCTGTATATCTGTTTGGTGTTATATCACATCTATTGCTGCTGCCTGTTTCACATATAGTTTATTTGTTTTCACGTTTTTTCCTAGCGCGGCAAAATTTTTTCCATTTATGCTGGTATTTGCGTGGTAAAATTTATGTGCAGAATGTTTGAGGCATATTGTACCCATAACGTGCAGAAGACCAGCACTGGCTTATTACATTCTGAGTGCTTTAGGCAGCAGTTTGTCTCATCATTTCCAGGATAAGAGCTTCTTAGCAAATATTAGCATTGAAGTGCTAGCTAGGGAATGTCCAGATTTGGATAATATGAATAAGACCTCATATCCGATATGACTTTCACCTTTCATTCAAATATTGCATCTATCTGTAAGATGCATGTTTCACTTTAGGATGAGGGCTGTAGGAGAATATAATCTGTTAGTGCTTGTCATTTATATGTTATGACTTTACATAAGATTACTGTAGAAAAAATATGGAACATTTTGCTGCCAAGCTAAAAGGACACAAGCAAGAGTGTTTCTTATTCTGACACAGAGTCACTATATTGTAAAGACTGCGTGAGCAGTTACAGGACACTTTTCACACCGGTAAAGGGTGCAGATCCGGTATGTTGCCAGCCCGTCTCAAGTTGATGGGTAACTTACCCTAAAGGGAATTATGTCCTGGGTGTGCAGACAGTTACAGCTTTTTGAAGAATGTGGTTCTCTACAGTTCCCAGCATTTGTTAGGAAGTACCCATTAAAGTGAAGGCTTGTTCTTACATGTGCGTCCATCCCTGTTCAAAAACATCAACTGCAAAGGGCTAATGTGGTTCATCCAGCCAGAAGTCTAGTGAGCTGATAACTTCCTGTATTTCCTGCCTCTGCACTGTTATCTGTTAACATCCTTCCTGGCTGTCTCTGTGGACTACAAAACACCTCCCCCTGTTATTGATATGAGAGGGAGGTGTTATGTAATCCTAACACACTCCCTGTCCTAGAGGGAGAGCACTGCTCAATGCAGTTTTCACCCTTGGACAAGACCTGTGTTAATGGCAATGAAAAAAAGAAGTTTGAAAAGAAAACAAATGCAGCCACCGTATCTATGGACTAGTATGCTGCAGTACTATTCATTTTTGTTCCTGGGTTTATGGCTTAAAGTATTTACGTGTCTTTTACATTTTTACGTTACATGTAGGTGGAGAATGGCGCCTAAAATATGAGCGATCTTTACGTGAAATTGATTTTACAAAGAAACGTATGCAGCAGGAGTTTGAGGACAAGCTGGAAGTGGAACAGCAGAGCAAGAGGCAGCTGGAAAGGAGGGTCAGTTGGATTAGTATAACACTTTATACATGCATTTCCTGTCAGAAGGGTTAAGAGAGGAAAAGACAGAGCAGTTTAGGTAGATTTATCTGTGGAGAAGCAGTGTTAAATGTCTAATGTGTTTTGTTTTTTTTGTTTTTTTAAAATAAACAAAGGTATACAGGGAAGATATTTGTAAGCAATATTATGTGTACCTGACTTAGAAGTACTGAAGCCAGTAAATCAGCATGACAGCCAGGGAACTAGCATTTTCAGAAGAAGACCTGGAATGACAGCTCCTGTGTTTCTCTCTGTTAGTAGGATTACTTTAACCTCTTCCTGCCCAAGGTATGTCATATGATGTCATGGACTTTGAGCGGGGATATCTGAATGATGCCTGCAGCTACAGGCATCATTCAGATAATTCTAGCTCTAGACCTCCTCTGTAACTCAAAACAGGTAACCAGTAAAAAAATTGAAAGCACCGCCTATGGGGATTTTTAAGTACCCAAGTTTGACGCCATTCCACAAGCGTGTGCCATTTTGAAATGTGACATGTTAGGTATCTATTTACTCTGCGTAACTTTATCTTTCACATTATGCAAAGAAATTGGGCTAACTTTAATGTTTTTTTTTTTTTTTTAACCACTTTCAGACCGGACCAATTTGCTGGTCAAAGACCAGACCACTTTTTGCGATTCGGCACTGCGTCGCTTTAACTGACAATTGCGCGGTCGTGCGACGTGGCTCCCAAACAAAATTGACGTCCTTTTTTTCCCACAAATAGAGCTTTCTTTTGGTGGTATTTGATCACCCCTGCGGTTTTTATTTTTTGCGCTATAAACAAAAATAGAGCGACAATTTTGAAAAAAACGCATTATTTTTTACTTTTTGTTATAATAAATATCCCCCAAAAATATATAAAAAAACATTTTTTTCCCTCAGTTTAGGCCGATACGTATTCTTCTACATATTTTTGGTAAAAAAAATCGCAATAAGCGATTATTGATTGGTTTGCGCAAAAGTTATAGCGTTTACAAAATAGGGATAGTTTTATAGCATTTTTATTAATAATTTTTTATTATTTTTTTTTTTACTAGTAATGGCGGCGATCTGCGATTTTTATTGTGACTGCGACATTGTCGGGGACCCATCGGACATTTTTGACACATTTTTGGGACCATTGTCATTTATACAGTAATCACTGCTTTATAAATGCAGTGATTCCTGTGTAAATGACACTGGCAGTGAAAGGGTTAACCTGTGGGTGGCAGTGTAGGGGTTAAGTGTTCCTAGGGGTGTGTTACTAACTGTGGGGGGGTTGGGCTTTCATTTAGTGTACACTGATCTCTGCTCCAATCACATGGAGCAGAGATCAGCATCACTAGTTGCTAGGCAGAATGAGAAAATGTTGTTTATACAGCATTTCCTCCATTCCGCCGCTCCGTGAGACGATCGCAGGGATGCCCGCGGCGATCGAGTCCGCGGGTCCCGCGACCGGACTCACGGAGGTCCCGACCAGCGCGGGAGCGCACCGCCGGCGGCGCGCTCCCGATGGCACGGCGGCAACGAATATTGGACGTACATGTACGCCAATATGCCTGCCCGTGCCATGCTGTCGACGTACATCGTCGTGCGCTGGTCGGGAAGTGGTTAAAGTTGCAGTGACCGCCATTGTATTCTCTAGGGTCCTTGCTAAAAAAATATATATACCGTTTGGGGGTTCCATGTAATTTTCTAGCAAAAAAATTCTGAATTTTACATGTAGGAGAGAAATGTCAGAATTGGCCTGGATGGAAAGTGGTTAGTGCTCTAATATGTGGACTGTATGCGTATTTAAATGGAGGACATAGCTATAGATAAAAAGAGGTTGTGATTTCTTTATCTCTAGGTGTAGCCTTATCATTTTCTGCATTATGCGAAGTATCCATGCTCGGGGGGCTGCTGGGTGTACTGCCTGTGTATTATCCAACAATTCACTTTTTTTTGCCTTCAGCTGGCAGATTTGCATGCAGATAATGAAGAGACGCAGAGAACATTGCAACAATTAAAGAAGAAATGTCAGCGTCTAACGTCTGAGCTACAAGACACCAAACTTCATCTAGAGGGTCACCAGGGGCGCAACCATGAGCTTGAGAAGAAACAGCGTAGGTCAGTGATCTAATGAATTTCACATTTATCCACCAGCTACATATAAAGGGAATCTTTTGCTGTTCCTATTTATTTTAGAGCTATGAATGTGAATGGTTTGATCCTAATGAGAATAGTATTATCAGTTTGAGTCGACGGTCTAATCACTCTGTAGTTATAGTTTAAAATATAGCACGGCAATGTCATTAAATCGTTCCATCACATTGAAAGTCTAAGTGTAGCTTTCACCCAGGATGTTTTTTTTTTCTTAGGTAACTTCATGTGCTTAAAATGAACATTTGCAAAAAAAGATATTTAGAAACAGCATTGCTGACTTGGCTTTAAGAAGCATAGGCTTCAGGTATGCAATCCTCATCCTGGTTTTACAGCTTAGTGACCTGAAACAAGCATGCAACCAGTAGAATTTGAATGGTTGTTCTTGCTTAGGATGATTGCCCTGGAGCTTGAACCTTCAAAAAACAATTTGACAATATCTGTTCCCATATTTCTGCTATCATACATTCACTTTTAGCTGTTAGCTGATGTGAAGTATGCTATTCACTAGTATGAAATCCAAGTTGAGTCGCTTAGCACTTGCGTACTGTCTATGCTTGCTATTTGTTATTGCTATCATTGCTAGTAGTAAGTCCCCGTTCAAACCAGTGCGACTTGTCATGCGATTTGACAGATCAAAGTTGCACCCCATTTATTGAACGGTACAAATCGTTGCAACTCCGACTTTAAAAAGGTCAGTGTGACACCGACTTGCACTTACTTTGAAAAGGCTCCTGCACTATTTTTGGCAATTTCATGTGGGACTTGCATTGACATCTGTGCATGAAGTCACATTGATCAGCGGCTTTTAAATCTCGCTGAAGTAGCATGATTGTAAAGCCGCATTCGATGTGAATGGGGCTGAAAGTGATACTAAAGTCACGTTTCTTATTTTTAACCCAAAAAAACATGTTATGCTTACCAGCTCTGTGCAGTTGGTTTTGTACAAACCAGTCCAGATCCTCCTCTTCTTGGGTCCCTCTTATGCACTTCTGACAACTCCCTCCTGTTGAGTGCCCCCACAGCAAGCAGCTTCCTATAGGGACAGCCAAGCCACAGCTATCTGTGTCCATTAAGACACTGAGCCGTAGCCCAGCACAGCCCCCTTTCTCTCCTCATTGGCTCAATGACTCGGACAGCAGTGGGAGCCAATGGCGCTGCGCTGCTATCTCAGCCAAAAAGGATGGGAGTCCCAGACAGACGAGTCTCTTGTGCAACATCACTGGATTTAGATGGACCTCAGGTAAGTTTTAGGGGGGCTGAGGAGGCAGAAGGCTTTTTATCTTAATGTATAGAATGCATTAAGATAAAAAAAAACTTCTGCTTACAGAGAAAGCACAACATGACAAAGATCCTGTTTAAAAGGACCTTCCATAAACGGAGAGTGGTATAGATTCAGGGGAAGGTATCCTTCATGGGAATGAGTAACTTTGCGTGAAAATATTTACCACTTTTATTGGTAGGAGAAAAGTCCATGTAATGGCAGGCCCACAAAAGTACATCTTTATGCATAGTTACTGATGTGCATAACTCCTGACTGGTCTTTAAACATTTCATGTATCCCCAAGGTTTGACTCTGAACTAACACAGGCTCAAGAAGAGGTACAGAGGGAAAAGATTATAAAGGAGAAACTGAGCAGAGAAAAGGATATGCTCACCTCTGAGGTGTTCAGCCTCCGACAACAGCTGGACGTAAGTACAACTAAAGAAATCATTTGTCTCAACAAGTCCAATTCTTTTAAACAAAAAAACATATAGCCCAACACTGGTAAAATTAAAAAAGATACTGTGGCTTCAATATCCACCTTTTCTCTTGATACTGGCCCCTGCAGACTCGCTGTATAATCCAGCACCAGTATTCTTCTGGGTGGAATGACACCCAGCATCATCCAACCCACTTCCTATCAGCTTGCACTGTCATGAACACACCTCCTGGGGGTTGTCATTATGCCAGCCTTGGCTGACGATACTTCTCGACAGCACCCACATATTGTTGTATAAGCTGTCTGAGAGTAAGGACTGGCAATGATGGAGAAGAAGAGGATGGACCAGTGACATCATAAATTTGGACTTTAGGGTTTACAGAACTTAAAGAATAAGTTCACCTTTGTGAAAAAAAAAAAAATGTGCATTGATTATTCTATTTTTTTAGTAGGATTCTGTAAAGCACTGCACCTGCGATCAGCAGAGTATGGGTGCAATCTCAGGCTCCTGCAGACTCTCAGTGTAGCCTATACCTCAAACGGGTATGTTGACGGTAGTTGTAGTTCCCCCATTCACAGAACTCTGTGAATGAATGACACGGCCAGATGGGCATGCTTGTTTTAAATTATGATAGCGGATGTGGGGAAAAGATCCCTGGCCCATAGTCACAATGGGGACTCGGGCGGGGGCGGCTGCATAAGTAACATTTTACACCCTGAATACAGATGTAACATGTTAGGAAAGGTGAACTTATCCTTTAAGTCAATACAAATAGTTTTTTTATTGTTCTGTAGTATAGCTGTATTAATAACGCCTACAAAAGAGACCCTGTCACTAACTTAAAAAATGTGTGTGGGAACACAGAAAAAGCTTTTTAAATGCTTTCTGGAGCATTTTTCCTTTCAATTAAACGTTTTTTTTTATATACTTACATGTGCCTTTGAAGCAAATTTGACTTCTTCAAAAAAAAAAAAAAGTCAATTTCTTAGCACAGCTTCCATCCTTCCTGCACGTTATAGCTCTCTCCTTTTCTGGGAGAGTCTAATTACAGTCTGTGTTGGCCTATCTGTTTAACCCCTCCCCTTTTTTGTACATAATCTTGTATGTAGCAGCTGGGGGAAGAGTGACCGCTCTGAGTCTGCGAGGGCTACTAACGTCACTTACAAGAGGTTGGCACCCAGCAGCAGTCTCAGGACTTTTGGATATCTACACAACAAATATATATATTTGTTTTTGAGACTGCAGCTCTTTAAAAAAAAAAAAATCATATACCACTAAAGAACCAATCATGTTAATTTGTACAAATTGGCACCTTTAGCTTGCAGACCTCCTCCTAGTATGGTTTTTGCTGCAGTCCAGAAATTAGCGACCATTTGTTACTTTAAAAGGCTCTGTTTCATTTATAAACACTTGCACTGCATGGCGTGCTTATCTCAGCGGGATAACATTTTATTCTCTTCTCCGCCAGCTTAAACTTCTTTAAAATCAATAAGCCAGTGCTTTTTTTGTAATTTTGCCTTTTTTCCTACCTACGCTGATATTTGTTTCATCTGAAATAGCCACTTTTTTCAATAGCGGTCCTTTCAGTTAGTGCTTTTACATATCTGCATTCAAGTTCATTATATTCAAACATTGTTTTTTTTTTTTTTTTTTTGCACAACTTGCTGTAGTAAAGCAAAATGTTAAATGTTTGAGCCTTAAAGTATCTAATACATATACATTTCTTCATCAGGAGAAAGACTCTGAGATCACTGTCATGACACACAAGGTTGATCAGTTGGAGGCTGAACTTCAGGACCTCTCATCACAGGAGACCAAGGATGAAGCTTCTCTAGCAAAGGTCAAGAAACAACTGCGAGACTTAGAGGCCAAAGTTAAAGACCAAGAGGAAGAACTTGATGAACAGGCTGGATCCATACAAATGCTGGAGCAGGTATAGAAGTTTGTATTTTCTAGTCAGAAGGGATGCTTCAGTGATACAAACACGGGGGTATGTTTAAAAATTTGTGAACGTAACATTTACCAAATAGGTGAATCTTCCTGGTGCATGTTTTTTTTTTTTTAAATTACAGCGATTGATTCATCTGCAGTGAATATTTGGTGAATGTTACATTCACTTCTTAATGTGCCCGTGAAGTCCTTCCTTCAAAAATGTATTTTAGTTTTTGTGGGCCACGGCAAATTTAAGTATCCAGTTGGCTTATATCTTTTGTTTAGTGAAAGGCTTTTTGGTTCCTTTTAGCTCATGTCACGTTTAACCTGTTTAGGTATGCTTTCCTATTATTAAGCTAGGTAATATTGCCAATTTTCTAGTGCAGGGATTCTCATCCAGGGTTCCTCCATAGGTTGTCAGGGGTTCCCTGAGCTGTGGCTGATTGAGCTCCCATGTTATGGTGCCTTCCTTGTTCCAGGTCCAAAACCAGTGGTATGACACTAGTGAACATTTAGTTGCCTGTGGCATTCACCACTGTAATGCCCTGTACACACGGTCGGACTTTCAGGTGACAAAATCCGTCTGATTTTTTTCCGATGGATTTTGGGCTAAACTTGTCTTGCATACACACAGTCGCACAAAGTTGTCGGAAAATCTGATCGCTCTCAACGCGGTGATGTAGAACATGTACGACGGTACTATAAACGGGCCAGTAGCCAATAGCGCTCATCTCGTAATTTATTCTGAGCATGCGTGGCACTTTGTCCGTCGGAATTGTCTACACATGATCGGCATTTAAACGATCGGATTTTGTTGCTGGAAAATTTTAGATCCAGCTCCCAAACTTAGTGTGTCGGAAATTCAGACGGAAAAAGTATGATGGAGCCCACACATGATCGGATTTTCCGACAACATGATCCAATCGCACATTTTCTGTTGGAAAGTCTGACCGTGTGTACAGGGCATAAGAATTTAGTTCTTTCTACTGACCACTAATGTAAATTGCATTCCTCTTACTGACCCTGGCCCTAATGAGTTAATTTTTGCAGGGGTTCCCCAAGACCTGAAAATTATATCAAGGGTTCCCCTGGGGGTAAAAAGGCTGATCTAGTGGTTGCTACCATCGCTTTTACCTTTCTGACAGTATTTCTATATGAATTGAGATGAATGCAGGCACATTTATCTTCTCACTGCCTACAGATGCAGGCACATTTATCTTTTCACTGCCTATACATCTTTGCTACAGAGTTGCTAATGTGAGCTGTCTTTTCAACTAAATAGAAGCTAACATTCCAAAATCCGGTCACATATAGTATAAAGGTGAAAAATTTGTGGACTGCTGACCATCACTTCTATGTGAGCTTGTTGGACAATCCATTACAAAACCACTGGCGTTAATTTGGATTGTTTATTCCCCTTTGTGGCTTGGAAGATTTTTAACGTAATTTTGGAGTGGGTCTGCAGGAATTTGTATCCATACAGCCAAAATAGCATTTGTGAGAGCAGATACTGATGTTGGATGGAAAGACCTAGTTCACAGTTAGAATTCCAGTTCATACTTGAGTTGAGGTCCGGGCTTTGTGCAGACCACTCGAGTTCCTCCACATAATACTTGTCAAACCATGTCTGTTTGGAGCTGACTGTTTACAGGGGCACACTATCCTGGAACACAAATTGGCCTTCCCAAACTTTTGCCGCATATAAGCACACAATGGTAATTTGTATGCTCTAACTTTAACAGTATCCTTCACTGAAAACACCTGGACTGAATAATTTGGAGGCTTGTGTGCTTTCATGTTCTCGACCAGTTTGGGAGGATAACTAATCTAAATCAAGTGGCTTTGGGGAAAAATTTCCACTTCATGCCCTAGTTTCATGCATGAGCTCTAGTCAGTCTGGCTTAGGGTATAGCCTATACTCCGTCGCTTAACATGAATTTCTAAGCGTCTGGAAAAACATTTCTGTGTTAATGCTAACGGTGTTGAACTGAAGCTTGCACTTACTTTGTTTTCAATGTGTATTTACATTACAGAAGTAATGATGTATGCCTGGCACATTAGAGAGTAGTATACTGCCATTCCCAGGAAATCAACTTTTACTTTCGTGGCACTTTTTCTTATAATAGTCATTTTGTGTAAACAGACCGTCTGGATCATTGTGCTTGATGCTTTGAAGAAAATTACAGCTTACTGGGATAGATGAGGGATTCGAATAAGTATTTAAATAGAGATATTGGGAAGGATTTTACTACAGCAAGGAAAGTGCTGAATACCAATTAAATGCGGTATTAGTCACAGAATAAAATCATTCCTGGAAGGGAAAGAAACACATGGTGTTAAATGTGCATTTCTCAGCATGTCATTCAGTCTCATTGCTTTAATTATAAGATTACGGACATTTTCATTATGGACTGAGATCAGTTTCTGTTGATTAAACTATTTAAAATATTTCCTTTTCTCTTAATTCAGTGTTAGGCAGGCCCTAGCAGGGCTGGATCACCCTACTACTTTGTCTGTCCCCAGTAGGAAGATCTCAGCAGTATGTGCTCCTGCTCATATCATCATCACTTGGCATTGTAATTGCTGCACTAGTTGCACATGGAAATTCAGGTAGATGATCTCTTGCTGTGAGTGTACCCAGAGGATATAAGAAGTGATTCACCTAGCCAGAAACCACAAATGTGGATTTGAGACCATAAGGACCCCATAATTTGTCTTTTGGGTTCACAGACTGTCATATTTGCAATTAGTTGTATTGTCAAAGTAGTTGCAGATTTGGGCCATGTATGACCTACTGTAGGTTGTCTGTACGCAAGCATATCTTTTACATTTTTGGAAAAAGGGAAGAAATCCTGAATTGGTTGCAGAAATTTTCCATCGCTCCATCAAGAACTTGTGACTCTCACATGTGCGCCTCATCCTTGGCAAGTGTGTCTCTGCATTGTCACAAGTGGTGCTCTAATCACATCTTTTGTCCTTTTAAAATGCAACATCAGCCAAATGGCTAAATACACAGTTTGAATACCCATTAAGATACAGCTTTACCTGCAAATGACTTTTTCACATAATTCTTATACTGTTATTATCCTTTACCCTTGGGTTATATGGATGCATGTCATAAGGGCAATAACATATGTCAGAGCCTTCTAGTCTTCAGACTCTGGCCAGTGCCCCTCCTCCTGCCTGTTTTAAATCATTATGGAACATTCACCACTGGTGACATTTACCCTGCGCACACTATTTTAAAGTGTAACTAAAGTCTATAGGTAAAAAAGAACAGGCCCCTTTCTAGCTATTCACACTGGCTGCCCTTAGTGCTGGTACATGGTTTCCTCTCCCTCTTCATCTTAGAGACTGTTGCTATGGACTTTGTCCCTCCTATTGACAGACCTCCACAAACGAGCACTGAGTTTATTTTTTTGTCCCTTTGTGGGACAATAAGCAATATAAGTAAGTCTAACATCGTGAGGATAATCAGTAAATAATGGGATCTCCTTCACTTGTGTCACAAAGTGCCTTGGCAGCTTTATGCCTTCCATATGCATTTTGGGAAGTTGATGTAACTCTTCTAATCTGCATCCCTCCTTCGATTCACTGGAAACAGGGATTTAGAAAAAAACGCATCCCCAATATCTGATACTGACACTTAAATTCATGCATAGTCCAGCAAAAAGCTTGAAAACAGCTTGAACAGCTGTTCTAAATGTTACACAAAGGGGGGAAAATGCAAGTCCAAGGAATGCCTAATTTCATATAACATATGTGACACATATGTGACAACATATAATATGTTGAGTAAGAGGAATATTGAAATATGGTTCCAGTGTATTGGGAAGGTGAGTTACACTGCAGTAGTGAAGGTAGTGCGTTCTATTTGGCATAGCAATGATATAAATCGCTTTGATGGAAAACAGGCAGCTTAACTTTAAGTCCATTTTAAGTGCAGCCCGTTACCTCCCCCTCCTGGTAATCGGCTTGCAAAACCAGCACTCTCACTTGTGGCAACTCGGTAAAAAAAATTCAGTTATGCTGTAATTATCTAAACTTAAAACTGTAACTTTTGAAAGCTGCATAAAATAAACTGAAAAATGCTTTCTAGATTTGCCTAGAGTTGTTCTTAAGGTTATTTAATAATCTGCAGGCTTACATTAAAATATAGACTTTTAATGGGTACAGTGGAACCACAAATAATTGCTAAGGTACGAGGAGAAGCTTTAATCTTCCTGAATAAATCCTTCTTGCTGGCTGTAGCGCAGGTGTAGGAGGAGAGAGGAGAAAATTGCACAAACTGCTCAGTAAGAGACTCGGTTTCCTGGCTGCTGTAACAGTCGTTGTAGAATAAAAATAAAAAAATCCCCACAATCGGTGAGAATTCATGCCCTTGTTCATCGGATGGGCTACCGCCTCCCATTGCTGTTCTTCGGCCATTTCCTATATATCTTCCTCTTGGTAGCTGTAAAAGTTAAAGAAGTGCCATTAGCTGTCCGCACATCAAGGAGCAATTGCAGAGTCAGCGACTGGGCCAGAGAGATGAATGGTCATCAAGAGACTTGCTTGGCCTCCGTTCCTATACCCTCAGCACTTAGTGCTCTCTGCTCACTGCTTAAATCATCTCTTTGTAGGAAATGTGGCTTGGGACCTGTGAGCCGAAATTTTGCACCACTCAGGGCCTCTCACTCTATCTCAGTGCACACTGGGGTATTCCTTGTAGATATAGTCTTTTCCTTTTAATGGATCCTTCCATGCTTACAAAGTAATGATATAAATATCTATCTCTTGGTGGACGATTGACGATAAGCTGTGCATGTAATGCTGATGCACGGATTCCAACCACAGACAGCAGAGGCCTGCTGAGTTACTTTGGATTTGTATGGACTCTTTCAGGCCTGTTCTGTTAAATTGTGCAGAGGATTGGTGTCTTGCAGTGTGACCCCAAAAAGATTGTCTCTGTTATGTTCAGATGACATGTACTCATTAACCAACTTACACAAAAAAAAATTTTTTTATTGATAGAAAAAACCTATTCTGGCTCTACTGAGTCATCTGTAGTGTAATTCTGCTGATCTGGGATTGCTGTGTATCACAAGTAGTTCAGGGACATCTAGCCTATGCTTGTAATGCAGTGTTTCTCAACCTTTTTTTCAGTCAAGGTACCCTTCAAAATTCTGCACAATCTTGGAGCACCCCCTTCTAAAATGTAAAAAAATGCAACTAATAGTTTTGCATATCCCAGTAGGATCCACACACCTAAGACACCCAACATTAGAGGGTGTGATTTATTCTTTTAAAGCAAATAGACTATTGAACACTGCTACTGACTAGTGTTCCGGCATTTATTCTTCCTCATTTTCTCTCCCCCATGTAGCTAACCAGAAATAGGCTGTATGTACACTTGAGCTAAATGTCTTTCGTCGTTTTTACAGATTTGTTTGCTTTTTGAGCATTTTTGCAGGGGTTTTTGATCAAGTATTTTTTGTGTTTTTCTAATTATTTTTAGCTAATGTAAAACTTGTTACTAGGAGAAACAAAAGTGCGGCACCTGTTTTTCTGGCATTTCCATTGAAGCCTATTGGGGCCAAAAACTCTTGAAACCTGTAGCCCAAAATATGCTCATGTACATTTTTAAGGCTTCAAGCTGCACTATTATCAGACGTGAACAGGAGCAATTTAAAACCGTGATGTTGAGCGTTTTGGAGCATCTGTGTTACAGATCATTTGTCAGGGAAGATCATTCACATGTATGTGTTTGTTTTTAGCTATTTGCCTGGAGAAATGTACATGTTTTTCTAGACATAATTTTACATGTTGGGCAGATTTTATTTTATGTAGGATCTGCATTTGAATTGTGTTTACTTGTGGGATTCTTTTATTTCTATCATTGCAAATGTCAGCAGCACCAACATGATACTGGGTCAGATATAGAAAAGGGTTCTAGCTGAGTACTGGAAATGTTTGAAACTAACCAGAATATATTATATTATATATATTATAGCATATTTGGCATGAATTAAATAATTTGCTGTTTATTTCTAGTCCAAATTGCGTTTGGAGATGGAGATGGAACGGCTTCGGCAGTCACACTCTAAGGAATTGGAGAACAAAGATGATGAAGTGGAAGAAATTCGACAGTCTTGTCAGAAAAAGGTAATCTTGCTAGTCATTTTATTTGTAGTGACATATTTTATCATTACAGGTTAATGTTAATTGCATCTCTCATAGAAAATGGCACTGACAGTATATTGTGGGTCATGGTTAAAAAATGGGCCTGGTACTTCAGGTCTTACAAGCTGAAGCAGAACTTCAATCAAGCAAATAATTGAGTTTTAGGTGGAAGTTGACATAATGGCACATCACATGCTAATACTATAGACACACTGTGTTAATGATCCAATCTTGTTCATGTTTTATTTGTAGTGTTTTTATTTTAAATCTCTAACATCTAGAATTGCATAATTAAATGCTGGCAGAAGACTTATTAAGATGGCTATAAAATGCATTAATTGTTCACACAAGGTGCAGTTTGTCTACAGATCCTATTGCAAGCAATGTGGATGGGCTTTTCTTAACCCCATCTGCTGTTCATAATTCTTAGTTTCCATAGTGGTCTATTAATTAGGATCAAAGTATGATATCTACTGTCGTGTCATTAGACTTTTCCCCCTGACATTACCTCAATTTCTTTCTTTTAATAGCTGAAACAGATGGAAGTTCAATTAGAGGAGGAATATGAGGACAAACAGAAGGTACTAAGAGAGAAGAGAGATCTGGAGAGCAGATTAAATTCCGTTAGTGAACAGGTATGGTGAAGAAGATGCAAGTTTTGCCATTAAGTAATCTTAGGCAAGAGCCTGGCTTTTTGTATCCTAATTCATACTGTTTCATGACCTCAGGTCAGCCATCGTGACTTTGAGACTGAAAAACGTCTGAGAAAAGATCTGAAGAGAACCAAAGCTCTGCTTGCTGATGCGCAGATTATGTTGGACCACTTAAAGAACAATGCCCCGAGTAAGCGTGAGATTGCCCAGTTAAGGAGCCAGGTATGTGCTTCCTCAAAATATTGATGTGTCAGGCTGAAATTGTGTCCACAAGTCTATATAATCTCTCTGTTTGCAAGAAGTCTTTTGATTTGTAAATGAAAGTTTCAAACTTCAAAGGGATTGTAAATAGAATTATTTTTTTTTTTTTTAAATAACAAACATGTTATACTTACCTCCACTGTGCAGCTCGTTTTGCACAGAGTGGCCCCAAACCTGCTCTTCTGGGGTCCCTCGGCGGCTGTCTCAGCTTCCTCCCTCAGATGCTTCTCACATTCATGCGAGCTCCCTTGTATGGTGAGAAGCATCTGCGGGCGCACTACCGTGATACAGCCGGCGGCTATAGCCGCTCGCTGTATCACACGGCCCCGCCCCCGGCGCTTCGCGTCAGTGGATGTGATTGACAGCAGCGCGAGCCAATGGCTGTGCTGCTTTCCATCCATCCACTCCAGCCAATCAGCAGCCAGGCTGAATGGTGGAAAGGACGTCGGGGGACGAGCGCGGGACTTTCGAGGGGTCAGGTAAGTAAAACGGGGGGCTGGGGGCGCAGGCACTGTCAGATGTTTTTTCACCTTAATGCATAGAATGCATTAAGGTGAAAAAACATTTACCTTTACAACCCCTTTAACATGATGCCTAGAGTTTTGTTATGTTTTTTTCTTAAAGCTCTGATTATTTTTGCCTTAATAATTGTTCTGGTCTCTTACACTAATGATTCTTGACAAATCTGTTTGGATGTATTTTTATTGTAAATTGAGATTTCTAGGTGCTCAGGAAGATCCTAAGATGCATCTGACATTGCTCCATTAATCATTTTATTATTTTTTAAATAAGGAATAAATCTCTATTTTGGGATTCAAAAAGCAGTGTGATTCTAAAAACAGATATGCAAATACTTCTTTCATTAACAAAGCAGCAGCATCACTGTCTGTAAGGAAAATGTAAGAACAGAAACAAGTCTCATATATTCTGGTAGTGTGCATTTACCACAAGGTGTCATAGTATAGATTGATTAATGTTTTGTGCTGTCTTGAAGTACATTCATGTAAACCAAGGACAAGAGTTGAATGCCGCTTGTTCTATTCCTTATGTGAGTGCAAGTCTTTGATTTATGTTTTATGTCTACAATAAACCCAACGTTTGACTGCAATTGCACACTGACAGAAGAGATTTAAGTCCCCAGCCTTAACCTTAACATTTACATCAATATAAGAGATCCTGTCAACCCCCCCAAAGTACCTCTCATGTTGAGGGCACGTGGCCTGGTATGGTTCATTATTTGGGGGCGCTCACGGTTTATTTTTATTAATTTGGGCATGTGGTTCCCCTTAAAATCTGCATTGAATCCAAAATTTTAAATACATTCCATTGTCATCCATTGTTAAGGATGTGGCGGTCGACTTCCTGGCCTGCTCCTTAATGACCAGCTAATGGTAACGATACTGGTGGCTGCTGATTCCAAAAATGTAAATAAAAAATCATAAAATAAATCGCATCTGAACAGCTGCTTTGAAAATTTTCTGTGAAAATGGAGGGAAATTTGCATCGGACACGTGTGAACCTAGCCTTATGTAGCAGCAGGGGCAGGAGAGAAGGGAAATACTATAGATTGACAGCGATAGCTGAGTCTGTTGCAGTTGGTGACATTACACCCAAGATAGCATCTCCCGGCACAGCAATGTCAGAGCTTTTGGATGACTGCAAAAGGTAGAATTTTACAGGTAAATAACATGGCTAGAAATGTTAAATGCACATTTAATCTTATGGGAAGAGTTTTTGTTAAAATGCGAGGTCTGGCATCAGGGTCACTTTAAAGTGTAGCTCCACTAAATAGCCAGTGGCGAGGTTGAGGGGAGTTTATTTTGTAAGAAATTCTCACTTACATGTGTCAAACATGTGAACATATGAACAGAAAGCATAGACTAAAGACTTTTAGTGTTAAGCCTTGTACGCATGATCGGATTTTCGGCAGAGAATTTTGTGATGACAGACTGTTGGCCTAAAATCTGACCATTGGTACGCTCCATCAGACAATTGTTGTCCAACTTTCCGCCAAATAAATGTTGGATGACAGGCTAGTAAATTTTCCGCAGACATCGGTCTGTTGTCAGATTTTCGTCTCGTGTGTACACAAGTTCATCACAAGTCCAAAGTACAAGAGTACTTGTTCGGAATCAATGCTCACCAAACACGACATTAGCAGAAGGTGCCCAAAGGGTGGTGCTCAAGAGCTGAAGTTCCACATAGTACATAACTATGTTCGTGTCTGTTGGCCGACAATTATGTAATGTTTGTATGCAAGACTAGTTCACGGCACATGCCCTTCGGACAAAAGTCATGACGCTTTTACTGAAAATCTGATCGTGCGTATGAGGCTTTAGATTAATGACTTTGGATAATATCTAACTCCATGCCAAAGCATACAGCAGGTTCAAAACTGTGTAAGTGCTCTTTACATACCCCTCTAACTAGAAGTTTGTTCAGTCTGGGAGCATATACAGTGGCTTGAAAAAGTATTAATACCCCTTAAAATTTTACACATTTTGTCATGTTACAATTAAAAACTTAAATGTATTTTATTGGGATTTTATGTGATAGACCAAGACAAAGTAGCACATAATTGTGAAGTGGAAGGAAAATGATAAATGGTTTTCAAAATATTTTACAAATACATTTTTGAAAAGTGTGGCCTGCATTTGTATTCAGCCCCCATGATTCAATACTTTGTAGAACCACCTTTTGCTGCAATTACAGCTGCAAGTCTTTTTGCGGATGTCTCTACCAGCTTTACACATCTACAGAGAGTGAAACTTTTGCCCATTCTTTGTAAAATGGCTCAAGCTCTGTCAGATTGAATGGAGAGCGTCTGTGAACAGTCACAGGTATCTCCACCCCCCTCCCCCCTGAAAGGTGTCAATTGTGACACCGGAGGGGGGGAGGGATCCGATCAGCGGAGGTTCCACTTTAGGGTGGAATCCCGCTTTAAGAAATAACAGGTGCACTTTCAGTTGACATATTATATATAAGAACACATATAGCTAGCTAGCACTGTAATGGTAACCGCTTGTAGACAGAAATGTAAAAGCCTTGCAGTTTATATTTTAAAATGTTTTGTTTTTAATATTGTCCTCTGAAGGGGTAGAAACCGAGAACAGTGTGGAGTTCCCAGGTGGCCATTTCATAATGCAGAGTAGAATGTGCCCCCAGTCCTGTGATGTGTGGCTATCCCAGAATATCTGCTCCCTCCTTTTTCCATCACACCATAAATTCTCTATTTGCTGAAATGTTATTTACTTCTGGGGAAATATTTTACCAGGCAAGGCTTGCTCGGCAATAAATCTGGCTTCAAGTATGTTCTTTCATACAAACCAGATAAATGGTATAGAAGCACAACAGCAGCACACATTTATTTTACAGGAATATCATCAGGAGATTAATGAAGCATCTTATTAAAAATTCTTCCTGATATTATACCACTCCTGAACTATCAATGTCTGATAGGCCTGCATGGAAGTGTATTATTTGTGTGTATCTAGGCTGCCTAGGCTATTTGTGCTTTTCATGTAGTACCGATGGGAGCCATTGCTAAAAATACGAAGGGAAACACTTGTGGTGATGTTCAGTAGAACAACTAATTCATTTCACTAACTTGCTCTGGAAAATTAAGGTGCGAGTTTGACTGCTATAGTTTGAACCTCCTCTTCCATGGCTTTCCTTCTGTTATTTTTTCCAATTTATACAGTACTGTAAAAGTACACTGTGGGTAGTCAGGAACAGACTGGCAAACTTTTTAATAAAACAGTGTCAAGCGTAAGGCTTCATGCACACGAGACGCAGATGCAAACTCTGCTGGACACATGTTTTTAAAAGCTGAAACCGGCGTTTGGAAACACGCGTTTTGCCGCGATTTTACCGCGATTTAGCTGCGTTTTACCGCATTTGCGTCTAGAAGCGTTTAGTTAAGCTAACATCATAGACCCTCCCCAGCTCAAAAAACAGTATTATTAACTATTTCAGCAATTTTGTGAGACCAGAGTGAGTAGCAGCAGCTGTGAGAGCTGCAGTGTACTTGTATTTAGCGTGTCACTTGCCACGGCACCTGCCACAAGTTGTGGATTGTCCACTTGCCACGTGACTTGCCACATCACCTGCCACGTCACTTGCCACGTCATCTGCCACAAGTTGTGGACTGTCCAACTGCCACGTTACCTGCCACAAGTTGTGGATTGTCCACTTGCCACGTGACTTGCCACATCACCTGCCACGTTACTTGCCACGTCACCTGCCACAAGTTTTGGATTGTCCACTTGCCACGTCACTTGCCATGTCACTTGCCACAAGTTGGGGATTGTCCACTTGCCACGTCACCTGCCACAAGTTGTGGATTGTCCACTTGCCACGTCACCTGCCACAAGTTGTGGATTGTCCACTTGCCACGTCACTTGCCACATCACCTGCCACATCACTTGCCACGAGATGTGGATTGTCCACTTTCCACGTCACTTGCCATGCCACCTGCCACAAGTTGTGGATTGTCCACTTGCCACGTCACCAGCCACATCACCTGCCACAAGTTGTGGAGTGTCCACTTGCCACATGACTTTCCACATCACCTGCCACGTCACTTGCCACATCATCTGCCACAAGTTGTGGCTTGTCTACTTGCCACGTCACTTGCCACATCACCTGCCACGTCACCTGCCACAAGTTGTGGATTGTCCACTTGCCACGTCACCTGCCACGTCACTTGCCACAAGTTGTGGATTGTCCACTTGCCACGTCACCTGCCACAAGTTTTGGATTGTCCACTTGCAACGTCACTTGCCACGTCACCTGCCACAAGTTGGGGATTGTCCACTTGCCACATCACCTGCCACGTCACTTGCCACATCACCTGCCACGTCACTTGCCACAAGATGTGGATTGTCCACTTTCCATGCCACCTGCCATGCCACCTGCCACAAGTTGTGGATTGTCCACTTGCCACGTCACCAGCCACATCACCTGCCACAAGTTGTGGATTTCCACTTGGCATGTGACTTGCCACATCACCTGCCACGTCACCTGTCACAAGTTGGGGATTGTCCACTTGCCACATCACTTGCCACCTGCCATGTCACTTGCCACAAGTTGGGGATTGTCCACTTGCCACGTCACTTGCCACGTCACCTGCCACAAGTTGTGGATTGTCCACTTGCCACGTCACCTGCCACAAGTTTTGGATTGTCCACGTGCCACGCCACTTGCCACATCAGCTGCCACGTCACTTGCCACAAGATGTGGATTGTCCACTTGTCACATCACCTGCCACGTCGCTTGCCACATCACCTGCCACGTCACCTGCCACAAGTTGTTGATTGTCCACTTGCCACGTCACTTGCCACATCACCTGCCACGTCACTTGCCACAAGATGTGGATTGTCCACTTTCCACGTCACCTGCCATGCCACCTGCCACAAGTTGTGGATTGTCCACTTGCCACGTCACCAACCACATCACCTGCCACAAGTTGTGGATTGTCCACTTGCCACATCACTTTCCACGTCACCTGCCACAAGTTGTGGATTTTCCACTTGCCACATCACTTTCCACATCACCTGCCATGTCACCTGCCACAAGTTGTGGATTGTCCACTTGCCACGTCACTTGCCACGTCCCCTGCCACGTCACCTGCCACAAGTGGATTGTCCACTTGCCACATCACTTGCCACATCGCCTGCCACAAGTTGTGGATTGTCCACTTGCCACGTCACTTGCCACGTCACCTGACACAAGTTGTGGATTGTCCACTTGCCATGTCACTTGCCACGTCCCCTGCCACAAGTGGATTGTCCACTTGCCACGTCACCTGCCACAAGTTATGGATTGTCCACTTGCCATGTCACATGCCAGTCACCTGCCACAAGTTGTGGATTTTCCACTTGCCACGTCCCCTGCCACAAGTGGATTGTCCACTTGCCACGTCACTTGCCACGTCCCCTGCCACAAGTGGATTGTCCACTTGCGACGTCACTTGCCACGTCACCTGCCACAAGTTATGGATTGTCCACTTGCCACGTCACATGCCAGTCACCTGCCACAAGTTGTGGATTTTCCACTTGCCACGTCACCTGCCAGGTCACTTGCCGTGCCACCTGCTAGGTCACTTGCCACGTCACCTGCCACAAGTTGTGGATTGTCCACTTTCCACGTCACTTGCCACTTCACCTGCCACGTCACTTGCCACAAGTTGTGGATTGTCCACTTGCCACATCACTTGCCACCTGCCATGTCACTTGCCACAAGTTGTGGATTGTCCACTTGCCACCTGCCATGTCACTTGCCACAAGTTGTGGATTGTCCACTTGCAATTGCAATTGTTTAAAATATTTTTCTAATGGTTTTTCATAATTTGCAATCATTTTTGAGATTTTTAATGTTAAAAAAAAGGTCACCTTTAAAAACGCTTATAAACGAAAACGCGTTTTGCGTCTGAAACGTGGAAACTTTTGCGTCTGAACCCATTTTTTTGCTTTTGGAAAAACGAGGTTAAACGCAACTGCATAAAAACGGCAAAAAACGAGACTGTGTGCATGGACACACAGGATAACATTGAATGAGTTCAGGAGCAGTTGAAAAAAGTGTCCAACTGCCTCTGAACACGCGTTTAACTGCGTCTCGTGTGCATGAGGCCTAACAATGTTGTCAAAAATGCAGTAATTTATAGCAACATCATTTGTTTTCAGTTTTGTTAAAGATTAATTCTGATTGGTTAAGTGACCAATTACATAAAATTCACAACTGACTGCCTTCTGTATTGAACCTCATTTGTACAGCAGCGCAAATAATTTCCCCTTTACAAGCCCTACATTTATATAAATAGGAGAATGTATTTTAATCAATAAATGATCAGATTTTTCAAAGATGTCCCCATTGCTGACTTCCTCCTGAAATACTAGTTTTCTGTTTCTAGACTCAGTCCTTCTGAGTCTCTGACCTGGAATAGACATGGAGCCTGTGAAGTCGAAACAGTGCTACAAACTCCACGTCTGTATCATTGTTTGAGGACAGAGACTTAGAAGATTTTGAAACCAGTCGATTAGCAACTCAGTTTAGTATCTGCATTTCTCTAAAGTTCATTGGCCGACACAGCCCAAAGCTTATGAGTTTATAATGCCACTTACAAGAGAAGGACACTAGGTGCAAGAAAAAGAAAACCCAGGGGAATTGCATTACCCAATTACTAAACCCCCATAACTTCCAGAATGCTTTGTTTTTTATTAGTGTCCACAGAGGAAGGATGCTTCTCACCCAACTCTGTTGGCTCAAGACTTTATCTTCAGGATCTTCAGTCAAGTGCTGAGTGAAAGACTGGCTGAATATTCTTGTCTCCCCAGTTCACTTTTGTATCCTTGTTGGTATAAATGAGAGTTTAGTGCAACAGTAGATGGATTTGTTTCCTGGGTGATATAGGTCTTGAAACTCCCAATGTGCCTTATAGACAGGTCACAAAAAAGGCCCATATATCAAAGAAGCAAATCATTCTACTGTCACTTCTGGTAGATTTGGATAAGGATGTCCAGACACCCCAGCCCCATTTCAAGCAGTGGTCTTGCCTGAGGAATCTTTCCACTTTTTGAACCAGGATGAGGAATTGGCAAACGCAAGTCAGCACTTGTCTCCAATTTTCCAGCACTGCAGGCTTTGTGAAAGCTGGCCAAACATATTACACTCTAGCTGTACATTATCTGTATGTTCTCCTTAAACATTTCCAAGTGTTTAACCACTTGACCACTGGGCACTTAAACACCCTTAATAACCAGACCAATTTTCAGCTTTCGGTGCTCTCACATTTTGAATGACAATTACTCAGTCATGCAACACTGGACCTATATGAAATTTTTGTCCTTTTTTCACACAAATAGAGCTTTCTTTTGGTGGTATTTAATCATCAAAAAAGACCGAAAATGCTGTGAAAAATGAATATTTCTTCGTTTCTGTTATAAAATTTACCAGATTAGTAATTTTTCTTCATAAATTTTCACCAAAATTTATACCACTACATATCTTTGGTAAAAATAAGTACAAATTGGTGGATATTATTTGGTCTTTGTGAAAGTTATAGAGTCCACAAGCTATGGTGCCAATATCTGAAAATTGATCACACCTGAAGTACTGACGGCCTATTTCAATTCTTGAGACCCTAACATGCCAGAAAAGTACAAATACCCCCCAAATGAACCCTTTTTGGAAAGAAGACATTCCAAGGTATTTAGTAAGAGGCATGATGAGTTTTTTGAAGTTGTCATTTTTTCCCACAATTCTTTGCAAAATCAAGATTTTTTTTACTTTTTTTTTTTTTCACAAAATTGTCATATTATCAGTTTATTTCTCACACACAGCATATGCATACCACAAATTACACCCCAAAACACATTCTGCTATTACTCCCGAGTATGGCGATACCACATGTGTGAGACTTTTACACAGCGTGGCCACATACAGAGGCCCAACATGCAGGGAGCGCCATCAGGCGTTCTGGAGCACCCAGGACAATTCTGACATTTCTCTCCTACATGTAAAAATCATCATTTATTTGCTAGAAAATTACATAGAATCTGAAAACATTATATATGTTTTTTTAGCAAACACCCTGGCGAATACAATGGTGGTCGTTGCAACTTTTTATCTCGCACGGTATTTGCGCAGCAATTTTTCGAATGCTTTTTTTGAAAAAAAAAAACTGTTTTGTGCTTAAAAAAAAAAAACACCGTAAAGTTAGCCCAATTTTTGCATAATATGAAAGATGAAGTTTCACCGAGTAAATAGATACCTAACATGTCACTTTTCAAAATTGCACACGCTCGAGGAATGGCGCCAAACGTCGCTACTTAAAAATCCCCATAGGCGACGCTTTAAATGTTTTTACTGGTTACATGTTTTGAGTTACAGAGGAGGTCTAGGGCTAGAATTATTGCTCTCGCTCTAACGTTCGCAGCGATACCTCACATGTGTGGTTTGAACACTGTTTTCATATGTGGGCGGGACTTACATATGCGTTCGCTTCTGCATGCGAGCACATGGGGACAGGGGCGCTTTAAAAAAAAAAAATGTTATTGTTCATTTTACTTTATTTATTTTAGTTTGACATTTTTTTCCCCAAAAATACATTTTTTGATAACTTTTATTACTATTACAAGGAATGTAAACATCCTTTGTAATAGGAATATGGCATGACAGGTCCTCTTTACAGTGAGATATGGGGTCAATAAGACCCCACATCTCACCTCTAAGCTTGGAAGCCTGAAATAAAAAAAATAAAAAAAAGATTCTGGCTTTGATCGTATTGGTGAGTTGGTAGAAGCACCGGAGGGCGGCGGGAGGGGATGTCTATGGCTGGGTATTGCAGGGTATCTCCAAGTATGGCTGGGTATCTCCGGGTATGGCTGGGTATCTCCGGGTATGGCAATTTATGGCAGGGTATTGCAGAGTATTGGCTGGAATTGTACTGCAGAGTATTGGCGGGCGTTGCAGAGTATTGGCAAGGAATTGAGGGGTTAAATTTCGGTGAGCAGCGGTGTGGGCACTGCAGATGCAGCCCACAGCACTGCTGACACCGATCTCTTCCCCCTCCGCGGTACAGAGAGGGGGAGGGAGGAACCGGTGTCATAACATGACGCCAGTTTGTTTACAAGTGATCACTCCATCATTTGACGGAGCGATCACGTGGTAAACAGCCGCGATGAGCGGCCGTTTACCGTGATCCGTGATGCGCCGGGTCCTGTGGACCCGGTGGTCACGGATGCTCTGGAGTGCGCTCCCCAGGGGGGCGCGCAAGAGCGGAATTCTGGGAGGACGTCATATGACGTCCTTCCAGAGTTAAACAACCGCCCTGTAGCCGTCATTCGCCTATGGGCCAGTTGTTAAGTGGTTAATGTGAGATCCTCCTAAATTATCAATTTACTATCCAGTTAGGAAGCCATTACATTGGTAATTGAAAAGCTGGCCTTACACTTTACAGTCTGATTGTACAAAGTATTAGATTTAATAGTAAATGCATGATGACTTAAACTGCTTTTGTTTGTGTCTATGGGAAGCCATTGCACTAATCTAGAAGAATGAGATTGTACAGTCAAATTGTTTTGTTTGACTAGTTTTACACTGTCTAGTGTTTCCCAACCTTTTTTTTCAGTTGTAGTACCCTTTTACAACTTTGCACAAGTTTAAGGCAACCCATTCACATTTTTTTAAAAATGAATAGATTTAGATAACACAGTAGCATTCACACCGTAAGATGCCCAACATTAAAGCCCATTTGTTCTTACAAAGCAAATATACCTTTGCACACCAATACTGACTAGTATTCTGTGTTTCTCTTCCCCAGTTTCACTCCCTCATTTAACTTACTTTGCCCCAGTGCTGGTGGAGAAGGGCAGGGGATAGGCAAACAAGGATGCTGTGCAGGAGCCCAATGTCCATCTTATCAACCAGTGATGTTATTGGTTGTTAGGACACCCGCGGCTGGCCCTCACTGTATTCAAGGTTATAATGCTACACAATAAAAAGCTGTGGCTTTGTGTAACAAAAAGACTTGCTTAATACATTTTCTGGCTTGTTGACAATTTTTTGACAATTTGGGGTAAATTGTAAGCATTTTGCCAAGGCACCCCTGAAGAATGCAGATGGTACACTGGTTAAAAAAGGCTGGTCTACAAGTAACACTCCACATTTGAACCTTGCTGTTACCAAGTTTCCTCTCCTTGATGCTGCCCAGAATTATTACAACCCTTTTGGAGTTCCTTATTTTAGAAACTACAATTCAACACAACACAGAAAAAAAATTGTTTAAATTGGATTTTTCACCATGATCCACCGTGTACTATTCATTTATAGGTTGAACTGCTCATTTATTGCAGTCAGTTTTTAAAGGTCAAATTATTTTATTGAAATTCCCTTATACCATAAGATGTGAGATTGTGGGAAAACAGGTTCCTCTGTGCATGTGCCACCTGTTGAGCATATCTGGGTCCTGGCACTATATGTGAATAAGATAAGAGTGTCGGCTAAGAATGGGTAGGTTATTCCCAACCTAACTTTCATGAGAAGATATTTTCATGTCTATATCCAGCCATCCAGCCTAATACAACTTAATCTGAAAAAAAAATACCCTGTTTTGGGCACCTGTAAGCTAGGCCTAAACCAAATAAACTCTTTGGATATATGGTTGGTCTTTTATATAGCTAAATATAGTAATTATGTCCTGCTGGGTTTTTCTTCTTTAAAGCTTTCAATGCTGTGAAATAAAGTGATCAAATGTTTACATGTTTTTTTTTTTTTCTAAAAACATAAAAAGGAACATTCATTGGCTGCTAGTTAGTATTTTTGAATGCTATGGCTGCTAGTAGACCTCTATTAGAAGCTGTTGTGTGTGTCCATTAACTGCTTACAAAGAAAAGCTCAACTTTTCTTCGGCTGTCTAAAATAATAATTGAAATCATGCCTAGTACAAGAAGGGATTTTACCACTGTGTTAGGCAGTAGTGCCACTGCTAGTACCGTATATACTCGAGTATAGGCCGACCCGAATATAAGCCGAGGCCCCCAATTTACCCCCAAAAAAACTGGCAAACTTATTGACTCGTGTATAAGCCGAGGGTAAGACATGCCTGTCCATCCCTGTGTGTGTGTCCGTCCATCCCTGTGTGTCCGTCCATCCCTGTGTGTCCGTCCATCCCTGTGTGTCCGTCCATCCCTGTGTGTGTGTGTGTGTGTGTGTGTGTGTGTGTGTGTGTGTGTGTGTGTGTGTGTGTGTGTGTGTGTCCAGCCTACCTGTGTCCTGAGCCTTTGTCCCGAGCCTCCGTCCCGTGCCGAGCCTCCTTGCCTCCGTGCCTCGCCGCCGTGCCTCGCCGCCATGCCATGCCTTGCCTCCGGTCCCGTCCCGTGCCGTGCCGTCCTGTGCCTTGCCTCCGTCCCGTGCCCTCTTCGTTCGTCGGCGCCTCGGCGGCCATTGTAAAATTCAAAAGCTGCGCCGCCGCCTTCGCCTGTGATAGGCGGAACACTGAATTTCCCAGCAGCCTGTGTTCCGCCTATCACGTACATCGTATCATCCTCGTCCGTAGTACGAGGATGATACGAAGTCCGTGATAGGCGGAACACAGGCTGCTGGGAAATTCAGTGTTCCGCCTATCACAGGCGAAGGGGGAGCCGGAGGCGCGGCTTTTGAATCAGAATGGCCGCTGTCTGTCTGCTCGACACGCTGATCGAGCGGGCAGACAGCGATGACTCGAGTATAAGCCGAGGGGGGCACTTTCAGCCTCAAAAAAGAGGCTGAAAATCTCGGCTTATACTCGAGTATATACGGTAAATGCATTTTCACAGTGTTTCATCTCCTTTCATATCCTGTTTTATTTACAGCTGGAGGAGTCTGAATTTACCAGTGCTGCAGCAGTAAAGGCTCGTAAGTCTATGGAAGCCGAAATTGAAGATCTCCATCTTCAGATTGATGATATTTCCAAAGCTAAGACAGCGGTAAGATACATGGTGATATGCGCTACCTATTTTGGCATTTGTCTGTTTTCATTTGCCGAAGCTGTTTCCTGTCTCTGTGTATGAAGGTCAAGCTCATGTCATCTTCTTTTATGTCCAGTGGTGAGATTCAGGTCCTGCCTAAAATAAGTCATGCTTTATGTGACTTCTCTTTTTGTGCCACCTGTACCCATTCACGCGTTCCTTCTTTGTATGCTTCTGTATGTGTCATATTTTCCTGTCTCTGCCTGTTTTCTGTCTATGCAACTTGCTGGTGTTCCCATCCATCATATTTGTGCCACACATTCCTGCTGTATTTTATCAGTGACATCCTTTTGTTCTCTCCACCTGTCAGTTCACTGTAAGATGAGTACATCCAATCTTCTAGCATAGTCACTTATGGATAAATTGACAGTTAGTTATGAAGTAATTTTCTAGATCAGTATTGTGTAAATAAATGTATAACATCAGTGTGTATTATCCCAAATTTGCATTAGTATAAATGAATGAGACAAGAATACTCACTTCTGCTTACTACACCTCAAAGGGAATATTAGGGCAAATAAAGAAAAAATACATACTTGATACATATTTATAACTGCAATACATTCACATCCCCTATATTTTATCCCTTTGCAAATTCTGTAAGTACTAAATTTGTGTCTGGGCAGACAACACATTGCCTTGGTGCACTTAAAGTTGAACTCCAACTTTCTTATCACTGGAACTGAATGGAATGATCAATCCCAGCATAGGTCATATCTCTTTACCATGTTGCTCTGTTGTCTGCAGATCCCCTGATATTCTGGGTATAGGTGTGGCTTTGTGTCATATGACACTGTATATCCTGCTGATAGACTCTCCCCCTTCCACAGCCACTTGCTCCTGCAGCTAGAGCCTATAACACACCTCTTTGCAGTCTTTCGGACTCTGCAAATGATATAATTTCCTTCACAGCTCTGATGGTGTGTGGGATTGAATACATTCCAATTAGCATTCAGCCTTGCTCAATCACACCTACAGAAAGAGTCCAAACCTCCCAAGTCCTGTCTCTCAGATCACAGCATTATTAAAAAAGGAGACCCTTCATACATAGCCTTTTTTTAAAGCTAGCTGTGCTGCTGTTGGGAAGGACTTAATTGATCACAGTTATATATGCGGATCAGTGTGAACAGGGAGATTCCCACTCCTCAGATCTGTCCTCCCAGAGCCCTGCTCTCTATGCAGTGATTCATTTAAATATGAATGAACCCCCTTCATAAAAGCCTCCCATAGCCCTTCCTCTGTAATCTTGCAGTAAGCCATCATTCTTTGGCATGCTGCAAGACTGGAATGACACAGGAGGAGGTATGACGCATTTACACCTTTCACCACCCACACGAAGGCCCAGAAATGCCCACAGTAACTGTAGGACCCACCCACATCAACTCCCAGAACTCCTGAAACTACAGAGGCTCTAAGGATCATGGGACATGTAGAATCAGGACTGGCACAAAAAGGAATCGTGAAGTCAGAGAACTTCAACCAGGAAGAGGAGTGACATCACAGACACAGAAACCTGCTGTATACAGCTAAAGGAGGTACATTATATAAAAACAGACAGTGGGGTTGTGATTCATTTACATTCACAATTCATATTATGTTTTGGGGAGAGAATGCAGGAGTTATTTTTGAAATCCCAGCCTGCATTGTCAGCCCTGCCTGGTAGACTACAGAATTCTGCCTGTCCCCAGCACTCTTTAGTCCACGCTGGATGTATACATTGATTTCTTTTCCAGTAAAAAAATACTGTTGCCTTAAATCCTGACACTGTATGTGCAGGGAAAAGGGTTCTTTGGAGATGTAGTTCCAAGGGCGGGCCTACTTTAATAGGAGCGGAGCTCCCAGCAGCTGGTCCTGCAAGAAGTTTACAAGCCTAGGCCTGATGTCACAGGGAGTAATAGCCATTTCTTGCTACAGGAACAAGGTAAATAAATAAATAAAAAGATTTCTGGCACATGCTCAAGAGGGGAAAGGAGAAGGTATGGGGGTATATTTGAGTAATGCCTGAACATACAATTTAAAGGAGAAATCCAGCCTCAGCTCGTTTGGCTGGACTTCTCCTATGGGTCACAGGAGTGGAATCCTGTTTGGACTTCAGCCCGCTCTCTGCTGATGTCACAGGAATCAGTCTGGACTGATGCTTGTCTCAGCTTCTCAGCAAGCCGTGCCTCCTCAGCTCAGTGCTCCAGTGAGCGCAGGGGGGAGGGGCGGAGCAGAGAGCTACTGATTGACAGTCATCAGCTCTCTGCTCAGGGAGCTGTGAGAACCGAGCCAGTGGCAGTGTTCGATCATGCAGTTCCTGGTGTAGAGGCGGCGGGGGACATATGCAGCATCGGACCAATGGTGCATCCACCTAGGCAAGTATAAATCTGGGAAAAAACAAAACAAAAAAACATACTTATCTTTTAACTATGCAATCTATTCCTTCTTTCTGCCCACTTCTTCTTTCTATGTGTATCTTCTGTGCTGCATGCTGTCACAGTTGCTTTGTCACTTTGCTGTCCTGCATATAAGCAGGAGTAAGGTATCACAGCAACATCCTCCGTAGTTTAGAGACTAACAGGCCATTTCATGGATAAAACTGAAAATAAAAAAGTTTAAATTTGTCATTTATATCAAAATCAAGTATATTCAGTTAAGCACGTGTTATATAATGTTTTAAAAGGTTGTCTACCCTTTCATTCCCTGCAGTAAAAGGGGAATAAAAAGAAGAATCCAGTTGACTGCGCTAGTTCTTAATAATTCTGCCCGCAAACTTAATTTCCAGCTTTGTAGAAACCATGCACTCAGTGCTGCAACCACTCTACATGGACACCTTTGTCCTTAATTAACCCCCCCATTGCTGTACACATTTTGCTGAGCTCATTATCATACCGGAATGGAAGTAAAATGCCAGTGGAGGAAGGCAGCCTTGAAATGACATTTTCATTTATTCTGAGCGTAAGAAATTTGACTCTTTTAGCTGTGTCCGGTTTTCTTCCCCCCCAGTAGTAATAAGATAGATGACAGTCAGGCTGAGCCAGGGAAGTCATTTTGCTTTTGGAATTATGTGCTAATAGATTCATTAACTTTCTGAAGCCTACATTATTCTCTTTATTAACAGGAACACCCCTCCCAAACCAAATCACTCTCTTCTTCCTCCAGCTGTATTGCAGTAAAGATTTTCATAAAAAGTTACAGAAACCATATTTGGGCTTCATATTCTGCATGGTTGTACTTCTGCAGAGGGGACTAGAGAACCCTAATGAGGAAGTTGTTTATCTGTCTTTCCAGTGGCAGCCAGGATCTGCTTTGCTATCCTTTTGTCTGTGCTGGAAAAGCAGCTGAAATCTGGTTACATTGAGTAACCAATACGCATTTTATTTAATACGTTGATTAAAAAAAAAAAAGTAAATATGCCACGATGTTGGTATCCTATTGCACCCTCTTTGGCCACAGTTATGCATTGTAATAACAAACACCCAAAGTTTATCCTTCATACAATGTCTAATGTGATCGATGTATATCATCAGATCAGTAGGTTGGGACATCAGTCACTTGCCCTATGTATAGGCTTTTTACACATAATAGCACATTACTGTAAAAGGAGGCAGAGAAAAATTACAATGCGACATGACCTCAGGGCACCACTGTTTTTATCATGCATTTCCAAAGTGTATGTACAGATCGTTCTATATATTAATAAACTAGACACGTATGAAATGGCAAAGAGTTTAATGCCTGTATTGAGAGCTTGGGTTTGATAGCTAGCCAAATGCAGTACAAGCTGATTGTGCATGGATTCCCAATACCAGTCTCCTTCAGATCTACCAAAACTATGTCGTAAAAACTCTACCTAAGGCCAGCCATGGCGCAAATATCTCTTCTGCAATCACTAATCGTACTGACAGGGGAATCCCTTCTGTGTAGCCATTATGTGCTCTAGATTGTACTTTGGTACAACCAGCCTGCCCATACATGGTTTCAACCTCGGCTGGTTCCTGCAGAACCACCTGATATCTGAACAGTCTATGGTCAGCTTAAGCAATTCATTAAACCTGTCTTCTGTTAGGTATACCCTTATAGTACATATTAGACTAAACACAGAAAGACTGGGTTTAATTTCATATATTCTTTTTCTTTCTTTGTTCTATCTATGTGATAGCTACTCTCTCATGTCCTATCTAGAATATCTAGAAGCCCTCCTTGCAATGAAGGGGTGCCCCCACTCTTAGATGTGGTGGGAAATTTTTTGCCATTTGCGGCAGTCTGAATCCCCTGGGTTCAGTCTGTCATTGCCCTGTTCTCGTATTTTCTCTTCAAGTCTGCCAGCTTCAGCCCAAAAGAAGGCAGATTTAATCACCACTATGCAGCAGTTTCAGGTACAAAGGAGTGGCTGTGCTTCTTGCTTTAGAAGAACAGTTTTAAGGTTTCTATTAAAACCTATTCACAGCTCCATAAAAAACTGGGGGCATCCACCCAATACTGACCCTAAAATCTTTAAAGTGATTTATTTCCCTAAGGTCCCACATGAAAAACCCTTAGGTCAAAACTGCACCCCTCAGTTCACTTCTAAATAAGCATTCTGGACTTGGTAGTAGCCTCCTTTGAGACAGTATCTTTGCCAAGTTTCACTACAGATGTCTAAAATCCAGCACACTCTCAAACTACAGTTGTGCTTATAAGTTTACATACCCTGGTAGAATTTATGATTTCTTGGCCATTTTTCAGAGAATATGAATGATGACTCAAACTTTTCTTTCACTCAGGGTTAGTGTTTGGCAGAAGCCATTTATTAGCCAACTGTGTTTACTCTTTTTAAATCATGATCACAACAGAAACTACCCAAATTATCCTAATCAAAAGTTTACATAACCCTGTTCCTAATACCGTGTATTGCCCCCATTTAACATCAATGACAGCTTGAAGTCTTTTGTGGTATTTGGGGATGAGGCTCTTTATCTTCTCTTATGGTAAAGCTGTCCATTCCTCTTGGGAAAAGGCCTCCAGTTTCTGTAAATTCCGGGGCTGTCTTGCATGAACAGCACATTTGAGATCTCCACAGAGTGGCTCAATGATATTGGGTTCAGGAGACTGAGATGGCCACTCCAGAACCTTCACTTTATTTGACTGTAGCCAATGACAGGTCGACTTGGTCTTGTGTTTTTGATCGTTGTCATGTTAGAATGTCCAAGTACGTCCCATGTGCAGCTTCCTGGCTGATGAATGCAAATGTTCCTCCAGTATTTTTGATAACATACTGCATTCATCTTGCCATCAATTTTGACCAAATTTCCTGTGCATTTGTAGCTCACACATGCCCAAAACATCAGTGATCCACCTCCGTGTTTCACAGTAGGAATGGTGTACTTTCATAATAGTCCTTGTTAACACCTCTCCAAATGAAGTGTTCATGGTTGTGGCCAAAAAGCTCAATTTTGGTCTCATCACTCCAAATGACTTTGTGCCAGAAGGTTTGAGGCTTGTATCTGTGCTGTTTGGCGTATTGTAAGGGGGATACTTTGTGGCATTTGCGTAGTAATGGCTTTCTTCTGGTGACTCGACTATACAGCCCATCTTTCTTTAAGTGCCTCCTTATTGAGCATCTCGAAACAGCCACTCCAGAGTCCTGTATTTCACCTGAAGTTATTTGTGGCTTTTTCTTTGCATCCCGAACAATTTTCCTGGCAGTTGTGGCTAAAATTTTAGTTGGTCTACCTGACTGTGGTTTGGTTTCAACATAACTCCTCATTTTTCCTTTTCTTGATTAGAGTTTGAACACTGCTGATTGGCATTCTGAATTCCTTGGATATCTTTTTGTATCCCTTTCATGTTGTATACAGTTCAACTACCTTTTTCCACAGATCCTTTGACAATTCGTTTGCTTTCCCCATGACTCAGTATCCAGAAACATCCAGAAACTCATTGAACTTTTATACACACACACTCATTACAAGCAAACAGATTACAGGTGAGGATGGTTACCTTTAATAGCCATTCAAACCCCTTTGTGTCAACTTGTGTGCATGTTATCAGGCAAAAATAACCAGGGTATGTAAACTTTTGATCAGGGTCATTTGGGTAGTTTCTGTTGCCAATATGATTTAAAAATAGTATACACAGTTGATCGATAATAAATGGCTCCAGCCAAACACTAACCATGAGTGAAAAAAAAGTTTTTGTGTTATCATGCATACTCTGAAAAATGGCCAAGAAATAATCAATTCTGCTAGGGTATGTAAACTTATGAGCACAACTGTAGAACAGACAAATCCAACCCTTGGATCGCACAATGCTTCTGTCCAGCCAGAAAAAGCTCTCCCTAGTTTTCATTAAATTCTTGCGAAAGAGCATCTTGTTTAACTGATCCAAAGTTGGCATTCTGCGCTCATTTATTTCTAGACCAGGTGCCACCTTTTCAGTGTGAACTAATGCATTCAACGTCCATCGCTGGCATTAATAAGATAGTTTATAATAAAGCAGGTTTCATCTCCGGTCCACAGATAACTAGTTAATTCTTCAGTATTTTATTGTATTATACACAGTACAAAAATATAAATCCTTAGTAGATGTACTTGGCTATTTTAGTAAAGGGTTATCGCATGCTGTTTGTTGAGTTTAATCCATGCCTTATTTTATATGTTTGAATGGCAGCTGGAAGAGCAAGTTAGCCGCCTGCAGAGAGAGAAGAATGAGCTACAAAGCAGAATGGAGGAGGACCAGGAGGACATGAATGAGCTGATGAAGAAACAAAAGGCTGCTGTGGCTCAGGTAAATTCCTTTTAATATTTGTGCTGTTTCACAATGTACTCTTTACACTGTCTCCTGATGTTGAGTTTATTGATTAAATTAAATTAAATTGAAAATGATCGATTTTTAGTGACTACCAGAAATTCTGAAGAACTATGTGAAGTAGTGTCCTCTAAATGAACTTCTAGGGGATTGCTAGGAATGTAAATAAAGTGTTAATTTGCCTAGTAACTTCAATATGTCATCAGGACTAACAATATTCTGTTATTGTAATATGAGCAAAAAGACCAGAAGACTTAAAACTTACATTTTTGAGAATCAGTGGTATGATCAGAGTATTTATATCCATATACAGTGGTGTGAAAAAGTGTTTGCCCCCTTCCTCATTTCCTGTTCCTTTGCATGTTTGTCACACTTAAGTGTTTCGGAACATCAAACCAATTTAAACAATAGTCAAGGACAACACAAGTAAACACAAAATGCAATTTGTAAATGAAGGTGTTTATTATTAAAGATGAAAAAAAATCCAAACCATCATGGCCCTGTGTGAAAAAGTGATTGCCCCCTATACCTAATAACTGGTTGGGCCACCCTTAGCAGCAACAACTGCAACCAAGCGTTTGCGATAACGTGCAATGAGGCTTTTACAGCGTCCTGGAGGAATTTTGGCCCACTCATCTTTGCAGAATTGTCCTAATTCAGTTACATTAGAGGGTTTTCGAGCATGAACGGCCTTTTTAAGGTCATACCACAACATCTCAATAGGATTCAGGTCAGGACTTTGGCTAGGCCACTCCAAAGTCTTCATTTTGTTTTTCTTCAGCCATTCGGTGGTGGACTTGCTGGTGTGTTTAGGATCATTGTCCTGCTGCAGAACCCAAGTTCGTTTCAGCTTGAGTACACGAACAGATGGTCGGATATTCTCCTTCAGGATCTCTTGGTAGACAGCAGAATTCATAGTTCCTTTTATCACGGCAAGTCTTCCAGGTCCTGAAGCAGCAAAACAGCCCCAGACCATCACACTACCACCACCATATTTTACTGTTGGTATAATGTTCTTTTTATGAAATGCAGTGTTCCTTCTACGCCAGATATACTTGGACACACACCTTCCAAAGAGTTCCACTTTTGTCTCATCGGTCCACAGAATGTTGTCCCAAAAGTCTTGGGGATCATCAAGATGTGTTGTGGAGAAATTGAGACGAGCTTTGATGTTCTTTTTGCTCAGCAGTGGTTTTCTCCTTGGAACTCTGCCATGCAGGCCATTTTTGCCCAGTCTTTTCCTGATGGTGGAGGCATGAACGCTGACCTTAACTGAGGCAAGTGAGGCCTGCAGTTCCTTGGACGTTGTTGTGGGGTCTTTTGTGACCTCTTGGATAAGTCGTCGCTGCGCTCTTGGGGTAATTTTGGGCGGCCGGCCACTCCTGGGAAGGTTCACCACTGTTCCATGTCTTCGTCATTTGTGGATAATGGCTCTCACTGTGGTTCGCTGGATTCCCAAAGCTTTGGAAATGGCTTTATAACCCTTTCCAGACTGATAGATCTCAATTACTTTCTTTCTCAATTGTTCCTGAATTTCTTTGGGTCTCGGCATGATGTGTAGCTTTTAAGGATCTTCTGGTGGACCTTACTGTGTCAAGCAGCTCCTATTTAAGTGATACCTTGATTGTGAACAGGTGTGGCAATAATCAGGCCTGGGTGTGGCTATAGAAATTGAACTCAGGTGTGGACAACCACAGTTATAGTATGTTTTAACAAGAGGGGCAATCACTTTTTCACACAGGGCCATGATGGTTTGGATTTTTTTTCACCTTTAATAATAAACACCTTCATTTACAAATTGCATTTTGTGTTTATTAGTGTTGTCCTTGACTATTGTTTAAATTGGTTTGATGTTCCGAAACACATAAGTGTGACAAACATGCAAAGGAACAGGAAATGAGGAAGGGGGCAAAAACTTTTTCACACCACTGTATATATTCTGTTATCTTATTGATGGTTTTTAATTGTGTTAAGAGTGTTGCACACACAGAAGATAACTGCAGTGTATGATCAAGCCATACTACTCCACACAGGTAGAGTCTCAAATGACATTTAACTCAGCTTTGGGGCATGAGTTTAAAGTGATTCTTAAGGTATTATTTCTTAAAAATAACAAACATGTTATACTTACCTGCTCTGTGCAATGATTTTGTACAGAGCACCCCAATCCTCTTTTCTTTTTTTTCTTTTTTTTTGGGCCTCCTGCCGGCAGTCCTTGCTCCTGCCCTCCTGCGGTGTGTGCCCCCAATAGCAAGCCTCTTGCCATCAGAGCACTCAAGCAGGCTCACTCCCGAGCCATGGTCCTGTGAATAGACATTGTCTATTCACATACACAACGTGTCATGGCCCCGCTTTCCCCTCATTTGCTCACTGGCTGTGATTGACAGCAGCAAGAGCCAATGGCTCCCGCTGCTGTGTGAGTCAATGAGGAGAGAGAGACCTGCATAGAATACATTAAGGTAAAAACCTTCCACCTTTAGAACCACTTCAAATTACATATTGTCTGTATAGCGTATTTTCTCATGTCTGCCTGGTTTCTCCTGGGTGCTTGAGTTTTCCTCCCACAACCCAAAGACATACTGGTAGGTTAATTGGTATCCTCTCAAAATTGCCTCTAGTTTTGTATGATTCTAATAGATTATATTGTGAGCTCTTTTGTGGGACAGGGACTAATTATGGGGTTGATTTACTAAATCTGGAGAGTGTAAAATCTGGTTCATCTGAGCATAGTAGCCAATTGGCTTATAACTTCAGCTAGTTCATTTAAGCTTTAACTATAAAACCAAGAAGCTGATTAGCTACTATGGACAGATGCACCAGATTTTGCACTCTCCAGAGCACCCCAATCCTCTTTTTTCTTTTTTTTCTTTTTTTTTGGGCCTCTACAGAGCACCCCAATCCTCTTTTCTTTTTTTTCTTTTTTTTGGGCCTCCTGCCGGCAGTCCTTGCTCCTGCCCTCCTGCGGTGTGTGCCCCCAATAGCAAGCCTCTTGCCATCAGAGCACTCAAGCAGGCTCACTCCCGAGCCATGGTCCTGTGAATAGACATTGTCTATTCACATACACAACGTGTCATGGCCCCGCTTTCCCCTCATTTGCTCACTGGCTGTGATTGGCAGCAGCAAGAGCCAATGGCTCCTGCTGCTGTGTGAGTCAATGAGGAGAGAGAGACCTGCATAGAATACATTAAGGTCAAAACCTTCCACCTTTAGAGCCACTTCAAATTACATATTGTCTGTATAGCGTATTTTCTCATGTCTGCCTGGTTTCTCCTGGGTGCTTGAGTTTTCTCCCACAACCCAAAGGCATACTGGTAGGTTAATTGGTATCCTCTCAAAATTGCCTCTAGTTTTGTATGATTCTAATAGATTATATTGTGAGCTCTTTTGTGGGACAGGGACTAATTATGGGGTTGATTTACTAAATCTGGAGAGTGTAAAATCTGGTTTATCTGAGCATAGTAGCCAATTGGCTTATAACTTCAGCTAGTTCATTTAAGCTTTAACTATAAAACCAAGAAGCTGATTAGCTACTATGGACAGATGCACCAGATTTTGCACTCTCCAGTTTTCAGAATCATACACAACTAGAGGCAATTTTGAGAGGATACCAATTAACCTACCGTTATGCCTTTGGGTTGTGGGAGAAAACTCAAGAACCCAGAAGAAACCAGGCAGACACATTCGTTTTAGTAAATCAACCCGTTTTTTTTTTTTTTTTGTTTGTTTTTTTACTAATTGGCTTCATTGGCGTACTCTAATGCCATTTAAGTTTTGGTGGCAGCTTGGTTCTAGATGCAATCAGTCTATGTAAATTCTCCATGACAACTTGAAGGCAGAATTACTATAGACATATGTATCAACAATCTGGTATTCCCTGGGACTGGTCTGGGTTCTAGGAACAAAGAGTCAAAGCTGTGGCTGAACATCTAGGGGCATATGAATAATTGGGCATTTTAAATCGACTTCCTATATGACCATCCACAGTTGACTGGTAGTTCAATTTATCATCCAAGTTTGTGTAGCGTTGAGACAGGTTTACACTAGGGATCCTGTCATTGCTAGGAAAGCATCAGCAACAGGAATATCTTACAGAGCAAAACACTGTACAGAATTACCTGCTTTCATTGTCGCTCCCTCGCTGCCCAAATCAGAGAGGGGACAATCTTTCTCTGGCCACTTACACTCTACAGCAATTGCATCAGCTAAAGAGTGACACCTCGCTCATCTGGGCAGCACAGGAGCAACGCTTTGAAGCAGGTCAGGATTTTCTCTGAAGATAGTGTAAAATGGTCTTTACACTAAATGCCGGTGGATGTCTTGGCCTGATAACAGACAGCTATTTTCTGCTCTGGCCTTTTCCATCTAGTTCAGGGGGTTCCCATTTCATCTTGTTACTGTCACTCCATAGTTTTATTTTCTACAGGGGTTACCACTGAATTGTTTTGTAGTATCCGTGCATTCCTTGTTAGCCTTTTGGCCATTAGTAGAAAGTTTTTTTGAATAGTATACATTAGAAAAGAAATATTTAGTGTGCTGTATTGCTGTAGATGAGCCATAGGTCCCGGCCTGAAGCACCCAGGGTGGTGTGTTTGTTCTATGTTCTGCTCGTTTGGGTGGAAGACCGCTCGCACAAAACTTTGCTGTCTGCAAACATCCAGTTTAATTAAATGCACAACTGTATCAATAGATTATCTGCTTGTAATGTAAATAAAGTGAATTGATTTTTTTTACTTTGGCCCAGTTAGTTGAGCCTGGGAACCCAGAGAGTGAGCAGAGACTGCTTTACAATAAATATTTCTTGGCTTTTACTAAAGCGTAATCTTTTTCTCACCAAACCATCCCCTGAAACCTGTTTTTTTTTATTCACAGTCCTCCCGAGACCTGGCGCAGATCAATGACCTGCATACTCAGCTGGAGGAAGGCAGTAAAGAGAGGCAAGAGTTGCAGGAAAAGGTAAGAGAAGATTTCCTAATCTCATTAGCTGGGGTATACAGTAATCAGTGCAGACCTGCATGTATTTGGATAAAGTATATACATTATTTACTAAATATAAGTGTACCTGTCACCTGTAGTTCAGCACCTGTTATGTGCTAAAACATTAGTCATAGAAGCTTATAAACTAATGAAGAATATAGCATGTATCATCATTAATGGGCTGTGTATTCATTTTACAGTCAGCTAAGTCACAAAAGAGCTGCACCCAACACAGGATGACCAGATATATAGCAGTTAAAAGTAACCTTAGACAAAGTACATATACATTTGGAGGTCCCATGTTTGGCAATACTAATCTTCAGCGACTAAAAACTCCAAAACCTGTTTATAACACAGGGATCTCTAATTGTGTGTGGCCATGCTTCTGTGATCCTAAACATGCACTCACTGTAACTCCAAAAGTGTCACTACGTGTAAAACTAATAATCAGTAGTTGTCACTTTGAGGTGCTGGTACTTTGAAGCTGTGCTCCGGGCAGATGTAAAAGACACAAGTTAAGGTAATATGAAAGCACTTATCGCTAACACTTTGAGTGCAATAAGATGAACATTCATCAGTTTAAATTTAAAATTGTAGTTTACAATTATGCTGACACTTGCTGCTTCAATGCTGCTTCCCTGAACCTCCAGTTTTCACAGGAAAGAGTTGACAGTGGACCGTGCAGTCTCCAGCTAGTCTGTTAGCTTGGAGGAGGGATGAGCAGGGGAGTGCCTTCTTATCTTAGGCTATAAATGATAATATTTTGAGCAACTTTTTTGTGAATACCTTTTTAAACTAATGTTTTTATTATTTATTTTAGTATTTATAAAAAAAGCTTTGTTTTTTGCAAATAAACCTTTAATACTTGGTAGTGGTACACACAAAAAAAAAATATTCATTTGCAAGATTTTATATTTGCCTAAGAAAATTATAATTTGTTTTTTAGGCCTGTCCTCAAAGAAAGTGTGTATGTAAAAACCACTATACTCCTTTTAAATCTCAGTACAAAAACTTATGGAAAAATCCCTTCCTAACTCCAGAACATTTGTGATTTTCCAGCCTAAATAGTATTGGTACTTCCTTAAAGTGTTTGTAAGCCCTTACAACGAGCTTCTCTTTTTAGCTCTCTTCTGGTCTGTTAAATGTACCATTGATTTTGTTTTGTTAAGTTTTAAGTTTAGTCAAGTTTTGTTATATATGCTCAATAAATGCAAAAAATACCCATTGATCCTGCCACAAATCCAGCGTAATGTCTTGTGCACTCTGCCTGTGCTATCGGCTCTTCCCAGTTATGGAGATGATTGGGGAGAGTTAATTTTAGGAGAAAGCAGCCTACAGTGACAGTGCATCTATATACAGTACAGTCAGTGATTGTTGTCACCTGGGAGAGTTAATGTGTTGTTGGCAAAATGCCAGGTGGGAAAAAAATTGAAAGAAGCCTGAAAAACATAAATTAATGCAGCCACCAACTATAAGGACTAATTAGTTGCAATATATTAGAGTTTTGTTCTTGAGCTTATGTATACTTTAGGTTCTCTATATTTTATTTTTAGAGAATTCGCAAAAAATTTGGTTTACGAGTCTGTTTGGTCCTTCTAGGGCAGAGGCCTCCATACATTTTAAGCAAAGTGCCAATTTACTGTCCTTAAAGCGGTAGTAAACCCTCTGAGGTTTTTTTTTTTTCACACCTGCAAGCCAAAAGGCATAATGAGCTAGTATGCACCGCATACTAGCTCATTATAAAATCCTTACCTTTGAACGAGCCACCCGACATCACACCCGATGCACGCCGAGGGAGCTGACATGTTCCCTCGGCGTGTCTTCTGGATATTGCGGTTCTGTCGCTGTGAGTGGCTGGAGCAGCGATATCGTCACTCCCACACATGCGTGCAGGAGTTTTCCTTCCGGCAGGGTCTGGCGTCTGCAGGGGCTTCCAGCCGAGAATCCCCTGTGTGCATGCGCCGCTGCAGTCGGCGGCTCATTGCGAGGGGAATATTTTTTTTTTTTTACCTACAGGTAAGCCTTATTATAGGCTTAGGTAAAAGTTCAAATTATGACTATACATTCGCTTTAAGACTTTAGGCGGCCGGATGTTGGTGTCAATGGAAGGAATAGAACCCCATCATTGGTGTTAGTCAAAGCAATATAACCCCATCATTGGTGTTCGTAGGAAGAAAAGAGCTCCATAGATGGTGTCAGTGGGAGAAATAGTGTCTCGTATAAGTGAGAGGAACAGTGCCCAAAGGGCCAGATAAAGGCCAACAAAGGGCCCCCATCTGGCCTCCAGGCCACAGTTTGGAGACCACTGTTCTAGGGTTTGGGAGATATCTCCCTATTGATGTCTGGGAAAGCAGTAAGGACCTCATGTCAGATTTAGCCTTGCCCCACTACCCTTATTGGGGGATATTTATTAAGCTTCTAGCTTCACCTTGTTCAGTTGTACTTGCAAATAAAAACTAGAAGTTGACTGGTTACTATGCACAGCTGCTCCAGATTCTGGCTTCTCCATTGTTAGTAAGTTCTCGTCGCAGCTGTTTGGATAAAGTTGCCATTCATAAAAAGTGTAGTATGGATTTAAAGGGTTATTTTTAAATTCCACATGCTTTACAGCTTTATAGCAGAGTTCTACTTAAAAATAAATAAATAAATAAATAAAAGTCAGCAGCTACAAATACTGCAGCTTCTGAATTCTAATAATCAGACACTTACCTGTCCAGGGATCCAGCGATGCTGGGTAACGAAGCCTTGCTTGTCTCCCCCTCCTCTCGGCGGCCTGGCATTGTGCTTCACAGCCCGGCACCCACTGCGCATCAGCGAGCCGCACCGCACGCTGTGACTGGCCGGGCAATCATCTGGGACCTGTGACATGTCCCAGATGATTGCTGGGGGGGAAGAGGGGATCTCCCTTTCGGTGCCGCGATGCGCCGGGAGGAAGTGGGAGCTGGGACCCATGTCCATGCTAAATGTGGCATTTCAGGGGGTGGCCTCCCTTTAAAGTGGAAGTTTTTGGGTGGAACTCCGCTTTAAGTTTACTTTACATTCTTGAAGCTGCTTCTACCATGGGCTTCTCCTTTCGGTCTTGCCTGGAAGTCAGGAGGTCCAACTATTGGATGCGTGGCTCCTGCACCTCACGAACAAGCACTTGGCTACGAGAATTCAACTTGGCTAACCAGGCATGCATTTTGTCACTCGCAGAGCACTGAGCTTAGCTTCAAGAGAGTGGACTGCGCATGCGTAGTTGGGCAAGCTAAGCGCTCATTTGCGAGGTGCTGGAGTTGTGCATTCAATGGTCAGATGCCCTGCCATATAGGTAGGGCAGAGAAGGGAAGCCCTTAGTAGAAGCAGCTTCAAAAATAAGGATAATTTTTTTAAATGGAGGGTAGGATTTACAGTGTATACTTAAAGCTGCAATGCATACAGATTTAAAAAAATGTTGTTAAATGTACAACCGACTAGCAGTCATTTACATTTTTTATGCCTATACTAAATCAACTTAAGCCCTCCACATTCCTAGTAGCCAATATCTGGCTGATAAGAATGTGCAAGAGGCCAAAGTGGGACCAGATCACTCCAGAACTACGATAAAGTGGTGGAGCTATGCGCAATTACAATAGCCTGGCATTTGGGCTTAGAGGGCACAATTTATGCTCATGTAGAAATGTGCACTTCTAGGTACCTCTCTTTTCTGTAAAATTTAGTCTTTTTTTTTTTTTTTTTTTTTACTAGAGTGCACTTTACATAGTGGCCAGATTTAGAACCCAGAACCTGTTTTTGTTCCACATGTGCTGTAATTTTCAGCCAGCTGGCTCCAAACAGGACCTCAGGTATAACTTGAAATCTATCGGTGTCTGCTTTTGTCCATTTTTAGTGCATTTGCATTGTTATTTTATTATTTTATTGGGCATCACAGCACATGAAAATGCACAGAAAATTAGACATACCTCATCTTTACCAATGCACTGCAACACAATGCACATTTGTGATGCAAAAATGTGGACTCTCTAATCTAAAATGTTTTTCTTTTTTTTTTTTTAGAACACATGCATTTTTGTATGTTCCAAAGTGCACATAAACATGCAAATGTGTAAACCAGGCCTAGGGGCTTATTCACGCATAATATGGTGATTGGCTTTTTTCTGTACTAGATAACCAACAAATGGGCACATGGCAAATGGCAAACAATTATTTTTATGTTTTAAAGGGGGATATGATCAACATGTATAAATATATAAGTGGTCCATATAGTGAACTTGGTGTTGAGATATTCACTTAAAAGTCATCCGAGGACAAGAGGGCACTCTTTATGTCTAGAGGAAAAAAGATTCCACCTCCAAATACGGAAAGCTCTCTTCACAGTAAGAGCTGTGAAAATGTGGAATATACTCCCTCCAGAAGTAGTTCTGGCAGGCTCAGTAGATTTGCTTTAAAAAAAGGCCTGGATTCTTTCCCTATTGTACATAATATAACTTGGTACTAACATTTATAGGTAAAATTGCCTCTTGGGGGATCAGGAAGGAATTTACCTTTACCCCTGCTGTAGTAAATTGGATCATGCTTTGCTGGGGGTTTTCACCTTCCTCTGGATCAACTGTGGGTGAAAGATTGTGTATATGGGATTGTATGATTTATTTATTGGTTGAACTAGATAGAATTGTCTTTTTCAACCTAACTATGTGCCCAGTTTACACTGCAATGCAGATGGGGGAGGTGTGGTGAGCTGATATAAAATGCCAGCGTAGCATTTTTACCGCAAGCACAATGTGGCGTGCTTCTTTGTGGAGACATGGATGTTCGCTTTTGACACTTAAAAATAAAGTAAATTTTGCGCTTAAATGTGCATCACACTGCCCCTCACTATGCATGCAAGTGACAGCTGCTAAAGCTAAGGAGTTTGCATGCAGGCAGCATGAAAAAAGGCCTAAGAGCCCATTTACCAGGGCCAGATCTAGCCCACCTGATCTGGGGGTGCAGCAAAAAAGTCAGGGATCATAATGTCAACAGAATGTGTGAGTTTGTCACACGCTGATATGACTTGGGAAATGCTAGTAAACAGAGCCTGTGCTCCCTTACATCAGATGTCTCTATCAGAGTCCCACTGTACATCAGGTCTCCTCATCAGTAGTGCCCCCTTACATCGGGTCTCCCCATCAGGAGTGCCCCCTTTCATCGGGTCTCCTCATTCGGAGTGCCCCCTTTCATCGGGTCTCCTCATTCGGAGTGCCCCCTTTCATCGGGTCTCCTCATTCGGAGTGCCCCCTTTCATCGGGTCTCCTCATTCGGAGTGCCCCCTTTCATCGGGTCTCCTCATTAGGAGTGCCCCCTTTCATCGGGTCTCCTCATTAGGAGTGCCCCCTTTCATCGGGTCTCCTCATTAGGAGTGCCCCCTTTCATCGGGTCTCCTCATTAGGAGTGCCCCCTTTCATCGGGTCTCCTCATTAGGAGTGCCCCCTTTCATCGGGTCTCCTCATTAGGAGTGCCCCCTTTCATCGGGTCTCCTCATTAGGAGTGCCCCCTTTCATCGGGTCTCCTCATTAGGAGTGCCCCCTTTCATCGGGTCTCCTCATTAGGAGTGCCCCCTTTCATCGGGTCTCCTCATTAGGAGTGCCCCCTTTCATCGGGTCTCCTCATTAGGAGTGCCCCCTTTCATCGGGTCTCCTCATTAGGAGTGCCCCCTTTCATCGGGTCTCCTCATTAGGAGTGCCCCCTTTCATCGGGTCTCCTCATTAGGAGTGCCCCCTTTCATCGGGTCTCCTCATCAGGAGTGCCCCCTTTCATCGGGTCTCCTCATCAGGAGTGCCCCCTTTCATCGGGTCTCCTCATCAGGAGTGCCCCCTTTCATCGGGTCTCCTCATCAGGAGTGCCCCCTTTCATCGGGTCTCCTCATCAGGAGTGCCCCCTTTCATCGGGTCTCCCCATCAGGAGTGCCCCCTTTCATCGGGTCTCCCCATCAGGAGTGCCCCCTTTCATCGGGTCTCCCCATCAGGAGTGCCCCCTTTCATCGGGTCTCCCCATCAGGAGTGCCCCCTTTCATCGGGTCTCCCCATCAGGAGTGCCCCCTTTCATCGGGTCTCCCCATCAGGAGTGCCCCCTTTCATCGGGTCTCCCCATCAGGAGTGCCCCCTTTCATCGGGTCTCCCCATCAGGAGTGCCCCCTTTCATCGGGTCTCCCCATCAGGAGTGCCCCCTTTCATCGGGTCTCCCCATCAGGAGTGCCCCCTTTCATCGGGTCTCCCCATCAGGAGTGCCCCCTTTCATCGGGTCTCCCCATCAGGAGTGCCCCCTTTCATCGGGTCTCCCCATCAGGAGTGCCCCCTTTCATCGGGTCTCCCCATCAGGAGTGCCCCCTTTCATCGGGTCTCCCCATCAGGAGTGCCCCCTTTCATCGGGTCTCCCCATCAGGAGTGCCCCCTTTCATCGGGTCTCCCCATCAGGAGTGCCCCCTTGCATCGGGTCTCCTCTACATGGATTGTCCCCAAAGTGCCTCCTTACATCAACTGTCTGCATCATACTGGCTCATAGATGAATAGATGCATTCTCCGAGACCAGGGGGTCATAGCCCACCCCAGCACCCCCCTAGATCTGACCCTGCCATTTACACTCATGCATCACAGTAATTCTGCTATGCGTGTAGGGGCACCAAATTGCTATTCATATAAATGGCACCCCAACACACTTTTCCCAATGCATAGCCTAAAATAGCGAACGTGCCTTTTTTGGTGCATTAGAGTACACTTCATGCAACACAAACATTTCAATGGGTCCTCAACGGTGCCTTTACGTGTATAGCCTGGCATGTCTGTTTCCTAGTACCAGCTAAATTGGAATTTTCTTTTATGTTCAGGATGTCAATATTTGTATAAATGACTTGAGTTTCTCTGTAGAAACCACCGATGATGACTATATACAGATTTAATATGCCTAATAACCGCAGTTGTGTAGAAAGCTTCAGAATAATTTGATAAAACTTGAAACGCATAATTGCTTTGAAAATAGAACCTTTTTATCTTTTCAGAAGGACTTTTATCTACTTTTTTACTTAATTACTACACAAGTCATAGCAAGATTGTGATTGCAGACAGAGGTCACAATTGACTGTATCTTTATTAATGCAATTAGAACACTTAAGCACAGAGTGAATACAAATGGCTTGTAGCGCATGTTCTTGATGTAATGTGTAGGCTTCCTCCTGTCATTACCATACTGCAGTGTTTTAATCCATCTTCAGATGTCTCTTGTGGGGATATTCGAAATAACTATAGAAAGGGAACAGCAGTCAATCACACTTTTTCTGTGTACCTGCCCCCAAAAAATCGAATTTATAAAATGTATGGCATCTTTAGAATTTCTTTTCTCGCCTGCATTGTAAGTCCTGTTAATGTGAAGTGAATTTGTGTCGCTTTATTCAGTGATATAAATGTGTTCAGCATGTTCTGGTGAAATGCTACCTTTTGACTGTCAAGTAGTTACACTGCACCTGAAAATCACTTCCATTTCCCAAATGTACTCTGTGCCTAATGGCAACAGACTGCTGAAATGTACTTCTAATGAGCTCTTGTAATGCCATTAAGAAGCCATTTTGTTTTCAGAGTTCAGATGCCTTTAAATGATCTGCTTATGATGGCAGTTAATAGTATTTTAGACCTAACCTGGGAATTATTAGTCTATTTGTTGGGGTGAATGATTTCCCAGGATGGGCAAAGCATCAGGATAATTTTAAAGCCAACACTTGCAGTATTATATTCTCCTTTTCACTCTCTTGCTGCCCATTTTGCCACCAAAAGCAAGGAGATGAATCCCTAGGTAAGATCTAAGTCAATTCAAATGTAACTTATCGTACATAGGGCTGAAGACTCTCTTCCCACCCCATGTGATATCAATGCGTCAATCGCCTAATTTCTCCTCTTTAGCATTTCGGAGCAGATTCTGCAGTTAATGTTCAACACTACTGACTGTTGGCATGATGCAGTTATTTATTAGGTTGTAGGTAAAATTATTATTTGATTATATTTATTCTTTAACATCATTTTAAAGGAAAAGTCCACTTTCAGTGGACTTTTAATATTAAAGGTTTGCACCGAGAAATCCCATGTATAGGGACCCGTCTCTATTCATATCAGTCCTTGTAAAACTGTGCCAACTGTCACAATGCTTAGTTCTTCCAGCACTTAAAGAACATATTACCACAGTTCATATTCCTGATATATGTCTGTCTGTTACACGAACTTAAAATGATCCTGTTCTCTTTGTATTGCTTCCATTTTGTAAAATACCAGGTGATCTTGTTAATCCCCTACTTTTCTATTTTAAACTGACCACCCTAGGCATAAGAACACATCCATCCCAATGTGGTCCATTTTCTGGCTGTGCTGGGAGAACAGCCTCCCTGACCTCCAACAGTCAGATTTGTGCTGACAGTCCATCCCTTCTCAGTAATGTGCAAAAGTTTTAGGCAGGTAAAAAAATGCTGTAAACTAAGAATGCTTTCAGAAATAGAAGTACTAATAGATTATTTTTATCAATTAAGAAGAAGAAATCCAAATTAAATCAATATTTGGTGTGACCACCTTTTGCCTTCAAAACCGCATCAATTCTTCCAGGTACACTTGCACTTGTTTTTGAAGGAGCTCAGGAGGTAGATTGTTCCAAACATCTTGGAGAACTAACCACAGATCTTCTGTGAATATTAGACTGCCTCAAATCTTTCCATGTTTTCATGTAATCCCAGACAGACTTGATGATGTTGAGATCAGGGCTCTGTGGGAGCCAAACTATCAATTCCAGGACTCCTCATTCTTCTTTAGGCTGAAAGATAGTTCTTAATGACGTTGGCTGTATGTTTGGGTTTGTCCTTCTGCAGAATACATTTGGGGCCAATAACACGCCTCCCTGATGGTATAGCATGATGGATATTTCTTGTATGTCTCAGCATTGAGGACACCATTGATCCTGTCCATATCTCCAACTCCATTTGCAGAATCGCAGCCCCAAACTTTCAAGAAACCTAGAAGCATGCTTTACTGTTGCCTGCAGACATTCAGACATTCATTGTTGTACTGCATGCTTTACTGTTGCCTGCAGACATTCAGACATTCATTGTTGTACTGCTCTTCAACCCTTCGGCTAACTAACTGCCTCCTGCTACAGCCAAATATTTAAAATTTTTACTCATTTGACTGCAGCAGGAGGACAATCTCACCCCCCCAAACATACAGCCAATGTCATTAGGAACCATCTTCAGCATATAGGACAAGGAGTCCGGAAGTGATGGTTTGGTCTCTCAAAGAGCCCTCATCTCAACATCGTGGGGCATGTCTGGGATTACACAAAGAGTCAAAAGGATTGCAAGCAGCCTACATCCACAGAATTTATGCGATTAGTTTTCCAAGGTGTTTGGAACAACCTACCTGCTAAGTTCCTTCAAAAACTGTGCAAAAGGTACCTAAAGTAATTAATGCTAGTTTGAAGCCAAAGGATAATTGCACCAAATATTGATTTTGCTTTTTCTTCTAGAGTTCACTCACTTTGCATTTTTTTTAAATTGATAAAAATAAACAATTAAAATATATATTTCTGGAAGCATTCTTACTTTACAGCATTTCTTTACAACTGCCTAAAACGTTTGCACAGGACTGTATGTGTATATATGTACATTAGGTCTATCTATATAGAACGATAGATATACACACACACACACACAGTTGTCTTTCTTTTTTAGTTTCTTGCTTGATATCTTTAACCAATTAACAATTGTAGCATATTCTTTCCTAACCCTGGAACTAACCTGCTAATTGTTACTTTTTGGCAGTCGGCATCCATTTGCAATTGACATTTTGACAAATCATACGACTTGATTGAAAAGAGCTAAGCAAACATTATTACACTAATGCAAATTGTGACATCGACCCCTAAGTTTCAGTCTAATGAGGCATAATATAATCTATGATAACACATATCTCAGACGTCAGGGTGCGCCTTACGGGGTTCACAGGAGCTAGGCCCAAAACAATGATCCATAAATCTGTGCATTCATATATTAAACACTGCGTCATTAATTTAAAGAGTGCTGTGGTCACTGCCTCTGTATTTTCAGTTGAGCCAGGAGGAAAAAAAAATCACTGGGCTGGAAGAAATGATTTGCTGGGATGCAGAATTAATGTGTATGCTTTCAGGTGATGAGGAGCCACAGGCTAAAGATATGTTTTGCATAATATATTATTCTTGTAGTGTTTGCTTAGCTGTAGTTTAAACCTAATGCTGAATTGTGTAGTACAGTGGTGGAGATGTGCTGCCTTTGGCAAAACCTCTGCAGATAGAATGGTCAGCATTTGACAAGCAACGTATGTGGTCTTTTATGCCTGCAAGTTTTCCGTGTTGGATCATCCATGTTCCTCATAGGGGTCTGCTGCAAAACAAAGGCTGCAAGTAAGCCACAAACTGTGGAGTAAGCTAGAATACAAGTTGCTTTACATATATAAAAAAACAAAACAAAACAACAATCATCTATAGAAAATAGTGGAAAAATTGACTGCAGTGATTATACAAACACCATGCTTCAATGAAATGACCAAACAGGAAGCCAGCAGTTGGTAGGAAAATATCTATTTTAATGACCAGTTTATCTGAAATATACATGCCTAAGCGATTGAGCTAACTACGAGTAAATATTACTGCTGTTTATATAACCTTGCCTTTAATGGTGGACTGGCCATTTTATTTTGCGGTTTAAAAGGCACATCCTTGCACTGAATGTCATTCATCTCACTAGCGGGAGCACGCAATTACTTAGTTACTCCTACTCCCATTTTAAAGAGAATGTATAGTGGTTTTGTAAAAGATGTATTTATTATGCTCATGATAGCATGGCAAGTAAATATGAAATATTGCATGTTAATATTTAGCATTTTTATTTATTACAGATACTTGTATAGTGCCATCAATTTATGCAGCGCCTTTACACATATATTGCACATTCACATCAGTCCCTGCCCTCAAGGAGCTTACAATCTAAGGTCCCTAACTCACATTCATACACACGCATACTAGGGCAAAGTTAGACAGGAGCCAATTAACCTACCAGCATGTCTTTGGAGTGTGGGAGGAAACCGGAGTACCCGGAGGAAACCCACGCAGACACAGGGAGAACAATGCAAACTCCAGGCAGGTAGGGCCATTGTTCGGATTCAAACCAACGACACTAGTGATGCTAGGTAGAAGTGCCAACCACTTAGCCGCTTTGCTGCCCATTCCTTGTGAGCCTGTGGGTGGCACTTACATCTGCATTGCACTCTCTGAACATTTAATAATTTTGTTTGATATTAAATGCCTGTTTACTGACTTTATTAGCTGGCAACAAGTTTACATACACTCACACATTTTGTTACTCATTGCAATGACTAATTGATCATAGGATGGCTGAGTCTGGTGTTTAATTCAGACAGTCTGATATAAATACATAAGTGGTCCATATAGTGAGCTTGGTGTTCAGTTATTCACTTTAAGGCCATCACAGAGGACAAGGGGACACGCTTTATGTCTGGAGGAAAAAAGAATTAATCTCCAAATACGGAAAGCTTTTTTCACAGTTGAATAGTTGAACTAGATGGACTTTTTTATTTTTTCAATCAGACTAACTATGAAACTATGTAAGAAAACAGAGCCTCAAAGCAGGCAGTATACATTGCATTGTCTCTTTAGCTAACCCATAGTGCTTTACAAATCCTTTGTCATGTAGTAAAACGACAAAGTAGACATGTAGTAAAGTGTATTTAAAACCAAAACCCACTACAATGACTCGTCCTTTATGGGATGATTCCTTCTCGTTTACCGCTGTTTATCCAGCACTGAAAGTCAAAGTCGATCTCCCTAGACACAAACAAGAAAAAACATAACCAGGGTACTAACCATCCCCTTTTGTCCAGAAAATAAGTTCTTGCTTAAGGTACAGTATAAGTGCATTTGTTTTAAAAAAAAAAGTACAGTACAAGGCCAGCTCCATAAAGACATATTGGATAAGTTTGGTGTGGATAAACTCCCATAGACTGTACAGAGCCCTGGCCCCTAACCTGTTGAACACCTTCAGGATGATTTGATATGACATCTGCAAGTCAGTTTTTTTCACCCAACATCACTACCTGGCCTCACAACTGCTTTTTTGCTGAATGGCCTTAAATTCCCAAAACCCCATTTCAAAATCTTTTGGAAATAATTCCAGAAGAGTTGAAGCTATTATATGAATGTACAGTTGTGCTCAAAAGTTTGCATACCCTGGCAGAAATTGTGACATTTTGGCATTAATATTGAAAATATGACCGATCATACCAAAAAACTGTATTTTCATTTAATGATAGTAATCACATGAAGCCATTTATTATCTCATAGTTTTTTGGATTCTTTTTAAGTCGTAATGATAACAGAAATCACCCAAATGGCCCTGATAAAAAGTTTACATACCCTGGAATGTTTGGCCTTGGTATAGACACAGAAGGTGACACACAGATTAAAATGGCAATTAAAGGTTAATTTCCCACATTTGTGGCTTTTTAAATCGCAATTAGTGTCTGTGTGTTAATAGTCAATGTGTTTGTTAGCTCTCACATGGATGCATTAAGCAGACTAGACACTGAGCCATGGGGAGGTAGCAAAGAACAGTCAAAAGACCTGTGCAACAAGGTAATAAAACTTTACAAATATGGAAGAGGATATAAAAAGATATCCAAAGCTTTGAATATGCCAGTCAGTACTGTTTAATCACTTAATAAGAAGTGGGAAATTTGGGGATCTCTTGACACCAAGCCAGGGTCAGGTAGATCAAGAAAGATTTCAGCCACAACTGCCACAGGAACTGTTCGGGATACAAAGAAAAAAAAACCCACATGTAACCTCAGGAGAAATGCAGACTGCTCTGTAAAAAGATGGTGTGATTGTTTTAAAAGAGAACAATACGATGATACTTTAACAAAAAAGAGCTGTGTGGTCAAGTTGCCAGAAAGAAACCTTTACTGTACAAGTTCCACAAAAAAGCCTGGTTGCAATATGCAACACCTTGACATGCCTCATTGGCTTTTTTGCAGCATTGACGCAGTAAAGGCTTCCTTCTGGCAGCTCAAACATGCAGATCCTCTTTGTTTGAATATCAAATTGTGCTCCTGTGGTTACCTGTGGGTTTTTCTTTGTATCCTGAGCAATTCTTCTGCCAGTTTTGCCTGCAATCTTTCTTGGTCTACCTGACCTTGGCTTGGTATCAAAAGAGCCCCTAATTTTCCATCTTTGTAAAGTTTCATTACCTTGTTGCGTGGGTCTATTGACTGTTCTTTTCTACCTCCTCATGGCTCAGTGTCTAGCCTGCTTAGTGCATCCATGTGAGGGGTAACAAACTCATTGACTATTTATACACAGACGCGAATTGTGATTTAAATAGCCACAAATGTGGGAAATAGAACTTTAATTGCCATTTTAACCTGTGTGTGCCACCTTCTGTGTATGTACCAAGGCCAAACATTCCAGGGTATGTAAACACTTTATCAGGGCCATTTGGGTGATTTGTGTTACGATTTAAAAAGTATCCAAAAAACTATGTAATAATAAATGGCTTCATGTGATTGCAAGCCTTAAATAAAAGACAGTTTTTTGGAACAATCAGTCATATTTTTAATATTAATGCCAACATTTCACAATTTCTGCCAGGGTATGCAAACTTTTGAGCACTACTGTATGTGGTGTTGGAATGGGAAGCGTTTTGTTTTTTTTAATTTAGTGTTATTTGTGCAACATTACTGCTTGATTAGCCTGTCCAGGCGATACACTACTAGACAGAATGCTTCTATTCTGGACATATTTCAGGTTGTTAAACCATTATTTTCCAGAAGTTTATTTATATGTCCCATTTATAAGATGACACAGAGAAGAAATCACTCCATGACCTTTTCCAACCCCTCTAAGGTTCCTGTCTGCAGTTCTTTCATTTAATACATTTGTCATTGGTAATTAAGAGCCATGTTAGTGAAACTAAGTAAATAAAGCGCATTAAGTAATTCCCAATCAATATCCTGGAAGGGAAGGGGGTGGAGGGGGAGACACTTCTTCAGTGGTGGATTAATGTAGACTTGAAGGAAAGAAAGAGTCAATATCTTATAGATTTTTCTTTTTGTCTTTTCTGTACATTATCCCTTCTTATCTGAACCCTTCTTTCTGATTTGCATGTACATTCTTAATCTTTTGTTTTTCTCCTTGCATCATGTTGAATTGGCATATGAAAATTCAGCTGTCGTTTTTTTTAATGTATCTGAAATCTAAATGAAACTTACAGTGCCGTTCTAAGCTGAGACAGGTCTCCCCGCCGGTTGCAGTGAAGGGAGCTGGCATCAGTGCACCATTCAGAGGTATAGGTGCACTATCAAAGAGAAGAAAAGGCGCCACTCACCAATGCATTGCTATGTGGATGAATGTGGCCTCAGCTAGCACTGCTCCAGCCACGCCCCCTGACGTGTCACAGAGGTGACCAAGCCCTGGTGAGCGGGACAGAACATGTCAAGGGGGCATGGCTGGAGTGGTGTTGGCTGAGGCCACTTTCATCTACATACTAATGCACTGGGTTGGTGAGCGGATGGGTTTTGTTATTTTTTGCTAAATAAAAAAAAAGGCCAACAATTTTGAAAGAAACACGTTTTCTTCGTTTTGGTTATAAGTTTGCAAATAAATAATCTTTCTTTACAAATTAAGGCCAAAATGTATTCTGCTACTTTTTTGGTGAAAATAACCCAAATCAGTGTATAGTTGGAAAACTCAGGGACAGTGCAAATACCCCCCAAATTACCCTTTTGGAACGTAGACCATGATATTTAGTAAGAGGCATGGCGAGTCACAATTTTTTGGACATTTCTTTTTAAAAAAAAGTGTTTTATCACATCTTGAATTTTTTTTATATATACAGTCACTACAGTGCTGTACAGCGTCATCATATAACTGGTGTGTCGGTGGTCAGGGACACTGAATGGTGACATCCTGTAAAAAAAAATTACATTTTTTTATATTTTTTTTTGTTTCATTTTTTTTCTTACATACTGTGACCAGAGCAATACAGTGTTACCATATAAACACTGTACCACTCTGGGGAGTTGATCAGGATTTTTTTTTTTACGTGAATTTCACTGCTATAAGCACATTTTTTTTCTAAATGACAGGGTGTATTGTTGTGATTAGCTGTGATTGGCCACAGCTAATCACATGGTACAAATGGCCTGTGATTGGCTGTGTCTGTACCATGTGATCACTGTGACCAATCACAGCTAGCACAATTGTATACATTGAATGGCATGAAAGAAAGCCATTGATTGTTTACAACTGTCATGTGGTCTGCTGTGATTGGTCACAGCAATCACATAGTACCGGCAGTGGGCCGGTACACCGATAAGTCATCCACTGTGTCCAGTGGACACAGCTGGTGACAGATCATACTGGACCACGGCCCCGTTCTTGGGAGGCCGTTGGATGGCGTCCTCCCAGAACAATAGGGTTCCCGCCCATCCGTCATTTTGACATGCATGGGAAGCAGTTAAAAACCCAAAGAGCTCATTTACACCACAACCACAATGTATGAGTTGCCATCCTTCCTTAATAACACCCACACATATTCAGCTGTTTACACCTGTCATGTGATCTGCTGTGATTGGTCACCGTGATCACATGGCCCTTTACTACGTGATCAGCTGTCAGCCAATGACAGCTGATCACATGATATAAACCGAAACCGGTTATGGGGTGGGGGGGGTTTCCTCACGCTGACAGCACGAGGGGAAAAACATAATGCAGATTACCGGCTTCTGTAAAAGGGACATCGGTCCCACCCGTGCTGCTAACCAGTGCCAACTACCAGTGCCCATCAGTACTGTTTCATCAGTGCCACCTATCAGTGCAGCCTAATAAGCACACATCAGAGAAGGAGAGAAATGACTTGTTTGCAAAATTTCATAATAAACTATGAAAACTGTTTATTTGGGGGGTTTTTTTGGTCCTTTTTTGTTTAGCAAAAAATACAAAACCCAGTGAGTATTAAATACCACTTAAAGAAAGTTCTATTTTTGTGAAAAAAGGAAGGGGTATATGTGCCCAGTAAGACAATGGTTAAAAAACATGCACCTGTAATATAGCCCACCACATCACACAGATGTGAGTACTCTGTGCATTGTGTTGCTGTGTGCTACGTTCTCAAAAATAGTCCAGGTTGCAGTTTTTCATGGTGGCACGTTGAGGGTTCTTTCAAAATCTTTGCAATTCACATTAACTCAGAAAAAACATCTGCATTGTTTTGAGTGTGAACCATTAGGAAAGGGAATTCTTTGTCCTGCCAGCCATGTTAATAGGCTTAGTTTGCCTTCTATCTTTTCTATGGCTGCCCCTTCTTTTTTTTGTTTTTTATTTTCGCCATCGTTTTCAATTTCAAGAATCCTTTTCCTTGACTCTGTTATCTCCTCTTGTATTTATTGTTACTTCCACTCCTGCCTGGCATCAAGGACTCATATTGAAAGGCTTCAGTTAACTAGCTTTGCCACAACAGAGCCTTTTCATGGAAAATAGAAGCCTCTCTGGTTGCAGACATCTCCTAACACATTAAGCATCTTTTATCATAAGTGTAGCCTTATAGGGTCATGAAATCATAGAAACATTAGGTAAGGTTTTCATTCCAGTTGATATTGCTCATTCGTTATACTTGTCTCAAAACTTCTATCTTTGACAATCCTCGTTCTTTCTTAACATGTTCTGATGGTATGTATTTCCCAGTTCTCATCATTCTTCCCTGGTCTCATATCATTTTATCCATTCTAGTCTATGTCCTTGCAAAGCTTCTTATTAAGACAAACATATCTGCCTTTGGTTGAGGGTATTACCATGCTAGAGGACAAAACCACTGCCATTTCTGGGTAACCTGTTAGACGATATACTTGGGTGTAGATAATTTGACATAGAAAATTTAATGAGGGCTCCAGTTATAATGAATGATCCCACTTACTGATAGCAGTACATTGTTTTACCTTGTTGAGATAACCTGCAAATGTTTTTTGTAAGATATCTGTGTGACCCATTGAGGCCATTTCTTCTCACTTTCTGATTTTATAATCTGGTTTGTGCCTGAAGGAAATTTTCTCCAGGTGGTAGTGAAAAGGTGACAAAGTTTTGACCCCTTCTCCACTCTATTAGACCAGTTGATTTTCTTGCTGCCAGTGTCCCTGTTTGGGATGGGAGATTTCTGTTCACTTCCTGTTCTGATACCCAGCAAAAAAAAAAAAAAGATTTTCACTCATTGTTTTTTTTTTTATATGGTTAGCTGTGCAATTTTAGGTTCTTAATCAACTTTTTTCATGTAGCTATGTCTGTTATGCTTTGTACAGTGCTAAGTAGGAGACCATAACCTTTTTTTTGATCATCTTCTGAAAAGTCTTACTTTCTCATGTTCTTCTATCCATTTCTGTTATTACCCTTTATTTAAAAGTAACAGGTGGTATTTTTGTGTCTCCTCCATCCATAAGTAGTCATATTTAACATTTTCCATGTAGCTGCTCTTTTACAAAATAAATACTCAATGCACAGGGATGTACTATCAACCCATTGTAATTTGGTTATCTGCCCATTGATCTTTGTGTGACCAGTGATGGCTGAGCACTGAATCTTACCAAACACAAAAGATGATTCAATCCTATGTAATATGAATATTTGTATAATCAGATCAGACTCTTTCCTGTTCAGTAAAGCCAATAAGTAAGAAATGCAGATAATTTTAGGACAATTGTCACGGGAGCCAGTAAATGCAATCTCTATTTATGTTCGTTTTTCAAAAACAGAACAATGCAAATACTACTTTAAATATCATTCAGGGGGTTGTAAATGCTGTGTAATGGCAGCATTTCATTGCTTGTTTGGTAGTTTCAGTGACACATGTTTCTCATTGTACAGTTACAAGGCTTGCAGAGTCAGCTGGAGTTCCTGGAGCAGTCTATGGTGGATAAATCTGTAGTAAGCAGACAAGAGGCCAAAATTCGAGAACTGGAAACACGGCTGGAATTTGAGAGAACACAAGTGAAGCGCATGGAGGTATGACGAGTCCCTGACCTCTTGCGTGAATGATTTCATTGCATCTATGGTTATGTTGGTATGCTTTGTATGCACCTGTGCTCAGTTGATCCATATGTTCTGGTATTACCATAAATAACCTATATTGTAGAGATTTAATAACCCCCAAGGGCAGTACCAGTTGAGTTCTAAACGTGGATCACATTCAGCACAAGTGCTATTAAAGGACCATTGTACAAATATTAGACATCCAGTACTGTTAATTATAATAAACATATGCTCCTTCCAAAACAAAATGGTTGGCTCTATGCAAAGGGCTTCTTTAAAGCTTGTAATGAGCAGTACCTTCCTAGTGCTACAAATCAACAGAAATTTCCTTAATGCTTCATAAAATGTATCTCACATTTTTTGATTTTGATTTTTTGATTTTGTAGAATTATATTCTACACCAAATATAAAGAAAAATTTGCAAAGTAAGACTTCGAGACCTAAAGTGGACCATGGAAGCTCTGCCCAAAAAGCAGCAGAAAACAAAAGTCTAATTGCCAATATTTTCCATAGGCTTTCTGCAGCTGATCTCTGTAATACTGACTTACCATGCTTTGTTTAGCACTGTGTCTCTGTATAGAGGAAGACATCTTGTTAGAGCCAGGGCTTGGCTTTCCTATGTCATAGCTGTCCCTGATAGGTGGTAAGGTAATATTCAAAAAGAAGCAGGAGATGTGCAGAAAACATCAGTTTACAGAATGGATGAAGCATAAGCAAGGATATCTTGCACTGCATGCCATCAGGTACAGCCTTCTCTCCAGCAAGATGAACATTAAGCATCACAGCAGTGACATCACAAAATCTTAGTCCAAGTTTTTTGGTAAGACTAGCAGTTAGAGACAGCAGAGCTGTGATTACCTCACACTGAAGATATACAGCTGTGAAGGTAAAGGTGTTTTCTGATGGCATTCCAGAAAAAAAGGTAGATGTTTCAGTGTACTGCTTAGACACAATTATTATTTCTAGATGTTACCAACTTTTTTGTGTTTGTTTTTTCTTATGTCCAGGTCCACTTTAAAAGAAAATACACAAAACTCAAATACCGTATTTTTTTTTTTTTTGTATGTGTGACAGTTTTCAAAATCAAAATAGAGTACGCCATTTACAGTCTCATGCTATTCCTCCTACAGAGTTTGGTTGCCCGGTTAAAAGAAAACATAGAAAAGCTGACAGAAGAGCGAGATCAGCGAGCCGCTGCAGAAAACCGTGAGAAGGAACAAAATAAAAGGATACAACGACAGATCAGGGACACGAAAGAGGAGATGGGAGAACTGGCCAAAAAAGAGGCTGAAGCCAGCCGCAAAAGACATGAACTGGTAATTTATAGGTGTTTTGCTACAGTACAGATTTATTATACTTTTTGCCATTTTGGACTACTTCTGTTAATAGTGAACCTGTGGCATAAATACTGTTGAGGCCCTTGCTTTGTGAGCCAATTAAATACCTGTTATCTATTTGAGGGATGTTAGTGTGGTGCTGTTGGTTACTTCAGTCATTTCACTTGTTGATGTTGACCTGGTATTAAAACAATTAAAATAAAACAAAATAAATAATAATAATAATTAAAAAAAATATATATATATATATATATATAATATCTCCCACGTTTCCCCAAAAATTTGCCTGGGTCTTCTATTAATTTTGGCAGCAAAAGACACAGTAGGGCTTATTTTTGGGGTAGGTCTTATGTCATGTGCTGTTCTCTCTCCCCCTCTCCCTCCCTGCCTGTCAGGAATACCCAGTAGAACTGCATAAAAGTGCTTGTAAAATGCAAGTAGTCACTCTATTACAGTATATATAATATCACAAAAGGGAGTATAGCCCTCACATTTTTGTAATTATTTTATTATATATTTTCATATGACAACAGTGTACATTTTCTGTCCCCTCAAAATAAATCAAAACACAGCCATTCACGTCTAAACTGCTGGCAACAAAAGTGAGTACACCCCTAAGGGAAAATGTTCAAATTGTGCCCAAAGTGTCAACTATACATATATATATATATATATATATATATATATATATATATATATATATATATATATATATTCCAGCACTACCTTAACCCTCTTGGGCATGAAGTTCACCAGAGGTTCACAGGTTGCCACTGGAGTTCTCTTCCACGCCTCCATGATGACATCACGGAGCGGGTGGTTGTTAGAGACCTTGCACTTCTCCACCTTCTGTTTTAAGATGCCCCACAGATGCTCAATAAGGTTCAAGTCTGGAGACATGCTTGGCCAGTCCATCACCTTTACCCTCAGCTTCTTTAGCCAGGTAGTGGTCATCTTGGAGGTGTGTTTGGGGTTATGTTGGAATACTGTCCCGCCGGCTCAGTCTCCGAAGGGAGGGGATCATGATCTGCTTCAGTATGTCACAGTCCATGTTGGCATTCATGGTTCCCTTAATGAACTGTAGCTCCCCAGTGTCGGCAGTACTCATGCAGTCCCAGACCATGACACTCCCACCACCATGCTTGACTGTAGACAAGATATACTTGTCTTTGTACTCCTCACTGGTTGCCACCACACACGCTTGGCACCATCTGAACCAAATAAGTTTATCTTGGTTCCAGTAATCCATGTCCTTAGTCTGCTGGTCTTCAGCAAACTGTTTGCAGGCTTTCTTGTGCATCATCTTTAGAAGAGGCTTCCTTCTGGGACAACAGTCACGCAAACCAATTTGATGCAGTGTGTGGTGTATGGTCTGAGCACTGACAGGCTGACCCTTCACCCCTTCAACATCTGCAGCAATGCTGGCAGCACTCATATGTCTTTTTCCCAAAGACAACCTCTGAATATGATGCTGAGCACGTGCACTTCTTTGGTTGACCATGGCGAGGTTTGTTCTAAGTGGAACCTGTCCTGTTGAACAGCTGTATAGTCTTGGCCACTGTGCTGCAGCTCAGTTTCAGGGTCTTGGCAATCTTCTTATAGCCTAGGCCATCTTTATGTAGAGCAGCAATTATTTTTTTCAGATCCTCAGAGAGTTCTTTGCCAGAAGGTGCCACGTTGAAATTCCAGTGACCAGTATTGGAGACTGAGAGAAAAAACACCAAATTTAACACACCTGCTTCCCATTCACACCTGAGACCTTGTAACAATACATGTCACATGACACCGGGGAGGGAAAATGGCTAATTGGGCTTAATTTGGACATTTTCACTTAGGGGTATACTGACTTTTGTTGCCAGCGGTTTAGACATTAATGGCTGTGTGTTGAGTTATTTTGAGGGGACAGCAAATTTACACTGTCATATTATTATTATACGGGATTTGTTTAGCACCAACAGTTTACACAGCACTTTACAATATAAAAGGGAGACAATACAGTTATAATAAAAAATAAGATGATTATATGAGCTATACACTCACTACCTTACGTTGCAGCAAAGTGTTGTTTCTTCAGTGTTGTCACATGAAAAGAGATAGTAAAATATTTAAAAAAAAAAGTGAGGGGTGTGAAATACTGTATATATACCGTATATACTCGAGTATAAGCCGAGATTTTCAGCCTCTTTTTTGAGGCTGAAAGTGCCCCCCTCGGCTTATACTCGAGTCATCGCTGTCTGCCCGCTCGATCAGCGTGTCGAGCAGACAGACAGCGGCCATTCTATTCAAAAGCCGCGCCTCCGGCTCCGCCTTCGCCTGTGATAGGCGGAACACTGAATTTCCCAGCAGCCTGTGTTCCGCCTATCACGGACATCGTATCATCCTCGTACTACGGACGAGGATGATACGACGTCTGTGATAGGCGGAACACAGGCTGCTGGGAAATTCAGTGTTCCGCCTATCACAGGCGAAGGCGGCGGCGCAGCTTTTGAACTTTACAATGGCCGCCGACGAAGAGGGCACGGGACGGAGGCAAGGCAAGGCACGGCACGGCACGGGACGGGACGGGGGCAAGGCAAGGCACGACACGGGACGGATGCAAGGAGGCAAGGCACGGCACGGGACGGAGGCAAGGAGGCAAGGCACGGGACGGAGGCTCGGGACAAAGGTAGGCTGGACACACACACACACACACACACACACACATGGATGGAGACACACACAGGGATGGATGGATGGATGGATGGAGACACACACACACAGGGATGGATGGATGGATGGATGGATGGAGACACACACACACAGGGATGGATGGATGGATGGATGGAGACACACACACACAGGGATGGATGGATGGATGGACACACACACACACAGGGATGGATGGACGGACACACAGGGATGGACGGACACACAGGGATGGACGGACACACATGGATGGACGGACACACACACAGGGATGGACAGGCATGTCTCACCCTCGGCTTATACACGAGTCAATAAGTTTGCCAGTTTTTTTGGGGGTAAATTGGGGGCCTCGGCTTATATTCGGGTCGGCCTATACTCGAGTATATACGGTAAATCACATTTGTGTATACAATTTTTTTTGCATCTTGAATAAGCTGCAATGGTTTTCATAATGTTTATTTTTAAATTATATAACTTTTCTTGTATTTACAGTATATCAGTCCATACAACTTTAGGTCATATGTATTCCCTAACTTCACATTACTTTCCTCCATGCAAAGGTTTGTGTTGAATTCATATTGGCTTATGCATCGAAAAGGGCTAAAGACACTGCTGGTTAATACATACTGCTATGTTCACTCTTTACAGGCTACTGTATATGGTAACACTGAAAAGTTTCATATTTCTGTAGGAAATGGATCTGGAGAGCTTGGAAGCTGCAAATCAGAGTTTGCAATCAGATCTGAAACTTGCTTTTAAGCGCATCGGGGATCTTCAAGCCGCCATAGAAGACGAGATGGAGAGTGATGATAATGAAGACCTCATTAACAGGTATAGGACCCTTTGGCTCTCTTATGGTGGTTGCTATAATTGCATTTTCTTTAGTAATAGCAGACATTTAGCCCTAATGTTGTATTATCTCGTTTGTTTCTCAGTGGTCAAATTTATTAGGGTAAGCCATGTTTTTGTATTCAGCCACATTTACCAACACTTTTGGACCCCGGTAACCGTTTTCCTAGATTTCATCACTTTGGGCTAAACAGCAGAATTATCTCAGAAGTGACTGGCTGTAGAGACATCCATTGAATCTCTAAAAAACATTGGACTTTAGTTATAAAATGGACAGCTGAGAGAACATTGCTTCAGACAGCCTGTGTCCAACAAAGTACAGTCATGTTTTCCCTTTGCAGTATAGGAAAACAAAAAAGAAGAATTTGTATGGTTGCTGGTGGGCTGCATGACCTGTCTGAACAATACATCTCACACTTTGATAAATGGGGCCCGTTACTCCATCATTCATGTTACTTTTATTTTTTCATCTGACACTCTCTCATGTTTTATTTTATTTCCATGTTTTCAGTCTACAGGACATGGTGACCAAGTATCATAAACGCAAGAATAAAAAGTGAGGACATGGTGTTAAGTTATGATTTTAAATTGCCCTTAATTTCAGCATGCATTAAGCAACAATAACTCCCCTTTCTGTTACCTTCCCTGGAAAGATCCCTTACATAACTGCATGGTTCCCATCTCACCCAGACAAGTGCATGTCTGTTTTGTTAATCCCATTGACTAGATTATGAAGGTTTCTTTTCAAAAGTATTTAAACTTCCTAACCTATTTATTCTTGCAGCAATTTACAATATAGTATAAAAAAGGTTGCAACTTGTTGATTGTCCTGTGGAATTGCTTCTTTTCACACAGTGAAGCTGGCTATACCTGTGCAGTCTGCTGCCCATTCATTGAGTCATAATGTTTAATTATATAGGTTAGGTAAATCCCTCTGTATTATGTCTGCTGCAGTGAGGGCTAATTCGGTGTGGGAAGACGCGCAAAGTCATACATTTCCTCACACTGCACGAAAACATGCTGCCTTATACAGATGCACATGGGTGGCATTCATTTTTAACGGCGCCCCCTTGCATCTCGTAAACGTGTGTGCCAGCCGCCAAAACACATGATTCTGCGATTTGGTGCAATGGAAAAAGTTGTGCCTGTTTAATGTATGTGCATTTCATAGATGTAGGGCCGGCCATTGAAATTAATGGGCTGCCCTAAATGCACAGGAACATACAAAAAAAGGCACATGCACGGACACAATATATGGTGTGAACAAGCCCTAAAGTCACCCCTCTCTAAAGTTTTGGATTTGTTGATGAGAAAAAATACTTGAGTTCTTTAACTTGGACAAATATGTACTATTGGGAAAAGTACAAATATTAGTTACTGACCCTGTGTCTATCTGTAGATTTATTTTCCAGTAGGTTTGTAAATGCAGTCTTAATCTGACTTCACTGACCGGAGGCAGTGACTCTGGAAGTGATCAGCCTGTTCAGTCTGAGTGACTGAGACACAGATCACACATTGTTTGCTGTCTGCGTGTCTTGTTGAATTGGATACCTATGTGATTATGACGAGTATAAGTGTAGACGGCTAACTGTAGATGTATCACTATTGCAACAATGGAGAATACGGCAGGAATGAAACCTGTGTGGCATCATGGTTCCTCCAGTGCATTCCCAGGTTAAATCATTTTGAGACCCTGGTTTCTTGCAGAACATAATTTAGTAGAACTTAATATGGACTAAGGGAAAGTGCTCATAAATTCTCATTTTGTCTTGTGTTTTTTTATGGCACATTTGCTGAAAACATTTGTTTTTAGAACTCTGTATATTCAACAAATGTGATATTGAAAGTACATCATGCTTCCAGACTGAATGGAGCCAATAAAAGAGGCATTCTTCTCTCTCCACAGTGTTCACTTCAAATAGCCAATCAAGTTCTGGAGAATTAAAAAAAAAGAATTTAGAGCCAGTGAATAGATTTTTAGTCCACAGAGACGGCTTCTTGCCATGGTTGATGTTCATACTCCTTGTTAATTTGCTGAGTAGTCAACAAAAGAAACTCTGAATGTATGTCCTGTTAAAGGGCCTGCTCCAGCCAAAATGGCAATAAAAATTCTTCTTTAAAGCGTTTAACCCCCAAAAAAAGATCCTGTTCCTTTAAAGCACAGTGGTTGTGCTGTGTCATTTGGCCCTCTGTATCAGCTAAAATACCTGGCTGATCCTGCCTGGCTATAAACCCCCCCCCCCCCCCCCCATGCTGACTCCGATATATCAGGGCTCAGCAGCCGGAGTCACCCGTATGTGCCTCCATCATCCGCAGCCTGCTATCTATCTCCTCTGTGCTCTATTCCCCTCCCCTCTCTGCCTGTCAGTTTGTGACAGGTGCATGCACCCTCAACTCTTGCTGCTCAAGTAACTTTCACATCTTCATACCATCCCCTCTGTGTTGTAATCCTGTGTGCCTCTGTGTGAGTGATTTATAAAACAAAAGCCTGCTATACCTAATTTCACAGCTCTTCTCAGCTATAACATGATTGGCTGTCTCTCTCTCTCTCTCTCTCTCTCCCCTCTCCCGAGTGATGTCAGCGGGGGCATCTCGGGCCCTGCCCGCTGCATCTATCGGACAGGGAGAAAAGAAAGCCAGCCGCTCACGTGATCACTGAGAAGAGCCCTAAAATGAGGTATAGCGGGCTTTTTTTTATTTTTTATAAATCACTCAAACAGGGGTTCACAGGATTACAACACAGGTAGTTATCTGAGGGGATGGTATGAAAATGTGAAAGTGGCTTAATAACCACTTTAAGCATTAAAACCTCCGTGGATTGTATTATGCTTTAGGCATGTTTCTGTGCCAGCTAAACAAATTTTCCCTTATTTCATGTCCTGATTTCAATGTGGTAGGAAGTGGCCGACTTAAAATTTGCCCAACCGAGATACAAACTGTATCAGAAACCTGACAAAAGTTCTAACCCGTTTCCTTTCTATCAGCAGTTAGTCAAGCTCTAATTTTCTGTTTGGTAAATATTTTGTTGTTCTTCAACTTTTAGCATGTAGGAGCTCCAAAAGCCTCTGATTGACAGTAGTTTGTATGTGGATCATAGGTTTAGTTAAAGTGTTTTTAAAGGCAGGACATTTTTACCCTCATGCATTCCTTGCATGAGGTTAAAAAATGTCCCATTGCTGGTATCGGTTCTTCACCTTCTAGATACTTACCTGAGCCATATCTCAATCCAGCGCTGTGCCCGAGTGTAGCAGCCCTGCTCTCTTCCTGTTGTAAGTGAGAGCAGTGGTAGCCATTTGCTCCTGCTGCTGTCAATTAAATCCTGTGAGGAGGGAGTGGAGGGCAGGGCTGAGCCAGGTTGTATGCACTATAAATGTACACAGCCTGGCTCTGGAGCGAGCCTGCAAGTGCCCCCCCATTGTAAGCAGTTTCTTATGGTGATGCACCAAGATAAGGAGGTACCTAGAGCTTTGCCAATTGACCCAAACAGAGAAGGTCCTGGGCTGCTCCACGCAAAACCACTTCTACGGAGCAGGAAAAAATAACATTTGTTATTTTAGAAAAAAAAATTAAGCTTTACAATCACTTTAAACCTTCACCGAAATATCTATTAGTCCTTCAGTGGTCACTCTAACGTGCAACTCCTTACACCTCGAAATCACTGACAAATTACTTTGAACTTTAGCATTTTGTTCTGTAGCTGATGCACAAATGTTAATGCCTTGATTGTATTACAATGTTACTTGTTCTGGCAAACTTTGTTTTGAATGTCCTGGGAGTATGAGTTTTCTTTAATTGTAAACTTATACATTTATGTTACTCGAAAATTGATAGTAATGAGTTACTAGTCAAGAGATAAAGGTTACAATATGCCTTGTGTCTCTAGACAGAAAAAAGCTTCATGCCATGGAGTAAATTGCTGATTGCCGCTAATGCCATGTAACCGTTTTCAGGCATGCTTTCAATTTGAGCAGAGTTTGTCCCATTCTCCCATGAGAGCTCTTGGCTGCCTCAGTTGTAGAAGGGAAGGATGTGCGAAAGAGAGGAAGACACAAGAGGGTTAAGGGGTGAGGAGAGGTGGTGTTGCTGTTTATACTATTACCCAGCCAAGCAGGAAAAAAAATATTTCCATTTACTAGCAGTGCAGCCACAGTTGTCGTTCCCTCTACACATAATGAGAGCAGGAGGCCACTCTGTATTCAGACAGTGTCACCAGAAACTGCTTTAGGAAAGCAGGGAATGGATTTAGCAAATCTCCACAGCGGTGTTGGAAATCAGATCAGCGGTATACCAGGGTGGGAGGAAGGAGGGGCGGCTGACGGATGTTTCTGTGTGCCGGGAGGAGGCGGCAATTTATAGTACAGCTACATATGTCAAGCAGATTTACAAGTTTGCTAGGTCCCTGTGTAGGTGTAAGTCAAATGGGAAGTGATTATGGCCTCTGGTTCCCCATACTTACTTTAAACACACTGTTTACTTGGTCCATCAAATTGTTATTCATCTCCAAGGAGAAAGTCGTTAAATAAGGCCAATTCTTTAGCTGCCATCACTTTTCTCACTCACTGCAGGGGACAGTTATTATTTTTGAAACAGATACACGACTATTTTTTCCCCGCGTGTACCTTCTTTTTTCTGGACGCTTTATAAACCTTCTGAAACAAACAAACATTTTTAACTTAAATAAACTCTGTCAAGATTGGCAGAGTTTTAGATTGCTCAGTTAAAGTTCATTTATTAGAGAGATGGTGTTGGATAAACCATTTCTGTTTTAGAACCATAAAGCAAACGTATTCACGTTCTAGTTGTTAAAACAACATTCTTTTAAAAAAAATAATGAAAATAAAAGGCCGTAAAGACTAAGCCCTTGTACACGCGGTCGGAAATTCCGACGCAAAATGTCCGATCGGACCGCGTTGTCGGATAATCTGACTGTGTGTGGGCTCCATCTGACTTTTTCCGTCGGAATGTCCTACCAACAAAGTTTGAGGGCTGGATATAAAATTTTCCGACAACATGATCTGATCGGACTTTGTGTGTAGAGAATTCCAATCGGACAAAGTGCCACGCATGCTCAGATCAAATTACGAGACCAAAGCTATTGGCTATTAGCCTGAACGTAGTACCGTCGTAACAAAAGAACGTCATCACGTTCCGAATGATCGGATTTTCCGACAACTTTGTCCGACCATGTGTATGCAACACCAGTTTCAGGCAAAATTTGTTGTCGGAAGGTCCGACCGTGTGTACAAGGGCTTAGTCTAACCAAGGTTGATAGTCTAGTTGTGGCTATAGCTTATATCTTGAGGTCACCAGTTAAGAAATCACTGGATTTAACATTCCATCTCTTCCAATCAATATTTTTCACTTTCAACACTAGATTTCCTTTACATATGTTTTGAGGATTTAGCATTAAACAGTTGGACACACACAAGGTCGGAATCACTCACCAGTCAAGGTTTCCCGGCATGGATTGCTGACCGGAAAGCCCACCTTTACTCTCTGGCCAGGCTCAAATCTTTAAATAGGATCCATATTCCTGTTCCACTCTCAAAATTTCTTAGAATTCCTCGACGTTTGAAAGCAAGTGGGGAAGTCTTTTGATGGACATCAGCGGACTTTGTTTCTTGGTGGTGTCCTCCTATGTCCAGAGGTTTTCAGCTGCAAGATCTACCTTGCAGTGTTGTCTTGTGAATTGCCCTCTATGACTGTGAGGTGACTTTAAATGTGTCCACTGGATGTTTCATGTTTTCTTTTGGTGGAATTTGCATAACCTAAGTTGAAACAACTTGCTTGTTTTCTTTCTCAGAACCTCTGAGAAGGAGCTACTCTGAAAGATCTTAGATTATAGTGAGTGATTCTTATAGCTTCTGCACACCCAGTTGTGGGTCAACTTGTCAGGTCTCTGATTTTGACTTTGAGACTTGGCCTTATCAGTGGCTCTGGATATTAAATGAGCAAAAACTGACAACCTTTCAAGTGTTTCACATTTTATATATATATATATATATAGAGAGAGAAAATTGACTGCACCAAGGTGTGAAAATCATTTTAAGATCATCTTTTATTTCGAATGCTCTTGTCATTTTTGTAAAAAAAATTCATAAATTCGCCTGTAAAGCAATCTCCCTGATGAATTGCACCAGCTGCCGGCATGAGGATGAAGAGTTCAGCTGATGACACATTGCCGTGACAGCAGCCTTTTAATACACTCAGTGCTGCAAATTAGTTTTCTTTACAGAGCATCACTAAATATTATGTAACGCTGCCTTGGCTGAAATATCCACTCTCTCTTAAAGCCTATCCTGCCGCCCAGCCTTCTGCTCTAGTCATCTCCAATACGGACGTCAGGCCAGAAATGCTGAAATATTTATTGATTTTAAATTATTGTAACAGGCGAGTCGGTTTAAATTACCCTTGCTGCTTTCAGGTTTGCAAGCAGCTGCCTGAGTGAGTCCGTCGGCACCGCAATTGGCATTCCCATTTGATCCTAAACCTTTACCAGGCTGTCATAATGACACAAGCAGATTTTAAATGCAACAAGGCGCTGTGGGAGATAACAGAACAATACAGAACTGTGAATTCTATTGCACATTTGTATTGCAGTATTCACTGTACCTGTATGCTTTTATGTTTTTAAGGAGAATTGAAAGGAATGAGCCAGAATCACTGCCTTGTGGCATATGTGAAGGTTCTTGCCATTAATGCATTAATTATCTGTTCCCACAATTTTTCCTATATTGCTGTATAGTATGTGTAGCCAAAACTTTTCAATTCTGTATTGGATAGGGGGGGATTAGAACCCATGTCAACTTTAATGCTGTTTGAGGTGATTCACACTATCTGCCCTGGTGACCACTATTGCTGAGACAAAAATAGATAGGAAAGCAACATTTAACATTCCTTATGCTACACAAAACTAAGAAAAGAAATGGCCATACATCCAAATCACTAATGGATCAGCAACATTACTGGTGTGCAAGAGGTAACCGCATTAACAGTGAGTTGTTTCTGATGCTTAAATATAGGAAATTATAAAGGCCTGCTCTGTTTTAGCTATCAGACTAACATTCAGGTAAAATTAAAAGTGATTTTAAATACCAAACAAGTTCATACATGCCTGGTTTGTGCAATGGAATAGCTCAAAGCACCCGGTGCTCCTGTTTCCTCCCCTCCATCCGAAGAGTGCCTCCATAGAAAGCCATTTTCTATGGGGGCACCCGTGCAGGATCGCTCCCAAGCTCGTCTGCATTTATTGACACAGATAGCAGGACTCTGCCTCAAGCAAAGCCCAAGAAACTAGGAAGTGTGTAGAGACAAGAGCTGCAGACAGGCACAGAACTGAATCGAATGAGACAAGTAAAAGGGGGAGGGCAATACTGATGCCTTAACATTTTCTACCTTAATGCAAGGAATGTATTAAGGAAAAAAAGGTTTAGACTTTTTAACCACTTTAAAACATATCTAGGGGTTAAATTCAGAGTGAGTTATAGCAGAAAAAACTGCATGCCTGGTGCCAAGGTATGGGACCATTATCTTTTATTAGGGATTGAAAAATGTATAGGTAAAGTAGAAAACCTGCTGTCATATATGGATCAGGGTCCACTCGCTTTAGTATTGTTCAGTTACCAGCTTTCATAAAGTTGAAAGCTTCATAGGAATTTAGAGGGGTTTTTGTGGAAAGAGTAGCAAAAAACTGTCATAAAAGAACTATAAATGCTGTCATTGCATTTTATATGACCTTAGTCCATTTACGACCATGGAACACATAAATCAGGCATCAAGGAAGTTTGTTTGGAAGTGTGCTTGATTGCGCGCTCCCAGCATTGAGACCAGGCTATAACTGACAGCTCCGGGTCTCTTTCTAGCAATCAGGAGCCAGGAGAACCGGCTCACTATCATGTAAGTACTGTGATTAGCCAATTACTGTTGTCACCACTGTGAAGCCCTGTCCCAATGTTTCTTTTCTGTGTAGAGGAAAATATATAAAGATACATAATTTGGAATCTGAGTCCAGAATGCATGAAACGAGGGTGTGTAGTTTTGAATCAGAGTCAAAAATTGTAAAACTATTTGTCCTGCATCAGTGATTCTGACTAAGCCTGGCAAATGACAATTGGAAGTGGTCAGCACTGGTGATTTCCATGTTTCTCCCTTATACCAGGTTTCTTAAGGAGCCCAATACAGTAGTATGTATTAAAACTACCAATCAATGAGCCACAGTTCACTGGTACACTGTGACCAATATTCACAGGCAGGGGAGGCCGTCCATTAAGGGTGCATTGGTGCCACCCCCCTATCCCCTTGCAGAATGCCGGATGCATGGATTCCAATGGGGGGGTCTAATAGGCTTCATAATAGGGTGGGCTCAGAGTGCAGAGAATGCAAACCGAGATCACCCAGGTGTGTTACAATAGTGAATGAATATTCATTACTGTAACACTGATCATCCTCCTGGCCAATCGGAAGCGGATCTTGAGACTCATCAGCCCATTGGCTGAAAGGGCAGGCAATCCTACTGGATGTCTAGGAGGAGGGAAGGAAGCCACCAAAAAAACAGCCGCCACTGTTCACAGGGTATGACCAAAGGTTACAAGGTTTTCATTTTCATTTGGTCAAAGGTTCAGTCAAGCAAAGGGTTTCTGAATGTTCTGTTTAATAAATGTACCCATACAAATAACAATAGTGTATGCTATATATCCAAGAAAAGGAATTGAATATTTTGACGGTTATTTAAAAAAATGTTTTTCTTCTGAACATTATTCTTAACAGTAAAATCTAAAATCTAAAATCTGCAATGAAACTTTCCTCAAGTATTATCACTGCCGTTATGTTTTGTTTGTTTTGTCATACTAAATCCAGGAATGGCTAACGTATAAATCCTTGATTGCATTCTTCTATCCTTCTCTTTTTCTCTGTTCTTACCCCTTACCTTTTTAAATAAACTAACTCTGTAAATGTAGATAGCCCATACTTTATGATCTTGGGGAATTAAATGAATGAACTCTATATTATTATCTGACAGCGATGGAGATTCAGATGCAGATTCCGAGCTTGATGAACGAGTGGATGGTGTAAAGTCCTGGCTGTCAAAGAACAAAGGTTCTTCCAAAGCCTTCTCAGATGATGGCAGTTTAAAGAGCTCAAGGTTGGTGAATGTTAATGTGAAATTTTGGTTCCTTGTAATTGAACATGTCTGTGCTTCTTTAATGTGACATACTCCAAGGATATGTTCAAACGGATGGTTAAACTGGGACGTTTGGCAGGTAGTTCTGATCCCTGCCAAGTATTCGCAAATGCCGGGAATGATTATTTGTGCTGAGCTTAACTGTGCAGTCTATATGCAGAAAGTTCAAGGATGTCACACTGGGGTGGTCCAAAAAATTAGATGCAGTTTTTAAGAAACAGCTGATCATTTATTTTTATGCATTCTAGGGGCAGGCTTCCTGCCATTCATGTTATAAGTCTGATAATGATGGTTAAAATGTGTAATTCTCCTATGAACCAAAGCACTCATACATTGTAACCTAAAATGTCGAAATAGTTTACATAGGCTTCATGTGCTGACTGGATGAAGAATGTGCTATAAAATGTTTGTATTGTTCTGGATATCATCAGAGGAAATGTACAGCTTCGTTGGTGAATAGTGAGGTGACAACGTGCAATCTTTTACAATGTTTAACTTCTATTACTTTCCATCCCAAACAAAATCTGCAGTTAAAATAATGTGAACCAATTTATCTGGAATCAGAAGTATATCTTCTCATCTTAAGTTACACATCTGTGTTATGACACATTTAGAAGGCACAGGGTAGGTTACCTTTAAATGTTCTGTTTTAGTCTTCTCACCCTCACTTGCCATCTGTCTCTCAATCTCTCCTTTTAAATTTGTGTCTTTGAATATGAATACAATTGCATATTCTCCAAGATTTATATTCTAAAATGACAGCTGGCTTCACATAAAGAAAGAGAAAATATCCTTACCCAAGAGCTGACAGTTTCAATTGCAATACATTATTTGCTTATGCCAGGTATACAATGTGTTATTTTCTTAGAGATCCATGTCTAAATCAAGTACTGAACGCTGGGGAGTTGTGCCAGAAATCTGCAGTGGTAATTGTCTATTTCACTCATTAAGCAGGCCCTCGATGTGGAAGACTTCTTGAAGGAGCGTGTTTATGTCAGCCTGCATCCCTTTGCTGAGGGTCATCAGCAAATTGTGTGCGTCATTAAGCAGGAAACCAATCACAATTTATAACTTGGGGTGCTCTCTAGCCAGCTAGAATCAGGCTATACATTAGTCATTTCCGAGCAATTAGTATCAGGCCACAGCATTGCAACTCGATGCCAATGTCCCCAAACAAATTTTTCAAGGCATATTGTTGAGATCAAATGGGCTGCCATGAGCTCTTAATTCTTTCATCTGGCCAAATAAATAATTTAGTCAATAGGATTCGATTAGGTTGTCTGTGATGTGTTACTTGTAGCATCATCCATTTTTGGGAGCTCATTTACCAGTCTTCTGTTAGTAAACATCAGCTCAAGATCCTTAGGCTCCACTGGTAATATTCAATCTATCTTTGACCTGAGAAAGTTTGCATGAGAATGTTATAATCTTTCGAATGGTTCTCAGAAAAAGTTTAATAGGTACAATTGCATAGTTCTATCACTTTAATGTACATGATTGTATATTTTTCTTCTTTTTGCATTACATCAGTGGTCATCAACCCTGTCCTCAGGATCCACTAACAGGCCAGGTTTGCAAGATAACTGAAATACACCACAGGGGATCTAATTTTCTGCTCAGTGATTGCAGTCTTCTAGTCTACATCTCCCCAGGGTAATACATAAAACCTGGCCTGTTAGTGGGCCCTGAGGACAGGGTTGATGACCACTGCATTACATTATATTTTATTTTCCATCTCTGTTTATAAAGCTATCACATTTTTCTTTTTCCCTTCGCTTTTCATTTATATTTAACTCTTTCTGTCTACTTTCTGTTTCACCCTTCAAAATTCCACACATATTGAAAACTTAAGACCTAGCCAAAGTACAGACTTAAAAGAAGGAAAGGAAGCCAAGCCAGTCAAACAAGGGAAAGAGTTGGAGGAGAGGCCAATGTCTGTAATGAGTTCCCTGAGTTATAGAAAGAGAGCAGTTCTTAAAGACTCCATAGGCGGTAAAGGTGATGAGGATTCACTGTTCTCAACTCTGAAAGAAAGGCCTGAGTCCCCAGAGAGATCTTTCCGTAAGGCTCCGAAAGATTCTGCAGGAAGCGTTCTTGATGACACATTATCAGTGAGTTCATGGAGAAAATCTCAAGGCAGTGAAGACTTGGATGATCGCTCATCTATGGTTTCTCAAGCATTTACTGAGGCATCTAGTAGGGCAAGGAAAGGACTTGACAAGAGGTGGTCAATTGCAAGTCCTGAATTTGATAAAGTTTCTGTTGTATCCAGTCGTCTATCTAGTAGACGGGGTTTGGAAGATGAAGATGACACAAAATCAACCTTGAGCTTCGGTATTACCAGTCCTCCAAGTCTAAGACGTAGTACTTCCAAATTAGAGGAGACTCGTAATGGTTTGTCAGCTGTAAGTCCCTCTCTTAGTAGGCGTTCTGATTTTAGCCTGGAAAGCCCTACTCTTGGAAGCCGATCAGACACTCGAATGTCTATGGCCAGAAGCACTTTAGATGATTTTGATGACTCTGTTAGTGTTGGATTTAGTGATAGTCGCTCTTTGTACAGTCAGCATTCTGGGCGTAGTTTTTCTGTACCTCCCCAAGCAAGAACACCAGGCGCGGATGACAATGAACTGGAAAGCAGAGATCTTCAGCCAGTGTCTCATCGCAATTACTTAGATCCGGATCTTGAGGCTGCAATCAATGAGGTCCTGAGCTATAAGCCTATAAAGTTCAAGAGAAAGAGTCTTGATCCTGATTCGGATGATGATGATTCAAAAAGTGTACGGAGTGTAAAAAGCTTGCACAGAGAAAAAGGAGAATCATCCTCTGGACTCAAGAGGTCAGCTTCAGCTATGGAATTCTCTCGGGCACCAAGCAGGAAAAGTAGAGCTAGAAAAAGTAGCTCTGACTCAGAATCTGAGGACAATCGCAAAAAGAAGAGTTCTAAAAAGCGCTCCAAGAAATCCAAGAAGAAGTCAAAGAAGAAAGAATCTGAATCCTCCTCCTCATCCTCATCATCTGAGTCTGACTCCTCATCTGGTTCTACAGTATCATACCGTAGTGGGGGTAGTGTGAAAAAAGGGCCGAAAAATAGGGACCTAGATGAAGAAGACAAAGGTGACAAAAAAGATGAGAAAAACAGTAAGCAAGTAAAGAAGGAGGATAAGAAGAGGAAGAAGCAGGTTGACAGTCTGATGATGAAATATTTATACCGGCCAGAAAGTGATTAATGCAGTAGGTGTTTTGCTTGTGAGTGACCTAGCATGCTCTGAACGGTGTGGACTACTAACATTAACTCAGGGTGACATTTGGATTGAGTTTTTTTAACAGCCTGTGTTGTAATTTACATTCACGTTTGCAGAATTCTGTCCCTTGTTTTAAAATTGGATAGGCTCATCTGGTGCTGGAGTGTCAAAAGTGCAGTTATCGTGAAGTTGTCTGTGGTTGTAGTTAACATTTTGAAAGCCTTGAGCATCTCCATAGCATGTAAAGTACATTATACACCAATATGCAATACTAAGTTTGCACGTTAAAGTTCCTAGTTTAATTCTTTTAGATGCACACTTGCACAACAATGGAAGCTGGTGAGAAACACTCCAGTCGAAAATTAAAGTAGAACTATAGGCAAAAAGTTATTTTTTTCATTTTGGATAGAGCATGGGAGGGTTACAATCCCTGTCTGATAATTTTTTATTTAATTTTTTTTCGATTTGTGTCCCGTTGCAGAGACTTTACTTCACTTCCTGTCCCATAGCCAAACCGGTAGTTAGAGGAAACTGAACAGGTGCATCCAAGCTGCTACCTTCCTTGTAATGCCTGTCAGCCTCAAGAACACAGCACTCAGCAGTTGGCTAAAACATAGTTTTATTAATGCAGGTGAAGAACAGTCAAAAAAGCCAATGCATTTTGATCATCAGGCCCTAATCATAGGCCCTAATCATAGGCCATGATTAAGGCCTGATGGCCAAAACATGTTGAATTTTTTGTTTTTCGCCTGCATTAATAAAACTATGTTTTAGCCGACTTCCATGGCACCAGCCTTTCTCCCTGTTTTTGCACGAAGTGAAAGGAAATTCCTTCAAATAAAGGATATTCCTTGGGGATCCCCATGTCACCAGAACTAGTGTTCCCATTAGAAGAATTCCCCTCCATTACTTTACTTTTCTGGGGATAACCCAAATTTTGGGATTTACATTTACTATTTTAACTTTCAATGATAATAGTAAACATGATGACTAGAGAGGGTGAATCTCCTTAATGGGGCAAAGGCAGCAATAACAACTGACGGGTTCTAATCCCTCCACTCTATCCAAAACTGTCTTTTGGTTTATACAGGGAATACTTGTCCTGAAGACCTTAGGTAGTGACCACCCACTTTTTAATTGGCCTAGGGAGAGAGAGATGAGAGGAGCAGCAGCATGGAAAATCAACATTCAAGGAGGCAGTGCTCATATGTTTTGTCCAAGAAATAAGTTGGTGCCCAGCAGGCATCTAAAACAGGCTGCATAGACGAGAAAGTTCCATCACTGCAGCCTTTCAATATCAACTTTTGTAAGAAATGTGACATATAGATATAACTATATTTTTAGGATGTGTGTTAGGAATGCCATACATTTACTGTATAGATGTTCTTGGGAAAGAATTTCTAAGGTGAAACAGACTGCACATTTTCATTGAGCCAGCCCTGGAAATCCACACTACATAAAAAACCACAAGCCTAGGGCATAGTTGTGTTTTAAAGGCTGTGCTTCTGTTCTGTTCAGCTCTTGCACCTCCTGTTGAGTGACCTCAATCTTTCCAGTCCTGAAAAGAGGTTTGTGATCCACAGATATGCAAATATCCCTTTATACATATTTGTTGAAAATAGTACTTCTACTAAGCATTGTGTAGCTCTTTCTGTCAAGGAAGCTAGGGAGTGAACAGACTGAAAATTAATCTGCACAGCGGGAGCAGTTTGCAGTTCTTGTTGCCTGTTTTATTATCCATGGTCTTTTTGCGGCAATCTAGCACCTTGCTTTGTAACCCTTTCCATTCCAAGCTGGATGAAGCTTCCTCCTCTCAAACCACAGTATTAAAGTGAACCTGTCCTCCACGCAGCAGGAAATCTGTGTATGAGCATACTTTCTATATAATTACATGTCGCACTCTCTGTAGTCATTTTTAGCTTTTTTCTTTGCTGCACATTTTGTACATAAACATTTAATGAGGGCTTGCTCCATCCATTCACCAGAACTGAGCATGCGCTTTGTGCTTTTGAGAACTATGAAAAAGATTGCCAGAATTTCCCAATAAGCATAACAGAATTAGTGAATATGGATTTTTGTGCCCCATATGCACCCCATCCCCCATGAACTGCACCTAGTGTTAAAAAGGAGTTTCTGTAAAGGACAGTGACAGACTGAAGGTAAGTATCGCAGCCAAAGTTGCTCTCTGTTATTTTAACTTTTACTTTTTGCTTCGAGACCTAGAGGGACACCATTTCCTTTCTAATTCTTTATATAAGGAATACCCTGTTAAACTGAATTGTCAACTCAAAGCAATTGTTTTTTTATTTGATAGAGTGGGGAAAGATCTCTTTCAGATTTTAATTGCTGACTGTGTTTTCTTTAGGGAGGTTTCCCTCCCTTGTGTATGTACTGCCACATGCAGAGAAAAAATTAGTTTTTGTTGAATGCAGTCTTTATTTTTTCTTCAAAGCCTAATGTCATCACAAAAACTTGTGAGAAACCTGGGTTAGTGGACGAGATATTTCACCACAGAACTCCACGAGAGCACCAGATTAGTATTAGAAATAACAGTAGGTAGAAGGAGATCTATCCAGGTTACGGAGTTCACCGCAGCTATTGGAACCTACTAAAAAGTTGCTTTATCCAGTGTACTTGACTGTTGAAATAATAAACACTTCTTATGCTCATAAGCTCATATTTCATTCCTACAGTTTGAAACTTATTGCAGATAATCCATAATTTGTATTATCTATGTAAGGCCTCCTTAAGACAAATGAGAGTATTTGTCAGGTTTCATCTCTGGAACTGAAAAGTTGCACAGTTTTCTTTTATTAAAGTGTTTACATTGATTGGTGAATGCCTTGTATATTTGCTGAGCCTCTTTTACCTTTGCTATTAAATTTTGTTGACAGTGCTTTTTTTTTTTTTGCTGTAGACAAAGTTCATGTCATCCTTCAATAATTGCTATTCTGGTCTGCACATGTACAAGCAGAAATAATGCCCCACTCCTATAATACTAAGCTGATCATTGATCATTACGGTAGAATTCCATTATTGTAGTCTTGTTGATTTGGTTATTTCAAACTGTACAATAATACCTAAAGCAAAGGTTTATTATTAAGTGCATCATGCTCATAGAGGAGAAAATCCATTACTCCATGGCACTCCAAAAATGAATGCCAACAAATTGGATCATAGCCAGATATATACTTTTCTGCTATTAAAGCAACCTTGCCAGTACAGTAAAGAATTAAAAGGAAATAGTCTGATGCATTACCAAATAACGAATCCTTTAAGAAATCCAAATATTCCCAGTAGTTACACATAGAAGGAAATGTAATTCTCCACTAAACTAAAATATTAATTTATCTTACCATCACTGTCCCCAACGGAGAGATTTACGTCACTTCTCGTCCTTTGATCCCCTACCATCCACACAAGAAGTGAGTAGAAATCTCTCCAGTGGGGGACACAGATGACAATAAAACCTTAACACACATTTTAACCCTTCCATACTCTGCGGAAGTCCTTTGTATTTGAAGGAAGAGTTCTTATGACAATAATGTGTTGAAGAGCATTTTTACAGCAACAATCATGCATCTTGTGACCGTAGACATCATTGGCATCTAATAAAACTGTTTAAATCATAAAACTCATTTTAGTACTGGTATTTACCAGTCAGGCCTATACTAGACCATTTAATGGAGAGCTCCAAGTTACCAACTTTCATTGGGGAACTTTTTTTTTCTTTTTTTTTGTGGCTTTGTTTTTAGATGTTTTGTTTGAGAGATTCTGTACAAAGCTTTGAGCCTACAGTAGAAGGAATAGGCCAGTGTTTCTCAACCTTTTAGTCTAGGCACCCTTTAAAATGCTGCCCAATCTCGAGGCACTGCATTCTAAAATGTAAAAAGGGAGTTTTTCATAATGCAGCAACATTCACACACATAGAACAACCAACGTTGGAGGCGATTTATTTTTCCAAAGCAAATATATCTTTGCACACTGGTACTGACAATGTTTCTCTTCTCCCTCAGTTACTCTCCCTCACTCAGCTAATGTGATCCCAGGACCGATAACATCATTAGTTGTTAGGATGCTAGCGTCTAGAATATTGTAATGGTGCACAATGAAAATCTGTGGCTTTGCATAACTGAAAGGCAAGTTTGATCCACCAGCTGACTTGTATGCAGTTTTTGGGCAATTTTTTAACATTTTGCCAAGGCGTCCCTGGAGACACCTGAAGGCACCCCAGTGTGCCTGGGCACTTTGGTTGCAAAAGGCTAGTGTAGGCTACTTGTAACTTGTAGCCATTCCACATAATGTAATTAATTCAATGGCGGAGGCATTCACATCCACACTATATGTTGATTACACTTAAGGAATGGAAAATAGTTTGCTTTCTCTTCCGTTACCTTTATAACTAATGATATTTAGAGGACCTGTACTGTGGAAGCTGCTCCACAAAAAAAATTGAAAAAGGGTAACTAGAGAGGAAATGACTAATCACCATAGCCTAATTGCCCATAGGCTCCCTGAAGCTTTTATTTTCTCCATCGCTTCAGAGATGCCCCCCTGATAGCTGGTGATCTGATTACCAGTAGGATAATATTTAAGAAGCTGCAGGAAAGATGCGCAAGGGCATGCATCCAAAGAATGAATAAAGCAGGGAGATTCATAAACTGCAGGTCCTCAGGTATAGCTTTCTCTACAGCAAGGAGTGAATAGCAAAGGGTTAGCAGCACAGTAGGGGACATCACCAAAACCCATGAGACAATCAGAGGCCACAGTGTCCTGGGGTACATTGTGCAGCAGTTATACAGTTATGAGACTCAAGGCTAGGAAAGTTCACTCATTTTGTTTAAAAGAATAAAACTAAATCTACAGTTTAGGTACAACTAACGTTTCTAGATGTTCCCTAAGCAAAGGCAAATGTATACTTCAGTTTAGGTCCACTTTAAAAAAACATCATGGACTCATAATTTGATATTATGAGACATTTTGGAATTGTTTGCCCATTTGTTTCCCTAGACATGTTTTGGGTTCTCTAGATTTTCAAATGCTGTTCTGGTCTGGATCCTACACCTAGCCTCATAAAGAGTGCAGCAAGGTAATAACTCAGGAATAGGTAGATTTTATTTTATTTGTGGGATATTCTGGATTTCATGTGCATTAGCACAAGCAGGTAGACCTCATTTATTTCCTTTAACTTGTGATTAAGGTTTTAATTGAGGCATGTCGGTATACTAAATAAAAGTTCACCTTTTATAACATATTGATTTTTCTTGCGTGTAATTTATTTTCTCACTAGCAGGGAAATATGCGGACTAAGTATAAATAGTAGCAAGCTGCACCTTGATCATGGAAGTGTTATATATTAGTGAAAGTACAAAAGGGTCAGTCACTACCCTTTCATTAAAACAAACAACAAAAGAACAAAAAACACAAAGTATTTAGGGAGTCATCTGGAGAGTTGGGGATAGCCAGTTCTGGCAAGAGTTAAGCTTTAACGGAATATCTTTTATTAGAGGTACTAATATAGTGCCACCAATTAAGCAATGCTTTACATATATATAGTTCATTCACATCAGTTCCTGCCTTCAAGGAGCTTAAAATCTAAGGTCCCTAACTCACATTCATACACACATATACTAGGGCAAATTTAGGAGCCAATTCACCTACCAGCGTGTCTTTGGAGTGTAGGAGGAAACCGGAGTACCTGGAAGAAGCCACGCAAGCACAAGGAGAACATTCAGACAGAGTGCAGGTAGTGCCGTGGTTGGCATTTGAACCCTAGTGCTTCTAGGCAGAAGCGCTAACCACTCAGCCACCGTGCGGTTTAGTATGCTTTTTTTTAGCAATCCAAAAATATAGGATAACAACAAACTGTCCTGCAGTCCATAGCTCACGGCCATACTGTACCAACTTATATGTACAGAGTTGATAGAATTGGAAGATTTTTATGTTTACAATTGTTCCTGACACATTGTTACTTTTTTCACCAAATTAGTTCAAGTACCTTAAAGTCTAGATTTAAGCCTAGTATACACGGGCCGAATGTCAGGCGAACTGGCTGACATTAGATCCATGTGTGCAGCAGCCGACTTCTGTTGAAGGGTCATGACCAAAATGGCTGGGGGGGGCCTTCAACCCAAACTAATAGCATATACGGGCTTTATGCTGGCCATACATCTTACGATTTTCAAATAAAATTTTGTTTATATTTCTTATGTAGTACAAGGGCCTGCCTGATTGCATACAAAGTGAAAGTGTTTAGGCGTGACCTCATATTATATGGTTTTGGCAAGTCTAAAGGAAAATTTTAAGGAAATTGCATAATATATGGCCAGCCTTAACATGCCTTCTATATAGGGAAACTATGTGGCCAATTACTGTAGGCTGTTGTAGACCCAACTTGCCCAAAGTCCTCTCCCGGAAAGAAGACCTGTTGTGATGTCTATCCATTTTATCCATGAATATAACTATTGTACAGCAGCATTACTTTTGGCCTCTTTGCTTTGATTTATTTGTATGTTTAGCCACAACTGACAAACCTCTGTGTGTTCCATGGTAGGGCCAAGTAGCTTGATCGGATGGTATGTATGCTGTGCCCTGACTATACGAAGTGCTCGCACAATTAAGATTTCTAGTCACACACAAGTGAATGCCTGTCCATGCTTTAGGTGGATGCTTCTTTATCAGATTATAACTTTCTGTACACCCTTGTAAGCAAAGACCTAAATACTATGTGGAATTTCAAGGGCGTATGCATTGTAGAGTAGTACAGAATGGTTAATACGTGCAACCACTACTGTCCTGGGATGTTGATCTGTTGTAGAATTTGCTTTCACCACATAAGGTAGTCTTTGACCGAGTAGGTCCCAGGATATATGCCATTTTTTGGGTGACAAGTAAAGTTTTTAATTAAGCAAAACAATAGCAGCTAGTAAACAACAATTTTCACTGTTCTTATTTTAAAAAAAAAATGGAATCTGATCGCTATGGTAAAGTGTACTTTGCACACCAGTATTGCACTTTCCTGTGCTCTGTGTAATAAACCTCTTCATATTTGAAGTATGTATTGAAACATGTATTTGAAGTATTGCATTTTAAACAAGAAACATCAATTAACCTATCAAACATTGCCAGCGAAGGTGTGTTTATAGGATGACAGGGGCTTAGTCACAACATTTCATTGTGCTCTATGTAGCTGGGAAAAGTAACTTGCATGATGCATAACATGCTCATTGTTGGCATATTACATGAGCCCTCCACCTGCAAGCTGGCTGACTTGGCTCCCGGGCTAAGCGTGTTCATTTGTTTGTTCAGTTAGGAGAATCCTCACAGGGCAAGCAGCAAATTCCCCGACAGATCCTTTGTTTTTCAATCTCCCTCCGCTCATTGATCTGGATTAATACTCTGGCATGCCTGCAATTTGCACAACTTCAACACAATTTGTTTCTGCCTGGAGGGTGCATTTTGGAACCGAATGAAGATTCATAGGGGTAGAAAATCAGGAATACGAGGCAGGAGGGAAAGTGGGTTAATGTATAAGCAATTACTAAAAGTAGCATCCAGCTTATCTGATTGGAAAACCTCCTCAATATCTCCCAGCAGATTCACTCCCGCCTCCATCAACATTACCATGTTCAAATGAAAGAATCCTTACATACATGGCATTTTAGTCCATGCACATAAATATTTTATTCATAGGAATTGGGCATAGGCACTTAAAGAGAAAACACTACTGTGCCTCAGACACAATAGTCACAGATGCTTTCCGTGTGTGTGTGTGTGTGTGTGTGTGTGTGTGTGTGTGTATATATATATATATATATATATATATATATATTAGATATAATATGAGATAGATAGATAGTTCCTTGAAAAAGTATTCATACCCCCTTGAAATTTTCCACATTTTGTCATATTACAACCAAAAACATAAATTTATTTTATGTGATGGACCAACACAAAGTGGCACACAATTGTGAAGTGGAAGGAAAATGATAAATGGATTTCCAATTTTTAAAAAAATACATTTGTGAAAAGTGTGGCATGCATTTGTATTCAGCCTGTCTGAGTCAATAGTTTGTAGAACCACCTTTCAGTGCAATTTCATATGCAATTTCACTGCAAGTCTTTTTGGGTATGCCCATTTTTCTTTGCAAAAAAGCTCAAGCTCTGTCAGATGGATGGAGAGTGTCTGTGAACAGCAATTTTCAAGTCTTGTCACAGGTTCTCAATTGGATTTAGGTCTGGACTTTGACTGGGCCATTCTAACACATGAATTTGCTTTTGATCTAGACATTCCATTGTAACTCTGGCTGTATGTTTAGGGTTGTTGTCCTGCTGGAAGGTGAACCTCTGCCCCAGTCTCAAGTCTTGCATACATTTTACATTTTTTCTTGTAAGCTTGCCGTGTATTTGGTTCCATCCATCTTCCCATCAACTCTGACCAGCTTTCCTGTCCCTGCTGAAGAAAAGCATCCCCACAACATAATGCTGCTGCCACCATGTTTCACGGATGGTATGTTCAGAGTGATGTGTGGAGTTCGTTTTCTGCCACACATAGCATTTTGCTTTTAGGCCAAAAAGTTAAATTGGTCTCATCTAACCAGAGCACCTTCTTTCCATTTTGCTTTGTTGGATTGAACAGTGCTCCGTGAGATGTTAAACGCTTGGGATATTTTTTTCATAACCCAACTCTGCTTTCAACTTCACCACAACATTGTCCCTGACCTGTCTGGTGTGTTCCTTGGCCTTTATGGCCTCCCTTTAGAATGTAAGCTCTACGAGCAGGGCCCTGTGTGTATGTGTAAAAAAAAAAAAAATATATATATATATATATATATAATGTGTGTATGTATGTATGTGTGTGTGTGTGTGTGTGTGTGTGTGTGTATGTGTATATATATATAATATGAGAGAGAGAGAAATTGTTTCCAATGAGGATAGTTCATACCACTGCGTTGTGTGCTGAAGTAGAGTACCACATGCGGTACTTTTTTTTTTTTTCCATGTTCAGAGCTTGAACTGTGGTACTATTACTGACAGATTACAATATATTGTACTTTAAAAACTTTTGATAGTTTTTTTTACAGGTAAAAACAAAAAACAGCATTGCAAATCAAATGTGTGAAGTTAATGAAATTTCACATGCTACTTCAATAAGGTTCTAACTAAAAACACAGTAAACCGTGATCGGTGCATTTGCATGGTTTAATCCCTGCGCACCCAGCCATGCAATCAAGCCTAAAAGCAGTATTAAACCCAAAAGCAAACATTTATTATATTGTAGCTTACCCATTGTAAGGCTTTGTGTACATTGGCAGCTCCTAAACTTGAGTTGAGCTTTTTATTTTTTATTTTTTGCCAGAGCTCCTTAACTCAACTCCATGAAAGCCTATGTGTCCATGTCCATAGGCTTTTACAAGAGTTTAGGAGCTGCTGTGGTTAGGGGAGCTTTTTAGCCTCCCTCTCCTGAATGTGAAAGAATCGTGTTCAGGATAGGAACGGTTTGACCGCCGCATGCATAACGTGGTAAAATGGTCAGCTTTTATGTATTCCTGCAAAACATTTATCCCAAAAGGAAAAAGAAAACTGTTTGCTTTAACTGATTATAAATTGTAAGCTGGAGTTTGGCTTAAATTTGTTAGTGCATCTAAATCTGCTAATACGTTTAACACTCCTTACCCCCCAGACTGACAATGGTGCTATCTGCTCTGCCTCCTGTGCTCATTTATCCATAGGTGTATCTCCTAATATGGGAGGTGTTGCTGGCTAGATCACCAGGTTAAAACAGAATGGAAAAAGCCAAATAAAAGAAAACTGATGCAGCTACCACATCTAATGATTGTTAAGCTATAATATATTATGTTTTGATTTTGGGTTTTATATAAAGCTTTAATACATAAACAAACATTTTATATGCTTAAAGCAGAACTCTGGATTTTAACTTGCCTTCCTTCTGGATGGTCTAGTGATTGCAACGTGCCTTCCTTTTCCCCTGTGGGAACGATGGTGGTTGGTTTTTCTTTGTGCACTAAACAGGGCTCACACAGTGGCATGTGAGCATCATTCTGTGTACTAGTTCTCTGACCCCTGGCAGATGGGGGAATGTTGTGATGACAGTATCCAGGATAATCTGGGCTCAGAGGAATTGGGTTTAACCACTTCAACCCCCGGAAGGATTTACCCCCTTCCTGACCAGAGCACTTTTTGCGATACGGCACTGCATCGCTTTAACTGACAATTGCGCAGTTATGCGCCATTGCACCCAAACATTGATATCCTTTTTTTTCCCCACAAATAGAGCTTTCTTTTGGTGGTATTTGATCACCTCTGCAGGTTTTATTTTTTGTGCTATAAACATAAAATGAGCGACAATTTTGAAAAAAAAAAAAAAAAGCAATATTTTTTACTTTTTGCCATAATGAATATCCCCAAAAAATATATAAAAGAACAATTTTTTTTTATGTTTAGGCTGATATGTATTCTTCGACATGTTTTTGGTTAAAAAAACACAATACGCGTATATTTATTGGTTTTTGCAATAGTTATAGCGTCTACAAAATAGGGGCTAGATTTATGGCATTTTTATTATAAATTCTTTTTTATTAGTAATGGCCGCAATCTGTGATTTTTATCGTGACTGCGACATTATGGCAGACACATCGGACACCATTGACACTATTTTGGGACCATTGTGATTTATACAGCGATCAGTGCTATAAAAATGCATTTATTACTGTGTAAATGACACCGGCAGGGAAGGGGTTAACCACTAGGGGGTGATCAAGGGGTTAAGTGTGTCCTAGGGAGTGATTCTAACTGTAGGGGGATTGCCTCATTTGATTTAAAGGGGGGCGTACCCGTACGCCCATTTGCACACCCGTGCCATTGTGCCGGCGTATATCGTCGTGTGCTAGTCAGCATGTGGTTAATGATCCTGACCACCATTAAATGCAGAAAATTGCCAACATACAGTTGCACAAAGGCATTACTGCAGAGGACAGTTTTGGGTTGAAGATGACTATGGTGGTGAAAGCTGCTTTTGTATTTTTAATACTGCTGGCAATTTTTACCAAGACGAAAACTGGAGTTTTTTTTTTTATTATTAAAGAAATTGGGTCAAAATCATTATATTATTTATTTAGGTTTATATTGTTGGAGATTAGGGTTAGAAACAGATTTCATGTTAGGTTTGCATGGAGGGTTAATGTAAGGGGATAGGGCATCATTGTTTGTGCATTAAAACCTTTCACCATTCACCCAGCACTGAAAGACACAAAAGCTGCTAAACTTGCAAAGTTTTAAGAGATGGGAGGCACCAGAAAGACAAAGCAAAGTGTAAAAACAAGAAAGAAGGGTAAAAGACTAAATTGCATAAAATGAAAATGGCAGATATACAGTGCATCCGGAAAGTATACCCAACACTTCACCTTTTCCACATTTTGTTCTGTTACAGCCTTAGGCCCCTTTCATACAGGCTTTCTGATCAGGTCCGCCTGTCCGTTTTTCAGACAGACCTGATCGGAGGCTCCATTCGACCATATGGTGCGACGGATGTCAGCGGTGACATGTCCGCTGACACCCACTGCTATATATGATCCGATCCTCTCCGTGAAATCCAGATGGAAGTAGACCCTATTTTCCATCCGTCTGGCGGGTCGGATGGGATCGGTTGAAGATGGATAGGCAGTCCTTTTTCATCTAATCTCTATAGAGAGAGGAAAGCGGGGCTATGACAGGTCCATCTCTGCACAGTGAGCGGAGACATACCTGTCATCCGTCTGCTCAGCGGGGATCAGCTGATCAATCCCCCGCTGAAACAGCGGAGTCTACTGGGTGGACAAGCCCATGTGAAAGGAACCTTATTCCAAAATGGATTCAATTCATTATTTTCCTCAAACTTCTACAAACAATACACCATAATGACAACGTGAAAAAAGTTTGTTTGAAATCTTTGCAAATTTATTAAAAATAAAAAAGGAAAAAAATCACATGTACATACCGCATTTTTGAATTTTGAAGCCTCACCTTTGCCCATCATTGAGCCTTGCCCATAATTGCAGCCTAATCAGTGCCCATCTACAGCCTTGTCCATCATTGCAGCCTGATCAGTGCCGATCTGCAGCCTTTCCCATCATTGCAGCCTAATCGGTGCCCATCTGCAGCCTTGCTCATCATGGCAACCTGATCAGTGCCTATCTGAAGCCTTGTCCATAATTTCAGGCTGATCCGTGCCCATCTGCAGCCTTGTCTATGCCAAGATAGAAAAATACGTATTTCCTGTGTTGGCTTGCAGTCATGCCCAGTCCCACCCCTTGACTCGGCTCCTATAATGGACATAACAGTGGTCCAATGCCGGGACATCAACGCTAGGAGCCATCCAGGGGGCGGGACTGGGCGTGACTGCGAGCCGAGTACACAGGAGATTGCGGCTCTGTATTTCGGTGGCGCTCGCTCCTGCCTTTCCCTCTAAGGCAGGCTATATTGGCGTATAATACACACACACGATTTTCCCCCTATTTTCAGGGGGGAAAAGTGCGTGTTATATGCCGATAAATACGTTAAGTATTCACAGCCTTTGCTCAATACTTTGTTGAAGCACCTTTGGCACCAATTACAGCCTTAAGCCTTGAGTATGATACAAACTTGGCACACCTATTTTTGGGCAGTTTCTCCCATTCTTCTTTGGAGGACCTCTCAATCTCCATCAGGTTGGATGGGTGCACAGCCATTTTCAGATCTCTCCAGAGATGTTTAACCAGGTTCAAGTCTGGGCTCTGTCTGAGCCACTCAAGGACATTCACAAAGTTGTCCCGTAGCTACTCCTTTGTTATCTTGCTTGTGTGCTTAGGGTCATTGTCCTGTTGGAAGATGAACCTTTGCCCCAGTCTGAGGTCCTGAGCACTCTGGAGCAGGTTTTTAGCAAGAATGTCTCTATACATTGCTGCATTCATATTTCCCTCGATCCTGACTAGTCTCCCAGTTCCTGACGCTGAAAAACCTCACCACAGCATGATGCTGTCACCACCATGCTTCATTGTAGGGTGGTATTGGCCAGGTGATCAGTTCCTGGTTTCCTCCAGACATGACGCTTGCCCTTTCAGGCCAAAGCATTCAATCTTTGTTTCATCAGACCAGAGAGTTTTGTTTCTCATGGTCAGAGTCCTTCAGGTGCCTTTTGGCAAACTCCAGGCAGGCTGTCATGAGCCTTTTACTGAGCAGTGTCTTCCGTTTGGTCACTCTACCATACAGGCCTGATTGGTGGAGGGCTGCAGGGATGGTTGTTGTTCTGGTAGGTTCTCCCCTCTCCACAGAGAAATGCTGGAGCTCTGTCAGAGTGACCATCGGTTCTTGGTCACCTCTTTAAGACCCTTCTCCCCCCAGTCGCTCAGTTTGGCCGGGCAGCCTTCTCTAGGAAGAGTCCTGGGGTTTCGCACTTCTTCCACTTATGCATGATGGAGGCCACTGTGCTCATTGGGGACCTTCAATTCTGCAGAAATTTTTCCTTACCCTTACCCAGATCTTTGCCCCAATATAATCCTGTCTCAAAGGTCGACAGACAATTTCTTGGACTTCATTGCTTGGTTTGTGCTCAGACATGCACTGTTAGCTGAGAAACTTATATAGACAGGTGTGTGCCTTTCCAAATCATGTCCAATTAACTGAATTTACAACAGGTGGACTCCAATCAAGTTGTAGAAGCATTTCAAGGATGATCAGTGGAAACAGGATGCACCTGAGCTCAATTTTGAGTGTCATGGCAAAGGCTGTGAATACTTATGTGCGTGGGATTTTTTATTTTTTTATTTTTAGTAAATTTGCAAAGATTTGAAAAAAAAAAACGTATTTTACACTGTCATTGTGAGGTATTGTTTGTCGACTTTTGAGGAAAATAATGAATTTAATCCATTTTGGAATAAGGCTGTAACGTACCAAAATGTGGAAAAAGTGAAACGCTGTGAATACTTTCCTGTTGTACTGTATTACAGGTAGTTTATATAAAAAAGAGAACCAGGGATTTTTAAGTCTTATTGTGAAAGGATGGACCATGAAATTGTTAGGGTTAAATGTATTAATTAGTGGTAGATGGTAATTTGCATCTATTAAATGGATTAATGTCCACAGCCACATGATGATTGAATGGTAGAGAGCGGTATTTAATGATGCTGTTTCACTTTCCGCATTGTGCAGTTGCTCAGGATCTGCAGACCTCTATTAATAAATAATGATGATGGCAATTCATTAAAATAGATGGAGCAGGTTGCTGCTTTAACCATTTAACACACAGTTGGTGAACATAATGTTGGAGCCCCTGTCTTTTGGAAGCAAGGAAATGTGTGAATATATTTTACAAGGTGTGATTTAAAAGTTCAGCCGTCTTTTGCGGGGGATCACTGCAACAGCTGTTGTTGTTTTATCCCCTCAGTAACAATTGACACAATTAATAAAAGAAGATGCTTGTTTTGCATATACTATCTAGAGCTCAGGATTTATTATTTTTATTTCTAAATGAAAATGTTATTTTATGGTATTATCTGTGTAGCTAGTAAGTATTTTTTAATTTCCTTTTCTTTTTTTTCTTTTTTTATCGTGGAACAAACAGAAAAAATTAGCAAAGTTAGATACAGGAAATTCATTTTATGTTAGGTAGCATAATTTTGCTTTTTCAAATGGGCCACCAGTGTAATGGAACTACAATTTCTGGCTGGGACAAGAATGCAGCCAGTGAAGTCTAAACAACAGTCTTGTATACATGTTTCAGCTTGATGACTTGCTGGTTATTGAAGTCAGAGTCTTGGAGCATGCACAGCTAAAGAAAAATTAGTATTGCTAGCTCCCATGTTTCTTACAGACTCTAAAACATTTGCTACTTCACTTATTTAGTGCTTATCACACTTTTGCCTCCAATAAAGTGGTGACTTTGTAAACTCACTAGGGCCTCCAAAATGTATTCACAATGTACTGCTCCTATTTACATGTCTGTAGAAGATCATTCATGTTCCATCATTAATTGACAGGTAAAAACAAAGACTAATCAGTGTGGTAAAAAAAAATGTAAGTATGTTGGTATTCTTTGCCCAGACAATCTGTAGGTCATTATCCCCAACTTGCTGCAACTGATTCTAAAATGTCTAGCTGGGACATCTATGTCACTTCTTGTTATATTTCTTTGCTAATTAAAAAAAAACCCTATTATAAATGCCTTGTTGGAGATGGCCCAGCTATAGATCCTAATAGGTTTTGGGAGAATAAATGTACTTTGCAGCACAGAGGCAGCCAGTTGGCTAGGCTGAACCAATATTGGGTGATTTAAGCTAAAAAAAAAGTCCCACATCAAGAAGTTTTTCCCATTACAGGTTAAAATTTTAACGTGATTTGTTGGTGTGGGATACACGTCCTTTGTTTTCTTCTGGCTTTTATAAAGTCAAAAAAGTGCATTATGATTCATTTCAGTTCTAGCTGTTAATGAACTACAGGCATCATTGTTTTACAGAGCTTGATTGAACTTTTAATGTAAGTGTGATTTTGTTTACTAGAAGGGCATCCTTAGCCCCCTACCATGACCTCTACCAGTTTGCTCATTAAACTCTTCCACGCAACTAAGCCACGCCAAGGGAACGGCCATTGCTAGATACGGTGGTTCTCTTCAATGGCTCGTATGAATGATTTTTATATATATGTGGTAATGGGAGCAGATTCTTGATTTGTTAGCAAAAGTAATCACACTTATGATTACACTTTAATGTGTCCTCGGTGTATTTTAGTAATTAGCTCTGCCACATTCTCAAAAATATTGGTTCAGCTTACAAGATATCTGCCTGTGTGTACAAATAATTACCAATATTTGAACACACCTTATTCACGTTTTTCTTTTTTTAAATTATTATATTATTGCATGTGTGAAGAAAACCCAATAAATTCCTAATATGAGTGTAAATGCTGGAAACGGCATGCATTCGCTTCTAACTAATTTTGTTCAATAGATGATTGTGTTGGGCATCAAATGTAGATTGCCAATTCCATTGAAAATTAATATTTCAGTATTGATTAGTGTATGGATTAGCATTCATCATTTTGATAACTTTTCTCTTTGCCATCACTCGAAATTTCTCTCAACTGATTTTTCTCTTGAGAGTCTTGACTGGCTTGTGGTCTGTTTACTCGTGTCTCCAGTGCTGAATTCTCCTTTAAGTTAGCTTTAGTGATGAGTAAAGGGATGTTAACCAAAGTGAGCATTCATGTTAAGTTGATTTAGGATGACCAGAAATATACATTAGGCCCTGATTGCAGGAGATATATATATATATATATATATATATATATATATATATATATATCTCCTGCAATCAGGGCCTAATGTATATCTCCTGCAATCAGGGCCTAATGTATATTTCTGGTCATCCTAAATCAACTGTTTTGTGTCACCCCCCCCCCCCCCCCACCCCAGTCAAGTAGCTGTTCCTAGCATCATACAAGCACGATTAAGCAACATACCCAAACAGGGCACATTGGAGGCTTCCCAAGGGGCTGAGCGAAATGTGTTGGGGGGCATGGCCTGGCAGGAGCCCAGGCTGAGGTTGACACATACCATCTTGAGTGGGCTTGCTTCCATGTGTGGCTTAAGGGATATTCATACTTCCACACTGAAGCTGGGAGGTGCACCTAACACTGATGACAAGATGAGTAAAGGACACTGTAGTATTACAAGTATAATGTAATAAAGAGAATGGGTCCTTATAAACATTAAAACTGCATCTAAATTAATTTAGATCCAATTTTGATGACTATATAAACAATAGGATAAATCTTTTATTCAATAGTTTGTGTATTTGTTCAGCAGGCAGGACCCATCTTGTTTAATTACAATATACATCTAATCTTCTCTTCATACAGAGGAGTATCCAATCATTTTACTGAAGTTCAGCTGTTTATCATCTGAAACGTATATACACTCCTATTCTGCCAGCAGTACAGTCATAGATGTATGGAAGAGCAAAGAATAATTGTCGCCTAGTAAAATGCAGAAATTGTGCAGGCATGGCCCTATTATACCCAGAAATGTTTTGTCACTGTCAGGAACAGGATGAGTGCCCCCCCCCCCCCCCCGGAAACCCTACCATAGGCAATGTTTTTTGTTGGCTAAGCAGAAATTGGCACTGTGGGTATCCTAATTCCAAAGCTTAAACCAAGTAGAAACTGAGGTCGTTGTGAATAGGTAGATATCAACCTGCTGGTCTGATATATGCAACCAGCATGTAAGACACTCATGCACTGCCAAATACTGAAATATCAATTTTCTTGGACTTTAGCCTTATTTATTTTGCACAATCAGGTTTTTGCAAGGGTGAATACAAATCAGTGTGATTCAAACTGATCCTGCATGCTAGCAAAATTCCATAATATATTTGAATTATTTAAACCAACATTTAAACATAGATGAAAGATTAACCATGTTGTAGAAATTGACAGTGTCCTTTTTTTCTTTTTTCTGCTCAACAGCCCCCCATCCTATAGGAAACCATTAAGTTATGACGATGAGCGGGACAATTTTGAAAGTACATATCGATCGAAATATTCCACTCGGAGCTACCTGAGCGACAGTGACACAGAAACCAAATCCTCTGAAGCATTATCCTAACCATGCTGAGCGTGTGAAAGTTATTGCTACGCTGAGGAATGTGAGCACACTGCAATGTCCATGGATTGAGATTTGCAGTTTCTGTACATGTCCATGGAACAGTCTACTGGCTTCCAAATGATGATCATCTCAGACTTGGCTAGATAACTCCACTTCTGCCCAGATCCTGTCACTCTCACTGCATGGGCTCATTTCTGCATTTAAAGTTGAAGGTGGCTTCCATCGGATTGTTCACGCTTGTGTTCATGCTTGACAGTTGGTGGAAGAGTAAACAGATATAAATTATTACTCTGATCTTTTTTCTGAAATTTTGTCCCCCCCCCCCCTTTTTGGAACATTGAATTGTAACATGGTAACTGGGATTTCCACTGTCCTTGGGTCTAAGAGCTCCCATCTGTAAACACTAGAAGGACGTGTAGTCCCAAGCGATCATTATAGGTGCTGCTTCCATGGAGTGCCGCGCTAAATGGTGCCTTTCTTTTTGCCATTTTTATTGATCTTTAATGCTTTCCAGACCCTTCAAAGTGATGATCCTGTACCTTTTTATTTACATATGTTTATTATGTATATACACTTGGTTTCCTGATTAACTAAAGAAAAGACAGCAGGTGTCAAAAAGAATAAAAGATCACACAGGCTGGCTCTGGTGGGGGTCATACTTCAGACATGCTGTTCACAGAAATGTGATGAAAAAGAGCAGCTTGGGTAAAAGCTGTGCACATTGCATTGTGGGTAAAAAGGGTGGTGTTCTCACAGCAAAGACTAAAGCAAATAATATGAAGTACACAGTGTTCCTATAATTGCTAGCCTGCCAGGAGGGCCTGCATAAAATCTTTTATATTGGTATATCCAGGTGCAATACCAAAAATTTAAAACTATTTTGGTAAAAATTGTGTATGTACATTAGGAATCTCCTTCAAAGATATGCAAAAAAAAAAAAATGCAAGTTCTTAGCATGGCTAACTAGGAAGTCTTGCTTGTCCTGTAGGAATGACTTGATGTGTCCTAAACCACAATGTACATCTGTTATTGTTCTCAATCATCTGTATAAACTCATGGCAATAACTAAATCCTTTCAATAAAAGGCAGCATACTGATATGCCTGACATAAATAATCACATCTGATTCACCAGAAATCTTGCAGATACAGAATAAAGTTGCCATTATTACCATGTTTTGAAAGTGCATGCTCCAAGGATTGTCATCCAGATCCTTGCGGATCTCTTACTGGAAACCTTGTTGCTGGTCAGTGATTCAACAAGTAGTGAAGGAAGCATAAGACAGCATGGGGCATTAACCTTTAAGAACTAATCAATAATGGCAGCTCCCATATTTCTATACTGGGCAAGTATAGCAAACACGTACACTTTTGCAGTATTTAGGAGAATGCAGCCTGTCCTCTTACCAAACAAAAGCAAATCTATGAGGCTGCTATGCTTTCAACTGGTACACTTTTAAAGCTGAACTCCAGGTATTCAGCCACTTTGTAAAATCTGCTGGATTACAATAGGTTAAGTCCAACAAGGTGTATGCAACCTTTAGACTTGTCTCTTTAATTTACAGTTTACATTTTTACTGAGCTCCAGGAGTACAGCTTTCACTATAGCTCTGACACTGGACCTCCTGGTCTCCAACAGCTGCAGAGTCGCATACAGCTGCTGTGCTTGTCCCTCTTCTCCTGCCTAATAACAGAGTTCTTTGTATTATGTGAACCCTTTACAAAATACAAAACTCTCTGTGCATGAACAGTAGAGGGGAAAGCCAGGCAGAGATGTTGTTTATAAGATAGTCTCTCCCGTCAGAGCATCGGGAGTGTAGTGATAGCTGTACTCCCAGCGCTCAGTATAACAATCAGTGTAAAAAAAGAGTGATAAGTCTACAAAGTGTCATGTACTCTCTGAACATAAACCATAGTAAGCCAGCAGATTTTACAAAGTGGCAGAGCTCAGATTCATGTGCAATTTAATTTCAAAGCAAACCGTAAGCTGCAAAGGAAGCACTGCAGGCTTTTTAAAAATCTTTTAATGGAGGTTTTAGTTTATTACTGTAAGAGTGGTGTGTGTTCTTAGTTCTTGTACCTTCTGAAGGACCTCTGTTGCAAAATTATTGTATTCTAATATGATTGTGCATACAAAAGTAATGATTATCAGTGTTGTAATTCCTTTATTTTACATGCCTGGTTTTCTTCACATTTACATGCCGATGAAGCTTACGAGCAAAAGTGGCAGTCATAGGTTTTAGGACAAACTATTACATGGCCAGAGGTGCTTGAGTAGTTTCAGCAAATGCGGCCAATGTTGCAGTTTGTCCCAATCCCTTTATGGTCACCATGCTGGACATCTTGGTCTGCAGGTAAATGTTTTGAATATATAATTTATAACTATCATTACAAGAATTAACCACAGTATCAAAATGCATTTTTTTTGTGATTTATGGTCCTTTCAGTTTCACCACCTCTGTATTGCTGTATGTATGTTACCTTCACAGAGCAGAGATGCTACGAAGTTGGCTTGTGGTAGAGTTAGCCACTATTTAGAAGGATGTATAGGGGGATTCAAAGGGAGTATATAACTGTAGGGTAAATGTAACTGAGATGACATATTTCCCTTCACTCCCTTTTTCCAGCCTTTTTTTTGCAGCTCACCACAAGTTGTCCCTGTCACATCTAGCTCACCAATAGTCCACATTTCTAGAGCTGTCATAGAGAAATGAGCCACACCTTAAACACGATACTTGCAGAGTACACTAAAAACTCCATCCTTGGAAGACCGTGCTCCTTCCTAACTTTCCTCCATCACAGCACTATCTTTATTTATATAGACTACTTGTGATAAACCGTGTTTGTGGGAGGAAATATGAGAATGGCCATCTTCTGGTTTTACACAGATGTATGTATTGATTGCTTTTCACTTTTTAAACTTGTGTTTTAATTTCCAGATCCATGCTGATTTCAGTAAACTGTGCAATAAAAAGTACCAAGATGCTTGAAGTTCTGCATGTAATCCATTGATATTGGGTTTAGGGATGTGAATTTCTCTTCCAAGGAAGAGAATTTTTTTTAACAATTGATTTTTCATGTCAAAAAGTAATTGGTAATTATGTGAAGTGTACCTGTTATTATACTACAGCTGAGCCTGGGATTTTATGTAAACAACCTGTCACAGCATTGACAAATGTTACTATAGAAACAAAATTCCGCCATTCTGCCCTCAAAACGGCTGCGTCCTCTGTGTGTAGGTAATGGGTACACTTTAGAATGGATATTTTCCAGATTTGTTCCCTGGTGTCCACTAAAAGCTTGAGCAACAATGTCTATAGCTGAGGAGATACCTGTAAGCATGCCACATGCTCTGTTTATCCCTGGTAGAAGATCAATCCCACAAGACAGTGTGGTAATGAAGGCCCAGCTATCCATATTTTAGATATACTCGAGCTGCTGCTTTTTTTTATCAACTGTGTGTAATTAAATTGAAATAAAATAAAAAAATCAGACTGGTTATGTTTTGTTTACTGTATCATACACACTATTCCAAAAACATTGTCTAAAGGCATAGTTCACTTTTGGAACTATGTTAAATGTTGCACCCATAATTAAAGTTTAACATGAAACATTGTTTCATTCCCCAACCTCCACCCCCCCCCCCCTTTCAAACTTTTCCCCACTTACCTGAATTGCAGGGTGCTTCTTGCTTCCAGTGGGAATTTGGCTTGGCAGTGTAAGGCTCTGCCCTCACAGTTGTCAGCCATATACGGGGATCTGTGAAAGGGAATACTATAAGTCCCCTCTGTCACAAGACCACTGTGACTCAGCAGATTGCACCAGCAGCAGGATGGCGATGTCACCACACTTTTAGTCTGTTGTTTGCTTTCTCTAGCCATGTAACAGGAGGTCTGTACCACCTTATGTTTATTTTTTCCTGACAACCACATGTTAAAAGTGGTGGTTGAAAATAGATTTGTAGGAGTTAAGTCTGGTCTTCACCTGCTCCCACCCCTATTCCAACTCTTATACTAACTAGCCTATAAAGGAAAGATGTGTATACTTACCTAATCTGAGGGGTTCCAGTCCATTTGCGTGATTAGCTCCCAACCCCTGGCTTCAGGGGAGAGGAGGGACAGCAGACAACAGATGCCCTATAGGAAGTCAATGGATGATGTCACTGCAGCCATTGTTTCTCCTCTCCCTTCAAACCGGCTGCTGAGGGGATCACTTGACCAGAATGGAATGCCCTTTGATTAGGTACGTATAGACATCTTTCCTTTACAGCGGGATTATGCTTAGGTTTATTAATATATTATTATTTTACAGGATTTATATAGCGCCAACAGTTTGCACAACGCTTTAAAAAATGAAGGCAGACATTAGTTACAGTACACTTCAATACAAGAAGGCTCTGCTCGTTAGAGTTTATAGTCTGAGGGTTGGTCAAATGATGCAAAAAGTAATAACTGTGGTGGATGAGCTGATAGAGAAAGTAAATACACAGTATATTAGATAGTATTATTATTATTATTATTATTCAGGATTTATATAGCGCCAGCAATTTACGCAGCGCTTTACAATATAAAAGGGAGACAATACAGTTACAATACAATTAAATACAAAAGGATTAAGAGGACCCTGCTCAGAAGAGCTTACAATCTAAAAGGGTGGGGCAGGTGGTACAGAAGGTTATAACTGTTGGGAATGAGTTTATGGAAGTGGTAGGAGATTAGTTTGAGACGTGATAGGCTTCCCTGAATAGATGAGTTTTCAGGGATCGTCTGAAGGTAGCAAGAGTAGGGGATAGCCGGACCGGTGGAGGTAGCGAGTTCCAGAGGATTGGAGAGACTCTGGAGAAATCCTGGAGACGAGTGTGGGAGGAGGAGACGAGAGAGCTTGAGAGTAGGAGGTCTTGAGAAGAACGGAGGGGACGGTTTGGGTGATATTTGGAGACAAGATTGGTGATGTAGCTCGGGGCAGAGTTGTGAATGGCTTTGTATGTGGTGGTTAGTATTTTGAATTTAATTCGCTGGGTGATTGGGAGCCAGTGTAGGGATTGGAGGAGAGGGTTGGCAGACACTGAGCGGTTGGTAAGGTGGATAAGTCTGGCAGCAGCATTCATGATAGACTGAAGAGGAGATAGCCTATGTAGAGGCAGGCCAATGAGAAGGGAGTTGCAATAGTCAAGGCGAGATATAACAAGGGAGTGAATGAGGATCTTGGTAGTTTTAATTGTTAAAAAGGGGCGAATTTTAGAGATGTTACGGAGGTGAAATCTACAAACTTTTGACAGCGATTGGACTTGAGGCTGAAATGACAAGTCAGAGTCTAGGATTACACCTAGTACCCTGGCGTGAGGGGAGGGCCTGATGGTTGCATTGTTGATTTTGATGGAAAAGTCATGGAGGGGGGCATGTGCAGGGGGGATTATTAATAGCTCAGTTTTAGAGAGGTTTAGTTTAAGGAAATGGTGTGACATCCATGCTGATATGTCAGTTAGCAGGTTAGTAATGCGAGAGGAGACTGAAGGAGTGAGGTGAGGAGTAGACAGATAGATTTGGGTGTCATCGGCGTATAAGTGGTATTGGAAGCCGTGGGCGGTTATCAGGTGACCAAGGGAGGAGGTATAAATAGAGAAGAGAAGGGGTCCAAGAACAGAGCCTTGGGGGACCCCCACAGAAAGGGGCAATGGAGAGGAGGATACAGAGTTGTAGGTGACACTGAAGGAGCGCTGTGATAGATAGGCAGAGAACCAGGAAAGCGCAGAATCTCGGAGGCCAAGGGAATGTAGTTTATTGAGGAGGAGCGGGTGGTCAACAGTATCAAAGGCAGCAGAGAGGTCAAGTAGTAGGAGTATGGAGTACTGGCTGTTGGTTTTAGCAGTTAGTAGATCGTTAGTGAGTTTTAGTAAGGCAGTTTCTGTGGAGTGCTGAGAGCGAAAGCCAGACTGTAATGGGTCAAGAAGGTTATTTTCACTGAGGTAGGAGCTAAGGCGGTTGTAGACTAAGCGTTCTAGAAGCTTAGAGGTGAATGGGAGCAATGAGATAGGTCTTAAGTTGTTCAGGTTGGTGGGGTCCAGAGAGGGTTTTTTAAGTATGGGGGTGATCTGTGCATGTTTTAGAGGGGAGGGGAAGGTGCCACTTGAGAGGGAGAGATTGTAGATGTGAGTGAGGGAGCATAGGATAGAATTAGAGGGTGACCGTAATAGTTGTGAGGGAACAGGGTCCAAGGGACAATTGGTTAGGTGAGCATCTGAAAAAAGTTTTGCAACCTCTTCAGTAGTAGCCAATTCAAAAGAGGAGAGTGTTGAATGTGCTATTGGGCCAGGTATGTTGGGTGGGGAAGATGTACGCACAGCGGAGGTGTCCTCGCGAATTGCATCAATCTTGTCTTTGAAGTGATTGGCAATCTCTTGGGCAGTGAGTGAGTTGGTGGGTACAGGGGGTGGGGGACGAAGCAGAGAGTTAAAAGTTGAGAAGAGCCGGCGAGGATTGGATGACAAAGTATTAATAAGAGATACAAAGTAGGCTTGTTTGGCAGCATGGAGGCAGGAATTGTATTTTAGAAGGGCAGATTTATATATGGTGAAGTCTTGGAGGCATTTGGTTTTACGCCACAGCCGTTCAAGAGCACGGCAACGTCTCTTGAGATTTCTAGTGTTGTCAGTTTGCCAGGGTTGTAATGGTCGGGGCCTGATTCTGCGTGTGGTTAGAGGAGCAAGTGCATCTAGTGATGAAGAGAGTGAACTGTTGTAGACAGAGATGGCAAGGTCAGGACAGGACAGGGGAGAGATTATATCATATAGGTGGTCAGTAGCAGAATAGAGAAGAGAAGGCTTAAGGTGGCGAAGGTTTCTACAAGTGATAGTTTGCTGATTGGAAGGATGGGTGGTTGGAGACAAAGATATAGTGAAACTAATGAGGTTGTGATCAGAGAGAGGAAAGGGGGTGTTTGTGAGATTGCTAGGGTTGCAGAGATGAGAGAATACAAGGTCAAGGGTATTACCATTAGAGTGAGTGGAAGTATGTGTCCATTGGGTTAGGTCAAAAGATGAGGTTAAGTCAAGAAGTTTAGCTGTAGTTGGGTTGTTAACGTTGATAGGAATGTTAAAGTCACCAAGAATGATGGTGGGTATTTCAGAGGAGAGAAAGTAGGGTAGCCAGGCAGCAAAGTCATCAAGAAAGCGTGACACCGGTCCAGGAGGCCGATAAATTGCTGCAATTCTCAGAGAAATAGGAGAAAAAAGGCGAATACAGTGCAGCTCGAAAGAAGAGAGGGAGGGATGGGAAGGACTTGGAAGGTGTATTGTGGGGATAGGAGCAATCCAACTCCACCTCCTTTCTGTCCATTGGGTCTGGGGGAGTGAGTCCAATGGAGACCACCATGGGAGAGGGCAGCAGGAGAAGCTGAGTCCAAATTTTGAAGCCAGGTTTCAGTTATGGCGAGTATGTTGAAGCCATGAGAGATGAAGAGGTCATGTACAGATGTTAGCTTGTTACAGATGGAGCGTGCATTCCAAAGGGCGCATGAGATAGGGGGGCTGCTTAGAGGAAGCAGGGGGATAGAAACTAAATTAAGTGGATTGCGGTGGTTGCCAGAGGGGGAGGGGTTTTGAAGATGTGGCTTGCAGTTTGAGAGTGGTGGCCCAGGATTAGGAGAAATGTCACCCGAGACTAGGAGAAGGAGGAGGGTGAGGAACACAAGATGGGAGTGAGATGAGCATGAGTGCATGTGTCTCGTGGCTTTGGAGTTTATGCCAGCATATGGATGCAGCAAATGCAGGAGATGATGGGTGCAGTAGTAGGAAGAAGGTAGGAGTGAGGGTGATATGTGCATGCTGCAGGTTAGAGGGGAGGGATAGAGTAAGGAGAATTTGAGGATAGAAGACACTGATGTGAGAAGGAAGAGAATGAGGAGCATCGTACTAGATAGAGTGGGAATCTGACTTGATACAAAATAAAGGAGAATTGCTGGTTTGCTTGTTGTCTTGCAGAGATCTTGTTGTGTCTTCATCCACTTCTAGTTATCCTGCTTTCGTTAAACTGCGTCGCTGAAACTGCGCATCACTCGTGACAGAGCCACTCAGGAAAGAGCCATGATGTCTGCGCCATGCCCCGGTCTGCGCCCCCCCATAGAATGATTTCAATTTATAGGGAGAGGGAGAAGGCATGCATTTCTCTATTGGTCATCATAGGGTCTGATTTAAGACACCTGAATATGGGAGAGAAGATGTCCAAAACCAGACACAGGCTAGAGTCATAAAGCTAATTGCTTCATTGATCAAGAGAAGTACATGGGGTTTAGAATCAGTCACCAGTAACCAGTAATGTTGCTATTGTAGTGTGGTTGTTATATAGCTAACATTAAATATGGAAGTTTAAAGATATGACAGTAGAAGTAATTTACCAAATATGTTACAGCAATGACAGTTCAGCAGAGAGGAGTAGATTGTACAGATGGATAAGTAATTTACCAAATATGTTACAGCAATGACAGTTCAGCAGAGAGGAGTAGATTGTACAGATGGATAAGTAATTTACCAAGATAGTAGCAGGATAGGCTTCTTTAAAGAGATGGATTTTCAGGGATTGCCCAAAGATAGATTGGGGTAAGGAGTTCCAGAGGATGGAAGAGGCTCTGAAGAAGTCCTGGAGGCGAGCATGGGAGGAGGTGATGAGGGGGCTAGAGATCAGGAGGTCTAGGAGGACCGAAGAGCAATTTATTTGGTATTTTGAGATTAGATTAGTGTTGTAGCTGAAGGCAGAGTTGTGGATAGCTTTGTAAGTTGTTAGAATTTTAAATTGTATTCCTGAGGGGTGAGCAAAAGCCAATGGAGAGACTTGCAGAGAGGGGTAGCAGACACTGCAGGGTTGGTAAGTTGGATGAGTCTGGAAGGAGCTTTCATGATGGACTAAAGGTAGAATAACCTATGTAAAGGAAAGAAGGGAGTTGCAGTAGTCAAGACGAGAGATAACCAGGGAGTGAACTAGAAGATGTGTGGTGTCTGTTAAAAAGGGGAGTATTTTGGAGATGACGTGGAGGTTGAGGCAGCATGATTTGGACAGCAATTAGATGTGTGGCAAAAAAGAGAGTTATGTGGGGGAGGAAATATTATGGGCTCAGTTTTGGATAGATTTGAGGTAAGGGTGTGACATTCATATTGATATGTCTGTTAGTAAATCACCGATATATGAGGAAACTGATGGAGTGAACTGAGAGGTTGAAAGATAGATTTAGGTGTCGTCAGCATAGAAATGGTATTAGAAGCCATGTGAAGTTATCAGTGGACCCAGGGAGGAGGTGTAGATTGAGAGAGAAAGAGAGGTCCAAAGACGGAACTTTGGGGGGGACCCTGACGGAAAAAGGAATAGGAGAGGTGGCGGTAGAGTTGTGAGCAACACTGAAGGTGCAGAGAGATGGGTATGATGAGAACCAAATGAAGAGTACAATCACGTAGACTAAGGGAATAGAGTTTTTTTTTTTTTTTGTGGAGAGAATGGTCAACTGTATCAAAGACAGAGAGGTCCAATTGTAAGCGTACAGAATAGTGACCATTCATTTTAGCTGTTGGTAACTTGTTTGAGTTTTAGGAAAGCAGTTTCTGTGGAGTGTTTAGGGCAAAATCCAGGGGATCAAGAAGGTTAGTCTCAATGAGGTGGAAGCTCAGTAGGTTGTAGTCTTAGGGTCCAAGGAGTTTAGCGTCAAAAGGGAGTAAAGAGATGGGTTTTAGGTTGTTAAGATTGGTGGGGTCTAGCGAGGTAAGTTCTGATGAAGAGAAAACCATCCCAGAGGTGGCGTGAAAGAATGGTGTGTGTGTGTGCATTGGGCCAGTAAGCAGGGCCACAGTGCATCAGCAACTGTGTTAAAGTGGAGGCTCTTGAAAAGCCTGAGGCTGGTGATTGATTGACTAATAATAGGTATCTGCATGTCAAGGCCAACAGGAAACCTTTGACTAGTCAAGAGCAAATTAATTCATAAAATAAGAGTAATGTTCAGAAAAAACAATAAGCTTTACATTCCTTTGAGATTCCAGAGATGTGTACCAGGGACTGTATTTTTCCCCAGAAAAGTGTCCCGATGCTAAACATTGCTGCAGTACAGTATATAATTTTCACAGATTTCTGTAACTCCTCTGTGTAGCCAAGGGCAACAGCCAACAACATGCAGGGCAGGTGGTCAGAGCAAATAACAGACTGTAAGAGTCAGTATATTGATGGCCAGGTCAGACACAAACAGTCCATGTTCTTCAAAGGTAAATGTAATTGATGGGTACTAGCAGAGGTAACAAACTGCTAATCAGAATAATCGTAGTCAAGCAGAGTACAAATGTAGTGCAAATATAAAGAAATAATTCAAGGCACAAATAGTTGGACAGAGGCAGACATTCTTTTACGTTGGCCATACATATTCCCTACTGAATAGGCCGAATTTTGATCCATGTATGGGCAATAGTTTGTGCACAAGTTGATCTAACCAGCCTTGTGGATTTTTCCCAAATGATCAGTCCTGCTGGCTATAGCTCAGCCAGATTGATTCGAATGTGTGGATGGGGGTAATCAGTTCATTTTTTTTTTTTTTCCAACCCGCTGAGCAAACCGACAAATTTGTTGATCAGATGCTGGCTTGAAGTTGTGGCCTCTCCACTGATGATGGCAAGTAAGGACACAATTGTACAGCAGAGACTTGAGCCTGCAGTGCTGAGTAAAGACCAGCAAATAAGGGGGTTTAGGTCTGATCATTACACCTATAATATAATGTCTATTCTGGCCCATTTCAGCAAAAGCAATTTAAATTTAAAATTTACATGAAATGACCTGCACGTTAAGGGGTGACAAAAGGAAACCAAATCTGGAAGTATATGCCACTTGACCATACAGCAGCGAAAAGGGTTAATACTAATGAATTTGCATAGAAACCCTGACACATCCGTCCATAGTTCACCTTTGAAACCTAGGAAAAAATATGCTGACTCTCCAGCAACAACATAAATAAGGCTGTCACAAACCTGGACAATTAAAACAACTGTCAATAATTAAAGATTCTCTTCAGTAAAAATAAATGTCTCAATGAGCTTCCTTTGCAGAGATATAGGCCACAAAAATTGTATACAAATCCTCACTTTCCCTACAAAAATCAAATTGCTTGACCATGGCTCTTTCTGGATCCCAACTTCTCATACTGCCCATTTAAAGCCATTGATACCTTCACTGACCAATAGGGTGGTGCAGGGAGGGGGCTTTGTTCATACGTTTAGCAAAAAATTACAAGATTTAGCTATAACGTATCTTTCCATCTTACATCTATTTTCAAACTGTCCATTTCCCCCACCTCCTATCACCCTATGCTAAAAAATATGTATATACTTGCCTATTTTCAACCTGGTCTGGCCCCGTGCAGCGACATCCCCCATAGTCTTCAATTGCCTATCCATTGTCCGCTTCCTCTTCTCCCCTACAGCCACACTGACTGACACACGTGAGCTGGATCACATAACTGGGCATGAGCGGCCTGAAAATAGGTAAGTACACAGATTAGTTAGCAATAGGAGTTAGGAGGGGAGGGCACAATGTTAAGGCTAGTTAGGTGTAAGCTGGCATTCTAATTTATCTTAAAGTGATTGTAAATGTAATACTTTTTTAAATTAAAATAACAAACCTGTTATACTAACCTGCTCTGTGCATTAGTATTGCACAGAGGAGTCGTGGACCTCCTCTTCTGGGGCCCCAAATGATGATCTAGTCACCTCCTCTTTTTCTAGTGCCCCCAAAGCAAGCCAGTTGCTATAGGGGGAGGTCATGCAGGCTTACTCCCCGAGCAGGCTATATACTTCCATTGACATACACAGTGTGGCTCGACACCACCCCTCGCTCCCTCTTCACAGGACTTAACTGACAGCAGCAGGAGCCAATGGCTACCAATGCTCTCAGCCAAGCCCTTGAATGCAGAAAGAGAGAACAGGGCTGGCAGCAGAGACAGTACTGGATCAAGAGTGGTGTCAGATCAGTGTTTAGGGAGGAGGAGGCACAAAATGTGGAAGTTTTTTTTTTTTTAACTTAACCGGTTCCCGATCAGCGCACGCCGATGTACGTCGGCAGAATGGCACGGGCAGGCATATTGGCGTACAGGTACGTCCAATCTATAATGCCGCCCTGCCATCACGAGCACGCCGGTCGGGACCCCCGTGAGTCCGGTCGCGGGTCCCGCAGACTCGATCGCCGCGGGCATACCTGCGATCGTCTCACGGGGCGGCTGAACAGAGAGATGCCGTTGTGAACAGCATCTCACCGTTCTGCCTAGCAACTAGTGACACTGATCTCTGCTCCATGTGATTGGAGCAGAGATCAGTGTTCACTAAATGAAAGCCCAGGCCCCAACAGTTAATAACACATCCCTAGGAACACTTAACCCCTACACTGCCACCCACTGGTTAACCCCTTAACTGCCAGTGTCATTTGCACAGGAATCACTGCATTTATATAGCAGTGATTGCTGTATAAATGACAGTGGTCCCAAAAATGTCCGATGTGTCCGCCATTATGTCGCAGTCACAATAAAAATCGCTGATCACCGCCATTACTAGTAAAAAAGAAATTATTAATAAAAATGCCATAAAACTATTCCCTATTTTGTAAATGCTATAACTGTTGCGCAAATCCATAAATAATCGCTTATTGCAATTTTTTACCAAAAATATGTAGAAGAATACGTATTGGCCTAAACTGAGGGAAAAAATGTTTTTTTATATATTTTTGGGGGATATTTATTATAACAAAAAGTAAAAAATAATGCGTGTTTTTCAAAATTGACGCTCTATTTTTGTTTACAGCGCAAAAAATAAAAACCGCAGGGGTGATCAAATACCACCAAAAGAAAGCTCTATTTGTGGGAAAAAAAGGACATCAATTTTGTTTGGAAGTCACGTTGCATGACCGCGCAATTGTCGGTTAAAGCGATGCAGTGCCGAATTGCAAAAAGTGGTCTGGTCTTTGACCAGCAAAATGGTCCGGGGCTGAAGTGGTTAATGTATATGATACATTAAAGTGGTTGTAAAGGATGGAAGTTTTTTAACCTAAAGCAGAGTTTCACCCATATAAAAGTCAGCAGCTACAAAAAGTGTAGCTGCTGACTTTTAATAATCAGACAATCACCTGTCCCACAGTCCAGCGATGCAGGCGAACGATGCCCCGCTCCTCTCCCCCTTCTCTCCTCTACATTGTGACTGTGGGCGCCCGGCTCTGGCTTGACAGCTGGGCAAACGCTGCATGCTGTGACTGGCCGGGCAATCTTCTGGGACCTGTGACATGCACAGAGGGAGGGGGGAGAGGTGAACTTCCTTCCAGCTCCTTAGTTCCACCACCTATGGAAGAGAATTCCACATCCTTGCCACTCTTATGCCGCGTACACACAATCGGAATTCTCATCGGAAAAAGCTCTGATGGTTTTTCCGACGGAATTCCGCTCTAGCTGTCTTGCCTACACACGGTCACACCAAATTCCAATAGTTTAGAACGCGGTGATGTACGACAGGACTAGAAAAAGGAAGTTCAATAGCTTCTGTCTCGTACTTGAATTGGAGCATGCAGGATTTTTGGCGTGTGGGAAATGCATACACGCAATCGGAAGTTTTTCCGTCAAGAGAATTGAGAACATGCTATCAATTTTTGGCTGGCAGAAATTGACAGCTAAATTCCGAAGGAGCATATACACAGTCGCATTTTCCTAGGAAAAAGCTTTCATCTGTCTTTTTCTGGCCGGAATTCCGATCGCGGGTACGCGGCATTACAGTAAAGAACCCTCTACATACTTGAAGGTTAAGCCTCTTTTCTTCTAATTTTAATAAGTAGCCACGAGTCTTGTTAAACTCCCTTCCGCGAAAAAGTTTTATCCCTATTGTGGGGTCACCAGTACGGTATTTGTAAATTTAAATCATATCCCTTCTCAAACGTCCCTTCTCTAGAGAGTACAAGATCAGTGCTCGCAACCTTTCCTCATAACTAATATCCTCCAGACTCTTTATTAGCTTTGTTGCCTTTCTTGCACTCGCTCCATTTCCAGTACATCCTTCCTGAGGACTGGTGCCCAGAACTGGACAGCATAGTTTAGGTGTGGCCGGACCAGAGTCTTATAGATCGGGAAAATTATTGTTTTATCTCTGGACTTAATCCCCTTTTTTAATGCATGCCAATATTCTGTTTGCTTTGTTAGCAGCAGCTTGGCATTGCATGCATGTCATCTACTAGGACCCCCAGGTCCTTTTCCATCGTAGATTCCCCCAGAGGCTCTCCCCCCAGTGTATAGATTGCATTCATATTTTTGCCACCCAAATGCATTATTATACATTTTTCCACATTAAACCTCATTTGCCATGTAGTTGCCCACCCCATTAATTTGTTCAGATCTTTTTGCAAGGTTGCCTGCTGGGAAGTTATTGCCCTGCTTAACATAGTTTCATCCGCAAATAGAGATTGAACCATTTACCCCATCCTCCGGGTCATTTATGAACAAATTAAATAGGATTGGTCCCAGCACAGAACCCTGGGGGACCCCACTACTCACCCCTGACCATGCCGAGTACTCTCCATTTATCACCACCCCCTGAACTTGCCCTTGTAGCCAGTTTTCAATACATGTACTCTCCCTATGATCCATGCCAAAGGACCTTATTTTGTAAAGTAAACGTTTATGGGGAACTGTGTCAAATGCTTTTGCAAAACCCAGATACACCACGTCTACAGGCCTTCCTTTATCTAGATGGCAACTCACCTCCTCATAGAAGGTTAATAGATTGGTTTGGCAAGAACGATTCTTCCTGAATCCATGCTGATTACTGCTAATGATACTGTTCTCATTACTAAAATCTTGTATATAGTCCCTTATCATCCCCCCCAAGAGTTTACATACTATTGATGTTAGGCTAACTGGTCTGTAATTCCCAGGGATGTATTTTGGGCCCTTTTTAAATATTGGTGCTGCATTGGCTTTTCTGCAATCAGTTGACACCATTCTAGTCAGTACACTGTCAGTAAAAATTAGGAACAATGGTCTGGCAATTACTTGACTGAGTTCTCTAAGTACTCTCGGGTGCAAGCCTTCTGGTCCCGGAGATTTATTAATGTTAAGTTTCCCAAGTCTAATTTTAATTCTGCCCTCTGCTAACCATGCAGGTGCTTCCTGTGATGTGTCATGAGGATAAACACTGCAGTTTTGGTTACTGAAGCCCCCCGATTCCCCTGTGAAGAGGAATAAATTCAATACCTTCACCATCTCCCCATCCTTTGTAACCAGATGTCCTTCCTCATTCTTTATGGGGCCAATATGGTCTATCCTCCCTTTTTTACTGTTTACATACTTAAATAATTTCTTGGGATTTTTTTTTTTGCTCTCCTCTGTGTCTTTCATGTTCTATCTTAGTCGTCCTTATTGCACCCTTAAGCCGCGTACACACGGGCGGACTGTCTGGCCAACTTAGTCCGTCAGACAATCCGACGGACAGTCCGTCATACTTTCGAATGAACGGACTTGACCACACACACCACTTTTTGAGCGGACTAATACGGCGTACTTTTGAAATGAACGGACTCGCCCACACACGCGGAGGAAAGTCCGCTCATTTCGAGCGCGTCTCCAGGTAGGTTTTATGTCACATGGGTTGGTCACATGGGTTGATGTCACATGGGGACTATGACATCGTAAGGGGGCGGGGTCACCATGTGACACCAACCCATGTGACATAAAGCCATGTGACACCGCCCCTTGTCCCTATATAAGTGGCCGCGCAGTGCGTCCCTGGCATTCTGGCCGGAGAGATCGTCGAGGCAACATCTCCTGGAGAAGAAGAAGAACGGAAGGCGGCGGCGGCGGCGACGGCAGAAGACCGGGCCACCGCCTGTAAAAGAGCTATAAGAAGGCGCGGTGGCCCGGCAGAAGAACCCGAAGAGGGGGACAAGACCCCCGAAGTCGGGAGAAGAGGCCGGCGACGAGGAAGAAAGCCGGACTCCTCCGCTAGCAAAAGAGCTACAAGAAGATAGCGGAGGAGTCCGGCGAGAAGACCCCCGAAGACGGAAGACCCCCGGAGCTGTGCAATAAAGTATTTTATCTCGTGTGTTGTGTTTTTTTTGGTACTTTTATTTTACAGGTGAATGGGTAGGGGTACATTGTACCCCATACTCATTCACATAGGGTGGGGGGCCGGTATCCGGGGGCCCCCTTATTAAAGGGGGCTCCCGGATTCCGATAAGCCCCCCGCCCGCAGACCCCGACAACCAACGGCCAGGGTTGTCGGGAAGAGGCCCTTGTCCTCATCAACATGGGGACAAGGTGCTTTGGGGTGGGCACCCCCCCATGTTGAGGGCACGCGGCCTGGTACGGTTTAGGAGGGGGGGGCGCTCGCTCGCCCCCCTTTCCTGGCCGGCCGGGTAGCGTGCTCGGACAAGGTTCTGTTGTGGACTTGGGGGGGACCCCCAGGCCGATTTTTTCCGGCGTTGGGGTTCCCCTTTAAGTCCATACCAGGCGGCGGGGCCAGCGACGTCTCCTTCGCGGGCTCCGCCTACCTGGATACCCGCTCGAAGTGAGCAAACTTTTCTCCGGGCGGGAAAAGTCTGCTCATTTCAAAAGTACGGCGGACTGGCATACACACGGGCGGATTGTCCGCCGAAATGCGAGTACGACGGACAGTATTTCGAACATTCCGAAATACTTAGTCCGCCGTACTGCACGCTGAAAAAGTCCGCTGAAGCCCACACACGAGCGGACTGTCCGCTGAAATGTGTTTCGGCGGACTAAGTAGGCCATACAGTCCGCCCGTGTGTACGCGGCATTACATTTCTTGTTGCATTCTTTATAAAATCTGAATGCTGAGGATGATCCCTCAGCCTTGTATTTTTTTAAAGCCTTCTGCTTTGCTTTTATATGCATTTTAACATTGGAGTTAAGCTATTCAGGACTTTTGTTCACTCTTTTAACTTTATTACCCAATGGGATGCATTGGCTAATGCCCTTATTTAATATGCTCTTAAAGCAAACCCATCTCCCTCCGGGTTCTTTGTTCCTAAGATTTTATCCCAATTTATGCCTTCTAGCAAGGTTCGTAGTTTAGGGAAATTGTCTCTTTTAAAATTCAGTATCTTTGTATTCCCCTTGTGTTTCCTATTTGTGTGATTTATACTGAAGCCAATTGACCTGTGATCGCTGTTACCTAAATTTCCCCATATGCGTGGTTTCCTCCGCCCAGTCTATGTCAGGATAATTAAAATCCCCCATTATGATCACACTTCCTATGCTTGCTGCTAATCCAATTTGTGATAGATCTGTCTCCCCTTCCTCTCTCAGGTTAGGGGGACTATAGCATGCATACTCCCAGTATTATTTTCCCCTTAGCTTCATCCCTTTGGCGCTCTACCAATAAGGATTCCACCTCCTCCTAGCTCCCTTAGTGATGTCATCTGTCACATTCACTTGTACATTATTCTTGATATACAGGCATACCCCACCCCCCTTTTTACCCTCTCTATCCTTGCGATAAAGGGTATCCCCTTGAATGGTTGCCAGCCAATCATGAGAGCTGTTGAGCCAAGTCTCTGAAATTCCCACACAATCCAAATCCTTCCTGTACAACAGTATCTCTAGTTCACCCATCCTGTCTACCAGGCTCAAGGCATTGGTGAACATGCCACATAGTTTAGACTGGTCACATGTTATTCTCTTATTGGGTGTTCCAGGATTGCAACTAGGACTTGCTACTATACTTACCTTTTGGTTTATGTGCTTTGGTCAACCTTTGGTCACTAATGCCCCCAATACTACCCTCTGGAATATGTTCCGCGCTGATTATCTCTATCTCTGGACCCTCCTCACCGTCGCCTAGTTTAAAAACCCCTCTAACTTTCTGGCCATCTTCATTCCCAGCTGATCTGCCCCCTCCTCATTTAGGTGCAGTCCATCCCTATAGTACTGGTTATCGACTGAGAAGTCAGCCCAGTCCTCCAGGAACCTAAACCCCTCCTTACTACACCAGCTCTTCAGCCACTTGTTTACTTTCCTAATCTCCCTCTGCCTTTCTGGTGTGGCTCGATGTACTGGTAGTATTCCTGAGAATACTACCTTAGGGGTCCTTTTCATCAATTTAGCTCCCAAGTCCCGAAAATCGTTCTTTACCCTGACAGCCGAGTCTTCCCCAGCCCCTCCCAGTAACTGCTGTGACTGCTTAATAAACAGTATGTTCAGTAGCTGTTTTGCCAATTTTTGCCTCTTTAGAAGTGTCAGCAAGAGGCAAAACAGGTCAGTGATCCAATATGATAACTTATGATACAAATTAAGCCACAACTTGTGAAGATGGGAACTAGCATGCTTAAAGCTAATCTCTTAGCAAGCATTAATCACTACGCCTTTCACCCCTCTCTAACCCATCCTACACAATTTTTTTTTTTACCTTATAAAGCAAGATATACTCATTTGTCCATCAGCTGGGTGCGAGTGACTGCTAATCCAGAACTGCCCCTGCTGCCCAGTCCCTAACAGTTCTCTCACACTGTTGCCTTCTCATTAGGATCCTAAGAGGACCCCATTACTGGACAGCCAGTCTGAAGTGTCCACGTCATGCAGGCAGTGAACAACTGAAGGACCCAGCTTCCTTTAAACAGAAAGGGGGAGGAGACCAGTGTCTCATGTGTCTATGGCATTGAGTAAATAAAAATACAATTTATTGTTATGTCAGCAATCAGTTGAAGGGGACTGGTGGCAAGAGGAGCCCAGGGATTGGCTTTAAAGGAAATTAGGAGATGGGGCCCTTCTTTGAGAGTCAGCATCACTGCCTTTGTGGTGTGGACACCCAAAGGACTCTGCCACCTGTAAATAGAAGAGAAGAGAACATGGACGCTCAAATAAGGACCCAGGCTCCTTTTGAATAGAAAAGGGGGAAGACTCAGAGCTGGAGTGTCTTGTGACCACTGCTTTGGGTGAATAAAAAGGGAACCCATAACTTAGTGTGAATGGAAACCTGCTACAAGAGTATATTAAGAAGTCCAAATGGAGAAAAGGGGGAAAAAAAAAATTGCTGGAGGGTAACCAACCCCGGGACTTTAAACGGTACCAAATTGGAAAAATCAAAACAAATTATAATATAAAAGGTTTTATTTTTATTTATACAAAAAATAAAAATAGAGAGAATAAGACATCATAAAAATGTCAATACACAAACAAATAGTAGCAATAAGCCTGGTACAAAACAACGATACATGAAGTGTTACCAATCTTATTATAAAAACACAGCTGCTATTCTCAACATGTTTCGCTCAATGGAGCTTCCTCAGGAGATAGATGATGCAGCTCACAATAAATGCTAAGACAACAAAATATAAAAAAAGACACTTGTAAATATAGATTGATATTCAAACATGTGAACAATCCAAATAGTGATCAAAGAACATTATCAAGATAATAATCAATCGAGTTTTGTTATTTTAATAAAGTTATTTAACCACTTGCCGACCTGCGGCGGTCGGTATTCGTTCGGGAGCGATCCGGGATGAGGGGGCGGCCATTCATTCATGGCCACCCCCTCGCGATCGCTCCCGACGAATAGAAATGCTCCGTGACATCACTTCCTCTCCTGTAATGTAAACACAGGAGAGGAAGTGATGTAATCTCTCCTCCGTGTCGGTAGTTTTCGTTCCGGCACCGAGGAGAGAGGATCGGTGAGTTGCACCAACACGACACTACACAGTAGAACATGCCAGGCACACTCACACCCCCCCTTCACCCCCCGATCACCCCCCCAATTACCCCTGCCCCCCCAGTCACAGTGACATCAATTGCATTTTTTTTTTTGCATTGGTGTCATTTGTGACTGTAATAACTGTTAGGGCAGTTAGGGTTAGCCCCCTTTAGTTCTAATGTACCCCCCTAACCCCCCAATAAAGGTTTAACCCCGTGATCACCCCCCGTCGCCAGTGTCACTAAGGCTGGGTTCACATTGCAGCGGTTTATGAGAACGAATGTGATTTGCACCGCACTGCAGTGCAAATCACATCCGATCTCTGTGCGATTCGAGTTCAGCCATACAGATAGTATGGCTGAATTCGCGCCGCACCCGCCGCAAATTCGCACGGGTCCCTTTTTTTGGTCCGCAGCAGAATCGGATCGCATGGGTGTTCACACCATGCGATCCGAGTTTGCAGATCGCACTGCGATATGCGAACTGATCTGGGGGTGTCATTAACATTTCACTGACACTCCCAGCAGTTCGCATAGGGCAGTGTGAACTGCCGCCTGGAGGCATGCGATGCGGGAACCCGCCGCGGATTCGTGGCGTTCCTGCATCGCTCCAGTGTGAACCCAGCCTAATAAGCGATCGTTTTTCTGATCGCTGTATTAGTGTCACAGGTGACGCTAGTTAGGCAGGTAGGTATTTAGGTTCGCCGCAGCTTTTTATAGCGCCAGGGACCCCCATATACTACTGCATAAAGCCCCCTGATTGCCCCCTAGTTAACCCTTTCACCAGTGATCACCATATAACTGTTACAGGTGACGCTGGTTGGTTAGTTATTTTTTTATAGTTTCAGGGCACCCGCCATTTATTACCTAGTCTCACTAGTGTACCCCTAAATTTAGGGGTGTCTACTTTACAAAATGGGGTCATTTGGGGGGGGTTTGTGCCATCTTGGCATTTTATGGCCTTCAAAACTGTAACGCCCTTAGAAAGCCTGAAGGCGGTGCTTGGTTTTCGGGGCCCCGTACGCGGCTAGGCTCCCAAAAAGTCCCACATATGTGGTATCCCCGTACTCAGGAGAAGCAGCAGAATTTATTTTGGGGTGTCATTTCACATATGCCCATGGCATGCGTGAGCAATATATCATTTAGTGACAACTTTGTGAAAAAAATAAATAAAATAAAAAAGTTTGTAATTTTCCCCGCAACTTGTGGCAAAATATAAAATATTCCATGGACTCAACATGCCTCTCAGCAAATAGCTTGGGGTGTCTACTTTCTAAAATGGGGTCATTTGTGGGGGTTTTGTGCCATCTTGGCATTTTATGGCCTTCAAAACTGTAATAGGTAGTGAGGAGGGAAGTCAAATATTTACGCCCTTAGAAAACCTGAAGGCGGTTCTTGGCTTTCGGGGCCCCGTACGCGGCTAGGCTCCCAAAAAGTCCCACATATGTGGTATCCCCGTACTCAGGAGAAGCAGCAGAATTTATTTTGGGGTGTCATTTCACATATGCCCATGGCATGTGTGAGCAATATATCATTTAGTGACAACTTTGTGAAAAAAAAATAAAAAAAAATTAAAGTTTGTAATTTTCCCGCAACTTGTGGCAAAATATAAAATATTCCATGGACTCAACATGCCTCTCAGCAAATAGCTTGGGGTGTCTACTTTCTAAAATGGGGTCATTTGTGGGGGTTTTGTGCCATCTTGGCATTTTATGGCCTTCAAAACTGTAATAGGGCACTGTCCACTTACAATAGGCCTCCTGTGTTTTGGAAGCCATGTTACTATTGCTGTATGCCTGCACTACTACTTTTGTTATGCGACCACGAAAACTAAATAAATTGTTATTTGAAAAAAACTGTAAGGCCGCGTACACACGGGCGGACTGTTCGCCCAACCTTGTCCGCTGAACAGTGTTTGGGCGGACAGTCCGCTCGTGTGTGGGCTTTCAGCGGACAGTTTCAGCGGACAGTTGGACGGACAAAGTCTTTCGGAAATTCCGAAAAACTGTCCGCTGAAACTGTGTTTGAGCGAACAGTCTGCCCGTGTGTGGGCCTGTCCGCTGTACTTTCGAAATGAGCGGACTGTTCCCGCTCGGAAAGTCCACCCATTTCGAGCGCGTGTACAGGTAGGCGGGGCCCGTGAAGGAGACGTCGCGGGCTCCGCCGCCTGGAATGGGCTTAAAGGGGAACCCCAACGCAGAAAAAAATCGGCGTGGGGGTTCCCCCAAAGTCCACACCAGACCCTTGTCCGAGCACGCTACCCGGCCGGCCAGGAAAGGGGGGCGAGCGAGCGCGCCCCCCCTCCTGAGCCGTACCAGACCGCGTGCCCTCAACATGGGGGGTGCCTTGGGGAAGGGGGGGCCGCGCGGCCCCCCCACCCCAAAGCACCTTGTCCCCATGTTGATGAGGACAAGGGCCTCTTCCCGACAACCCTGGCCGTTGGTTGTCGGGGTCTGCGGGCGGGGGGCTTATCGGAATCCGGGAGCCCCCTTTAAGAAGGGGGCCCCCGGATACCGGCCCCCCACCCTATGTGAATGAGTATGGGGTACAATGTACCCCTACCCATTCACCTGTGAAATAAAGTACAAAAAAAAACACAACACAGGGGAAAAAATATTTTATTGCACAGCTCCGGGGGTCTTCCGTCTTCGGGGGTCTTCTCGCCGGACTCCTCCGCTATGTGTGTGTAGCTCTTTTACTAGCGGAGGAGTCCGGCTTTCTTCCTCCCCGCCGCCGGCCTCTTCTCCCGACTTCGGGGGTCTTGTCCCCCTCTTCGGTTCTTCTGCCGGGCCACCGCGCCTTCTTGTAGCTCTTTTACAGGCGGTGGCCCGGTCTTCTGTCGCCGCTGTCGTCGCCGCCGCTGCCGCCTTCCGTTCTTGTTCTTCTTCTTGTTCTTCTGCTTCTTCTCCTGGAGATGTTGACTCGACGAGCTCTCCGGCCGGAATGCCAGAGCCGCGCTGTGCGGTCACTTATATAGTGACAATGGGGCGGTGTCACATGGTATATGTCACATGGGTTGGTCACATGGGTTGATGTCACATGGGGACTATGACATCGTAAGGGGGCGGGGTCACCATGTGACCAACCCATGTGACATATACCATGTGACACCGCCCCATTGTCACTATATAAGTGACCGCACAGCGCGGCTCTGGCATTCCGGCCGGAGAGCTCGTCGAGTCAACATCTCCAGGAGAAGAAGCAGAAGAACAAGAAGAAGAACAAGAACGGAAGGCGGCGGCGGCGACGACAGCGGCGACAGCGGCGACAGAAGACCGGGCCACCGCCTGTAAAAGAGCTACAAGAAGGCGCGGTGGCCCGGCAGAAGAACCGAAGGCGGCGACAGAAGAACGGAAGGCAGCGGCGACAGAAGACCGGGCCACCGCCTGTAAAAGAGCTACAAGAAGGTGCGGTGGCCCGGCAGAAGAACCGAAGAGGGGGACAAGACCCCCGAAGTCGGGAGAAGAGGCCGGCGGTGGGGAGGAAGAAAGCCGGACTCCTCCGCTAGTAAAAGAGCTACACACACATAGCGGAGGAGTCCGGCGAGAAGACCCCCGAAGACGGAAGACCCCCGGAGCTGTGCAATAAAATATTTTTTCCCCTGTGTTGTGTTTTTTTTTGTACTTTATTTCACAGGTGAATGGGTAGGGGTACATTGTACCCCATACTCATTCACATAGGGTGGGGGGCCGGTATCCGGGGGCCCCCTTCTTAAAGGGGGCTCCCGGATTCCGATAAGCCCCCCGCCCGCAGACCCCGACAACCAACGGCCAGGGTTGTCGGGAAGAGGCCCTTGTCCTCATCAACATGGGGACAAGGTGCTTTGGGGTGGGGGGGCCGCGCGGCCCCCCCTTCCCCAAGGCACCCCCCCATGTTGAGGGCACGCGGCCTGGTACGGCTCAGGAGGGGGGGCGCGCTCGCTCGCCCCCCTTTCCTGGCCGGCCGGGTAGCGTGCTCGGACAAGGGTCTGGTGTGGACTTTGGGGGAACCCCCACGCCGATTTTTTTCTGCGTTGGGGTTCCCCTTTAAGCCCATTCCAGGCGGCGGAGCCCGCGACGTCTCCTTCGCGGGCCCCGCCTACCTGTACACGCGCTCGAAATGGGCGGATTTGCCTCCGCCTTACGTGGGCGAGTCCGTTCATTTCAAAAGTTGAGCGGACTGTTTGGCAAAGAGTTCGTTGAAACAGTCCGCTCGTGTGTGGGCAAGTCCGCTCATGCAAATTTTGAGCGGACTGTTTGCCGAAACTGTTTGACGAACAAGGTTGGGCAAACAGTCCGCGCGTGTGTACGCGGCCTAATAGGTAGTGAGAAGTGAAATCAAAAATTTACGCCCTTAGAAAGCCTGAAGGCGGTGCTTGGTTTTCGGGGCCCCGTACGCGGCTAGGCTCCCAAAAAGTCCCACATATGTGGTATCCCCGTACTCAGGAGAAGCAGCAGAATTTATTTTGGGTTGTCATTTCACATATGCCCATAGCATGTGTGAGCAATATATCATTTAGTGACAACTTTGTGTAAAAAAAAAAAAAAAAAAATGTTTTTTTGTCATTATTCAATCGCTTGAGGCAAAAAAATAAAATATTCAATGGGCTCAACATGCCACTTATCAATTTCCTTAGGGGGTCTACTTTCCAAAATAGGGGTCATTTGGGGGGGTTTTGTACTGCCCTGCCATTTTAGCACCTCAAGAAATGAGATAGGCAGTCGTAAACTAAAAGCTGCGTAAATTCCAGAAAACGTACCTTAGTTTGTAGATGTGACAACTTTTGCGCAAACCAATAAATATACAGTTATTGACTTTTTTTTTACCAAAGACATGTGGCTGAAAACATTTTGGCCTAAATGTATGACTAAAATTGAGTTTATTGGATTTTTCTAATAACAAAAAGTAGAAAATATCATTTTTTTTCAAAATTTGCGCTCTTTTTACGTTTATATTGCAAAAAATAAAAATCGCAGAGGCATTCAAATACCATCAAAAGAAAGCTCTATTTGTGGGAAGAAAAGGACGCAAATTTTGTTTGGGTACAACATTGCATGACCGCGCAATTACCAGTTAAAGCAGCGCAGTGCCAAATTGTAAAAAGACCTCTGGTCATTGACCAGCAAAATGGTCCGGTCTGAAAGTGGTTAAAGGACATAAAAGGCATATAAGTGAGCGAAATGCAGGAAGATATCTCACCATATAAAAACGGGTTCCAGAGTTTGGTCTCTTAATTTCGTAGCCCAAAAGGCCACTGATAAGGCCTATTCGGACCTATAGGGTACAGTTGGAAAAACAAAGGCCGCTAAGGAGTAACACATCCCCATTCCCAAAGGCCTGCAGAGAGGGACAATATAAGGTTATGAAAAATCAAAACTAAATTGAATAAAAATAAAATTGTCATGGCTTGATGCCTTTAAGCCGATACCCCCCGGGGGAGGGGGGAAAAATGCCTAAATTAGTAGAAGTTAACTCAAGAACTATATATCAACGAATAAAGTATGGACAAAAAATAAATATATATATTTGTTGAAATATAGTTCTTAGGTTAACTTCTAATTTAGGCATAAGTAAGTTGAACATTGATTTTATTTTACAATGTAAGTTATGCACGAATTTTATCTCACCATATATATTGATATACAGCCAAATAATCAGATAAGAGGTCTTATTGACCATTTACATATTTTATTATGAAAATGTAAGTAACAGTGGCCACTATGTAAGTATTTTTTCGCTTGGAGGCATGTCCCCTTTAATAAGGCTTGCACGGGCGCCCAGGGGCACTGGTGAATGTAATCTCGCCAATCAATCGAGTGTATCCTTTCCATGTGCCCTGTCCTTTTTTCGGCATTGCTCCTATGTTCTGTTCTTCCATTGCTTTGTTTACCTTCCGCCCTAAGATTAGGTCTATCTCCTAAGGAAGCTCCATTGAGCGCAACATGTTGAGAATAGCAGCTGTGTTTTTATAATAAGATTGGTAACACTTCATGTATCGTTGTTTTGTACCAGGCTTATTGCTACTATTTGTTTGTGTATTGACGTTTTTATGATGTCTTCTTCTCTCTATTTCTATTTTTTGTATAAATAAAAATAAAACCTTTTATATTATATTATAATTTGTTTTGATTTTTCCAATTTGGTACCGTTTAAAGTCCCGGGGTTTGTTACCCTCCAGCCCTTTCGTTTTTTTCCCCCTTTTCTCCATTTGGACTTCTTAATATGTAACATTTGAGACGTGGTACCTTTACATTTGATCCCTTCATCTCCATGTTTGTTCTGCTACAAGAGTAAACATGGAGGTGGATATTGGTGAGCTGATTTTCTACAAATGCTATTTACATGCCTGTCATGCTTCAATATTATCAGCCAGTGACCTGGAACAAGTAAGCAGCTCAGGAAAATTAAACAAAAGTCATAAATCCTAATTTGCATAATGGCCACCTTGTATGTTTTGTGTAGGTCTTCAGCTGCTGTACAGTTATCAGGTTTCTGACACGGTCTGTTGAGCCTGCGCCAATAGCTTTGTAATTTTGTAAGTAAAACATATATTGCTTTTTGAAGAACACAAAAGCTTTACCTTTTTTGGTAGAAATATTTTTCAATATATTTTTATAAGAAAAATAAAAACTCATTTGTTATGGGTCTTCATTTATAATGCTACCAAATTATGTTTCTTCCACAACAAATCCCTTTAACAAATTAGCAAAGCACATTTCACAGTTTGACATGCTCTTCCAGCACTACCATCCTTTGTGACTCTGCATTTGGTCATATAACATCTCAGAGCCACCAATTAATTTATGACAAGTAGACCTTCCTTTGCTAGGCTATGTGATCGCAGGTCTGAACAGGGAGCAGATAGGGCCCTCTGATTCCTACTGTATTAAATTGTATTGTAATTGTACTGCCCTTAAGTTGTGGCGTTGTTCTGTATGATAATAATAAATAAACCAAGCAGCTGGTTGACTGCAGCACATGCTATGATGATTGATGTATAAATAATCAGGAGTATCTCAACTTGGGGCCCCAGCCCAATATATGTTATTTGTAATGGCCTAGTGAGAAAATGCCCCAACCCCACCCTCTGCTGAAGACAAGCCAGTAGTTACTAAAACTTCTAGCTGGTAATCGTATTGCCTTTTCACCACTCTGGTTCCCCCCTCACAATAATACTGTATTTTTCTGTAATAAAAGTGCTGTGCTAAATCTGTACGTCTGACACTTAACCATGGCAGCCTCTGCAGTGTATCTGCACAGCTGTCAAAAATGTAAAAAACAAAAAAAAAAAGAGTTTTTATCCATCCAAAAGCAGAATTAATCTTTTGGATTCATTTCTCTGCTATCTCTGTTTTGTGTCCTGGTAAAGATTCCATGCTGTCCACAGGCCAGATAATGCAATCTCAGGATGTTGTATAAAAGTTTGTGACCCATATGGCAGTACAGCAATAATGTATTAGGTTTGCTCAGTCTTTTAAGGCCTGCAGCTAAAGCTTCTAATCCTGTAATCTTTTGTGACTGCTTATGAAAAAAGATAGGGAGCCGGATCATTGTTCTGCGGGTTATTTATTGCTTCAATCGCTGGATCATTCTGACACTTGTCTGAGTGTCCCCTCTTCCTATCTTCTCTATTGTTATGTTACAGCAGCTCTAAAGTAAGTTCTGCTCCATTGTACTTGTTTTTCAGTTTTGTTTGCTAGCCGAGGAAAAATGTGACAACAGAACAAGGGAAAATATTGTGATGAGAGCCACCTTAGAAAAAACATTTTCTATATATAAATCAATCAAAAACTTTATAAACATTTTATTTTTTAATGGCTGTACAGGTGTTATTGCAGATACTGTATGTAGTTGCAGGTCATCTTGGTTTCCCCATCCTTTAGGCCTCTAACTTATACTGTGGATGTGTGGCTTAAAGAAGAAATGCAGGATTTGAAAAAAAAAAACCATTCATATTCACATAGGTGGATTGATGCATCAGTCCCTCTCGGCTTCTACGCCAAGGATATGCAATTAGTGGACCTCCAGCTGTTGCAAAACTACAAATCCCATCATGCCTCTGCCTGTGGGTGTCGTGCTTGTGGCTAACAGAGTCTTGCTATGCCTCATGGGACTTGTAGTTCTGCAACAGCTGGAGGTCCGCTAATTGCATATCCCTGTTCTACACTGAGAACTGAGCAGTCAAAGGCCTCTGATCGCTCAGTTCTTGATCTTCAGTGAGCAGAGAGCCAGTGACTCAGTCACCGGCTCTCTGCCCTGCCCCTCCAGCTTTACTGGAGCGCCAGGCTGTGGAGGGGGCAAGAGCGGCTGGCTCAGGTTCTCAGCAGCATGCTGAGAGGCTAAGCCAGCTGTCAGTCAGGCATCTGGATGAACCCTGACATAAAAGTTAGGATCTCTCCAGAGCCTGGACCAGCTGAGTGAACATTTTGCATTCACTGAGAAAATGCAGTGTTCTCTGAATGGTGTTTTGGGCTGAGCAAGTGGCTGTCTGTGTTTACCGATATAAACAAATGGCCACTGCCCTCACCTATAACTGGCTTTTACAGCAAGGAGCACATGGAAGGGGCAACACATGCAAAACAAAACCAAAGAAATTCCCAGCTCAACTTACCAACCAGCCTGCTATCAGCCAAATTGTCCTGTCTAACAGTAAGCATTAAAAACGGGTTTAGTTTTCACATATTTGCAAATACGTGCATAAGCTACACAGCCTTGTCGCGGCACCCCGGTATTTTCTGTAGTCCTAACTCTAAATTTTGAGAACCTTCACAGTGGAAACACATGCATAATAAAGGCCAGTTATAGGTGAGGGCAGTGGCTATTTGTACTATTGAAATATTGGTGAGGGGGCACACTGGACACCTTTTGTTGCCATTGTTCTATGTAATGTAACTATGTAAAGACTTCCACACCTAATTCCTCAGTGCTTAGGCCCTTTTCACATGAGAGGTCCGATTGGGTCCACCTATCCATTTTTCAGATGGACTCGTTCGGATTCTCTATTCTCCTCTATGGATGGTCTCGTTCGGATTCTCTATTCTCTTCAATGGGTATTTGGATGTAAACAGACTTGCGGCCAGAACGGAAGTAGAACCATTCACCTCTGGTCAAATTAGAAGGCAGCCGGGTGTAAACGGACAGCTGGTCCATTAAATCCTACTGCCCATGGAGCAGGGTGGACTGTGTTCGTGTCTACTGCGCATAGGTAGGGTGGACACAGACCTGTCACCTGGCCACTCCGCTCAGCAGCGGATCAGAAGATGGTTTCCCTGCTGAGAAAAAAACTGATCTGGCACGTGTAAAAGGGGCCCTAGTCAACAATGTATCTAATAACAGAAACCGTGTATCTTTTTAGATCAAAAACAAAGTCCCACATCAAACACTCTTTTTCCTGTGCTGATCTTCTCCAAACATACTGTTCTCTTAACCACTTGCTTACTGGGCACTTAAACCCCCCTCAGTCCCAGACCAATTTTCAGCTTTCAGCGCTGATGCACTTTGAATGACAATGACAGCGGGCATACAACACTGTACCCAAATGAAATTTTTATCATTTTTAAAAAAAAAATCATGTTTAATAGTTTGTTATAAAATTTTGCAAACAGGTCATTTTTCTCCTTCATTGAAGTGCGCTGATGAGGCGGCACTGATAGGCTGCATTGGTGGGCACTGATGGGCTGCATTGGTGGGCACTGATGGGCTGCATTGGTGGGCACTGATGGGCTGCATTGGTGGGCACTGATGGGCTGCATTGGTGGGCACTGATAGGCTGCACTGGTGGGCACTGATAGGCATAGTTAAGGCGGCACTAATAGGCACAGATAAGGCGGCACTGATGGGCAAAGATGGGCACAGATAAGATGGCATGGATGGGTGGCACAGATGGGTGGCACGGATGGGTGGCACTAAGGGGCACTGATAGGTACCACTGATAGATGGGACTGATGGGCACTGATAGGTGGCTCTGATAGGTGGCACTGCTGGGCACTGATGGGCGGCACTGCTGGGCACGGATATGTGGCACTGGGGTGCAGCACCTATGTTGAGGCAGATTGTGGGCACTGCTGGGTGGCACTGTGGGCACTGCTGGGTGGCACTATGGGCACTGCTGAGTGGCACTGACAGGGGGGGACACATTTTTTATTCATGTGGCAAAGCAGGGGGCAGGTGGGCACTGGCAGGGCTGGCCGTGATCGGGACTGATGTCCCGATCACGGCCGCCGGTGATCGGCTCTTTTTTTTTTCTCCTCGCGCTGTCAGCGCGAGGAGGAATAATAGCCCATTACCGGCTCCGTTGTATCACATGATCAGCTGTCATTGGCTGACAGCTGAACACGTGATAAGGGGTCGGGATCGACCCCTTGCTCGGATCGGTGATCAGGCGAGTCTCATAGACTCGCCGATCACAGAGCACGCCGCGCGTGCCCCTCAGGGGGCGCGCATGCCGCTCATGCACGGGACGACGTCAATAGATAGAATAATCCCCTCTCTGTACTGATCGGTACAGTGTGAGCTGAGAGGGGAGAGATCGGTTACAGCAGTGTTGTGTTGTGGGCTGGATCTGTGGGGCCCACAGCGCTGCTCTGTGCCCATTGCAGCCTCATCCATCCATCCATGCTCAGCCATCCCTTTGTCATACTCATTCAGCCATCCATCTATCTATGCTCAGCCATCCATGCTCACGCAGCAATACTCATCCATCCATCCATGCTCAGCCATCCATACTCAGCAATACTCATCCATTCATCCATGCTCAGCCATCCTATCCATACGCAGCAATACTCAGCCGCTCCAAGCCATACTCCGCCATACCTAGCTGTACTCGGCCATCCCAGCCATACTCATTTATGCTCAGTCATCCCATCCATACTCAGCCATCCACATTTATGGCTCGGCCATCCCCATCCACGGCTTATCCATGCCACATCATTTGAGAAATGTATGCCCCTAAGACACCTGATGCTGCCCCCGGCACGTTGGGCCTCCCTATGTGGCCAGGCTGTGTAAAAGTTTTTTTTGTGTTTTATAAAATAACCTGTTCGAGTCTGCAAAAGACTTGAGATTGGGGAGGAGGTTCACCTTCCAGCAGGACAACAACCCTAAACATACAGCCAGAGCTACAATGGAATGGTTTCATATTCATGTGTTAGAATTGACCAAAGTCCAGACCTAAATGCAATTGAGAATCTGTGGCAAGACTTGCAAATTGCTGTTCACAGACACTCTAGAACCAATCTGACAGAGCTTGAGCTATTTTGCAAAGAAGATTGGGCAAAAATGTCACTCTCTAGATGTGCAAAACTGGTAGAGACATCCCCAAAAAGACTTGCAGCTGTAATTGTACTTTCTACGAAGTATTGACTCGGAGGGCTGAATACAAATACACACCACACTTTTCACATATTTATTTGTAAAACATTTTGAATACTATTTATCATTTTCCTTCCACTTCACAATTATTTGCCACTTTGTGTTGGTCTATCACATAAAATCCCAATAAAACACATTTACGTTTTTGTTTGTAACATGACAAAATGTGGACAATTTCAAAGGGTATGAATACTTTTTCAAGACACTGTATCCATCATGTAATACTATCAAGGAGGCGTGTGATTGGCCCCAAATTTATTCTGTATCAGGATGAAAACCCCAAACATGCAACTAGTGTAATCTCAACATCATGGAGTCTGTCTGGAATTACTTGAAGAGACAGAAGGACCTGAGGCAGCCTACATTCACAGAAGATCTGTGCTTAGTTCTCCAAGATGTTTGGAATAACCTACCTGCCGAGTTCATTAAAAAACTGTGTGCAATTGTACCTAGAAGAATCAAGGAATTGATGCTGGTCTGAAGGCAATGGGTGGTCACACTAAATATTGATTTGATTTGCTTTGGATTGCTCTTCTGTTCATTTACTTTCCATTTTGTTAATTGATAATAATTAACACTTCTATTTCTGTAAGCATTCTTAGTTCACTGGTGGATACTGTTGTCTGGTTGGAACATCACTGGGGATTCGCCCTCTCGATGATTGATGGGATGAAGCGTTGGTGCCTACTTTGTCCAGAATGCTGGATACCGACCGCGCTGGTCAGTGGATCCGGTGCAGTCATTGTTGCAAACCCCTTACCCAGCTTGCATACAGCCAGCAGGAGCCACAGTACCACAATGTGAACCTGCACTTAGGACTGTGTCACGTGCAGCCACAGACATCCTGAGAAGGCCGGAGCGGGGCTAGAGTCATCATCGAAAGGGGGGGTAGGGTCTGAGCCTGGTGACACCCCTGCCAAAACAAGTGACATAGGAGAAGAGGTGTCTGCTGTGGCCTGTGGCCTGGAACCTGGTAACTGTGAGTACTCCCTAGCAGGAACCAGAAGATGTCCCTGAAAACCCGGGTGCTCCGATGTCCCCTGCTATCCCAGTCCAGAAGGAGCCAGTGCTGGAGGAGATTGTGCCCTCAGGTGAGCTGGATGAGGAGTGAAGGGGTAGGGCCATAGATTGTGGTTCTATCAGACTGTTAGCAGAATTCGGGTCCCTAGAGAGGCTAGCAGACTGGTCATTTCCTGATAGCTGCTCAGAGGAGGAATTGGAGACAGGAAATTCCCACGTCCTAGAAGTCTTGTCCGAGGGAGGAGAAGAGCCGATTCTGTTAAGGGGCCTGAAGATGCTGCAGGAACCCCATCAGTTACAGACAAACCTTCAAAGACTATCCACCACCCAGCACAGAGCAGCTAAATACAGGCAGTGGGTGCAAAGGTCCCCTGGCACCTGTGTCCTGTCCGGGAAAGGAAAACTGAGGGAGCTGCCCAGATTTTCCCAGTTCCCCAACTAAGCCTTTACAGAGCCTGTTTGTTTGTGGAGGAGCCCCTCAGGAAATCCGAAGAGGACTGTTGCTCTCTGTACTATGTTTTTCTCCTTTGATGTTCTGTTGGCAGGCCATAGGCTCCTCTTGACAGAACTATAGGTGAAGATGTATTTGGAGTGACTTGTGTGCTTTGATTGTTTTGTTCTGTTGATAGGGTCAGAACCCCTTCTGACAAAAGGTTTTGTAAAGTGTACAGGTAGCTGGTAGCATAGGATGTTATTATGTTTGTTTTACAGGGCTCCTTTGGATGGGACGGCTGTCTATCTACCTCCAGCTGGAGCTGCGGATCCTGCGGACAAAGGATTTTTTCCTCAAGGGGGAGATGCTCTGGTTCAATGTATATTGTGTAATTGTTTAGTGGTAGGGATGTTGTAGTTAGGTGTGTAATGTGTTGTACATGCTGTAAATACTGAAAATAAACTATTTTATATTTTTATATGTATTTATTTGTACATATTTCCATCCAAGTTGTTCCCTTTTTCCCTTCCAATTTATCTTATGGGATGCTCTTGCTCCTGGGCCCATTAGCCACATTTTTCTAAATTTTCCCCAGCCAAGAAACTGGCTGGATTTTGGTGGGGGGTGAGTGTAGCACCCTCTAGGTAGGTATGTGCTAGAGTGAGGATATTTGGTTAGGTTTAGGTAAATTTAGGCAGGCTTGGCTGGTTTGTTTTGATTTGATTGGGGCTGGGAGTGGCTCAGAGTAGCAGCTGGTGACTCACAAGCAGCATCACTGGAACCTCCCTCTTCTTTCCATAAGTTTCTGGAAAGAGGAGGAGAGGAGAGATGAAGCTGCCTGGGTGTCGGGGCTGGGCTCAGCTCTTCCTTCTCTGAGCTGGCCACTCAGCTGTCAGTCCTTCTTACTTAAGTCGTCCAGCCCAGATGATCTCTGCCTTCGCCTTGGTCAACATCACAGAAAATTTCTCCTGCGCTCCTGTTAGACCTGCTTGGCTCCAGATCCTGCTTGCTGCCCCACTACGCTGATTCCTGGCTTCCTGACTTTCTGGCTTGTCTGACTATCCGTGGCGGTTACCGAACTTTGGCTATGTTTTAACTACGTTTACTTTTATTATTAAACAAGTGTGATTTAACTGTACTTCTGTCTCAGTCTGATTCATGATTTCTGACATGGGGATTGGTCAAGGCTCCTTAGAATATCCCAAACTTGGAATAGCATGGGGCAGCCCTCCTTAAATACCCAGGGCTAGCCCAGCTGGGGAGGAGTTGTTAGGTGGAAGAGCTGGAGTGAGAGAGTGTGGAGGCTTTTGGGCCTTTGAGGGAGCTCCCCAGTCTGGGAGGTGACCTTGGGCCTGGGCTCGGGTACAGTCGGGACCACATTCAAGAATGCATGAAGAGGCCCTGGACTGGAGGCACAAGAGAGAGCAAGTGGAGGACAGCGGGAGAGCGCACTATTAAGAGGATCTAGGGAGCAAAACTGGTCGCAGGGGGTTGGTGAGTGAGGCACGCCTGAGAGGAATAGGAGCTTGTAGTCTGAGATAGGTGCAGAACCAAAAGTGTGGACTGTGGTAAATGGGGCAGTTGAGAGAGGCAGCTGCAGCCACGAGGGCTGGCAGGGCCTGAAGATGGCTTACTGGGCTCAGTAGCCACATGTAGGACAGCTAGCACCAGAGACTTTCTATTTTTCTACACTATAGGGGCCCGCAGTTCCTGCCTACAATTGACAATTGCTAAATGCCTGGCTGAGCCAGTGTCAGGCCTTACCACTTTGTGCTAACTGTGCCTGGAGATTAGAGAGGAAGCGATTTGCTGGAGGAGAAAGACCTGAAGATTAGAGAGGAAGTGATGTGCAGGAGAAGAAATGGAGTGTATATACTAAACTGTATATAGTTGTCCCAAGCAAGTTCTACAAATTATCCTGGGCATCCCAAATTTCCTTGACCCCATCCAGGTTCAATCCCCTCAATAAAACAAAACAAAAAAAAAACAAAGCATGTGGACTCTTCTATGTCTCTGAGTGTTTGAGAAGTGAATGCCAGGCCGAGTAGGGTGACAGACAATCCAACATTTCAGCATCTATTCTTCCTGGATTACAGGTAGAATCGCTGAATCACCACAAATTGCGGGTGCTCTTGTGATCCCTGACGCTTTCAATCCCTGTGGCTTCTGATTGCAGCATGATTTGGTCGCGATTGTCTCCTGACAAATTGGTGGTGATTGTCCCCTGGTAAAAAAGTTCTGGACAGAAGAATAGGGTTGAAATTTATAAGAGGGCTTTAAGATCAGGGACTCAATTTGTTAATATAAAGCTCGTGACAGATTCACCCGGGACAGGGGCTTTTGGAGGGTACTGAATGCTAGCCTCGTGCCTACAGACTATGGCCCCTGGCATTTGAGGGAGCTAAAAGCATTTAGGAAGATATTCTGTTATGTAATGCAAAATGACATTATTACGGAGGCCGTGATGGTCTCTGCCAGCTTGGGACTAAATGGACAAATGTATGTGAAAGGAATGCTGATTAATGAGATCTGGAAAGCCCGGGTCTTTCACCCAATAGTTTTGTGCTCAATAACACATCATTGTCTCCTAGCAAACTGTTGGGGGATGTGTTTATACTTATGCATTTTGTAAGTTGAGTGAGGAGATGACAAGTCTACCCTGAAAAGTCATATCTCCGAGTCACCAAGTCTGGGTAAATGATTCAATAACTAGCTCATGTAAATTAGGTTTCTGGTTACAGGTGTATTGTTAGAGTAAAATGAGCAGGAGAGGGGAGAACCTCCTCTTCAACTGTATATAAGACTGTATTCTTGTTATAATAAACAGTCCATGTTCAGCAACCAAACGAGTATTGCCTTGTTTGTTGTTGGGAGTGATTGGAATATCTGATATCTATATTCAGACTGGGAGGAAATGGTATATGGTGAAAGCACTCAAGCGGTGTGTGCAACGTTTCGTTACAAAGCTGTCTTTCAAACAGATTTAGGATTTTGGTCTTTTTGGGAAATCTCCCTCTAATGTCTTCCTTACACATAACAAGGAATAACAGACAGCCATGTAGAAAGCTTTGTTCTGTTTAACACTAGAGTCCCAAATACTGGAGAGATGCTCACTTCGTTATAACTGGAACATCACAGCCTGAGGCACAGAACTGACACTGTACTTGCGTAGACTTTCCTGTAACAAGCGCACGGTTCTGCTCCCGAGAGACACTAAATTCACAGAAAACAGCCGTGCTTAGTTGATGAAAACATTTGCATTCAGGGCATTAAACATCCTACAATTAGCTAAAAACAGCAGTTTCATATTGATAATTCCAGAGGGGCATGAAAGAGGCAGTGTGAAGAATCAGATTATTCAGAGTAGATACTGGTGAAAAAAAAAGTGATAGCAATTAATTCTGTACAAACAGCACACTGTCCCTTTCTACACAAAACTGTGCTTGTATTCACTGTCACATTTTTTATCTAAAATAGACAATTGTGTTATCATTATTTGCATGACAATTCTAATAAATGTTGAGACTGCATTTACCCTGTCAATTGTTGGCTAACCAAGTTCACCTCATTTAAAGTCCTGGGACGATTTCCTGTATTTTGTTTGATATTTATGTAAGCCCTCCCAATAGCCGACTCACTGCTTGCCTCAGAGTTGAGGACTCTCCAGAGGAGAACTGAGGCGCCTGCAGGGCACTATAAAGTTTTCAGGAAACTATGCTCGACTTCCTACCATTCCCCCAACCAGCCGTGATCTGCCTGCATTGCATAGAGAAGTACAGATAAGATAACTAATAAAAAAGCAAAGCAGATAAAACTTAAGCTTTAAAGGATAACTAGTTTTATATCTCCTAGGAGTAAAAGAAGAGTCTGTCTCATGCTGAACAGTTTATGGGTTCTCACCTAAGCCATAGATATCTAGACTTGGCAGCCCATAAGGTTGGGTTCGCACTATTGCGAATTGAATGCGGCTTTCCCCGAGAGTGTGACCGGCTTTGTGCGAGAGTGTGACCAGCTCTCAATGGAGCTGGTTCACAAATCTAAGGGGCAGCCACAGAGTGCACAGCAGAAGGGTCCTGTGTGTTTTTGGCTCAGTTTCAGGTTCGAATTCTGCCACAAATTCAGACCTAATTCAGATCTGAAGTGGTGAACGGCGATGCACCAGACCCCCTGCTGTGCCCCGTGACCGCACATAGTGTGAACCCAGTCTTAGACTTCTGTCAGGATTGCTAGTACAGCCCTATTTAGAACCCTATTCACTTTGTGTAAAGTCCCATAAACCTGCAACACAAAGGTTTTACATTTGTTTTCACAAAAACTGAAATACAGACGTACTTTAATAATTCTGTGTGTATGGGTTAAAAACAAATGTTGGTCAGGTGAGATTACATTTCAGGTCTTTTTAGCAAGTGAACAATAATTTTTTGCCATCGTAAAGTTTGAGCCGTATTAAAGTGTGTAAATGATGCTCAACCGAGCCCCTGGTACAGTGAGATCTATAGATGAGATCTGAAACTGTGCATTAAACCCCATGACAGGAAACTCAAGGCCATAGCTATATTGATTTCTTTTTATTGATGCAATTCATTCCCTAGCAAGTGCAACCTTGAGGACACTCACATTAGAAGTATGAAATGATCATTGGCATTGGTGTTTTATACATTTTGCCTGATATGGAGTAAATTGTACCAATACAGAAAACTGATTACAACAGCAGAACTTTTCCTTTTCTAGCTGTGGATAAACTTTGCAGACCTGATTATAGATCAGAGCATCACAAGAGTTCCTGTCACACTGAATCCAATGGTTGTATTGTAGCCCTTTTCTCCAATCTATAACTCCGGCTCCCTTATGTCATGAAGCGCTTGACAATTGCTGGGAATTCTGGAAGACATAATGTCACCCATGGGCTCCCGTGGCCCAGATGTTTAGGGTGCTCACCCCTCTTCCCTGCAGCAGCTGTTTACTGACACACGGGAGCCGGCGCTGTGACTGGATTGTGACTGTATTGGAGTGGACTAAAAAAAAAAAAAAAGATAAAACAGTAGTACCTTGGATTATGAGCATAATTCGTTCTAGAAGCAGGCTTGTAATTCAAAGCACTCATATATCAAAGCGAGTTTCCCCACAGGAGTCGATGAAAACTCCACTAATGCGTTCCAGTGCCACTGCTAGTGTATGCAGTACCGCATGTGGCCAGATGTGCGGGGGTGCCAGAGATGCTCGGAGATCATCCGAGAGCATCTCCGAGCATCATCGGTGCCCCCGCACCTCTGGCCACATGCATCACTGCAAACTCCAGAGGCTTGAATCCTGCTCGTCTTGCGAGACTACGCTTGCAAATCGAGTCAAGATTTTATTTTATTTTTTAAAACCTCTTATTATGAAAAAATGCTCATAAACCACAATAGTCACAACCCAAGGTATTATTGTATTAAGAAATGTGATAAAATTGGTGCCAACAATTCAAAATTCTAATAAATAAATCAAAATGAATAAGCAGCTGCCCCTTTAAGTGAAATATCCACCTAAAGCAAGCAAAAGCATAAAATAGGTAAAGTGCTATCCTTTAACCTGTAAAACAATGTGAATGATGATACAGTTCCAAAACTCATGAAAAATCGAAACTCCAAAGCCCCATACCCCCCTATCAGTTTTTCTGCTGAGTTTTTCCTTCAGATTTACCAAAACCATATAATATGAGGTCAAACCTTAGGAGTTTCAATTTGTATGCAATCAGGCAGGCCCTTGCACTACATGGTTTTTGTAAACCTGAAGGAAAAACTAAGCAGAAAATCTGATAGTATGCATGGGGCATAAGAAACATATAAACCTTTAAGGCTCGGTTCACACCTAATACCGATGCGGCTCCCAGAAGGGGTCCTGTGCGTCCCCGTTCAATGCTCCAAGTTGAATTTCAGCCCAAATTATTTTTTGAAAAGTTTTATTTATTGCTTTTTTAACATAACAGGTACATACAAGACCCAAGGGGCCACAAAAAAAAACTATTTACATCTCTTCAGGATTGACTCTTCCTCCTCCTTCCAACCCACGCTCAGGGAAAAAAAAAAAATCAAAATAATAATAAGGCCACCTTTTCTCAACAACAGTCAATGGTACATTCACTTATGTCAGATAATTACATACATGCCCCTCGCAGGTGCATACTATTATGTATCACTCCAATCCACCACCATGGTTTCACTATTCATCCAACTGCCCCACACCTTATCATATTTTTGTGGTATGCCCCTGCTACTGTATGTAGCCTTGTATAAGGGTGCAGCCCTATTAACCAAACCCTTCCACGCTGATACAGCTGGATGATTAGGCTTTTTCCATGATAACACTATAGTTTTTCTAGCGTAATAGATTAGGATCATCAGCAAAGTACGAGTTACTCTTTTTGGAGCTAGATTGTCCACCAGTCCCAAAAGGCACACCTCTATCGTAGGCTGTATAGGAATAGCTGTTACTTCTGCTATACATTCCGTGACCCCCTTCCAAAATATGTGCATGTAATCGGCAGTGAGGGAACTGTACCACCAGCAGCCAGGTGACTGGGTAGGGAACATCTTAGTCAATCTAGCTGGAGTAAGATATATGCAATGCAGGAATTTAAATTGTATGAGTTGGTCTCTAGCAGAGACCAATCAAGTAAAATGAATGTCCCATACATCGTCCCAGTCATCCCCATCCATCTGGGGGAACACCTCACCCCATGCCGCCCTACACTTTGCAAGGAGATCTCCCCCCCCCCACCAAACAGTTGTTTATATATTGTAGACAAGGCCTTGTCCAAAGTGTCCTCCCTTAGCAGAGGCTCAACATCACTCATTTTCAGGGTAATACCATTATCTCCAAATTGGGCATTGTATGCATGTCTGAACTGAAGATAACGAAACGAGTGAGTGTTGGTCAGATTAAACTTAGTTTTTAGGGCGTCAAATTGTAGAAGTTACCCATCACCCTCTGTCTTTCAGCGTCTTAATAACAAATTTAGTCCAAATGATTAGATCAGGGTACTCGTAGAAATGTGTTAATGTAGGATTCTTCCAAAGTGGTGTGTGAGGAGAAATCTCAGAAGCGCTACCCATCTTGGTCACTGCTGCCCATGCCCTACTGGTTGCACGCATGGATATTGTGAGTCTATACGGAGCCCTGACACCCCGATACGGGAGATGTGTCAGTGCCTCATACGAACCGACAACAGCCGCCTCCAGTGTGTTGGCAGTGTCATCCTCAGGTATAGTAAACCACCTATGTATGAAAACTAGCCAATCCCCCTTGTTTCCACAGCAGTTGTAACACCCGGAGTTTAATTCGGAGGTGCTGCCCCTGCCACAGAAAATTTGTTATGAGCTGATCTATTCTCTTGAATACATATCTCGGTATCCAAACAGGGGAATTCCGAAATATATATAGAAACAGAGGTAAAAATAGAATTTTCACTAAGTTCACTCTACCTATGAGTGTAGAAAAAAAACAAGGAGAGAGGCACCTCTGAATATGTATCAAGTAAACATTTATTAAACACACACATATATATATATATATATATATATATATATATATATATATATGCAAACCTGATGTATCCCGCATTTCTTGTTGGTATATTTAATTGTGTTGTTCTCCAGCACTTACACTTTCAAATGTATGCTTTGTTATCATGCCCCCCCCCCTCCCCTTTTTACAGGACTATTTATGCATGACCCTTTTCTAACATCCCCTATGCTTTGCCATCAATAGCGCGAATACTCTGAAAAGCGTTGCATGTTTATGACGTCATCAGCCCGGTGCCGCGCTCCACTGTGCGTTCCAAGCCTCGCTTTGGCCTCTCATACACGGCCATGTTACACAACTGAATGGAGACCCATCGAGCGGAGCTAACCCACACTAAGGTGACTGGCTACAAGGGCGAGCGTCAGCCCCTGTCCTGGAACCCACAGCTGGTCACTGAAATCTTCTGCTGATCCTGCTGTTGAAACGTTTAAATGCAGCTTACCCCTGGAAGGATCCACTACTGCTCCACATCACTTCCACTCCTCACTGGACAAGTGCTGTCTACAGTATATAGACCTGCTGTGACTAGTAGTCCTTCTCCTTCCTGAACGCTCTGCTGCAGTCCTTCTTGTGAGCGGATATTTGTTTTATAATAAATTTTTACTTGATACATATTCAGAGGTGCCTCTCTCCTTGTTTTTCTTCTCAGCTCTTTCTGGACCTTGCTTCTGGTCCTGTTGGTGACAGCCCTGACTGACCTTTGTATGTGTACAAATTACACGGATATCCATCCCTAAATCCATTGGACAATTAGGAACTAGGGATGAGCCTCGAGTTCGAGTCAAACTCATGTTCGACTCGAACATTGCCTGTTCGCCAGTTCAGCGAACAGTGAACAATTTGGGCCGTTCGCAGCAAATTCGAAAAGCCGGAACACCCTATACAAGTCTATGGGAGAAATCTAAAGTGCTCATTTTAAAGGGTAATATGCAAGTTACTGTCCTAAAAAGTGTTTGGGGACCCGGGTCCTGCCCCAGGGGACATGGATCAATGCAAAAAAAAGTTTTAAAAACGGCCGTTTTTTCAGGAGCAGTGATTTTAATAATGATTAAAGTGAAACAATAAAAGTGTAATATTCCTTTAAATTTCGTAGCTGGGGGGTATCTATAGTATGCCTGTGAAGGGGCGCATGTTTCTGGTGCTTAGAACTGTCCCTACACAAAGTGTCATTTGTGCAGGAAAAAAAGTCTTTTAAAATCACTTGCGGCTAAATTGTCGGCTCCCCGTAATACAGAGAACACTCAATGAGTGTTCTCTGTATTAGCCGACAATTCATTCATTCATTTATAAAAAAAAAAAAAAAAGCATGGGGGTTCCCCTAAATTCAATTACCAGGCCCTTCAGGTCTGACATGGATATTAAGGGGAACCCCGTGTCAAATTAAAAAAAAAATTGCCGTGGGGGTCCCCCTAAATATCCATACCAGACCCTTCAGGTCTGATATGGATATTAAGGGGAACCCCACATCAAATTTAAAAAAAAATTGACGTGGGGTCCCCCTAAAAATCCATACCAGACCCTTTATCCGAGCATGCAACCTGGCAGGCCCCCCTCCCTCCTGAACCCTACCAGGCCACATACCCTCAACATTGGGAGGATGCTTTGGGGGTCTGTGACCCCTCAAAGCACCTTGTCCCCATGTTGATGAGGACAAGGGCCTCATCCTCACAACCCTGGCCGGTGGTTGTGAGGGTCTGCAGGCGGGGGGCTTATCAGAATCTGGAAGCCCCCTTTAACAAGGGGACCCCCAGATCCCGCCCCCCCCTGTTTGAAATGGTAAGGGGGTACAAAAGTACCCCTACCATTTCACAAAGAAAGTGTAAAAATGGTTAAATAAGACAAACACACTTTTGAAAAATTCCTTTATTAAAAATAAAAAAATAAAAAAAAGATTCCAGCGGTTCTAATCCACTCTTGCTATCCAGCGACGAATCTCCGGGGTCCAGCGATGGATGATCATATCCAGCGAAGGGGGATCTCTCAGTCCAGCGCTGTCCATACATCCGTCTTCTGTCTCCACTCCGGAGACACTGTGGGATCCCAGCGCTGACGTTTCTTATATTAGGAGGGCGGGGCCACCCGTCACCTGACCCCGCCCCCTCTGACGCTGGTGAAGGGAAGCCAGGGGTTCCCCAGTGACGTATGGGTGACCCCGCCCCCTCTGATGTAACGGAAACCTGCGTTACATCAGAGGGGGCGGGGTCACCCACACGTCACTGGGGAACCCCTGGCTTCCCTCTCCAGCGTCAGAGGGGCGGGGTCAGCTTCAACCAGCGCTTTCTGCCAGCAATCTGGCATTCAGAAAAATCTTTTTTGAGCTCCAGTGTGCATGGAGCCTTGGAGCCAGCGGAGGACAGATGCAGCATTGGACCAATGTTTGATTATGAAAAAAAAAAAGGAACAACTTTTAGAGCCGGTTCACATGGGCAACACAACTTCCAACGCGGCTTTTGTAGGCAACTTGGACACGACTTGTCAACAAGACTTGGGGCGACTTACAACACGACTTTAAGTCGCCCCAGGCCAGGCGACTTTGGCCATTGCAAATCAGACAATGAGCTCTCAAGGGAGAACTCCAAATTTAAAAAAAACGGCATGGGTTCCCCCTCCGGGAGCATACCAGGCCCTTAGGTCTGGTATGGATTTTAGGGGAATCCCCTATGCCGAAAAAACAAAGTGGGGTCTCCCCCAGATCCATACCAGACCCTTATCCCAGCACAAAGCCTTGCCAGTCAGGAAGGGGGTGGGGACAAGTGAGAGCCCCCCCTCCTGGACCGTACCAGGCCGCGTGCCCTCAACATGGGGGGGTTGGTGCTTTGGGGAAGGGGGCACCCTGCAACCCCCCCACCACAAAGCTCCTTGTCCCCATGTTGATGAGGACAAGGGCTTCTTCCTGACAACCCTCGCCATTAGTTGTCGGGGTCTGCGGGCGGGGGGCTTATCGGAATCCGGGAGCTCCCTTTAATAAGGGGGCCCCCAGATCCCGGCCCCCCACCCTATGTGAATGAGTAAGGGGTACATCATACCCCTACCCATTCACATGGGGAAAAAATGTCAATAAAAAACAAAACACAAGTTGTCTTCTTCCGACGTCGGGGGTCTTCTGACGACTTTTCCGCTCTGTTTGGCCTCTTCTCCCGGTATCCAGCGTCTTCTCCCGGGCTCCTCCGCTGTCTTCTTGCAGCTCTTTTACTAGCGGAGGAGCCCAGTCTCCTCCCCCGTTCTTCCCTCTTCTTTCTTCCCTCTTCTATCTTCCGCTCGCTCGTCCCCACCCCCTTCCTGACCGGCCAGGCTTCGTGCTCTGATAACGGTCTGGTATGGATCTGGGGGGGACCCCACAACGTTTTTTCGGTGTAGGGGGTTCCCCTTAAAATCCATACCAGACCTAAGGGCCTGGTATGCTCCCAGAGGGGAAACCCACGCCAGATTTTTTAAATAAATTTGGCGTGGAGTTCCCTCTCGAGAGCTGATAATTCTGTGAGAGTCACCTCAATATAGACGGAGATCCGACTTGGAGGTGACTTCCATTGAAATCAATGGGTACCAGTCGCCTAGAAGTCGGATACATGTAGTACAGGAATCTTTTCTGAAGTCGGAGCGACTTCAGTAGTGTGCATTAAGACGGCTCTCATTCACTTACATTGATTTTTACATGTAGCGCGACTTGAGGCGACTAGGGGCGACCTGAAGTCGGATCTGAGTCACCCCTGTGTGAACCGGCTCTTAAGAGTCACAAAGGATATGAATCAATTTTGGGTGGAAGTTAAATAAAACATTTTCAACACTACTCTGGTAGAATTGGCCCTTTAAAGCAGGCTGTACCAAATTGCGGAAAGCTTTGCTATAGTTTCATTCCAAATTCTGACTTAACAGATTTAAAGTGTTTCTAAACCCAGGACCCTGCATTCACTATATCTGGTCTCCCAAGGTACACAGAACATGGAAATGCAATTATTTTAGTAAATATTAACTGCTAAATTCCTTTTCTCATCAGCAGCTAGAGCAATTTTGTGACTTCTATCAGTGTCCAGAAGAGCACTGGGTAAAGTATGTAGGAGGAGTTTTCATTCTGCTCTGACTGTCCTATGAGTATGCAGAACCACTGACCTTCTGTCTGAACAGTGTTTATTTTTGTCCAATATCATTTTATTAGTTAATTATAATAAAACCGTTACAACAAACATATTGTGGTAATCAATTGTGTACATACAATGAGCACATCACAACAGCACTCCGTATATAGCCATCTTAACATCATACACAGTTCTTAAGCGTAAAGCTGGAAAATAGACAAGCTTGTGTCTTGTTCCAACCATTTAATTTACCACAGTATAACCATTAATACCATTCCATCACGAGTTGGACAGTGTTTATTGTCCCTGTGCTGATCACATGCACTCTCCTAAGAAAAAAACCTCTCTAGCAATACACACCAGCTGAACATGGAAGGAAGACGGTACCCCTTTGAAACACGTCAGCCAGCAGTGGTCCTCGTGTCCTCTCCTTCATTACCTGGAGGCTGTTGATATCGGGTGATTGCCATCAGTTAAAGGCTTTGACATTGCACACGCTTTTGAGTCGTTTTTAATTCATTCTTTTAATAAATACCTAGCAATGGTGCGCTATAACTAACTTCCTAAGTGCACAATTTACAAAGTAAACCAATCAAAACAATAAGTTATTCTATGATGCAAATAATAAAATGTCTTCAAAATCAGTAATGATGGGATCAATTCCTAAAGGTTCAGGTCAGCCTAAAATGTACAATTAGCCACAGATCCTAGGATTGCTCAAATAAAAATAAAAAGGTGAGTGTAATAAACCCCATGGAAAACAGAAGAAAGTTCCCTGACATATTCAGCAAGAAGCCGCTCCCTTCAGGCTTTCAAAACAGCGATAGTGTCCAGCTGATTAATCCTGCTGTTCATCTCAATTTCACAATTGCATGGGTATGGGCATGAGATAGATAGATATATCATTGCGCAGTGATTAAAACTTTAAACATGCACTCCGAAATACAGGGAAATCCACTCTTATTTGATATGAATAACCAACGCTTTTGCAGAAACAGTCAGGCGTTCGTAGCGAGTGTCTCCTCACATCGCAGCTACTGTACAATAGATGTTGTCACTGGCTCCTTCTGATGAGTTACATCACATGACAAGAGTACCCTTGAAGAAGTCACCTGACATGTGACGCAACACATCGGGAGGAGCCAATGGCGACATCTATTGTACCTGTGTACGAGTGCAGTAGATGCAGTGTGAGGAGACACGCACTATGAGCGCCTGACTGTTTCTGCAAAAGCGCTGGGGGAAAAAGACTTGGTTGCTTCTGCTGGCTGACCAAAACTCTGCCATGGCTGACCACAATCAGGAGAAGCAAAGAGACTAATCACCTTGCTTCAGAGATTGGGAACTTTCTCCCTTTCTCCCTGGGAGGGTGTAAGGTGTGATTTGCGTTCCTGGTGAGATTAGAAAGCACTCCTACCACTTATGAGGAAGAAAAGGAGGGACTGTCTAAACAAAACAAGAGACATCATAGCAATTCCTATCCCTGTTTGAGGACTTAACCTGAACCAGACCACATGTCTGGAGACTCAGAGTCCCTGGGTTTGGTAAGAGACTAACATTGTACAAGTTAATTTGTGGACTATTGGCAACTGCTGTGCTTTCTTCAAGGGCCCCAACTTTGCCGGCCAACATTTTTTTTCCATTAATCACTGGCCGTTTGGACTGAGACTGTTATAATAGTCTGGCGGTAGCACTACACCTTTTATATTTAGACAATATTTGTTTTAAGTAGTTAGTTCATCTTTACCAAAAACCTGCTTATGCAGTTAAGGGGTGTCTGTAGATAAAAACAAACTGTGCAGCTCTGACTTAAGTTGAACAATGCCCTTGCTATATGTGTAGGCCATTTATGTACCCCCTGAAGCCTGACTAGGTGCAAGCCAACTGAGCATGATCATGCCTGGGTATGGTTAACTAACTACTAGTTACCGATGGGGTGTCGCAGCCTTTTTACAAGCATTTAGCTATCCCGCCCTCATGCATGGTTTTTACTACATAAATTAACCACTTGCCGACCAGCCACCATCGTTATACGGTGCGGGTCAGCTCTCCTGCGCAAATCATCGTAGCTGTATGGCGGCTCGTGCAGGCACTGTTGCGGGCGTAAGCATGCCCGTCGGTCTGGAGGACTCGATGTCCGCCGGTGAGCCGCGATCACCTATTACAGAGGCAGAACTGGGTTATGCCTTTGTAACAAGGCAATTTCACATTCTGACAAGGGACAGGTCAGAGATCTACTATTACCAGTGATCAAGAACAGTGATCTCTGTCATGTCCCAGTGAGCCCATCCCCTCTACAGTTAGAACACACCCAGGGAACACAGTTAATCCCTTGATTGCCCCCCTAGTTTTAACCCCTTCCCTCACAGTGTAATTTTTACATTGATCAGTGCATTTTTATAGCACTGATCAATGTAATATTGTCACTGGTCTCCAAAAAGTGTAATTTGGGGTCAGATTTGTCCACCGCAATGTTGCAGTCCTGCAAAAAAATAGCAGATTGCCGCCATTACTAGTAAAAACAATGAAAAATAAAAAGTCCTTAAATCTATCCCATAATTTGTAGACACGATAACTTTTGCACAAACCAATTAATATATGCCTATTGCGATTTTTTTTTTTTTTTTACCAAAAATATGTAGAAGAATATATTTTGACCTAAACTGATGAATAAATTACCGTAGTTTTTTTATTTATTTTTTTTTGGATATATATTATAGCAATTGTTGCTCTGTTTATATTGCAAAAAAGAAAAACTGAAGAGGTGATCAAATACCACCAAAAGAAAGCTCTATTTGTGGGGAAACAAAAGACGTTTTTGTTTGGGTACAGCGTCACACGACAGCTCAATTGTCAGTTAAAGCGTTGCAGTGCCGTATCGCAAAAAAATGGCCTGGTCATTAAGGGGACAAATCCTACACGGGCTGAAGTGGTTAATATCTTGTAATAGCTAAAGATTCCATTCTGGTAACCTGTAGATTATTGTCCAGCATGAAATGACCACTTGAATGACTACAAATATAATGATTATCAGATGCCTATTTCACCTAGGAGAGGTAATGGGTCTAGTCTATATTTCGGCTTAAAATGCTGCTAAATAACTGATACAGGTAAGTATGTCCTTATTCTGGCAGTACTATTATCTTCAGAGTTATAAATATACTCAGGTCTGGTTCACACCTATGCATTTTTTTTTTTTGTGTTTTCAGTTTTGCAGAAACACACTACAATCCATTTAACATGGTTTCCTATGAGTTCACATCTGTGCATTTTATGAAAAGGGCCAGGGACCAGCAGGTCATGTATTTGGTTCCATAGACTTCAATGGATCAAAAACGTGTATTGAAAAAAACGCAGAATGCACCTGGAATGTGCATCAACTGCAGCCTGCATAAGTGTTAACCAGGCCTTAAGTTTTGAATTTCCAGGATGAGATGGACAGAAATGTATATTTGCTAATTACTCCAACTAAACTATTTATGACTCGTGGTTAGCCAGGCCAGTCATCTGCTTAAGATTAGCAATTACTTAAACCTGGACTTGACCATTTTATGATGGCTATTAAAGAGAGACTAAAGCCTAGTACACACTATTCAACCCACTGGGTTGAATGAAAAACAAACTGTTCTCTCCAGTCGGAGCTGCTGTAATAACTATGCAAAGTTAGTGTAGTGATCTCCCCTGCTGAGCTGTTGTGCTCTGACAGGGTGACGGTCTCCCTTCCAGAACACTCTGAGCACCACTCTCTGCCATTGGTGGTGAGTGCTAATTGGGAGTCAGTCGGCTGATGGCTTTCCAGCATGCTCACCTGACAGAAGCTGGCCAAACAGCCAGCTTTGCTCAGACAGGGTAGCATACACACAGGACTAATGTCGTACTTTTTTTTTTTTAACCGGCCAGTGTCTCCCAAGTCCCGACATTCGGCTTGTGTGTACGGGGCTTAAGATCTGTATTGTCCTGTTAATAGGGTGTAGATGAGGTAAATAAAAATGTTGTCTGGTTGCCCTACTTTGTTTTGATGTTAGTTAATAAGGTTGAGAGAGTCTGTGGTGTCCTCTTAATAGACTTATGAAGGATGTTCTGGGAGGCGGCTAAAAGTTTGGTAATTGTGTAGGATGTAGCCATGTTCCGAAAGGGGGGCTCATTGCTCCTAAAAAATAAATATCATGGCTGATTATGAATTTTGAACATGGCTGCCCTGTGTCGTCTCACACAGTTTTTGGTGTGCCCGGTACTTATTATCATCAGACTTGGGGTCAAGCATGAGAGTCAGGAACTAGCATTTTCAGAACGAGACATTAGGTATAGAAGCCTCCATGTTTTTCTCAGGAACAATTTCTTTTAAGCTACTGATCAGCCTGTCAGTAAATGTATGTAAGTGAACTGTCAGACTGGAATAAAATGTTTAGGCCTGCCCCTTGAATGAGAGCTCAGCAGTTTCTCTAGAAAATGGTAGCTCTTAAAACGGACAAACAGTCTCGCAAACTGAACAAAACCGCATGATGTATAAGATATTTTTGAAATGACTGGTTCTCTTTGATTTAGAATCCTACTATATTCCTAGAACACCTGACATCCTTCCAGACTCGCCCAATGGGATCCCATCTTTTCCTTTCTTTCTCCTGGGGATCTGATGGGAGGTGTCCCTTGTTTGACCTTTTATTAAAATGGCCATAAAAGGTTTATCATTAAGCATGCAAGTGTCCTGCATATTTACAGACCACCCCATGGACTCCATGGCTTTGACATGATTATTTGTCTTTTAAAAGGTTAATTATTAGGGTTTTCTTTTGAGCCTTCGCACCCCCCCCCCCCCCATGCTGAAGAGGTTATTAATACTGACACACTGCGGTGATTCTGATTGATTGTGCCATTTGTGCAGTACCAATCCAGCCATGGAATAAGAAAACCAGAAACATATTATCAGGACCCTGTAACCTCTCTAGTGCCAAGCAATTGTGTGCTGCTCATACAAATGACCTTCAGCTGCCAGCCCATTCTGGAAGCGACTGAAGAATGGTGTGCTGTACTGTATAATGTACCAGATCACCAGTTCATATTAGAACAGTGTATTATAAATCAACACCGATTGTCAGAATATAGACAGGGAAGAGTATTGTCAGTTCCACACTAAAACCTAATTGAAAGTACAGAAACAAAATGAAATTAGATGTACAGGATATATGACTGTATATTCTAAACGGCACTAGAACTAGTGCTCTCAGTAATTAGCACTCAGTAATATAACTGATCTGTAAGTTTATGAGGAAAAAGAAAAATGTGTATATTATTGCTGCTGGCACTGAATAAGTGTTCACATCTTCACTTATGTATACGGATTTATATATGGGTAATAGCGCTGAGCAATGCCACTAGTGACCTATTTAAAAAAAAAAAATAGTTTAAAATAAATAGTTTCAGCTCTTATATCAGCTGCTCAGTGCATGAGTGTACTCAAAAATGGTTACCAAAACAAACAGTTAACACTTTATATATGCAAATCGATAAAGTGCTGTTTTTCTGCCAAAAAGATCAGTCAACAAAAGTAAATACTAAGTATTGCTCAATAAAGTGCTATTTATGTGCCAAAAGACAATTAATGCTCAATAAAGTGATATTTTTATGCCAAAAAACCAAAAAGAATCCAGAGGGAAGTACTGAGTAATGGTGGTCCTTCAATACATACCGTGAGGGATAAAAAGTTTTTGATCCCCAGCTGATTTTGTACGTTTGCCCAATGAGAAAGAAATGATCAGTCTAGAATTTTAATGGTACATCTATTTTAACAGTGAAAGACAGAACAACAACAAAAATATCCAGAAAAACGCAATTCAAAAAAGTTATACATTGATTCGCATTTTAATGAGTGATATACTGATCCTTTATCAATCAGCAAGATTTCTGGCTCCCAGTTGTCTTCTATACAGGTAAACAGAGTGCTGATAATCACAGCTTGTTACCTGTATAAAAGACACTTGTCCACAGAAGCAATCAATCAGATTCCAATCTCTCCACCATGACCAAGACCAAAAAGCTGTCCAAGGATGTCAGGGACAAGATTGTAGATCTACGCAAGGCTGGAAGACCAATCGCCAAGCAGCTTGGTGAGAGGGTGGCAAAATATTTGCAAATGGAAGAAACACAAAATAACTGTCACTCTCCCTCGGTCTGGGGCTCCATGCAAGATCTCACCTCGTGGAGTTTCAATGAGCATGAGAATGATGAGCAATCAGCTGAGATCTACACAGGAGAATTTTGTCAATGATCTCAAGGCAGCTGGGACCATAGTCACCAAGAAAACAATAGTTAACAAACTACGCCGTGAAGGACTGAAATCCTGCAGTGGCCGCAAGGTCCCCCTGCTCAAGAAAGGACATGTACAAGCCCGTCTGAAGTTTGCTAATGAACAGCTGAATGATTTGGATGAGAACTGGGTGAAAGGGTTGTGGTCAGATGAGACCAAAATCAAGCTCGTTAGCATCAACTCAACTCATCATGTTTGGAGGAGGAGGACTGCTGCCAATGAACTCAAAAACACCATCCCCAACGTCAAACATGGAGGTGGAAACATTAAGCTTTGGGGGTGTTTTCTGCTAAGCAACAGGACAACTTCACGGCATCAAAGGGACGATGGACGGGGCCATGAACTGTCAAATCTTGGGTGAGAACCTCCTTCCCTCAGCCAGGGCATTGAAAATGGGTCGTGGATGGGTATTCCAGCATGACAATGACCCAAAACATATGGCCAAGGCAACAAAGGAGTGGCTCAAGAAAAAGCACATTAAGGTGCTTGAATGGCCTAGTCAGTCTCCAGACCTTAATCCCAATATGTGAAGGGAGCTGAAGGTTCAAGTTACCAAACATCCGCCTCAAAACCTTAATGATTTGGAAATGATCTGCAAAGAGGACTGGGACAAAATCCCTCCTGAGAGGTGTGCAAACCTGGTGGCCAACTGCAAGAAACCTCTTACCGCTGTGATTGCCAACAAGGGTTTATCTACCAAGTACTAAGTCATGTTTTGCGAAGGGGTCAAATGCTTATTTCACTCATTAAAATGCAAATCAATTTATAACTTTTTTGAACTGTGTTTTTCTGTATATTTTCATTGTTGTTCTGTCTTTTACTGTTAAAATAAACCTGCCATTAAAAGTGTAGCACCCTCTACCAATAGGTAGGTGCTAGTAATAGTTTTTTTACTAGGAACTGTCAGCACAGGCAAATTTAGGCAGGCCTATGCTGCAACCTGTCTGTTTTGATCTGGATCTGTGTCAAATGAATGTAGCCTGAGGGCACAGGATTTGCAAGTTGGGCTGGCTGGGAACAGTAGTCCATCGTCCATGAGAAAGCTTTTAAACTACTAGGCCTTCGGGGAGAGGTACTGCAGGCTTCAGGTCTAGTAGTAGAGAGCAACCAGAGCCTGCTAAATGACTTATTCAGAGTGGGTCCTTTTTGCCTTAATAGAAAAAGATGTGACATTGCTTCAGTTCAGAATAAGTTTGTGCAGGAGGGAAACTTGAGGAGACGCTTTGTGCAGGAGGAAAGAAGTTTCTGAGAACATCATTTCTACATGGTCAGACGTGGTGTCCTCATTCTCTACACGGTATTGAATGAGGAATCCTTGGAAGCTAATCGTTTGCGGGAGTAGAGCAGAGAGGAGCAACAGTCTGCATGGAGACGCAGGAGGAGAAATATAACTTTTGCAGATGCACATCATACCTTCTGACTCTAAATATATACTAGTGTGTATATTCTCTAAAATATGATGGCAATTAAACTATTCTATGGGCATCCTATATACCCTTTTCCCCAACCAAGTTGTAACCCCCAATAAAACAAAAACAAAACCAGCAAAAGACTGTTCATTGTTTTCTGCAAGTGATGCATGATGTCTGGCAGTGGGGTGAATTCTGTTACTAGTGGTAACTACACCACTACAAAATCAGCAGGGGATCAAATACTTTTTTCCCCTCACTATATATATATATATATATATATATACACACACACACACACACACACACACACACACACAGTAAAGTTCCATAAAATAGTCCTTTTAAAATGTTGTTTTATATAGATATATGTTCTTATATCTTCTCCTTTAAGATCCCTTTCACACTGGGGCTGTGGCCTCGTTGGCAATAAAGCTCTGCTCGTTTTAGCAGCGCTTTTTGGGCCACTAGCGGGGGGCTTATAACCCCAAAGAAGGCGTTAAAAGTGTCAGTGTTGTAGCGTTTCCAAAGCACTGCTGATTAATTTCAATGGACAGGGCATTTTGGGAGCTCCCAAACCACCCCAAAGGCTGAAATTAATGGGAGCGGTTTTCAGGCACTATTTCTAGCACTAAAATGTCTGAAAACCACCTCATTGTCACATGGGTCTTAGTGTGATAGGGTTAATCTGGATAGTTCCACTGCGTGTGCCCACCACCAGTATATCACCACTCTCATCTTTTTGCATGGATCTGATGCAGCTCAGATTAATAACGCTTTTAAGCATGGGATACTGCTATACATCCTGTGTTCTCTTCCTTCCATCCTCCCTCTGGGTACTGGAAAGTTAATCCATATTTGGCCCAGAAGAGAATAACGCTAATAGTGCTCACTGTATATATGGCTTTGTTTAGATAAAAATTTAAAAGGGATATATCTATTTATATCCCTTTCCTGTTTTATACAGTTCAACTACCTTTTCCGGCAGATCCTTTGATAATTCTTTTGCTTTCCCAATGAAGAATCCAGAAACGTCAGTGCAGCCTGGATGAAAGATGCAAGGGTCTGTCAGGAGTCCAGAAACTCATTGACCTTTTATACACACACACTAATTACAAGCAAACAGATCACAGGTGAAGATGGTTACCTTTGTCATTATGATTTAAAAAGAGTAAACACAGTTGATTGATAATAAACAGCTTCAGCCAAATACTAATCATAAGTGAAAGAAACGTTTTTGTGTTATCATTCATATTCTCGGAAAAATGGCCAAGAAATCATAAATTCGCACAGGGTATTTAAACTTATGAGCACAACTGTTATGTTATATATGTAGCGCCCCCTTGGATCTCCTGGGAGCATGCAGGTACCTGCAGAGACAGGGAGCGGGCTTAAATTCACCCCAGAGCTGAGTCCATGGCTATAATAGGAAGTTGCCTTTATATACCTTGCACAGCTTGCAGCAGCGTAGCCTCAGGCCTGAAAGGCCATGGGGTCCGGACTCCCCAGAGCACATGGCATCTGTCCAACAAATACCCCCTCCCAGAATGCACAGCGGTAGGAACCTCCTACTGGGCTGTTTCTGGAAAAAGAATATTCATTACAGCTTACTTGTTATTCGCACACTGTCCTGTGGTACCAGTGACACCTACTGGCAACAGTGGGAAATGCACAACACAGTCAATATTAGAACAGAATCAATAAACTATGTGCAATCAATCTGAGCTGGTTAGAGCTCAGCCAAACTAAATTTACCTTATAGTCCCATTTTTGGGAACAAGGGGCTACACATATATATACTGTACACAAATTCCATATTTATTTGTACAATTTTTAAAAACACTTACAAACCATTGTCTTTCCATGATGGTGTTCTACTTTAAAACAGTGTTACCAATCATTCGCCTTGCGAAGACTATGATGTGGGCCTTCTTACTCAATACACAATGTATAATAATTGGTCCAATGATCACATTCATTTAATTATTGCAGATCTCTCCTTTCTCAATGCGTTTCACAAGTCCAGCTCCATCAGAAAAAAAAGAGAGGAGAATTCTACAATGTGATGCATCAAATGCATGGTTCAGGGTGTACCTCATGTCCATATGTATTCATACAGGAAAAGAAGGAAAAATAGAATGGACCTTAGGGATATCAAAATGCAGGCTGCATTGGCATACATGTGATTTACATTTAAAAAAGGCTTGAAGTAATTAATGTAATGTACTATGCATACCAAGGAAAGTAAAATGCAGCAGTCCCTTCCTTGTTCATTACTGGAGGACTGCAGCACTTTTCCATCTTTGCCACGCATAGTATGTGACTTATTCAAGCCTGACTGGGATGCAGTGTCCTATTGGAAGATCAGTGCTGGAAAATAATGGTGGCCACACAAAATATTGACACTTTGGACATTTTCACTTAGGAGTGTACTCACTTTTGTTACCTGTGGTTTAGACATTAATGGCAGGTTTCCGTTACATCAGGGGGGGGCAGAGTCACCCATACGTCACTGGGGAAGCCCGGGTTTCTCCATCGCGTCAGAGGGGGACGGGGTCAGGTGACGGGTGGCCCCGCCATCCGCATATAAGAAATGACAGGCCACCGGGAACCCGCAGTGTCTCCTCCGTGGAGACAGAAGATGGATGAATTTGCTGCGCTGGATCAGATCAACAATCGCTGGAGAGTTGATCATCCGTCGCTGGATAGCAAGAGTGGATTACCACCGCTGGAATCTTTTTTATTTTTTTTTATTTTTAATAAAGGACTTTTTCAAAAGTGTGTTTGTCTTATTTAACTTTTACATTTTTTACACTTTATTTGTGAAATGGTAGGGGTACTTTTGTACCCCCTTACCATTTAAAACAGGGGGGGCCGGGATCTGGGGTCCCCTTGTTAAAGGGGGCTTTCAGATTCTGATAAGCCCCCCGCCCGCAGACCCCCACAACCACCGGCCAGGGTTGTGGGGATGAGGCCCTTGTCCCCATCAACATGGGGAAATGGTGCTTTGAGGAGTCACAGACCCCCAAAGCATTCTCCCAATATTGAGGGCATGTGGCCTGGTACGGTTTAGGAGGGGGGGTGCTCTCTTGCCCCCCCTCTTTTCCTGTGGCCTGCCAGGTTGCGTGCTCGGATAAAGGGTCTGGTATGGATATTTAGGGGGAACCCCATATCAATTTTTTTTTTAATTTGACGCAAGGTTCCCCTTAATATCAATACCAGACCTTTTTTAAAATTAATTAATTTATTTTTTTAATTAATGACTTTCAATGAGTGTTCTCTGTATTACGAAAGCCGACGATTCATTATAGCCACGAGTGATTTTAAAGGACTTTTTTTCTGCAGAAATGACACTTTGTGCAGGCACAGTTCTAAGCACCAGAAACATGCGCCCCTTCACAGGCATACTATAGACACCCCCCAGGTACGAAATTTAAAGGAATATTACACTTTTATTGTTTCACTTTAATCATTATTAAAATCACTGCTCCCGAAAAAAAGGCAGTTTTTAAAACTTTTTTTTGCATTGATCCATGTCCCCTGGGGCAGGACCCAGGTCCCCAAACACTTTTTAGAACAGTAACTTGCATATTAGCCTTTAAAATTAGCACTTTAGAATCTTTTCTCTCTGTCAAATCTTTTCTCTCTGTCAAATCTTTTTTCTCTGTCGAATATTTTCTCTATATAATCTTGGACTAATAGAGGTAAGGTTAGGCACATTCGACCACAGGTTCTATAGACACAGATTGTTATTGTCAGAGTCACGTCGAATCTCCTATTCTATATCGAACTGTTGTAACAACGAAAACGAAAATAAAGCATTTATTTATGTCGGATCTTTCGTTTTTCGGATTCTGCACTTTCATTATTGTTTGTCAAAACTAAAACGAAAATACCTGAGATTCGGACGAATGCACATGTTTAATACTGAGTGTTATCTATCTATCTATCTATATATAGAGAGAGAGAGAGAGAGATAAGATATATCTATACACACACATACACACAGTATATCACAAAAGTGAGTTCACCCCTCACATTTTTGTGCCGGTTCACACTAGTGCGATGCGAGAACCCTGCGAATCAACTGCGGGTTCCCGCATCGCACTCGACACGCACGGCAGTTCACACTGCCATATGCGAACTGCTGGGGAGTGTCATTATATGTTAATGACACCCCCATTTCAACTCGCATATCGCACTGTGAACTGACAATTCGGACATAAATCGGATCGCATATGTGTGAACACACATGTGATCCGATTCTGGTCCGAACAGAAAAAAGGGTCCTGTGCGTGTTTGGACTGAATGCGGTGTGATATCAGCCATACTATCTGTATGGCTGACATCGCACCCGCACAGACATCGCATGTAATGTGAACAGCAGTGCGCTGCAAATTACATGCTATGTCTGGCATTGCGCTAGTGTGAACTGGTACTTAAGCATTGTTTATAAGGAATGGTGGTTAGAGCTTCTAGGCATTTCAGGAGGAAAAGGAGTGGTAGATGTTTATCTTAAGTGCATGTGATGCTGTGCTGGGGTGTGTGCCTAAGGCTGGGTTCACACTGAAGCGATGCGGGAACGCCGCAAATCCGCGGCGGGTTCCCGCATCGCATGCCTCCCGCCGGCAGTTCACACTGCCATATGCGGACTGCTGGGAGTGTCAGTGAAACCTTAATGACACCCTCAGATCAGTTAGCATATCGCAGTGCGATCTTCAAACTCGGACAGGAATCGGATCGCATGGTGTGAACACCCATGCGATCCGATTTTGCTGCCTACCAAAAAAAGGGTCCTGTGCGAGTTTGGAGCGGGTGCAATGCGAATTCAGCCATACTATCTGTATGGCTGAACTCGCATCGCACAGAGATCAGATGTGATTTGCACTGCAGTGCGGTGCGAATCACATCCGGGTCTCCCAGCCGCAGCAGTGTGAACCCAGCCTAATAGAGAAGAGAGGGGACCTGAACTTTCCCCCTTAGTAGAAAGTGTAGTTAACTGAACTGTAGGAAACTGTGGACACGGGTCTCTCCATTAAAGTTATTTAGAACTTTGCAAAGTATGTGACTGCAGGATTTTTGGGAAGTGCCATGTTAGGTTACTGAGGGTTTGAAATAGGGCTTCACCGATACTAGTACTGGTGCCAATACCGAGTATTTGCACAAATATTTGCACCAATACTTTCTGGCTCGGTTCTTTGAGCTGTCAGGCCACGTACACACGGGCGGACTGTTGGCTCAACTTTGTCCGCTGAACAGTGTTTCAGCGGACAGTCCGCTTGTGTGTGGGGCTTCAGCGGACAGTTTCAGCGGACAGTTTGACGAACAAAGTTTTTCGGAAATTCCGAAAAACTGTCCGCTGAAACTTGGTTTGAGCGAACAGTCCGCCCGTGTGTAGGCCACTTTCGAAATGAGCAAACTGTTCCCGCTCGGAGGGAAGTCTGCTCATTTCGAGCGCGTGTGCAGGTAGGCGGGGCCCGCGACGGAGACGCCGCGGGCTCCGCCGCCTGGAATGGACTTAAAGGGGAACCCCAACGCCGAAAAAAATCGGCGTGGGGGTCCCCCCAAAGTCCACAACAGACCCTTGTCCGAGCACGCTACCCGGCCGGCCAGGAAAGGGGGGCGAGCGAGCGCGCCCCCCCTCCTGAGCCGTACCAGGCCGCGTGCCCTCAACATGGGGGGTGCCTTGGGGAAGGGGGGGCCGCACGGCCCCCCCACCCCAAAGCACCTTGTCCCCATGTTGATGAGGACAAGGGCCTCTTCCCGACAACCCTGGCCGTTGGTTGTCGGGGTCTGCGGGCGGGGGGCTTATCGGAATCCGGGAGCCCCCTTTAATAAGGGGGCCCCCGGATACCGGCCCCCCACCCTATGTGAATGAGTATGGGGTACAATGTACCCCTACCCATTCACCTGTAAAATAAAAGTACCCAAAAAAAAACACAACACACGAGATAAAATATTTTATTGCACAGCTCCGGGGGTCTTCCGTCTTCGGGGGTCTTCTCGCCGGACTCCTCCGCTATCTTCTTGTAGCTCTTTTGCTAGCGGAGGAGTCCGGCTTTCTTCCTCCCCGCCGCCGGCCTCTTCTCCCGACTTCGGGGGTCTTGTCCCCCTCTTCGGTTCTTATGGTATATGTCACATGGGTTGGTCACATGGGTTGATGTCACATGGGGACTATGACATCGTAAGGGGGCGGGGTCACCATGTGACCAACCCATGTGACATATACCATGTGACACCGCCCCATTGTCACTATATAAGTGGCCGCTCAGCGCGGCTCTGGCATTCCGGCCGGAGAGAGCGACGTGTCAACATCTCCTGGAGAAGAACAAGAAGAACAAGAAGAAGAACAAGAACGGAAGGCGGCGGCGACAGCGGCGACAGCGGCGACAGAAGACCGGGCCACCGCCTCTAAAAGAGCTATAAGAAGGCGCGGTGGCCCGGCAGAAGAACCGAAGAGGGGGACAAGACCCCCGAAGACGGAAGACCCCCGGAGCTGTGCAATAAAATATTTTATCTCGTGTGTTGTGTTTTTTTTTGGGTACTTTTATTTTACAGGTGAATGGGTAGGGGTACATTGTACCCCATACTCATTCACATAGGGTGGGGGGCCGTTATCCGGGGGCCCCCTTATTAAAGGGGGCTCCCGGATTCCGATAAGCCCCCCGCCCGCAGACCCCGACAACCAACGGCCAGGGTTGTCGGGAAGAGGCCCTTGTCCTCATCAACATGGGGACAAGGTGCTTTGGGGTGGGGGGGGCGCGCGGCCCCCCCTTCCCCAAGGCACCCCCCATGTTGAGGGCACGCGGCCTGGTGCGGCTCAGGAGGGGGGGCGCTCTCGCTCGCCCCCCTTTCCTGGCCGGCCGGGTAGCGTGCTCGGACAAGGGTCTGTTGTGGACTTTGGGGGGACCCCCACGCCGATTTTTTTCGGCGTTGGGGTTCCCCTTTAAGTCCATTCCAGGCGGCGGATCCCGCGACGTCTCCGTCGCGGGCCCCGCCTACCTTGACACGCGCTCGAAATGAGCGGACTGTTGCCTCATGTGTGGGCGAGTCCGCTCATTTCAAAAGTTGCGCGGACTTAGTACGACGAACAAAGTTTGCCGTATTTGTCCGCTCAAAAAGTGCCGTGTGTGGGCGTGTTCGTTCATTCAAAAGTTTGAGCGGACTGTTTGACGAACTTAGTTTCGGCAGACAGTCCCCGCGTGTGTACGCCGCCTCAGTGGGTCTCCACTGTTGACAGCTAAAGTGTTAAAGAAGACCGGTAATTGGAGCTGTGAAAAAAAAAAAAGCAGCTGGCAATTTTATTAACAACATTTATTAACAACAATTTTATTAACAACATTGCTCAGCCCCTGAAACACTAAAATAAAAAGAAACTTTGTTTCTTTTTTGTATCTTTCTGTTTCTTCATCTGCGGATCAAAGGGATGAACAAATGGTCCTCTGTTTAACGCCTTATTATTTTTTTGTACGTCTATTTTGTAAACGATAAGCAATTAAAACTTTTTTTTATTTGCTTTGTTAGTGAATATTTTTGCACATATATATTAACATATATTTACACATTTCATATTGAAAAAGCGCAACATTAAAAACAAAAATCTATTTATTTAATTTGTAAATAACTTTTCAATGCTTTGTGCCATTGCTGACAGCTCAGTTGCGGTTGGTATCGGTAACTGGTATCGGCGAGTACTAAAAAAAAAAAAAAGTATTGTTACTTGTTTTTGTAAAAACAATGGTGCATCCCTAGTTTGAAAGTAAAGTGTTTATTCCATTAGACCTGCCTTCCTGCTTTCTCTTGGTCACAAATTTGTGCGCTGTGACAAAAGGACAGAGAATAAGCCAGTTTACAAGTGGATCTTCAACACAAACAATTAACTGGCAGACATTGTTTTCAGCGCCAAACTGATTTGGTGCTCACAAATCTATAGCTTTCTGCAAGTGGCGGCTGGTGCTCAACATTTTTTGGGGGGGCGCAAAAAACAAACAAACCATCAATTGCAGCCTCACTGTGCCTATCAAAAACAGCCACCATGCCATCAAATGCAGCCACTGTGCCATCAAATGCAGCCACTGTGCCCATCAAACGCAGCAACTATGCCCATCAAACCCTGCCACTGTCCCTTCAAACCCTGCCACTGTGCCCATCAAATGCTGCCAATGTGCCCATCAAATAGTGTCACTGTGCCTCATAAAATGCTGCCACTGTGACCCCCCCTGCGCCCGCTCACCATCTGCCCAGCACTCACCCTGTCTCGGTGGTGGGTCAGGCATGCGGGTGATGGCAGCCAGCGGTTGGACTTTGCAGCGGGTCAGACAGCGGCTCCTGTGTTCTCCATGCATCTCCTCCCCTCTTCTTGATCACAGCACCTGTCCTTTCAGCCAATCAGGTGACGGGTAACAGACCTGCGCGCCTGATTGGCGGAGAGGCAGTTCGTTGTTAGGAAAGCTAATATTAATTCGATGTTGTAACAGACCTGGGTAAACTGTGAGTGCAATGCTCTGTGCTCGCAGCTCACCTTTTTTGAAGCCTATTAGATCCTATGGCTCTAATCAGGTGCTTCAAAACACCCCCCTGTCACTGTAATTCAAGTGCCCGACATCCGAAAAGTGTCCGGATGCATGAATAGGGTGCAGCGGTGGCCATGGATAGATTCATGCAATGCATGAACCTATCCATTAGTCATATGGGGGGTGGCTGGAGAGAGGGGGGCGGCGCCCGTGCGCCTTTAATGGACACACTGCCACTGCTTTCCGCAGACCTCTTAATGCGGCACTCTAAGCAAACTAACAGTTGGAATACATACTATGTGTACTGTACTACCTACTGATTCATAATTTTTGCCAGCCATTCTTGTATTACACTCACCTCTAATAGTCTACCAATGTAGAAATGAAGGGGGGCCCACGCAAACAAAAAAAACACTCTTGTGGGGAAAGTTTACAATTTTTTTTTTTTATTGCTGTCCTTGCCTTGGTGTTCTAGTCACCCAACCTCCCCTCATGCTATGAGTGAGCAAGGTAGATTTTGCTTTGCTGGTGATCTACAAATTCCACACTAAAAACTCACTCCCTTGAGGGCAAGGTTCACCCGACAGATCTAAGAATCTGTAAAATAAGTTCTAAGATGCTTTAAAATTCTTTTTTTTTTATGATGGTATGATTTTTTGTTACTGTAGCCTGTGTAATCTTGGTGCAAATTGAATGCTGTATTGGAGCATCCTCAAGCCTGGATTATCACGTGTTTTAATATTTTTGAGTTGAAGGACAGTAGGGTGCAGCGGTGAATAATGATAGAATGAGAGAGAAACAACCACACTTAACATGAGACTTTGAGGACACCAAGAAGGCATTAAGCTGGATACTTCTTCAAGATGATGACGGTGGAAAAGGTGATTGTAGTTTCTAGGTAGATCCTATGAGACCCAAGGAGCAGAGATCTGGTTGCAACCACAGTCTATGCTACCTATTTTCATACACCATTGATATTACCTTGTAACAAGAGTTTTCCATATAATGTATGTAGTAATACTAACAACTACGTACAAAGCCATCCACAACTCTGCCCCCAGCTACATCTTTAGCTTAGTCTCTAAATACCAACCTACTCGTTCTCTTTGTTCCTCTCAAGACCTCCTGCTCTCTAGCTCCCTCATCACCTCCTCCCATACTCGCCTCCAGGACTTTTCCAAAGCCTCTCCAATCCTATGGAATGCCCTACCCCAATCAGTCCGCTTATCTCCTACTTTATTAGCTTTCAGACGATCCCTGAAAACCCCTCTCTTCAGAGAAGCCTACCCTACCCACACCTAACTGTATTTTCATTTTCTCCATCAACTCATCCCTCACAGTTATTACCCTTTGTTTCAACTTGACCCTCCCTTCTAGATTGTATGCTCTAATGAGCAGGGCCCTCTGATCCCTCCTGTATTGATTTGTATTGTAAGTGTACTGTCTGCCCTCATATTGTAAAGCGCTGTGCAAACTGTTGCAGATGGCTGGATAACCGCAGTGGTCCTTTTTATTGTCTGCCATTGAACTTGCAAAATCTCCTATTAGCTATATGCAGTGATTTGGATGGAAAAAGCTGGTATGCAGGCCTGAAGTAACACATGATAATCAACTATTCTCAGTCCAGAGACTATGAAACTAATCTGGCGCTAAATTAGTAAAAACTTCCCCAGCACTCGATCCAGCTATTCAACATAGAAAACCTAATTTTAAAATAGCTTTCAATATTTAGCATAACAAACAGGGTTTTTGTTGCACACATTTGCAAATATAAGTGAATCAGACACTCAAAGGCTGTAGTAATTCAATGCAATGTTCATTCCAAACAGTGGTACACTTTCCTATGTATAGTTGATCTGTCTTTTCTACTTGCGGTTAAATTACATCAACATATTATGTTCTTGGAAAAATATAATAATTTGGATTATAGGATACATTTGATATTGCAATATTTCTTTTAGCTCATTTTTATTTGCACACAACTCTCACAGTTGTTTTTGGTGACAGATTTGTTGTCAGTAACCCGTGCAGATGATCTTATCACTCAGATCTCCTTAACTACACTAAAGCTTAGTACACACTAACAGTTTTTTTTTTTTTGTTCAGCCCAGCGAGCTGAATGAAAAAAAAAACAAAAAACGAAGAGTTCAGGAGGAGACACTGAACTAACAATTCAATGTTAGTACAGCGATCTCTCCTGTTGAGAAATTTTGTTCTGACAGGGGGGCCCCCACCAGAACACACCAGCCAGTACTCTCAGCCATTGGCTGAGAGCGCTGATTGAGAGTCGGTTGGCAAACCTTTTTTGGTCATGACCCTTCAACAGAAGCCAGCTGAACGGCCTGCTTGTCTTGGACCGGCAGCCATACACATGGGATGAATGTCGCCCGCTTTCTATTGAATTGGCTGATGCCGCAAGATATGCGGCCCATGTGTATGGCCTCTAACTGCTGAGGCTAGTGATATGCAACACTGTGGGGAAAAAATAAACTTGAGTGAATTTTGATACACAAAAAACCCAATATAAAACCCAATAGCAACAAGTTCTATTTGCAATCTTGGAACACCAAAATAAGAGGACAGTATGAGACTGGTCTAAACTATGTGGCATGTTCACCAAAGCCAGGAGCCTGGTAGACAAGATGGGAGAACTAGAGATACTGTTGTACGAGGAGGATTTTGATTTTGTGGGAATTTCAGAGACTTGGTTCAACAGCTCTCATGATTGGCTGGCAACCATTCAAGGTTATTCCCTTTATCGTAGGGATAAAGAGGGTAAGGGAAGGGTATGCCTGTATATCAAGAATAATGTACAAGTGAATGTGAGAGATGACGTCACTAAGGGAGCTAGGGAGAAGGTGAAACCCTTATGGGTAGAGCTCCAAAGGGATGAAACTAAGGGGAAAATACTGGGAGTATGCTATAGGCCCCCTAACCTGAGGGAGGAGGGGGAGACGGACCTCCTATCACAATTTGGATTAGCAACAAGGACGGGAAGTGTCATCATAATGATGGGTTTTAATCATCCATAGACTGGACGGAAGGAACCAGACATTCGTCTATGGCTGGCCAGTTTTGTAAATGTCTTGCAGGACAATTTCATAGGTTAAATGGTATATGCACCAACTAGAAACAAAGCATTACTAGACCTACTGATTACCAACAATACAGACCTGATCACGGATGTGGAAATGAGGGGTAAATTAGGAAACAGCGATCACAGGTCAATTAGCTTCAATATAAATCACACAAATAGGAAACATAAGGGGAATACACAGACACTGAATTTCAAAAGAGCAAACTTCCCCAAATTACGAACCTTACTAGAAGATATAACTTGAGATAAAATCTTAGGAACAAAGGACACGGAGGAGAGATGAGTTTGCTTTAAGAGCATATTAAATAAGGGCATTAGCCAGTGCATCCCATTGGGAAATACATTTAAAAGAGCGAACAGAAGTCCTGAATGGCTCAACTCCAATGTAAAAATGCATATAAAAGCAAAGGAGAAAACCTTCAAAAAATACAAGCCTGAGGGATCATCATCAGCATTCAGACTTTACAAAGAATGCAACAAGAAATGTAAGAATGCAATTAAGATAGCTAAGATAGAACACGAAAGACACATAGCGGAGGAGAGCAAAAAAAAAAATCCCAAGAAATTCTTTAAGTATATAAACAGTAAAAAAAGGAGGACAACCCATATTGGCCCCATAAAGAATGAGGAAGGACATCTGGTTACAAAGGATGGGAAGATGGCAAAGGTATTGAATTTATTTTTCTCCTCGGTCTTCGCAAGGGAATCGGGGGGCTTCAGTAACCAAAACTGCAGTGTTTATCCTCATGACACATCACAGGAAGCACCCTCATGGCTAACAGAGAACAGAATTAGAAATAGACTTGGAAAACTTAATATTAATAAGTCACTGGGACCAGATGGCTTGCACCCGAGGGTCCTTAGGGAACTCAGTCAAGTAATTGGCAGAACATTGTTCCTAATTTTTACTGACAGTCTACTGACTGGAATGATACCAGATGATTGGAGAAAAAGCCAATGTAGCTCCAATATTTAAAAAATCGGCCCTGACAGATTGTCTGTGTGTGGGTTATGTCAGCGCCGATTTGTGGGCAGCACATGGGCTTAACGAGCAGCTCTGCTTTGGGCCCCAAACAGTAACAGGGCCCTGGGCAGCTTCCCCATTTGCCCTGCGGTAAAGACGGCCCTGAATACAAAAATCCAAACAGGTCTCACTTGTAACGCACAGAGTTCCCACCAGGCTCCCCCTCTACTAGTTACACTGCCTACCTTGTGGCTTCATCTGTAGAAATGTATCTGTGGGAACATCTTGGTGACAGCAGCAGCTATCTCTATTATATTTTATTTTTTTATTTTATTTCATTTATTAAGTTAGCACTATTAGGTGGCAGCACGCAGATATTCTAATTATTATGGGCAGTGACAGGCACTCTTTACTGAGACATGACATCTGAGGTATGTTAGATGCCAGATCTCTCCTCTTCCATTTTTAAAGCCTGCGATTGTTTTTCTCAGATGATTTAACAGGCCTGTTTACATTAGAGCCAAACTGGAAGTGGCAAAATAATCACCGCTTCGACCATGGAGAGGATTTGGGATTTTCTGGTCCTCTGTCATCTCTAGGGTAAACTGGCAAAACAGCCAGCTTTAGTTCCAGGCTCCCCAATGGGACAGGAGGAGCCCAGGAAGGTGGCGGGGGGGATACGAAATAAATACAAGGGTAATGACTGCACTTGCAGCCATGGTCCTGGCATAACTGCTTCAAACAGAGGACGTACAAGTACCTCCTTTTGGGGGAAGGGGTTAAAGCAGGACCAAACTCTTGCAATCAACAAGAACTATTTTTAATCCTTATGCTGCTAATCTTAGTAAATAGATAGGGAGGCATATTATATTTGTTTTACCCTTTTTTTTTGTACATTTCTTCAGTTGCTTCCTTGTTTTTGGCCTAGACCAAAATTATGTCATACATTCCAGTAGACTTCATGAGCATTTTTTTCTTTCATTTGGAGGAGGAGAGCAGGGGCTCTCTCAGCTAAACATGTCCTCCTGTGAGTATGCCTGAGCTAATGGCAGATGGATTCCGTTGAGTTCCTGCTTTGAGTGCACTGTGGCGCTCTGTAACATTATGTGCTAGGTTGGTGTCCTTGGGTGTTTTGGGTCTTTTAGGATCCTAATATCTACTCAGCTGAGGTATAAGTAAAAGTTCACGGTCTGTTGCTTCTACAGAATAACTCATAGGAAATCCTTCAAACCCTTCATTTGTGCATCTCTGGAAGGTTCTCCTAACCTTGTCATTTTGTTATGTTCATGTCTTGTGCACCACCTATGCTTCTGCTTCCTAAGGGGCCTAAATAAATGACCTCCCTAGTGAATGGCCACCTTTTCCTGAATTTGGGCGTTAACGGTCTACGTTAATAGATCCCATTCAGTTGTGCCCAATAGAATAAGGTCATTAGTGTGACAGAATAAATGTATGTCATGTTTCTTGTAAAAACCAGAAGGATGTCTGATATTTATACTTCAGTAAATGTTTTTTTTCCTGTATTTAAACATTTTGAACTACTGTAATTATAATGATTTTATTATTTTTAAACACCCTGTTTTTTTCACAATTCTAATTAAAAACATGCATTAAATGTAGACATTATAAATACAGAGATCTGCTGCATGTTTCTAAGCCCCTGGCTAATCATACTAAAAGCTCCAGATTCTTCTCTTTTCTCTTTTATTGTATGTTCAGTTTGAGAGAAGAGCTGGAGACACAATTATTTTGCTTTTAATTTAATTGTAAGAAATTGCATCCTCTCTTCTCTGCAGTCTCCTATAAAACATTCATTTTCACCCATGGCACATTTCTGAACACACCATTAGCATTTCCTAGCTTTTTCTTTTTCTTTTTTTACTGCAGTTTAGATTTAAAAAAGATCTTGCCTTCCCAAATCATTACTTTTTCCATAGAGTTTTTTCAGCACCCAGAGAACAGGTGCAGCCCCGCTCAGAAGACCTCTGATTACTCAGGAGCCATCTGTTCCTCAACAAGCCAAGATTTGTGCCAAATCTTTCTCCATCAACTTTATAGGTTTTTACTCTGATTTAAAGAAAACCTGTCATGAAGGGTGTCCTCACCGGCCTTGCCCGCTCATGCTAACTCCCTGGCTACCATGCTGAACATCTGACTTCAATTCATTAAGGTACTGAATAAGTTTCAATAAGTTTGCATGCCAAAGGTATGTGGAAGTGATGAAACCCGGAAGGTTGTTCCCACTCATGGCCAGAGGGAGAGAGAGCCACAGAATCTTAGATTGGTGCCAGGGATACTCAGATGTTTCCTGATCTGCATACTTGTTTTAGGTCAACAGCTCAAAGCATTGAAGCAAGGTCGTGGGTATGGCAGCCAGGAATATTGTACTTTCAAACTGAATTAGGCAGTGGCAGCTTCTGAGTTCTGCTTCAAATGCTGCTTTATACATTGACATACCTCCTTAGACTTAGTCTGTCTTGACAGTATGGTTACCTGCTGACTTGGTCCCATCTGCAAGTGGCTTAACTCTTCAATAAGACAGAGAATTCGAATCCAACACAATTTTACTTTAATTGTGGTACAGAGGACATTTTTCCTGTGCAGATCATATTGTATTTTTTAATTAAAGACAGATTGGGATTTAAAAAATTAAAATCCCAAAAAGTGTATACTCCTGCATTCAGGAGTATTGGTATGCTTTCATAAAGTGAATCAAACCTGCAGGATATAATAGAAGTCTACGGCTAAGCACAGCAAACCCACGGGAAAGCTGCAGGTACACTGCACTGCACCCGTGGTTAGGGTAAACCGCAGCGCATCAGTGTGAAAGTAGCCCTATACTATTATTTCCAGTGTATTGCTTCACACTGACCTGAAGATCTCTCCTTTCCTGCTGCTGTCGCCACTCTGGAGACTGCTAGCCGGGATAAGAGGTGGAGTACATTTGGTATCACTTCACATGAGACAGGAGCCAGCACTACGGAGGAGGCATCAACTTATGTGGTTCTTGCTCCCTATTACAGCTCCAACTTTACAAGTAGTCCACTCTGTTTGATGCTCCGGGATAGTGTGTCAGCTACCCCAGACCGTGATCTACCAGTCACCTGCCCGCAATCTACTGGTAGATCGCAATCTACAGGTTGCTGACCACTGATCTAGAGATTGTATCATCTGGGAGAAATCACCATCGGCCCACACGCTCATCATATACAGGAAATCATCACATTCCATCATCTGACACTTCACTGAAGCTAGGACACACAGCTCCAGCATAGCTAGACACCATTTAGGGGAAAGCAAACTCCACCCATTAATTGGCAGCCATCTTTGGGCCTGGTCATAGTTTCATAGTTTCATAGTTAGTAAGGTTGAATAAAGACACTAGTCCATCCAGTTCAACCTGAGTGAGTGTCTACCCCTATCCCTGTACATTGCACACTCACATTGGTCCCTACCTTCAAGGAGCCCACAATCCAAGGTCCCCATTCATATACTAAGGCCAATTTTGGACAGAAGCCAACTAACCTACCTGCATGTCTTTGGAGTGTGGGAGGAAACCGGAGTACCCAGAGGAAACCCACGCAGGCACAGGGAGAACATGCAAACTCCAGGCAGGTAGTGTCATGGTTGGGTCATCAGCCACTAAAAACCCTACCTAGTATACTTAGAGGGTAATTAAACATATATTATTCTCTTGGTGATTTTGCTTGCTCAAATGAATAGGCCAATTATAATAATCCTTGCTGTAAATTGGTCTTTCTTCCATGATAGCATACCCACTAGAGTTAGGTCATTATTTTTACATTTATTTTTGGCTATTTTTCTTTTTTTTTGACCGTATTGGTCTTACATACTTTGATGCATACTCATTCTGCAGGAGAATAACAGTTGAATTCCGTAAAACACAAATTATTACCTGCTATGTACTGGTAGTTATCATTGGTTATGTTGTCTGCAAAGGGAAATTAATTATTGAAATTAATTTACTACATATACCCTGCTGTCACAGATAATTTTAGAACTTTTTACGTAAATATGTTAGTGTTTATGCATATCCCAATCTGGCTAAAATGTATGGCATTTGTAAGTGACCTATTGTACACTGAACTTATCATGTTTTTTTTACAGATTTCTGCTTGGCAAAATAACTCAGAATAAATCATTAAGGCAGTTAAATTATTTTTGTTTTGGAGGCACTGTTGTTTGATATATTTAGCTGAAATAATTGTTCAGGTTTCCCTGATGAGATAAATTATATGAAAACACAAAATTGAGTAAATATAGGAGTATATAATAAATGTGTATTTTGATGCGAGAGGGTATGTTGTCAATTTATAAGATATTACTAACACATAGCATGTACATAGTAAAAATTGCACCCCAAAATACATTCTTCTACTCCTGAGTATGGCGAATCCACATGTGTGAGACTTTTACACAGCCTGGCCACATACAGAGGCCCAACATGCAGAGAGTACTGTCAGGATGATCACTGATGTGGCATGGATGAGCACTGGTGTGGCACGGATGAGCACTGATGAGCACTGATGTGGTATTGATGAGGCATGGGTGGGAACGGATGAGCATGGATGTGACACGGATGTGGCATGGATGAGGCACAGATGAGGTATAGATGAGCACTGATGTGGCATGGATGGAGCACGGATGAGGTATGGATGGGCACAGAGAAGGCATGGATGGGCACGAATGAGACATAAATGAAGCACAGATGGGCATATATGAGGTGTGGATGAGGCACAGATGGGCATTGATATGAGGCACAGATGAGGCATGTATGAGGCACAGATGAGGCATGAATGGGCATTTTAGATCCAGCCCACTCGTGCTGCTGCAACAGCTCCCTCCTCTCCTCATACGCTGTACTGATCACGTGTGAGGAGAGAGCTGAACCAGACATGCACCGGTTTGTTGACAAGTGATCGCTCGGTCGTTGGACGGAGCGATCATGTGGTAAAGGGCCGATCTCATCGCCCTTTACCCCGATCATGGACACTTTCTGGTGAGTGGAAGTGGGAGTTCAGGAGGTCGTTATAGTTTACCCTCTCAGAACAAGCTGACCGCGCTGTAACCATCATTTGGCTATGGCCCGTTCGACAAGCGGTTAAGGGGTAGCTCTACTTCCGTGGAAAAAAAAATGCAAATTAAAAAAACATAGAATATACAATTGCTACACAAGCCATGTTGTAATCTAATGTGTAACCTGGACTATAACTATAACTATGATAACTACTGTGGAACCTCTTCCTTTGTTGCTGGTATATTATCCTTCTGCAGTAAGGACAGGGTTAAACTGAATATTCATTAACCACTTGAGCCCCGCAAGGATTTGCCCCCTTAATGACCAGGCCATTCTTTGCAATACAGCACTGCGTTATTTTAGCTGACAATTGCATTGTCGTGCGATGCTGTAACCAAATAAAACGGATGTCCTATTTTTCCCCACAAATAGAGCTTTCTTTTGGTGGTATTTGATCACCTTTTTGGTTTTTATTTTTTTGCGCTATAAACAAAAAAATACAGACAATAAAAAAAAAAACACACAATATTTTTTATTTTCTGCTATAAACCACACTCAATAAAATAGAAAAAAAATCGAATTTCTTCATCAATTTGGGCCAATTTGCATTCTGCCACATATTTTTATTAAAAAAAATCCTAAAAAGCGTTTATTGATTGATTTGCGCAAAAGTTATAGCGTCTACAAAATAGGGAACAGATTTATAGCATTTTATAGCAATCTGCGATTTATGGCATTTATGGCAATCTGCCATAGCAGGACTGTAACATTGTGGCTGACAGATATGACACCTAAGTGACATCTTTTGCCTTTTTTTGGGGAGCCAGTGACATTTTTAGAGTGATCAGTGCTAAAAATATGCACTGACATTGTACTAATGGCACTGGCAGGGAAGGGGTTAACATCAGGGGTGATCAAGGGGTTAAGTGTATTCCCTCAGTGTGTTTCTAACTTTATGGGGGATTGACTGCCTGGCACAACACAAAGATCCATCTTCCTGCATAGCAGAAAGATAGAATCTGTGTGTGATCCCCTGTCAGAACGGAGATCTGCCTTGTTTACTATGTAGATCCTTGTCACTGAGGGGAACAATTGCAGGTGACCGGCAGACATTGAGTCTGCCAGACCTGCTCATTGGCTCCCCTGCTGGTCAATGAGCGTGCACTCACAGATCGCTGTATACGAGCTGACGTAGAGCTACACTGAGCAAATCTGCATAATACTGCAGGTGTTTAACCTATTGCGCACTGCCCATCCACAAAGTACTGCGTGCCGGCAGCCTGTGCAGGCAGAGCAATGTATGTAGATGTGCACAGCCTATTGTGCAAACAGTGCTTGCCAATCACCAAATTTAATAAATATATTGCAAATACAGAGGATAATCATAAATATAAACCATGTGACCAAGAAAAAAGTAATATTGTGAATGGTAACTACTAAAAAAAACTTAAACCCAGGAATCATGTGATAATGAAAAAGTCCAGTTATGAAAAACAAAATTCCAATCAAGTTCCTGGATGATTCAAATGAAAATAAATCTTCCTGCATGGATGGTCCAAACAAGTAATGTGTAGATATCCACTCACCAGATGTTTTAGATCCTACTACCATACAACAGAAAGGATCATAAGTGCTTGTGGGGTCTCCCCGACCTCCATGATCTTTAAACAAAGCCTCCAATGTCCTATTTGTCGGCATGGGACATGGCTCCAAACGGGATATCACCAGCGGTGCAGGAGAGAAATAAGAGGACGCACTCCTCATAGTGTGATACCATAGAGTGTTTTATTAAAAGCCTCAATGGCTACAATTGCAAGTAAAAACAATAAACAAAGTATCCTTCTTTGCGAACCACTGCAAATGAAAAATGTACATGATGAAAGCCGCAAGACCCACAGCAGAGTCAGCGTTGCTGTCCAGCATCTAACGTGACATCATCCACCAAGGCGTGACGTACCTGTACATCACTGATTTTTTCCAGGTTTAGGATACACACCCCGCACACTAACCCCCGCTGTGATTGTACAGCAAATGGTGGGGACTTGCTGATTGGCTTTGTCCAATCGCAACTTTGAGCCCTGCGTTGAAAATTAACACAGGGCTCTGTACAGAGGGATTGCCCTAGATGTTAACCCCTTCTCAGCCAGTGCCATAAGTACATTGACAGTGTATAGTATTAGCACTGCTCACTGTATTAGTGCCTCGCAACGTCAGTTAGTGTCAGATTGCACACTGCACTATTGCAGTCCCATTGTCCCAAGTTGTTGATCACTACCATTACTAGTATTAAAAACATAAATAAACATTTAAATATGTGTATATAGCACAGTTTGCAGATGCTATAACTTTCATGCAAACCAATCAGCATACATTTATTGGGATTTTTTTTTATCAAAGACATACAGCCAAATACAATGTGGCCAAAAGTTATGAAGACATTTTTTTTTATTGGATATGTTATATAGCAGAAAGTAAAAAATATTGTTTTCTTTTAAAAATTTTCAGTCCTCGTTTATATATCACAAAAAACCCCACAGTGGTGATAAAGTAGCACCAAAAGAAAGCTTGGTCATAAAGGGAGTTCTCAGAGTAATGTTATTGTCTTATTGATTGATTGTTTGTATAAGTTTACCTGCTGATCCTCTCCTAATTTAGGCTATGCCTAACAGAGGGAGAAGAACCGGAGAGGGCTAGAAGACATCAGCGGAGAGTGGAGAGGAACCAGAGCAGGGCAAAGAACCGGCAGAGGCAGAAGACATCAGTGAAGGAGGGAAAAGAAATCAGAAGAGATGCTGGAGCTGCTTTAATAAAATACTTTAAAATCTGTGTAATGTGTTTATTTTTTACACTTAATTTTTTTTAGGTGAATGGGTAGGGGTAAGATGTACACCATACTGATTCACATAGGGTGGGGGACCAGGATCTGGGGGCCCCTTGTTAAAGTGGGCTTCCAGATTCTGATAAGCCCCCCGCCCACAGACCCTGACAACCACTGGCCAGGATTGTTGGGAAGAGGCCCTTGTCCCCATAAACATGGGGACAAGGTGTTTTGGGGTGGGGGGTGCAGGGCCTCCCCTACCCCAAAGCACCCTCACCCCATGTTGAGGGCATGGGGCCTGGTATGGTCCAGAAGGGGGGTGCTTGCTCGTCCCCACCCACTTTCCTGACCTGCCAGGTTGCATGCTCAGTTAAGGGTCTGGTATGGATTTGAGGGGGACACCATGCCATTTTCTTCGACATGGGTGGTTCCCCTTAAAATCAAGGGCAGACTGAAGGGTCTGGTATGGTCTTGGAGGGGGAACCCATGCTGGTTTTTCTTTAAAATTTGGCGTGGAATTTCCCTTAAAGATTCATACCAGACACAAAATGCCTGGTATTGTCAGGATCAAACTCGGGTCCCCGTTCACTGAAGTGGGACAGATGCCGGATTTTAAGTCACAGGGCAAAGTTGGATCCACAGTGGTATGACTGTCATGTCATACCAGTGTGAACCCAGCCTAAGTCTAGTTGGAAAAAGTCCATCCAGTTCAACCAATAGTAGGAACATTCTTTTTATACAGTCCTATACACATAGTTGACCCAGAGGAAGGAAAAAAAAAAAACAACAGAGCATGACTCAATTTGCTACAGCAAGGGAAAAAATTCCTTTCCGATCCTTATTAACCATTTGACATCCCACCCATAATCAAATGACGTCCGCAGGAGGGATCTCCCATCCTAGGCGGGCATCATATTGCATCCTGGGCTTCCAGGCCATCTAGGGGGCGGGTGCCCGGCTGCCGTGATGTCGGGCACCCGCACACAGATCCATGTCCTGTCAAGTGAGAGGAGACTGATCGCATGTTCCCAGTACAGAGGAACACCGTTAGGCCTCCTCCCCTTGTGAGTCCCCTCCCCCTACATTTCAAATCACTCCCTAGGACATACTTAATCCTTTCATCGCCCCCTAGTGGTTAACCCCTTCCCTGCCAGTGACATTTATACAGTAATCAGTGCATTTTTATAGCACTGATTGCTGTATAAATGTGAATGGTCCCATAATAGTGTCAAAAGTGTCCGATGTGTCCGCTGCAATGTCCTAGTCACAATAAAAATCACAGATTGCCGCTTTTACTAATAAAAAAATAAATAATTAAAATGCCATAAAACCATCCTCTATTTTGTAGATGATATAAATTTTGCGCAAACCAATCAATATACGCTTTTTTTTTTTACCACAAATATGTAGAAGAATACATATCAGCCTAAACTGGGGAAATTGTATTTATTTTTTTAACCACTTGACACTTAAACACTCTTAATAACCAGACCAATTTTCAGCTTTCGGTGCTCTCACATTTTGAATGACAATTACTCAGTCATGCAACACTGTACCCATTTGAAATGTTTGTCCTTTTTTTCACACAAATAGAGCTTTCTTTTGGTGGTATTTAATCACCGCTGGGTTTTTTATTTTTTGTGCTATAAAAGAAAAAAGACCAAAAATTCTGTAAAAAAATTAATCTTTCTTTGTTTCTGTTATAAAATTTAGCAGATTACCGTAGTAATTTTTCTTCATAAATTTTGGCCAACATTTATACTACTACATATATTTGGTAAAAATAAGTTCAAATTAGTGAATATTATTTGGTCTTTGTGAAAGTTGTGAGAGTCCACAAGCTATGGTGCCAACATCTGAAAATTGATCACACCTGAAGTACTGACCTACTTGAGACTCTAACATGCCAGAAAAATATCCCCCAAATGACCCCTTTTTGGAAAGAAGACATTTCAAGGTATTTAGTAAGAGGCATGATGAGTTTTTTTAAGTTGTCATCTTTTCCCACAATTCTTTGCAAAATCAAGATTTTGTCTTCCTTTTTTTTTCACAAAATTGTCATATTATCAGGTTATTTCTCACACACAGCATATGCATACCACAAATTACACCCCAAAACACATTCTGCTATTACTCCCGAGTATGGCGATACCATGTGTGTGAGACTTTTACACAACGTGGCCACATACAGAGGCCCAACATGCAGGGAGCACCATCTGGCGTTCTGGAGCACCCAGGCCAATTCTGACATTTCTCTCCTACATGTAAAAATCATAATTTATTTGCTAGAAAATTACATAGAACCCCAAAAAATTATATATTTTTTTTTAGCAAAGACCCTAGAGAATACAATGGTGGTTGTTGCAACTTTTTATCTCGCACGGTATTTGTGCAGCAATTTTTTGAACGTTTTGTGCTTTAAAAAAACAAAACAGTAAAGTTAGGCCAATGTTTTTGCATAATGTGAAAGATGAAGTTACGCCGAGTAAATAGATACCTAACATGTCACCCTTAAAAATTGCACACGCTCGTGGAAGGGCGCCAAATTTCACTACTTAAAAATCCCCATTGGCGACGTTTAAATTTTTTTACTAGTTACATGTTTTGAGTTAAAGAGGAGGTCTAGAGCCAAAATTATTGCTCTCGCTCTAACGTTCGCAGCGATACCTCACATGTGTGGTTTGAACACCGTTTTCATATATGGATGGGACTTGCGTAAGCGTTCACTTCTGCATGTGAGCACATGGGGACAGGGGCACTTTACTTTTTTATTGTTAATTTTACTTTATTTTTGTTTGACATTTTTTTCCCCAAAATTTTTTTTATCACTTTTATTCCTATTACAAGGAATGTAAACATCCCTTGTAATAGGAATATGGCATGACAGGTCCTCTTTACAGTGAGATATGGGATCCATAAGGCCCCACATCTCACCTCTAGGCTGGGAAGCCTGAAATAAGTCAGTCGAAGCACCAGAGGGCGGCGGGGGGGGGATCCCCTCTTGCCTCCTGTAAGAACGATCAAGCAGTGGAACAGCCACTATGATCATTCTTATGGTGTAGGGAATCGCCGGCTGAAAAAGCTGATATCTGAATGATGCCTGTAGCTACAGGCATCATTCAGATATCCCCGCACAAATTCAAAGTAGTCATATGACGGCCGGCGGGCGGGAAGTGGTTAAAATGCTCTTTTTTTTTTAACACAAAGTTGTCAATTTATACAATATTTCTAACACATAGCATGTACATACCAAAAATTATGCCCCAAAATAGATTCTCCTACTCATCCTGAGTATGGCGATACCACATGTGTGAGACTTCCACAGCCTGGCAACATACAGAGGCTGAGTACAGCCAAACATGGCTGAGCATGGCCAAGCATGGCTGGGTATCACCGAGTATGGCTGGGTATTGTAAGGTATCAGAGTATGGCTGAGCATGGCCGAGTATGGCTGGGTATTGCAGAGTATCACCGACTATGGCTGGGTATTGCAAAGTATCACCGACTATGGCTGTGTATTGCAGGGTATCACCGACTATGGCTGGGTATTGCAGGGTATCGCAGAGTATGGCTGGGTATTGCAGAGTATGGCTGGGTATTACAGGGCATCACCAAGTATGTCTGGGTATGGCAATTTATGGCAGAGTATTGGCAGGGTATTGCAGGCTATTGCAGAGTATTGCTGGGTATTGCAGATTATTGCTGGGTATTGCAGAGTATTGGCAGGGTATTGCAGAGTATTGCAGAGTATTGGCAGGGCATTGCAGAGTATTGCAGAGTATTGGCAGGTCATTTGACGGAGCGATCACGTGGTAAACGGCCGCGATGAGCGGCCATTTACCGTGATCCGTGATACGGTCATGGAAGCTCTCGAGTGCACGCCCCAGGGGGCACATGAGAGCAGAATTCTGGGAGCACGTCATATGACGGCCTCCCAGAGTTAAGCAACCTCCCTGTTGCCGTCATTCGGCTATGGGCCGGTTGTTAAGTGGTTAAATTGGGGTATTTATTATAGCAAAAAGTAAAAAATATTGTGTTTTTTTTCAAACTTGCCACTTTTCTTTTGTTTATAGCGTAGAAAATAAAAAACCACAAAGGTTTCAAATACCACCAAAAGAAAGCTCTATTTGTGGGGAAAAAAAAGTTATAAATTTAATTTGGGTGCAGTGTTGCATGACCGCGCAATTTTCATTCAAAATGTGACAGCGCTGAAAACTGAAAATTGGGCTGGGCAAGAAGGGGGTGAGAATACCCTGTATTGAAGTGGTTAAATAGGCAATTGGATGTTCCCTGGTAAGGATACTCAAAAAAAAATGACATTATATTTAAAGGAAACAAAAAAGTTCAAACAGACAGTAATCTTCCCTCGCATGAGGTTCCACCATCACTGTATACATGCACACTTCAGCCTCTGTGCTCTGTGCTGTTCGGTTGTGGTCCACATCTGCCTGCTACAGTCGTGCACGTACAAAGCTGCCACCTGCAGGCTTAGACTCCGAGACCTCCTGTCTCTTTCTCCTAGAGCCATCTCCTACTGGGACCCTCCCGACCTCCTAGGCCAGACTTCCTGTTTGCTGGGCAGAGCTGTCTCCAAGTCCGAGCCCTGAGCTCTCTTTCTGGGAGGATTATGAAGCCAGCCCATAGGTGTGTAATTAGCATGCCTGCCAAAATCAGGCATACTTATATATACTACTCATATACACCATGACAGGGGGTCGCCTCTCCACAGTGCATATAGCGCCCCTGACCTAGGCTAGGTAAATTTAGTTTTTGGCTTTGCTGTACCTGAGGGGTGCCCACATTTTGAGGCACGAGGGACACTTTAGCGACTTGGTAACCGGTCACGGGCTACAATAAGAGCAGCGGGCAAACAACAGGTCTATGTCCACGCTGCATTAGGGGCGGATCCGGAGTCTAATCTCGGGAGAGGCACAGCCAACAATTTTGCAAGCAATTTGTAGGGGAAATGGCTGTTGTTGGCACTTCAATCATCACGGCACCGTGGTTAATATGGTGTCAGGATGATTTAAGCACATTATTTCTCTTATTACATTGTAATATAAAATTAAATAGCTCAACTCACCATAATGCAGTATCAGTGGGAGCCCTGAGTGTGTCACTTGCCACCGTCACCTGCCTTCAGATGGGGCTTGTCACTTGCTACGTCACCTGTTATCAGATGCAGAATTTCACTGCCAGTGGCCAGTGACAGTGTCCCTGTTGTCCCAGAGTGAGGCCTGCACAGTAATGGCAGTCTTTTAGATGCAGAAATGCGGCAATGCAGGGGGGCAGTGAGAGACAGTGGTGTCTCCAGCTTTCATATTTAAGGGGGGCACTTGGGGGACAGGGACAAAAGTAGGGGGGCCAACTATAAAATGCAATTATCTATACACACACACACACACACACACACACACACACACACACACACACACACACACACACACACACACACACACACACACACATATATATAAATACACAGTGTCTTGAAAAAGTATTAGTGGTTGCAGCCAGGTGGAGGGGAGGACAGAGTGGGAGCAGCCAGGTGGAGGGAAGGACAGGGTGGATGCAGTAGTCTGTTTACATCTGCAGCTCTATAGAGGTGAATGGAGGGTCAGACTGGGTCCCTCTGAAAAATGGACAGGGGGACCTGATCGGACCAATTGTGTGAAAGGGGCCTAAGCCTGCTTTCACACTGATGCACTGCAGTTTTCCTCAACTGACCTCAATCGTCACTTCTTCCTCAGGATTCCTGCAGGTATCGCCAGCTGCTGCTGTCCCCCGAGCTAGTATAGTTGGTTGCTTTTGCTGGCTTTCCTCTTGGGCTGGTAATGCTGGTGGGTACTGCTGGCTGTTACTGCTGGCAGGTACTGCTGGTTGATATTGCTGGTGGGTCCTGCTGTTGGTACTGCTTGTGGATACTGTTGGCAGTTACTGCTGACAGGGAATGTTTGTGGGTACTGCTGGTGTTTACTGTTGGTGGGTATTGCTGGCTGGTTCCCGACCCACCATCCTTGAGCAACAATGCGACAAAAGTTGGTGCTAGAGGAAGCACGCGGCTGCAGAGAGCAGAGCCGATTCTTCCTGTATCATTCCTGTCCCAAGTAGACTGTGACAAGTAGCACATAGTTGCAATAAAGCATAACCTCGGGATTTAATACAACTTTCTAACATGAGATTCATGAGTATGGCATTTGATATATTTAATATATTTGATAAGTCCTGGCAGGTTAGCGTAGATAGTGTAGTTAGGTGTAGACCTAATAACCTGTGGGTCTTGATAACATTTTGGGACACCTTAACTGCATAATTAAGAATGATTAATATAGAAAACCTTTAGTTCTTATCAATGGGGAGAGGCAAGGTATTTGATAGCATGAAAATGTGAATCATGTAAGAATTGGCATCTTTCACTTTACAGATTACAGGTTTAATTAATTCAAAAGATTGCATAGTTCTATAGGTAAAGAGAAACCTCTTTAGAACATCCACCTTGAAATCTCAACACCAGAAGATCTTTTTGCAGTCTATTTGTAGCAGAGACAGACCATTCCCCTTAGCACTGGTCCATTCTGAATGAATACCGGCACCAATGAAAGATTCCATTGAATGGTTTGCTATATTCAGTATGTTGTTTGATAGGACTGCACCCAGGAGAGGACTGAGTGCACTGAACTTTGTATTTGGTGCTTTATTATTTTCACATGGCTGATGTATCTCAGACAATAAGTTTTCTTGTTTTCATTTTAATTGTAACACAATGCACAGAGGAATTCCTGTAAGATTCTGTCATGGGTAATAGAGTTATTTGAAAGCCTGATGCTGTTGTTCCATAAACTGATCAGTTACAAGTCTATGGGGAAGAGATGTAGAACTACTTTGATGGCTGTGGCATAGTAGGATTTCATTAGGTGTTGGGGGTGCTAAAACTACTGCTTGTATGGACATGTGCAAAGACATTTTCCACTCTGGTGTGGTAGGAAAATTTGCTTGGAGTCAGGTGGCTGTTGAATGGTCAATTCCTCCTTTCCTGCAAAAAATACCTTTGCATAGGCCCTGGCTACTTAGAACTCAAATACAGCTACAGCTACAACAAATTAATATAATACCAGCGTTTGTGATTTATAAAGGCAGTTGAATTACGTACACTCTGGGGGTCATTTACTATAGCGCCAATAAATGATCCTGCAGTCCCTGAAAACAGCGCCCAGTTAAGGCCAATTAAGAATTAAACTCTCAGAAACTGGACGCTAATGCAAATGGAAAGCAGCACTATTGCCAGCGAACATGCCTGTCAGATCACATATGCGGGAATAGTGCAAGTCAATGGGGCTCGATCCTGCAAAATCCAAAGTTCTCACTGAAGGCTTATATGCAAGTTCCTTGCCATAAAAAGTGTATGGGACCTGGGTCCTGCCACAGGGGGCATATATCAATTGGAAAAAAATGTTTTTAAAACGGTTGTTTTTTCAGAAGCAGCGATTTAATAATGCTTAAAGTGAAACAATAAAAATTAAAAATTCCTTTAAATATCGTGCCTGGGGGGGTGTCCTTAGTATGCCTGTAAAGTAGCTCATCATTCCCGTGTTTATTACTGTACCACAGCAAAATGCCATTTCTAAAGGAAAAAATGTCATTCAAACTTGCACGCGGCTGTAATGAATTGCCAGTTCCTGGAAATATAGAGTAAAAAGCAAAAAAAAAAAAAACAGCCTAGGTTCCCCTTAATATCCATACCAGTCTCGAAAGAACTCCACACCAAAATTTTAAAAAAATGGCATGCCCCCTAAAATACATACCAGACCCTTATCCGAGCACGCAACCTGGCAGGTCAGGAAAGGGGGGGGGCGAGCGCGCGCCCCCCCTCCTGAACCATACCAGGCCACGTGCCCTCAACATGGGAAGGGTCTTTTGGCCCCCCTAAAACCCCAGATCCCGCCCCCCATTTGAATAGGTATGGGTTACATTGTACTCCCTACCCATTCACCTAAAAAAGCAGTGAAATGTGACAAAACACAATAGCCGGTTTCAGACAATTTCATTATAAAAATGTCTTCTTCTTTCCCCCGCTTCTTCCTCCATCTTCCTCCGGTCTTCCTTCGGTTTTTTTTCCTTCTTACTTCAGCTGCTTCTTCCCCCATTTCTTCCTCCATCTTCCTCCACTTCTTCCTCTGGTCTTCTCCATCTTCCTCCACCTTCTTCTTCCCCCGCTTCGTCCTCTGGCCTTTTTCCTCTATCACACCCGGTGAACATTCAAAAGACAAACCTCCTCCAATGCTGCGATGAGGTGGATGATGACACTCCAAGACCCCGTCCCTTGTGACTTCAGCGCCCGGGGCATGATGGGTCAGTGATGTCACAAGGGGGGCGGGGTCTCCTGTTGATGTCATCCGGCGGCCACACCCCATAGTTATATATGAAATGTGTGCTATGGAAGTGACAGATTGGCTGGTTGGAGGAGGTTCATTCTTTGAATGTTCAGAAGGTCGGTGGTGCGAGCGGCGGAGGAGAAAGACCGGAGAATGAAGCAGGGGAGAAAAGGAGGGAGATGGAGAAAGAGGCTGGGGAAGAAGCAGCTGGAGAAAGAAGGAGAAAACTGAAGGGGGTTGTGGGGGATCTGCGGGTGGGGGGCTTATTGGAATCTGGAAGCCCCTTTAACAAGGAGGCCCACCTCTTTATTATTTTGGAAAAAAGGGGACGGGCTTTCTATGTGCTGTCAAAGAGACTCCAGAAGTGTAAGAATGTAAGTGTAAGAGACTCCAGAAAGCGGGTGACAACACAACAGAGGAAGACGGTGTTGAGGAAGAACACGGCGACAAGGAAGAGCACAGCAGCGGGAGAATTAAGCGGTGGCGGGAGAGGCGGTGACAGAAAATGGTGGCAAGATAGACGGCACCAGGAGAAGATGACGGTGGGAAACATGGCTCGGGGTAGAAGACCACTCAGAGCTATTTTACAATAAAGGAATTGTCAAAAACCGGCTATTGTTTTTTGTCACATTTCACTGCTTTTTTTTGATGAATGGGTAGGGGTACAATGTACCCGATACCCATTCACATGGGGGGGCAGGATCTGGGGGCCCCCTTGTCAAAGAGGGCTTGCAGATTCCAATAAGCCCCCCACCTGCAGATACCCACAACCACCGGGCTAGAGTTGTGGGATGAGGCCCTTGTCCCCATCAACATGGGGACAAGGTGTTTTGGGGGGACCCCAAAGCACCCTCCCCATATTGAGGGCATGTGCTATGGTATGGTTCAGGAGGGGGGGGGGGGCGCTCTCTCGTCCCCCCACTTTTCCTGCGCCCCGCCATTTTGCATGCTTGGATAAAGGCCTGGTGTGGATTTTGGGGGGGCACCCACACCATTTTTTTTACTTTTGGCATGGGGGTCCCCACCGGGTCCATACCCGAAGGGCCTGGTATAAACCTGGGGGAACCCCATGCCATTTTTTTTTTAATTTTGGCGTGGGGGTCCCCTCCAAATCTATAATAGACCCGAAAAGGCCTGGTATAGACTTGGGGTAACCCCACGCCATTTTTTAAAATTTTGACATGGGGCCCTCTCCAAATCCATACTAGACCCAAGGAGCCTGGTATAGACCTGGTGGGGGGGGGGGGGGCCCATGCAGTTTTTTTGCAGTTTTTTTGGCTGGCAATTTTTTTTTTACTTTGAGTGGTGAAACCGCTGACAGCTGATGACTTATTGGTTGTTAAGAATGCAGCAGCTGGCTTTGCCAGCCCCTCGGTTAGCAACCAGCTATATACAGTGTTAAAATAAGAACTGCAAAACACATCAAAAATTGCATCACAAACGCAACTATTGCGTTTCTGGTGCAGTTCCATTGAAATCTATTACCTGAAAATTGCATGAAAAAAGTCCCCGACCATTTCCAAAAACGCACTGGCCACAAAATGCATAGATGTTGTAAAACTTGTCATGCAACTCGGAGATCCAAATTTGCTGTAAAAATCACCCAACTGTGAAACAAGTCATATATATTTTAATAGAAAGGAGCTCTCATTTATATTTGCAAAGTCCTTACTGATTTACATCAGCAGAACAAATGCAGGAAGTGATGTGTGCACATGGGCCAGAAGTGATTCCAAACAAATCAATGAACCCCACCCACACCAAATCAAACTATCACATCCACCGCCACATTGAGTAAGCACAACTATATATCCTACACTTACCCGGCAAATGAGCAGCACCTCCTCTTTGCTAAAGAGAGACCTCGCCATGCCCAGCTAGATGGATATCTTAACAGGCACAGGAACTTCCAGGTGATTACAATGACAAATTTTGGTTCAGAAGGTGAATCCACACTCTTTTGATCGCAGCTATGAATATCTGATCTCAACCACGATTAGATTTTTTTTATTTTCATTTATTTGCATATATGCCAATCTGTATTTCTACATATAATGATATTTGAAGGTAAACTTAACCACTTGACAACTGGGCACTTAAACACCCCTCGTGACCAGACCGATTTTCAGCTTTCGGTGCTCTTACACTTTGAATGACAATTACTCAGTCATGTAACACTGTACCCAAATCAATTTTTTGTCCTTTTTTTCCCACAAATAGGGCTTTCTTTTGGTGGTATTTGATCACCTCTGGGTTTTTTATTTGTTGCGCTATAAATGAAAAAAGACCGAAAATTTTGAAAAAAAACTAAATTTTCTTTGTTTCTGTGATAAAATTTTGCAAATTTTTATTTTTTTTCATGAATTTTGGCCACAATTTATACTGCTACATATCTTTGGTAAAAATAACCCAAATTTGTGGATATTATTTGGTCTTTGTGAAAGTTAGAGAGTCTACAAGCTGTGGTGCGAATCATAAAAAATTGATCACATCTGATGTACTGCTGGCCAGGGACGCCCTCCCGGCAATTGCCGTCTGCTCTGCAGCCATCTTTCGGCTATAATGTGGACGCCTAGTGGTTAAGGGAGTTCGATAAGAAATGGTGTCCCTGGGACAGCAACAGGTGAATGACAAAGGCTCAGTTTAAGCCCTGGTTCACACCAACAGCAGCAGGAAATCATGCGAGTTCAAGCTCAACAATGACAATTTCATTCCCGCATGTCAGTCCCGACTGCAGGGGGAATATCAGAGACTTCTGTGCAAGTTTCTGCACTGATGTGAATAAAAATCGCACCCGAAGTCACCAAAAAGTAGTACAGAAACTACTTTCGGAAATTGCGGTGCCACACCAATTAGAACGGTGCAATTGCCACCAATTTGCATGTCAAATCCCATCAATGTGAACCAGGGCTGACACATACAACACTGCCTATCCACCAGCTGAATTCATTACCTGCAATTTTCCACAGCTGTTATATATAAAGATTCCACCTTTAGACCCCTTTCACATTGCAGGTGCTTTTCAGGCGCTACACTGGCAGGGTGTCAGAAAAAGTCCTGCCAGCAGCTTCTTTGGAGTGGTGAAGGAGCAGTGAACTCACTGCTGCTCCCCATTGAAATCAATGGGGAAGCACTGAGATAACGCCGGCAAAAATGCCACTCCGGCATTTTGCAGGCGAATTTAACCCTTTTTCGGCCGCTAGTGGGGGGTTTAAACTGCCCTGCTAGCGGCCAAATAGGGCTGCTAAAACGATGATAAAGCGGTGCTAAAAATAGCGCCGCTTTACCACTGACGCCCAGGGTGGCTCGGTGTGAAAGGGGTCTTATCATTTACATGCTGGAGTGCTGAAGAGATTCGTTTTTTTGGTGAACAAATACATATAGAAATTATAAGATATAGAAGTAAGATATTGCACTTCCCCAAAACCACCACCCCCAAAACTAATTAAAAAGAAGAAAGAGAAGAGAAAAAAAAACACAAACAAGCTCAATAATGTACTTTTATTTTGTCAGCAGAAACAAATACACACACAACATTGACAGCATGGTCACATAAACCCACCTTTGATGGAAAAAATGCACAAGAATTTCAGCAAACAGCCCTAGTTGGGCATTTGTTATTATACACAATATCATTCCTTCTCCCCCACAAATCACAGCAAAAAACCTGGCCTTCTCAGGCCAAATGAACCCTCCCCTGCTGCAGCCCTTTATATAAGATAGGTTGTATTGTTAGCACACTGACACGCGCACAATAGAAGTACACGCCCACCAGTATCTTTCAATCTGTCTCTTCATGTATGTCTAAAGTTATGGCACCTGATGAGCAGGAACTCATAATAGTATTTGCCAACTGTGTTAATCCTTGGCTATTTACATCAAATCTCAAACTACAGGCCAAAGATCGAAGTCCATTTGCATGCACATAAACAAAGCAACAGTTTTCTAAGCATATATACCTGTGCAGTGTAAACTCTATTGTAGCACCGGCTCCTGACGAGCATGCACTATATGTTTTTTGAAAATTAATATTTCTGAAACCACAGTTCGGTTTTAGGGCTAATTTTGGCAAATTATGGTTTCAGTACCAGTCTGGCTAGATTGTAATGAGTTCTCCTTGGCCGCCTGTGTTGCTGTCACCGCCTGCAAGTGATAGAACACAGTCTAGCTGGGTGTATTGGGTGCCGCGTTTTCTCGGAACCAGACCAGCGGGAGTGTTCTCCTGCTGTGCACTCTGGAAGGTTGTATTTAAAGTACTGAGATCAGGTGCTTCGGGGGTTCCGGTCCAGAGGATTTTTCTGTCTGTTTGGTCCTGGTCCTCCTGACCAGCCCCCGTGGCCCTCCTGGCCCTCCTGGCCTGGGGTGTGGATACATGCAATTCCAAATCTCGGGGCTGAATGGCCTGAGGCGAAGTAACTGCAGGGACAGGCCTGAATTTATGTTGAGGCCTGAGGGTTTAAAGGTGGTCCAGTGCTGTCTCATCTAAGGAGAGGCCCAGCAACTGGAGAAGCATCCAGGGGAGGACTCTTCAGGAGGAGGCCATGCAGGTTTCTCTGAAGGAGCCTGGAGGCTGAGTTGAAGGACACTTCATGGACTTACAATCTTACGGTATCGCCGGATCGGCTGAGAGATACTGGTACCGTATGATGGTTCTCTAAATTTGTCTATGACCCTCGTTTACGTCCAAGTCTGTGGCAGAGACTTCACTCAAGTAATTCACATCCAAGTCTGTGGCAGAGACCTCACTTTACTTAACATCCTTCTGGCTGCTAGGCCTAGTGAGAGGAGGTCTATCTGGAGGTTGTGAGAATCCAGCTGTGAAACGGTTATTCTCTGGATTTCTTCTATAAGAGACTTTCTATTTTTGCAGTTCAAAAGTACCTGGCCTTTCTCCTAAACCCTCTACCCTCCATTAAGAGACGGTTTTATCTTCTAAATAAATAACCTAAAAGAAGATCCAATGTCAGCTTCTGCAGTTCTTTGGGCCAACTATCACGGGAAACCCTAGACAGAGACGAGGTCAGGAAAGTAACGGTAAGCCCAATAAAACCAGCAGCTCCTTCGGGGGTCAGTGCTACACTATAATTTTAAATGTCCATGTCCCTGGGCATAATTAGTGCTAACAAACATTAACATCAGTCCCTGGCTAAAATGAGCTTCCAGTTCAAAGTCCAAAACTAACTTTCTTACATTAGAGACTATTTCAACAGATGACAAATAAAATACCACCATGTCTTTGGATTGTGGTGAGAAACCCACACAGTCAGAACATATAAACTTCAACACAAGCATTAGCATTTTGGGAAACTGAACCAGCAACCCCAGTGCTGTGAGATGGAATTTCTACCCATTTAGCCAGCGGGAAACCTCACACATGTCTGCATCTCTGTGGTGTGCACCAGCCCTAAGTCCATAGCCATGCTCAGTGTCACAAGCAATATATTGTCCGAAGTACTGGGATGCCTGCCTTTATACGCACATGAACTGTAATGGCATCTCAGTCTTAGGCCGTAGGGCTCAAAATTCATTTGGCACACCCTTTGCCACTATAACAGCTTCGACTCTTCTGGGAAGGCTGTTCACAAGGTTTAGGAGCGTGTCTATGGGAATGTTTGACCATTCTTCCATAAGTGCATTTGTGAGGTCAGGCACTGATGTTGACGAGAAGGCCTGGCTTACAGTCTCCGCTCTAATTCATCCCCAAGGTGTTCTGTTGTGTTGAGGAAAGTTCCTCCACCCCAAACTCACTCATCCATGTCTTTTATGACCATGAAGGGAACTCTTAAGGCATCAGCATACCAAGTCATTTTGTACAATTTCATTCTCCCAACTCCCAATGTAGGGCAGCAGCGGGTGACGTCATGCGTAGCTCCCCCGTACGTGTTACGGTCATTCAGAACTTTGCCATCACCGGACTTGTCCCCCCTTCCCTTTGTTAGCAGACAGAGGCACTTGGGGAAGGGGGGAGGAGACATCGATGTCCATGATGTCACTGGATCTCCGACGGAACTCCCTGAAGTCCCGGAAGCCGGCAGAGAGGTGTGTACCGATCAAGAGAATTTTGATTCTTTTAAAAAAATGAATCGATTACTCAAGGAATTAATCTTTAATTTCAACAGCCCTAGATTAAATAGAACTGCAGAACGATCCACTGTAATCACATCATTTGAAAATACATTGTTGAGGGGATCCAAGTTGGGTGGCAGATATATTTCTTAACCACTTCAATACCAGGCACTTTTACCCCCCTCCTGCCCAGGCCATTTTTCAGCTCCATCGCACTTTAAATGACAATTAAGCAGACATGCAACACTGTACCCATATGACATTTTTATCTTTTTTTTTCAAAAACAAAAGAACAAAAAACAGACCAAAATTTAAAAAAAATAAAATGCATTTTTCATGGTTTCTTCATAAATTTAGGCCAAAACTTATTCTGCTACATTTTTTTGGTGAAAATAATCCCAATCAGAGTATATTATTTAGTCTGTAGGAAAGTTATAGAGTAGACTATGGTATTTATCTGAAAATCGATCAATCCTGCTGTATTGACAGCCTTTCTAATTTCTTGAGGCCCGAAAATGCCAAGATAGTACAAATTTAGTCCAAATTCTACTTTTTGGAAAGCAGACAGCCCAGGGTATTTAGTAAGAGGCATGGCAAGTTTTTTTAACTTGTAATTTTTTTGTCAAAATTTTTGGGAAAATTAAGAAATTAACCACTTCCTGACCGGCGTACAACGATGTATGTCGGTAGAATGGCACAGGCAGGCAAATTGGCATACAGGTATGCCTATTTGAAATTGCCGCCCTGCCATCGTGTGCATGCTGCCAGCGGCACGCGCATGTGCCTGTCGGGACCCCCGTGAGTCCAGTTGCGGGTCAGGCGGACTCGGTCGCCATGGGGATACCCGTGATCGTCTCACGGGGAGGCTGAATGGGGAGATGCGGAAGTAAACAGAATCTCCCTGTTCTGCCTAGCAACAAGTGACACTGATCTCTGCTCCCTGTGATTGGAGCAGAGATTAGTGTTCACTAACACAAAGCCCAGCCCCCCAGTTAGTAACACGCCCCTAGGACACACTTAACCCCTACACTGCCACCTCCTGGTTAACTCCTTCACTGCCAGTGTCATTTATACAGGAATCAGTGCATTTGTATAGCACTGATTGCTGTACAAATGACAATGGTCCCAAAAATGTGTCAAAAATGTCCAATGTGTCCGCCATAATGTCGCAGTCACAATAAAAATCGCTGCTCGCCGCCATTACTAGTAAAAAAAAAACATTATTAATAAAAATGCCATAAAACTATCCCCTATTTTGTAAACGCTATACATTTTGTGCAAACCAATCAATAATCACTTTTTGCAGGTTTTTTTTTTACCAAAAATATGTAGAAGAATATGTATCGGCCTAAACTGAGGACACAATATTATTTTTTATATATTTTTGGGGGATATTTATTATAGCAAAAAGTAAAAAATAATGCGTTTGTTTCAAAATTGTCACTCTTTTTTTGTTTATAGCGCAAAAAAAATCGCAGGGGTGATCAAATACCACCAAAAGAAAGCTCTATTTGTGGGAAAAAAAGGACGCCAATTTTGTTTGAGAGCCATGTCGCACGACTGCGCAATTGTCAGTTAAAGTGACGCAGTGCCAGATTGCAAAAAGTGGTCTGGTCTTAAAGTGGGGTGCCCCTAAAAAAAATAAAAAAAAATAAATAAAAAGTCAGCAGCTACAAATACTGCAGCTGCTGACTTTTAATAATCGGACACTTACCTGTCCCAGGGTCCAGCGATGTGGGGGAACGAAGCCCCCCTTCGTTCCCGCTCCGCTCGCGGCGCCGTCATTCGTACTGTGGGCACCCAGCTGTGGCTTCACAGCCGGGCACCCACTGCGCATGCGCGAGCACGTCCCAGATGACTGTGAGGTGTGAGGGGGAAGTGATGTCACCAGCCTGGGCAAGGAAGAAGGCAGACTACGAGGGACCCCCTAGCAACAGGTATTTAGAGGTGAGTAAAAAAATTTTTATTTCCAATTATTTTATTTTTATTTTTTTAAAGATTTTTAAACACTTTTTTATTTTTTGGTGGCAACACCACTTTAAGCCAGCAAAATGGTCCGGTCTGAAAGTGGTTAAAAAAATGTTTTATTTTTCACAATTTATTTTTTCTTTACACACTGTCACCAGTGCAATACAGTTTTATCATATACCAGGTGTGGCGGTGATCAGGGACACTGACTGGTGACAGTATGTCATATCTTTTTCACACTAGAACAATCAGAGAAATAGTGTTACTATAGTAACACTGTAAGCCTCTTGGAAGGTGATCAGGATGTTTTTTTTATTTATTTTTACACATTATGATTGTTTAAACCAGTGAATTTCACTGGTAAAAGCAACCATTTTTAACCACTTGCCTACTGGGCACTTAAAGAGGAAGTAAACCCTGATGAGTTTACTTCCTCTTTCATTCCCTGCAAAGGTAAAGCATAATAATAATAATTATGTGTCCATTACCTGACACAGGAGCCAGCGAAGTCACCGCTGTCCCCTGTAGTCTGGCGCATCCATCTTCTCGGTGGGTCTCGCTGCTCCGCCGCTGTCATTCGGCAAAGCAGCGATGGTGTCACTCCCACACATGCGCACGGGAGCTGCCACTCGCGGCATATCGCCGTTGACCGCGGCGCAGCGCGCTCAGTGCCTGTCTTTCGCCAAATATCTCCTAAACCGTGTAGGTTTAGGAGATATTTCTTGGACCTACAGGTAAGCCTTAATCTAGGCTTACTTGTAGGTTGAAGTGTGTTGTAAGGGTTTACAACCACTTTAAACACCCCTCCTGCCCAGACCAATTTTCAGCTTTCGGTGCTCTCACAATTTGAATGACAATTACTTAGTCATGCAACACTGTACCCAAATTAAATTTTTGTACTTTTTTTCCCTACAAATAGAGCTTTCTTTTGGTGGTATTTGATCACTTCTTTTTTTTTTTTTTTTTTTATAAATGAAAAAAGACCAAAAATTTCGAAAAAAACGCATTTTTCTTTGTTTCTGTGATAAAAAATTTCAAATTATTAATTTTTCTTCATAAATTTTGGCCACAATTTATACTGCTACATATCTTTGGTAAAAATAACCCAAATGAGTGGATATTATTTGGTCTTTGTGAAAGTTAGAGAGTCCAAAAGCTGTGGTGCGAATCACACAAAATTGATCACATTTAATGTACTGGTGGTCTATCTCATTTCTTGTGACCCGAACAAGCCAGGAAAGTAAAAATACCCCCCAAATGACCCCTTTTTTGAAAGTAGACATTCCAAGGTATTTAGTAAGAGGCATGGTGAGCTTTTTGATGTTGTCATTTTTTCCCACAATTCTTTGCAAAATGAAGATTTTTATTTTATTTACATTTTTCCACAAAATTGTCATTGTAATAGGTTATTTCTCTCATGTGGCATGTGTATACCACAAATAATGCCCCAAAATAAATTCTGCTACTCCTCCTGAGTATTACGATACCACATGTGTGGGACTTTTCCACAGCCTGACCACATAGAGAGGCCCAACATGCAGGGAGCGCCATCACTTGTTCTAGGAGCATAAATGCACTGATGACAGATGGCACTAATATGTGGCACTGATGACAGATGGCACTAATATGTGGCACTGATGACACGTGACACTGATATGGTACTGATGACAGATGGCACTATGTGGCACTGATGACACGTGGCACTGATGACAGATGGCACTATGTGGCACTGTGGCACTGATGGCACTGTGGCACTGATGACAGGTGGCACTGACAGGTGGCACTGATGACAGGTGGCACTGATGACAGATGACACTTATACGTGGCACTGGGGACAGGTGGCACTGGGGACAGATGGCACTGACAGGAGGCAGATGACAGTGGGGGCAGTGGGGACAGGTGGCAGTGGGGACAGATGGGCGCTTTATTTTCCTTCTTTTTTTTACACTGACCGCTGTGAGATCTCACAGCGGTTCATCTCTCCCTCCTCACACGCTGTCTGTGTGAGGAGGGAGAGCGGCGATGAGAGATGATCTCATATGTTTACATATGAGATCATCTCTCATTGGGCATTAATATGTGGCACTGATGACAGATGGCACTTATATGTGGCACTGACACGTGGCACTGATGGCACATGGCACTAATACTTGGCACTGATGACAGATGGCACTAATACGTGGCACTGATGACACATGACACTGATGACAGATGGCACTGATACCTGGCATTGATGACACGTGACACTGATAACAGATGGCACGTGACACTGACAGGTGGCACTGATGACAGATGGCACTAATATGTGGCACTGATGACAGATGGCACTAATATGTGGCACTGATGACACGTGACACTGATATGGCACTGATGACAGATGGCACTACGTGGCACTGATGACACGTGGCACTGATGAAAGATGGCACTATGTGGCACTGATGGCACTCTGGCACTGATGACAGGTGGCACTGACAGGTGGCACTGATGACAGATGGCACTGATGACAGATGGCACTTATACGTGGCACTGGGGACAGATGGCACTGGGGACAGGTGGCACTGGGGACAGGTGGCACTGATGACAGGTGGCACTGATGACAGATGGCACTGATGACATGTGGCAGTGGGGCAGATGGCACTGACAGGTGGCAGATGACAGTGGGGGCAGTAGGGACAGGTGGCAGTGGGGACAGATGGGCACTTTATTTTCCTTTCTTTTTTTTTTACACTGACCGCTGTGAGATCTCACAGCGGTTCATCTCTCCCTTCTCACACGCTGTCTGTGTGAGGAGGGAGAGCGGCGATGAGAGATGATCTCATATGTTTACATATGAGATCATCTCTCATTGGGCACGCCGATTGCGCTATAAACGGCCGCTGTGATTGGCCGTTTACAGCGATCTGTGACTGGCTGTGTCCGGGGGACACAGCCAGCACAGAACTTCCCCGATGCGCGCCCGCGGAGAGGGGAAGTAAACAGGAGGACGTCTAGGGACGGCCTCCTGGCAGTTAGCGTCTGTTCTGTAGCCATCTTTCGGCTATAGGGCGGGCGCAAAGTGGTTAATGAATTAAACTGATTCACTCACTGTGTTTTGTTGTGATGTAGCTCTGACTGACCACAGCTAATTACATGGTACAGATAGGGTGTGATTGGCTCTGTCTGTACCATATCATCACTGTGGCCAATCACAGCTAGCAACACAATTGTACACAACAGAAGGCATCCATTATTTACATTTATCATGTGATCTGCTCTAATTGGTCACAGTTAAGGATGAGCTCGGTGTTCGATTCGAACACATGTTCGACTCGAACATCGGCCGCCTGTTCGGCAAATTCAGAACTTTGTGGACCGTTCGCACCAAATTCGTGTGACACGAATGGCCCACAATGCACTATGCCATCGCAGTACATTGCTGGCTCATGATTGGCCAAGCATGCCTTGTGACCCCTCATGCTTGGCCAATCACAGCGCCAGCAGCGAGCAGAGCCATAATTGGCCACAGGCAGGATGCCTGTAGCCAATTATAGCTCAGGGGGTTTAGTACACGCCCCACACTATATAAGGCTGCCATAGCGGTGGCCTTGTGTAGTGTGTTGGCGTGCAGGTAAAGAGGTAGATAGGCAGGGACAGTGTGTTCTTTTCTCAGCCATCTGCAGGAGTTAGTGGGTGTTGTGTGCCTCCAGCGCAGTATACACCTGTATCTACCCTTTATTGCTATTGCTCTCTAATACAGCCACCTGCAGGAGTTAGTGGGTGTTGTGTGCCTCCAGCACAGTATATACCTGTATCTACCCTTTATTGCTGCTACTCTCTAATACAGCCATCTGCAGGAGTTAGTGGGTGTTGTGTGCCTCCAGCACAGTATACACCTATATCTACCCTTTATTGCTGCTGCTCTCTAATACAGCCATCTGCAGGAGTTAGTGGGTGTTGTGTGCCTCCAGCACAGTATACACCTGTATCTACCCTTTATTGCTGGTGTTCTCTAATACAGGCATCTTCAGGAGTTAAAGTGGGTGTTGTGTGCCTCCAGCATAGTATACACCTGAAGATACCCCTTATTGCTGGTGTTGTCTGTTGCATATTAGCCTTTAAAATTAGCACTTTTGATTTCGACCGTTTGAGTCCCATGGACTTTAATAGGGTTCTAAAGTTCATACAAATTTTCAGTCCATTCGAATGTTCTGGTGCGAACTGAACCGGGGGGTGTTCGGCTCATCCCTAGTCACAGTGGTCACATGGTACCGGCAGTGGGCTAGTACACTGATCTCTCATCGGCTGACGTCCGCCTAGATCAACAAAATCCCACCTGGCAGTCATTTTTCTAGAGGCCGGGAGGGAACTGGTTAACCACCTCAATACCAGGCACTTAAACACCTTCCTGCCCAAACCAATTTTGAGCTTTCAGAGCTGTCGCAGTTTGAATGACAATTGCGCGGTCATGCAATACTGTACCCAAATTAAACTGTTATCATTTTTTTCCCACAAATAGAGCTTTCTTTTGGTGGTATTTGATCACATCTACGGTTTTTATTTTTTGCTAAACAAATGAAAAAAGACCGAAAATTTGGAAAAAATTATGTTTTTTTTTTTTCAGTTTCAAAACTTTGTAAATAAGTAAGTTTTCTCCTTCACTGATGGGTGCTGATGGGCTGCACTGATGAGGTGGCACCAATGAAGTGGCACTGATGAGGTGGCATTGATGAGCACTGATATGTGGCACTGATAGGCGGCACTGATGGGCACTGATAGGTGGCACTGATGGGCGACACGGATGGACACTGATAGGTGGCACAAATTGGCACTGATAGCTGGCATGGATTGGCATGGATACACGGCATGAATGAGCATGGATAGGCGGCACAGATGGGCATGGATAGGCGGCACAGATGGGCATGGATGGGCACTGATAGTTGGCACAGATGGGCACTGATAGGTGGCACGGGTGGACACTGATAGGTGGCACGGATGGACACTGATAGGCGACATTGTATTGTATTGTTTTGTGCTGATGGATGCCAATCAGTGCCAAACAATAATGCATGTCAATCAGTGATGCCCATTGTGGGCACTGATTGGCATCCATTGTGGGCATGGATTGGCACCAATTGTGGGCACTGACTGGCATCCCTGGTGGTCTAGGGTGGCATACCTGGTGCTGGGCATCCCTGGTGGTCTGGTGGCGTCCCTGGTGGTCCAGTGTGGGCATCCTCTGGGGGGCTGTGCTGATAATCGATCAGCACAAACCCCCCCCCCGTCAGAGGAGCAGCCGATCGGCTCTCCTCTACTCACATCTGACAGACATGAGTGAGGAAAAGCCGGACACGGCTGATCACGTGGTAAAGAGTCTCCGTGGGAGACTCTTTACCGAGATCGTAGTTGCGTGGTGTCAGACTGACACCCCGCAACAACGATTGCCGTGATGAGCGCCCCCGGGGGCGCGCATCGGCTCATAATCCTGAGGTCGTCCTATGATGAGGATTTTGAAACCACTTTGCAGCCGTCATTTGCCTATAGGGCGGGCGGCAAGTGGTTAAAAGGTATTAGTTCAGCCATTTGGTGGTTCAGTGTGTTTTTTTTACAAGCTTCTCCAGTCCAAGCTTAAATACTGCAAGCTGGGAGTGCCTAGGAGAGAATGACTCCAATGGCTCCTCGGAGAAGCTTATAACACTTAGGGGTCTATTGCGATTGCTATTTATATATATAAAGCATTTGCTGTGGCAGTCTCTGCATTCATACAAAATTCATACAAAAAATATAAATCCCATTCCCATATTACCTCCCTCACCCTCCTGCTTCTCCTAACCTCTGGAGATATATCCCCAAACCTTGGGCCTCCATCAATAAACTGTACCCCATGCACCCATCACCCTGCACCCTCTGGCAGCAGCCGCAATCAACACAATTTAGTTCCCATTTCTATTCTTCCCAAGACCAGACTCCCTTTCTCTTGTGCCCTTTGCAACAAAGACACCTCTCTCCATTACATTTTTATCACCAACTCATTTAACCTACTCGCCATTACCGAAACCTGTCTCCACGAATCGACACTGCGTCTTCTGCTGCCCTATCCCATGGTGGTCTTCTTTGGACTCACTCCCTCAGATCCAATGGACATAAGGGAGGAGGTGTCGGAATCCTTCTAGCCCACATAGCACCTTTCAGGTACTTCAACCACCTCCCTCCCTGTCACTCTCCTCTTTCGAAGCACACTGCATTTGTCTTTTCACTCCAATTTCTCTAAGGATAGTTGTGATCTACAGGCCCGCTGGACCAGTATCAACATTTCTTGATGACTTCTCTGCCTGGCTACCCTACTTTCTTTCTTCTGAAATCCCCACAATCATTCTCGGAGACTTCAACATCCCTATTAATACTAAAACTCCTGCCACTTCCAAACTTCTCAGCCTAACATCCTCCTTTGACCTGAAGCAGTGGATACATGCTCCTACTCACTCCAAAGGCAATATCCTTGACCTCGTTTTCTCTCACCTTTGCACTCCATGCAACCTCTCTAACTATCTATTCCCTTTCTCTGATCACCACCTTATTCATTTCGATCTCTCCCTCTCCTTCACCTCCTTTCCCCCAACCGTCTTACAGTTACCCGCAGAAACCTACGTCATCTCAACCCTTCTCTTCTCTACTCTGCTATCGACAACCTCTACGACAAAATCTCACCCCTATCCTGCACAACCTAGCCACTTCTGTCTACAATGCTTCACTTCTAGCCTCACTGGACTCACTGGCCCCCCTCACTACACTCAGAATCAAGCCCTGACCCCTTCAACCTTGGCCAGGGGCGTAACTATAGGGGGTGCAGCAGTCGCGACCGCAACCGGGCCCTGTGATGCAGGGGGCCCATGCAGCCCCCTCTATATATGGCCAGCAGCAGCATAGGCAGCTAGGGGTACCAGTGCACCATGCACACAGGTGGTGGAGGTGGAGGGTGACTAGCAGAGCTCCATCCATGCTCGACTATCGCACTGGCTGCTCTTTAGTTGTGCATTCCCCGCATGACCTGTGTCCTCGGCCGGCTCCTCAGAGTACCCCTCTCCTGCTCCATGCATTGCCGCTCAGTCCGATGTCTGTTATCCCCAGCCAGAGTCCCGCCCCCCTGAGTCCGGCCCACACTGCACTGCATACTTCTCCCGGGTAAACAAACTTTAAGCACACAGATGCAGTGCAGCCCTATGAGAGCCCCCCAGAGGACACTGCAGGCTTGTCTGCCAGCCCCCCTCCTACCCCGTCATACACAGATGATGAAAGGTCTTTCTGGGAGATATGCTGATCACCCGTCCAGCACACTGGATGGAGCCCAGGCCAACATGGATGAGTGTGCGAGCTACAGCTTGGTCATGGTGAGTGAGAAGACCTCATCCCCCACACACTATTACATACCCCCTCCATCTCCCCCTGGGTACAGGGACCCCTTCTCACGTGGGGACAGGGACCCCCTCCTCCCCTGGGGACAGGGACCCCTTCTCACCTGGGGTCAGTAACTTCATCTGCCCTGGAGAAAAGGACCTCATCTCTTCTGGGGACGGGGACCCCATCCTGCCTAAGGACTGTCCCCCAATGGGGCACCTAAAATTTTTAAAAATAATAGGCAAAAAAACTACTGATACCAGTGGTGGAACTACAGGGCTCACAAAGGTCATACCTGGTACCACGCCCTGGAGTTCCACCATCGGACTCGGAGGGAAGGGCCCTGGCTGGGGTTCAGGGGGGCCCTTTATGGTTTCTTGCATCGGGGCCCTGAAGGTTCTAGTTACGCCACTGACCTTGGCAAACAGATGTTACTAGAAGTTTGAAAAAATATAGTCATGCTCATGAGCGCCTGTGTGCGTAAGATCAAGTCTCAGAGAGATTTCAACCAATATAAATCTGCCCTCCAAAAATACAATTCCAGCGTCCTCTCTGCCAAGCAGACCTATTTTATCTCTCTCATTAGCAACCTATCATCCCGTCCCCGTCAACTCTTCTCTACCTTCAACTCTCTACTTCGTCTTCCACCACCTCCACCCGCCTCCACCCGCCAACTCACTCACTGCCCAGGAGATTGCCAATCACTTCAAACAGAAGATTGATACAATTTGCGCAGAGATCTCTACTGTTCTGATACCCTCCACACTTTACACTTCATGCCCACAGGCACAATCATTACTTCCCTCTTTCAACCCCACCACTATAAACGAAGTTGCTAAACTACTTGGTAATATCAACCTTATCACCTGCCCTCTGGATCCTGTTCCCTCACAAATGCTACATTCACCCTCTGGCTCTATGCTACACTCTCTAACCCACTTCTTCAATCTCTCCCTCTCTTCTGGCATGTTCCCCAGCTCTCAAAAACATGCACTTGTCAGACCCATACTTAACCACTTAAGGATCGCCGCATGGCAATGTATGTCGGTGCAATGGCACCGACAGGCACAAGCACGTACATGTACTTGCTTGCCTTCCAGCGGGTGGGGGGTCCGATCGAACCCCCTCCCGCTGGATGCGGCGGTCCGTTTCTCTGCAGGAGCGATCGGGGATGAGGGGATGCCCATTGGTTTCTGGCCATCCCCTCTCGATCGCTCCTGGCGAATGAGAAGCTTCCCCCGCTGTGTATAGTAAACACAGGCAGGGAGGAAGTGATGACATTCTCCTCGGGGCGGTCTTTTTGACCGGACTACGAGGAGAAAACTGAAAGTAAGTGTCAACAACGCTACACTGACATGTAGGCACACATAGGCACACAAACCCCGCCCCATCACCCCCCCGAACGCCCCCCGCCCCCTCCCCCTCCCAGTCACAGTGTCACTGATTGCAGTGATCATTTATTTTCTGATCACTGCATTTAGTGTCAGTTGTGACAGTAAAAACTGTCATGGCAGTTAGTGTTAGGTCCAGGGTAGCCCCCTACCCCCCCAATAAAGGTTTAACCCCCTGATTGCCCCTAGAGTTAACCCTTTCACCCCCTTTTGCTAGTGTCACTAAGCGATCGTTTTTCTGATCGCTGCATTAGTGTCACTGGTGCCACTAAGTAGCTAGTTATTTTTTCAGGTTCACCGCCAGGTTTTTATAGCGCTAGGTACCCCGATATACTACCCAATAATGGTTTTAACCCCCTAAATGCCCCTAGTTAACCCTTTCACCCCCTTTTGTCAGTATCACTAAGCGATTGTTTTTCTGATCGCTGCATTAGTGTCACTGGTGCCGTTAGGTAGCTAGTTATTTTTTCAGGTTCACCGCCAGGTTTTTATAGCGCTAGGTACCCCGATATACTACCCAATAATGGTTTTAACCCCCTGATTGCCCCTAGTTAACCCTTTCACCCCCTTTTGCCAGTATCACTAAGCAATCGTTTTTCTGATCGCTGCATTAGTGTCACTGGTGCCGTTAGGTAGCTAGTTATTCTTTTAGGTTCACCGCCAGGTTTTTATAGCGCTAGGTACCCCCATATACTACCCAATAAGGGTTTTACCCCCCTGATTGCCCCTAGTTAACCCTTTCACCAGCGATCACCGTATAAATGTTACGGGTGACTCTGGTTAGCCAGTTAGTTATTTAGGTTCCCCGTCAGGTTTTTATATAGCGCCAGGGACCCCCATATACTACCTAATAAAAATTTGAACCCCCTGATTGCCCCTAGTTAACCCCTTCACCAGTGATCACCGTATAAGTTTTACGGGTGACTCTGGTTAGTTAGTTTGCTTTTTATAGCATCAGGGCACTCGCCATTTATTACCCAATAAAGGTTTAACCCCCCTGATCACCCGGCGGGTGATACCAATTAGGTTTTAGGGTCAGGGTCTGCATTGCCCCAGGCAGCGCTAGGTTAGTGCCAGTACCGCTAACACCCACACGCAAAGCATAAACCTCCCATAGTGGTATAGAATCTGAACAGATCAATATCTGATCTGATTAGATCTATACTAGCGTCCCCAGCAGTTCAGGGTTCCAAAAAAACGCATTGTTAGCGGGATCAGCCCAGATACCTGCAAGCAACAGCGTTTTGCCCCTCCACCCAGCCCACCCAAGTGCAGTATCGATCGATCACTGTCACTTACAAAACACTAAACACATAACTGCAGCGTTCGCAGAGTCAGGTCTGATCCCTGCGATCGTTAACAGTTTTTTTTGGTAGCGTTTTATATTTAAATCCGGAAGGCAGTGCTTGGTTTTCGGGGTCCCGTACATGGCTAGGCTCCCAAAAAGTCCCCCACATGTGGTATCCACGTACTCGGGAGAAGCAGCGGAATTTATTTTGGGGTGTAATTTCACTTATGCCCTTAGTATGTGTGAGCAATATATAATTTAGTGACAACTTTGTGCAAAAAACTCAGCATGCCTCTCAGTAAATAGCTTGGGGTGTCTACTTTCCAAAATGGGGTCATTTGGGGGGGGGGGGTTGTGTTATTTTGGCATTTTATGGCCTTGAAAACTGTGATAGGTAGTGAGGAGTGAAATAAAAAATGTGCACCCTTAGAAATCCTGAAGGCAGTGATTGGTTTTCGGGGTGCCGTACGTGGCTAGACTCCCGTACTCCCGTACTGAGTATCTCCGTACTCAGGAGAAGCAGCAGAATATATTTTGGGGTGTAATTCCACATATAACTATGGCATGTGTGAGCAATATATCATTTAGTGACAACTTTTTGTAAAATTCCAAAATGGGGTCATTTTGGGGGGGGGGGGGGGGGTTGTACTGCCCTGCCATTTTAGCACCTCAAGAAATGAGATAGGCAGTCATAAATGAAAAGCTGTGTAAATTCCAGAAAATGTACTCTAGTTTGTAGACGCTATAACTTTTGCGCAAACCAATAAATATACGCTTATTGACATTTTTTTTACTAAAGACATGTGGCTGAATAAATTTTGCCCTAAATGTATGACTAAAATTGAGTTGAGTATTCGATTTTTCTTATAACAAAAAGTAGAAAATATCTTTTTTTTTGCGAAATTTTCGGTCTTTTTCCATTTATATCGCAAAAAATAAAAAACGCAGAGGCAATCAAATACCATCAAAAGAAAGCTCTATTTGTGGGAAGAAAAGGACGCAAATTTAGTTTGGGTACAACATTGCAGGACCGCTCAATTACCAGTTAAAGCAGTGCAGTGAGAAATTGTAAAAAGACCTCTGGTCCTTAGGCTGACAATTGGTCCGGGGCTGAAGTGGTTAAACAACCCTCACTGGACCATTCCAATCCTAACAACCTACGCCCCATCTCCTTGATCCCCTTCTTATCCAAACTCCTCGAACGTCTGGTCTACAACCGACTAAGTGTCCACCTCACTGATAATAGCCTTCTTGATCCCCTTCAGTCTGGATTTCGTCCTTAACACTCCACAGAAACTGCTCTCCTATAACTAACAAACGATCTACTAATGGCCAAAACCAATCAACATTATTCTATACTCCTACTCCTAGACCTCTCTGCTGCCTTTGATACGGTTGACCACCCCCTCCTCAAAAAAAAAAAAACTCCACACCTTTGGTCTCCGTGACTGTACTCTTCGCTGGTTCTCTTCCTACTTATCTAATCGCACCTTTAGCGTTTCTTACAACTCTACTTCCTCCTCTCCTTTTCCTTTCTCTGTTGGGGTCCCCAAAGGTTCTGTTCTTGGACCACTCCTATTTTAAATCTACACCTCCTCCCTGGGTCAACTGATAGCCTCCCATGGCTTCCAATACCACCTCTATGCTGATGACACCCAAATATATTTCTCTACCCCTCAGCTCACTCCCTCTGTCTCCTCATGTATCGCTAATTTACTATCAGATATATCAGTCTGGATGTCACACCACTTCCACAAACTCAATCTATCCAAAACCAAACTTTTTCCTCCCCCATATGCCCCTTCCCCTGATCTCACTGTCAAAATCAATGGCACAACCATAAGCCCATCCCCACATGCCAAGGTTCTAGCTGTAGTCCTGGACTGTGAACACTCCTTCAAGCAACACATCCAACACTGTCCAAATCCTGCCGCCTCGACCTCCGCAACATCTCCAAAATATGTCCCTTTCTAACCAATGACACAACAAAGCTCCTAATTCACTCGCTGGTCATCTCCCGACTACTGCAACTCCCTTCTCATTGGTTTACCTCTACATAGTCTATCACCTCTTCAAATACATTATGAATGCTGTTGTCAGACTCATCCACCTTACCAATCTCTTTGTGTCTGTTGCTCCTCTCTGTCAATCCCTCCACTGGCTTCCACTACTAACAACTACGTACAAAGCCATCCACAATTTCGCCCCAAGCTACATCACTAACTTAGTCTCTAAATACCAACCTACTCGTTCTCTTCGTTCCTCTCAAGACCTCCTGCTCTCTAGCTCCCTCATCACCTCCTCCCATGCTCGCCTCCAGGACTTTTCCAAAGCCTCTCCAATCCTATGGAATGCCCTACCCCAATCAGTCCGTCTATCTCCTAATTTATTAGCTTTTAGACGATCCCTCAAAACCCTTCTCTTCAGAGAAGCCTACCCTACCCACACCTAACAACTGTATTTTCATTTTCTCCATCAGCTCATCCCCCACAGTTATTACCTTTTGTTTCAACTTGACCCTCCCTTCTAGATTGTAAGCTCTAATGAGCAGGGCCCTCTAGTCCCTCCTGTACTGATTTGTATTGTAAGTGTACTGTCTGCCCTCATGTTGTAAAGCGCTGCGCAAACTGTTGGTGCTATATAACTCCTGTATAATAACAATAAGTTTCCAACTGTTGTTGTTCACGGGTGAATTTATATTCCCTAATGTTTGATCCTAATAGAATAAGGCTTTAAGAACATTCATCAGAAATAGTTAAAGAACTTTTGACCAATAGAGAAAATAGTATAACCCTATAGATTAACCACTTCAATACCCGGCCATAGTCATATGACGGCCACAGATGGGATCTCCCATCCTGGGTGCACGTCATATGACGGCCTCGGTATTTCACCACTCTTGCGGCTCCCCGGGGGCCCGCAGTGCCTCGATCGTAGATGAGGTGTGTCCCTCGGATACAGCCCATCCCCGATCTGTGTGGTTGCCAGCCCCATCCGACCCCCCCAATACATGTGACCGGCCGTGTCCAATCACAGCCGGTCACATGTACTGTGCCGTTACAGCGCTCGTGCACGCGCCTAGGGCGCATGCAGAGCGGCGATCGGGGATGCGACTTGTCACCCTGACACAGCCCGACCCCCGATCGCAGTAAAGAGCCAATGAAATTGGCTCTTTACCATGTGACCGACTGTGTCCAATCACAGCCGGTCACAGAATGTAAACAAACCGCGGTAACAAGATGTTACCGGGTTCTCCTCCTCACACACTGATCGTGTGTGAGGAGGAGATTGCGGTAACATCTCGTTACCGCCTAGTGTACACCAATCACACACTGATTACCCCCCCCCCAATAAAGAGGACCTGTCACCACCCATCAAAGTACCTGTCATCACGCATCACAGCCCATCTGAGTACCTGTCAGCCCATCTGAGTACCTGAGTACCTGTCCCAGCCCATCTGAGTACCTGTCCCAGCCCATCTGAGTACCCGAGTACCTGTCCCAGCCCATCTAAGTACCTGAGTACCTGTCAGCCCATCTGAGTACCCGGGTACCTGAGCACCTGTCAGCCCATCTGAGTACCCGAGTACCAGTCCCAGCCCATCTGAGTACCCGAGTACCTGAGTACCTGTCCCAGCCCATCTGAGTACCCGAGTACCTGTCAGCCCATCTGAGTACCCGAGTACCTGAGCACCTGTCAGCCCATCTGAGTACCCGAGTACCTGTCCCAGCCCATCTGAGTACCCTAGTACCTGAGTACCTGACCCAGCCCATCTGAGTACCTGAGTACCTGTTCCAGCCCATCTGAGTACCCGAGTACCTGGCCCAGCCCATCTGAGTACCTGAGTACCTGTCACCACCCATCTGAGTACCCGAGTATCTGAGTACCTGTCACAGTCCATCTGAGTACCTTTCACAGTCCATCTGAGTACCCGAGTACCTGAGTACCTGTCACAGCCCATCTGAGTACCCGAGTACCTGTCACAACCCATCTGAGTAACCGAGTATCTGAGTACCTGTCACAGTCCATCTGAGTACCTTTCACAGTCCATCTGAGTACCCGAGTACCTGAGTACATGTCACAGTTCATCTGAGTACCTGTCACATTCTATATGCGTACCTGTCACAGTTCATCTGAGTACCCGAGTGCCTGTCACCAGCCCGTCGGAGTAACGGAGTACCTGTCACCAGCCCGTCGGAGTAACATAGTACCTATCACGAGCCCGTCAGAGTACCCGAGTACCTATTTGCAGCCCATGCCTCATAGAATACACATTGGGGTGTTTGCTTTCCAAAAAGGGGTCATTTTGTGGGTAATTCCATTGTCCTGGTGCTCCAGGACCTTCAAAAGTGTGATAGGTAGGAACGAAATGAGATGTGTCATTTATGCTCCCAGAAAGCCTGAAGGTACCACTTCCATGTTGGACCTCTGTATATGGCCAGGCTGTGTAAAAGTCACACATATGTGATATCGCCATACTCAGAATGAGTAGCAGAATGTATTTTGGGGTGTCATTTTTGCTATGTACATGCTTTGAGTTAGAAATATCTTATAAACTGACCACTTTGTGTAAAAAAAAAATATGTTTTCATTTTCTTTCCACGTTTTCCGAAGACTTGTGGAAAAAAATTAACTGTTTAAAAGACTCATTATGCATCATAGAATATACGTTGGGGTGTCTGCTTTCCAAAATGGGGTCATTTTGTGGGTAATTCTACTGTCCTGGTGCTCCAGGGCGTTCACAAATGTAATAGGTCGTTAGGAAATTAGAGGTGTCATTTATGCTCCTAGAACCTCTTACGGGGCTCCCTGCATGTTGGACCTCTTCTTTTTCCCAAGAATTGTGGGAGAAAATTACAACTTCAAAAAACTCACCATTCCTCTTACTAAATACCTTGGACTGTCTACTTTTCAAAAAGGGGTCATTTGGGGGGTATTTGTACTTTCCTGACATTTCAGAGCCTCAAGAAATGAGATAGGCCGTCAGTACATCAGGTGTGATCGGATGTGATCAATTTTCAATGATTTGCACCATAGCTTGTAGACTCTATAACTTTCAAAGCGACTAAATAATATCCACTAATTTGGTTTATTTTTACCAAAGAGATGTAGCCATATCAATTTTGGCCCAAATTTATGAACAAAAATGACTTATTTGCAAAATTTTATCATAGAAACTAAAAAAAAGTGTTTTTTTCCCAAAATTTTCGCTCTTTTTTCACTTATGTCGCAAAAAATAAAAAACCCAGTGGTGATTAAATACCACTAAAAGAAAGATCTATTTGTATGAAAAAAATGATAAAAATTTTGTTTGGGTACAGTGTTGCATGACTGAGTAACTGGCATTCAAAGTGTGAGAGCGCTGAAAGCTAAAAATTGGTCTGGTAAGGAAGGTGTATAAATGCCCTGTATTGAAGTGGTTAAGAACCAAAAGACCAAAAGAGGAAAATATATGAAGGGGAGTTCTACATTCCTGTGCTCACCATCAACAGTGTAATGAATCAGCTACTGCAGAGAGTGAACTGCTATAGAGAATTCATACAATGTTGCATCTGTTGCTCATCTGTAAGGCTAGGTTCACACTACTACATATCAGGAACATGCACAAAATTGCAAGTTTTCCGACACTCAGAGAAACATGCTGCACTTTAGCAGAAACACAAGGGTGCCATTAACTGTTAACACATTTACAAACGCACCACATTTTTGCATGCAACAAACCACAGCGTCATGTAGTTAGGTGCAGTGCAATTTTACTAAAGGGTCAGGGACTTCTTTTCCCGCATTTCTCGCAGGTAGGTCAGTCCATTGAAATGAATGTGCTTTCCTACATGCGACACGCATGCAGAGATATGAATGGAGGCTGAAGCTAAAGGGTCTTTCAATCTCTGCCAATCAACAGAGTTCTGCCTCTGTAACATTGTTTGAATTATGTATAGCACAGTTGTCATTAAATGGTGCTCCTCGATTCAGAACACAGGCCATGCGACGCTCCTGTCCGGACCGTCAAGCCACCAGTGTACAGCGCCATATCACCACTCTGCAATCATTGTGTGCACCCTGTCCCCTGCTATTTACTCTCTCACGGCTCCCAGCCAGGCCACGAGGTGAGACGTGAGGTCAAGTGCTTGTCCCCACCCCCTGCTGCTCGTCATCTCAAGATTCCTGAATCTCACTCGGCCAGCTGCGAGGTACAATATTATATGTGTGATCCGCCCCCTTTAGTAGGACTCTCAGCGCAGCTCTCACCCCCTTCAGCTTGTTACCCCTGCTGGCTCCCGCTCCCTGCCTGCCTCAAGTTATGTGGGATGTTTACAGGGGCACAATGATAGGCACATTTCTCTTAAGGGGCACATCAAAGTGCCTCTTACCATAAAATATGCCCATTAGTGTGCCTCATCCTTCCCACGTCCCACTCAGATAAGCCTCCCGCAGGCCTTGCAATCAGCACTGGCAGTATGGGTGCTTAAATGCATACTTGGCTGAGGGGGGAGCAACTGCCCAATGCTCCGCCTACCCACCTCTGCACAGCATCATTGCTCAGGGCGGGGAGTCGGGATGGGTCTCTCTGTAACCAGAGGAGAAGTGAGAGAGAGAGAGAGAGAGGACGATGGCGGTGGTGGGAACCCTCAGGTACAAATTGATGAGAGCAAGTGAATGGATATATACTAAAGCTGCTGGGTAAACAAGTTTTAAATTGGTCCTGACTCCTGGCTCGCTGTTTCAATCCATCCATATATAGATGGATTGAAACAACGAGCCAGGAGTCAGGACCAATTAAAAAAAATGTAATACCCAAGCAGCTTTAGTAATGCAGCCACTGTGCCCATCAAACGCAGCCACTGTGCCCATCAAACGCAGCCTCTGTACCATCAAATGCAGCCACTGTGTCCATCAATTGCCACCACTGTGCCATCAAACGTAGCTACTGTGCCCATCAAATGTAGCTACTGTGCCATCAAACGCAGCCACTGTGCCCATCAATTGCAGCCACTCTGCCCATCAATTGCAGCCACTCTGCCCATCAAATGCAGCCACTGCGCCATCAAATGCAGCCACTGCGCCATCAAATGCAGCCACTGCGCCATCAAATGCAGCCACTGCGCCATCAAATGCAGCCACTGTGCCATCAAATGCAGCCACTGTGGCAGGAACCCTCAGGTACAAATTGATCAGAGTGAGTGAATGGATAAATACTAAAGCTGCCTGGGTATACAAGTTTTTAAATTGGTCCTGACTCCTGGTTCGCTGTTTCAATCCGTCTATATAGATGATCTATATAGATGAATTGAACCAACGAGCCAGGAGTCAGGACCAATTAAAAAAAGTTGTATACCCAAGCAGCTTTAGTAATGCAGCCACTGTGCCCATCCATTACCGCCACTGTGCCCATCCATTACCGCCACTGTGCCCATCAAACGCAGCCACTGTGCCCATCAAACGCAGCCACTGTGCCCATCAAACGCAGCCACTGTGACATCAAACGCAGCCACTGTGTCCATAAAAACGAAGCCACTGTGCCATTAAACGCAGGCACTGTGCCCATCAATTGCCACCACTGTGCCATCAAATGCAGCCGCTGTGCCTATCAATTGCCACCACTGTGCCATCAAACGCAGCCACTGTGCCCATCAACTACCACCACTGTGCCATCAAAAGCAGCCCCTGTGTCCATCAATTGAAAGAGGAAGAGGTGTGGTTTAAAGATGACAGAGCATGTCTTAAATGGGAAGGGGTGTGGCCTTGACAGGAAAGGTGGGTTGTATTTAAATTAGGGGGTGCCTGAGTTTAGGCAGGCCTAGGGCAGCACAAAACCTAAATACATCACTAGCTGATTGGCATATTTTATGTTAAGGGGCACTGTGGGCACATGTTATGTTATGGGGCACTCTGATGGGCACATGTTATGTTAAGGGACACTCTGATGTGCACATTTTATGTTAAGGGGCACACTGATGGCCATATTTTCACTCTGATGGGCACATTTTATGTTAAGGGGAAATCTGATGGGAACAATAAAATGTGCCCATCAACATATCCCTTAACATACATGTACACATCAGAGTGGAGGAAACAGTAAGAAAAGCGCGGCTTGCACCAAAAAAAGGAAAGAAGACATGTACAATCTTTCATGGCACAGACTTGTACTTCAGACCTTGGGCCGAAATATTTTTAATGATCGGACCTCAAATTTTAATTCACTATCCCTGGTATAGCAGATCATTCTCTGCAGTAGCTAGTTGATTATATTATCAATGGTGAGCACAGAAATCGTCATACACTTTGACAGTGCTGAGGTCTCCCTTGTATTATTTCCTCTTTCGAATGTTCTTAGCCTAAAGTGTTAGGCTATTTTCTCTATTGGTGAGGAGCCGGAGTTAGACTTCCCCTGCATGCAACACATATAGAAGTGTCTGATGCCCAGTTCTCAGCCACTTGCCTTGGTCTCATCCTCCAACCCCTATGTCATTGTCCAGTAGGGATGTAGGGGTTGGAACCACAAAACAGAGGCATCCTCCACTCCTAGAAGTGTTGAATATTGAAGAGTCTTATGGAGCCTGCAGCACTGAAACAAAGGGAAGGTAAAACACACAAACCTTTCTTTTTTATTTTATTTTTAAAACCTGACCAGGTAACTTTAAATATAGAGTAGTAAGGTTTCATGAAGAAACCATCCAGGGTCCATTAATCAGTGGAAGTTCTTCCAAGAGCAAAAAATAAATTTTAGGACTCATTCGTTCTTTGAAACTGTCTCTTTTATTGCATGTTAGCAAATACATTGGATGGGATAGTTGTATTCCCAGAATAGTGCAACAATTCATCTTCGCTGTGTCCTTCCTCAGGTAGGGCCCAAGGTGTAATGGAATCTTTATTTCCACTTTCACAGTTTAGTATTATGGTATTAGTTACTATGGTTTAGAATGAGCATCAATGGACTGCAATCGCTTATCTGGTTTATTTCCACATATAAAAGAATAATACCAGTGGGTAAGAAAGATATTTGGCCATTTTAAATCAGATTTTTACATGCTGCATACATTCCTAGCTTTGACAAGGGAAAAATATAGTATAATTTATGAAACAACATTGTGCCCTTTCTGCAAAACACCAGGGAAAACAACAGAGGAGACAATGACAAGAAAACTGAATGTTGTATTTATGCATACATTATAAAACAGAATTTACCTTCTAAATGAAGCACAGCATACCGCAAAGATCATTGCTATGATTCTAAACGGTATTCAAAATATTATTTTAGAAAATAAAAATAAATAAAAATAAATACATGTCTATTTTTTTTTAAGTGTAAGCTTAGCCAACACTTTTCTTTTTGGTTTTGGATTGAGTAGAGACGGGTTAAAACTTTTGTCAGTTTATTTTTTTATTTTAGTATTCCTTTCTAGCATTTCCTTTACTTCATTTCCTGGCCTGGAGATGTGATAGGAAGTGAGAGGACATTTATCCATAGGGAGAGTAAATCCCCTTGTCGACAGCTGCCATAAAAAGTTTTACCCTAACCCGTAAGGACTTCCAGGGCCGCTGATGGGGGGGGGGGCACCAGTCATCCTGTAGGGGGCCCGGGCACACAGAGGGGCCCAAACAGCAGGGGAAATTAGTGTGGTCGGGCAAAGGGGCAATTACAGAGGATGCTCTGCAGCAGATGAAAGCCAGTTTCTCCCCCTCCTGGTGGCTTTCAGCTGCTGCAGGGAGAGACACAGACACAGGGCATCGTTCTTGTAATTGCTTCCCCGACACCGATCCCCCTTACCGGTTCTACTTGCTTCCTTCTGATCCAACCCCGTGTTCCCCCCTGTCAGTCACTGTGCCACCCCCCCCCCCACTCACACACACACACAGCGCTGCAGGTTCCCTGTCTTGTAAAGAAAAATAATAAATCATAAAAAAAATAATTAAAGATTGTTATAAAAAAAATTGTAAAATAAAAGAACTGTAAAAATGCTAAACATTTAAAAAAATCTTTAATTAAAAAAATGTAAAAAACAATAAAAAAAAAGGCTAATTCACATTGGTTCCCTGTTATGTTTGTGTCCGCTAATAATGATTTTAGTGTATTTCTAGTGACAATATGGTCTTCCTAATATATATAGAGGGTTGGGGGCCATGCCAGGTAGGCTGCACGGGACCCTTTTCTAAAAGCAGCCCTGAGGACTTCTATTCACTTTCTATATCGTTGACTATGGCCACTAAGAAAAATAGAGAGGCTGAATATCTCTAGTGGGGAAGAGATGGGTGAATATCTCTAATCGGGCAGAAATGGGTACATCTCTAATGGGGAAGCAGGGTTGCCAACCTCCCGCTGCATTTTTTACTGACAAAACATGGAAAATTTACTGACAGAGCTAATTTTTTTACTGGATACCTGAAAAATGACAGAACTCCTATTGAAAACTAACACAATCATACCCTTAACAAGTAATTGCCTGATTTACACTTAAAAAGTCAACACAGCATGACAAATGATTAGCCCCTGATATTTACTGATGGTTGTAAAAAAAAATCACAGATTTTTACAAACTGTCTGTTAATTTACTGACGGTTGGCAACACTGTGGGGAAAAGATGGGTGAATCTCTCTAATGGGGCAGAAATGGGTGAAACTCTCAAATGGGGAAGATATGGGTGAATCTTTCTAATGGGAAAGAGATGGGTGAATCTATCTATGTGTTTTTATGTACTATATATACACTTTAAAAGAGAAGTATGTGGTAATTTAAAAAAAAAACCTTCTTCTCACCTAGGTGGATGCAGCATCGATCATCCGATCTACACTCTGAGAGCTGAGCGATCATACACCACCTATCGCTCATTTCTCCCCTCCACTCTGAGCTGACTATTAATCATTGGCTCTCTGCTCTGCCCCTTCAGCGCTCACTGGAGTGCTGAACTGTGGAGGTGGTGGGAGCAGTTGGCTCAGTCTCCCAGCAGCAGCTCACTGAGGCTGAGCCTGAACAATCCACATTCCTGTGATCCATAGGAGAAGTAGGGCCAAGAAAACATTGGCCACACTTCTCCTTTAAATCTACAGATACATGTCTATAATTTTAAATGGGTAAAGAGCCATCCATGCTAAAATTTGACTGAATAAGCGTGCCTTGACACAACCCAAACTGCTCTATATGCTAGCTCTGGGTAAAGTCCTATACACAGGTGGTTAGCAGAGTTTCTTAAAGATCTGGAAATGTTTTACTGTATTGTGCACTCATAAAATTATCCTCAAAACAGTCTAAATGTGTACCTATTTTAAATTGTGTAAATAGCTTGTTTGGCTTTACCTAAAGGGTTTGCTTTAATTATTATGAGATTTTCTTTATCATTCTTGCCCAGCCTAATTTATTCAAATATGACATTAGTGGGTCACTATCACAGAGTTTTGATGGATAGGTGAAGAAACAGTGCATTGCTGAGATATCATAAAGGCATGTTTGTCTGCTAACAGATATAATTTGTGGCTTTTGATCTTCCAATAGGATACTGCATCCCAGACAGGCTCGATTAAGTCAAATACTATGTATGGCAAAGATGGGAAAGTGCTGTAGTCCTCCAGTAATGAACGAGGAAGGGATTTCTGCATTTTACTATCCTTGGCATGCATAGTACATTACTTAATCAAGACTTATTGGATGTAAATCACATGTATGCCAATGCAGCCGGCATTTTGATATCACTGAGGCTCATTCCATTTTTCTCTCTTTTCCTGTATGAATGCATATGGACATGAGCAGGACCGACTTTACGCCCGTCAGGGCAAACGAGGTGGCTGCCCAGGGCCCTGTCACTGTTTGGGGCCTGCATGCTGCCCGCAAATTGGCGCTGAAAATCCCCACACAGAGACAGTCTGTCAGGGCTGATCCTAGGCGGGTGCAGTGCACCCAGGCACCACAGAGATGGGGTCGCTGAAGCATCAGAATGCTCCCCTCTCTCCTCTCCTTGTCCAGAGGTGGCTCTCTCTGCCAGTCACCGCCACCGCCGCTGTGTTTCCTGCTCGAGCCCGTCCACCCTCCCTCCTCCTGTTAGAGGAGAGCAAAGCAGCTGGAGATTGGAGTGGCTGTCTCTGTGTGGAGAGAGACCGGGGGGGGGGGGGTCTGTGCCTGACACGTATTCTCCTCTTCTCTGTGTCTAACTCCTGCCCGCTGTGATCTGTTCTCCACCCGGGCGCAAATGACTGCACACTGTCTTTTCCTCTCCAGCTGCCGCTGGGTGTTTTTATGTACCCTAATGGAGGGGGGTGGTTTGTCCTGGGGGGATCTGTACAAATGGAGGGGGGTTTGTCCTGGGGGGTCTGTACTAATTTAGGGGGGTGGTTTGTCCTGGGGGGTTTGTACAAATGGAGGGGGGCAATTTGTCCTAGGGGGTCTGTACTAATGGAGGTGGGTGGTTTGTCCTAGGGGAGGATCTGTACTAATGGAAGGCAGTGATTTGTCCTGGGGGGTTTGTACTAATGGAGGGGGGGTGGTTTGTCCATTTTCTATATATAATTTGGTAAGATCTTGTGGAATTTTTATACCTAGATATTTAAGTGTTGAAGTGCAAATCTTAAATGGGAAATTATTACCAAGAGCCTGGACTTGATGTGGTGACAGAGATACATTAAGAATTTCTGATTTGGACAAACTAACTTTAAAATTACTCAGGGCGGCAAAAGGCTAAAATTCATACAAAATAGAGGGCATGGAGACATGTGGGTTGGTGACATAAAGTAGCAAGTCCTCAGCAAATACTGCCAACTTCACCTCCTGCCCATCTACAGCCTGTAATACAAGAGTTTTGTCTAATGCCGCGTACACACGAGCGGACTTTTCAACATCCAAAGTCCGACGGACTGATTCCGTCAGACTATTCGATCGTGTGTGGGCTGCAACGGACTTTTGATTCGCCAAAGTCTGACGGACTTTAGAATATGGAACATGCTTCAAAACAGAACTCCGCCGGACCCGGTCCCTTCGAAAAATTCGCTTGTGTGTATGCTATTCCGACGGACTAAAACCGACGCTAGGGCAGCTATTGGCTACTGGCTATGAACTTCCTTATTCGAGTCCAGTCGTACGTCATCACGTTCGAATCCGTCGGAGTTTAGTGTGATTGTGTGTGGCCAAGTCCGCTCAGTCGAAAAGTCCGTCAGAACTCTGTCGGAACTCCGGCAGAACTCCGGCAGAACTCCTTCGGAAGTCTGTCGGACATAAGTCCTCTCGTGTGTACGGGGCTTAAGAGCTGTCACTGGATGTTCCATTACTAAGACGAACAGAAGGGGAGACAGCAGACATCCCTGATGCGTACCATTTTGAAAAGGAAAGTTAGAAGAAAACGATTGATTAATCTGTATTCTAGCTCTTGGCTTAGTATAGAGTGCCATGATTTTCCTTAACAGGACTGTTCCTAGTCCTATTTGAATTAGAGTTTGTTCCAAAAATGGCCAACCAACACGATAAAATGCCTTCTCTGCATCAACAGAGAGAAGGAAAGCTGGTATTTTTGCTGACTGAGTATGATCAATGAGTAAAAGGGATTTAAGTGTGTTATCGCGTGCTTCTCTCCCCTGTACAAACCCAACTTGATCTAAATGTACCGGATTTATAATATGGGGTTGAAGACATGAGGCAATCAATTTATCATAGATCTTAATATCTAGCCCAATTAAAGATATGGGACGATAGCTAGAACAGTTTTAAATCCTTATCCGGTTTAGGAAGTAATGTGATGTGTGCCTCTAGTGTCTGGGGTGAAAGCCCGTTAATAGCAGATATGCTGTTGAACACCCGAAGCATGAACAATGTTATATGCTCTTTATAGATCTTATAGAATTTCAAAGTAACACCATTGGGACCAGGACTTTTGATGGTGTATTAGTAATCACTTCCAACAATTCCTCAAGTAAAAAAGGGGAATACAAGGAGCAGTTTCATACACATATTCCTGTACACGAAGGCCAAGAGCATCTAAGTTGGAAGATGATGGGGGGTAAGATTGTACAAAGCTCTAAAATAATCAGAAAAGGCCTTTTGGAGAGCCTGTGGGTCTGAGGTGATTTCCCCAGATGGAAACGCAATACTAGGTATAAAGGTCTGTGAGGAGTGGGGATTCAATGACCTCACAAGTAGTCTCCCAGACTTGTCTCCATACTGGTATCTTCCTAGGGCATATCTATATTGACTTTTACTGTGAGACACCTCTAGAGACTATAGTAAAGAAGACCGTATCGGGGGCGTGGCCTGACTGAGCATGGAGTAGGACCTGCACACCCAGGGCTCCGTCTATTAATCCTGGTTTGCAGTGATCCTCCACTCCTTTAATCCTCCCACCCGTGTGGGCTACTTGCCTGGGGACCCCCTGTATACCCTACCTGTTTTCCAGCCTCCCGGCGACCCGGTCGGAGCGGCGCCGTCCCGCACAGCGGCCGCACTTAGGCGAGACCGCGGCTTCGGCCTACCCACGGCGGCCCAAGGCCATTTTGGTACACCCAGGCTCCAGACCAGCGCTGGGCCTTGTGCACGCCGTCCTCTCATCCAGTCTGCCTACTATATTGTACAGCCATCCAGCTGCCTGCATGGAGGGGTGAGTCTCCAACACTACTGTGACTGGGCAGGTCTTGGACTCTGGCCTGTGCCTGGAGGTCCGCGGCCATTTTGGTACACCCCATCCTTCAGCCATTACTGGGCCTTGTGTCTGCTGTCCTCTCCCTTCTCTGCCTGCAATACCCTGACTGGCTGAACCTGTCACACGTAAGCTTCATACTATGTCCCCTCCAAAGAGCCATAAATCTGCCGCAGCAAAGCTCGCACAGTACCGTCGGAATGAGGGAGAGGAGGCTGAGGAGGATGGTGTCGCTGAGAGGGCAGGAGGGGAGCGTGGACAGGGAGACACAGATAAACTACTAGAAGCGATCACACTCTGCAGGACATCCCTCACTGTCCAGATCGAGGAAGTTAAAACGGACATATCTCTAATTAGACAAGATTTTCTGAAAATCCGTGAACGGGTCACGGAGACGGAAACCCGCATCATGGAAGATATCCTCCCGTCGATACAGGCTAGATCTGAACGCATGCAGGGACAGATTAACAAGCTGCTCGCCAAGCAGGACGACATGGAAAATCTCCTGAGGAGGTGTAATCTCCGCTTCGTCGGTCTCCCGGAGGGAGCGGAAGGTAAAGACCCGAAATCATTCCTTGAACAACTACTGATAACCACGTACGGTCGGGAGGCCTTCTCCCTCGTCATGGTGGTGGAAAGAGCTCATAGGATGCCAGCTAAGCCTCCTCCTCAAGGGGCTCCCCCCGTACCTTTATTGCAAAACTTTTAAACTACAAAGATCCATCACCACTTGGCCTGACTTAATCACCCTTGCAACATAGTCACCCTGACTTGCGCCCCACATTGGCGGGTTCACATTGTTGTGCTTTGCTGGGCCAGGGAGACGGGTGGACCTCGGTTTTTCTACTGACCCTACTGCCACAACCGTTGATATATAATCCTTCCTACGACATACAGAGCACTGGGTTTCTAAACCATCCTCCTGTGATTTTGGATATTTTGAGTGGACTTACTATATTTCACTGCCCCCCCATGGGGGTTTTCTATTTTTTTTTCTTTATACTCCTGAACTTATTCGCCACACGGGGCTGCAGAGGTGTGTTGGTCCTACAAGCCTCATGCATAGTGCAGCGAATTTATGCCCCACTAACCACTGGGAATTATAACTATGCAGATGAACAGAGCGAGTGGGTCTCACTGCCTCTTCTCTACACTAACATGTGGGGGCGCGCAATTAGGCCCCATTTTCATTCATCTCTGTGGTGGCTGGCTCGGAACCACTACTTGTCCCAGTGGCTAAAACTGTTCCTTTTCTTCTCCTTACATGCGAAGTTACGTTTTTTCCCAGATGGAAGTTTAAAGTTGTTAAGGGATCATGCCTGCACAAGTTGGGGTGGGTGTAAGGCGGGGAGGGGGGAGGGGGTTGTTCAACAGTTATTTTTGCAATTTGTAAATGTGCATACAGTGTCTCAGGAACCAAATATGGGAAAATGTATATCTGTTGAAGAGGTGCCGCACACAGTGTTTGATGTACTCCAGTTCTATTATATATTATATTTTTCACTAGATCTAAAGATATGTGTCCTACTGAGGCAAGGGTATGCACCCTACGCAGCACCATGGCAACTATAACATTTCTCACGTGGAATGTGAGGGGCCTGCGCGAGAAAATTAAGCGCTCGGCCACCCTTGCATTCCTCAAAAAACAATGTGCTGATGTAGTGGTGCTGGTCGAGACACATGTTGAGGGCAGACTCCAAATGGCTCTTCGCCGCCCCTGGGTTGGGTGGGCGTACCACTCCACCTATACGACTCGTGCTAGGGGCGTCTCATTATTGATAGCCAAATCGGTACATTTTGAACTCTGTGAACTCCTAACTGATCCCCACGGTCGGTATGTATTTCTTCATGCTAAGCTCTACGGTGAACCGTTCCTTCTCATGGCTTTCTACATACCTCCTGCCTTTAGTGTAACAGTGATCCTAGATGGCTTTGCCTTCATGTCCCGTAACCCCCGCGATACCAGCGATCTGGTTAGGCAACTTTAACACAACACTATGTCCGGCCTTGGATAGACTACAGACGTCGCAGGCAACAGTAGCCAGTGCTGATACGACTAAATTCTCTAAACTCATCTCCACCTTTCACCTTGTAGACACATGGAGGCACAACTTCCCGTACACTCGAGCCTATTCCTGTTTCTCTCCTACTCACAACTCTATGTCCCGCATAGATTTCATTCTTGTATCCCACACCCTAGCTCCACGGATCCTGGAAACAGCGTTTTGCCCCAGGTTACTATCCGACCACAGTCCGTACTGGACCACCCTTAGCATCCCTATTGATAAACCACCAAGGCCATGGCGATTGAACCCGTTCTGGCTCTCACTGCTTCCAGAGGATGATGGGCTCATCACCCAATGGAAGCAATACTTCTTGGAAAATGATCACACAACATCTGTTGCTGCAATATGGGATTCATTTAAAATGTACGCCCGTACTACCCTGATCTCACACATAAACAAAATCAAAACAGATTCCGCTGGAGTGTTCGACAGGGCAATAGCGGAGCTAGTCTCCACTGAACGGGAATACGCTGCCAATCCCACCCCAGCGACAGCGGCCCAGCTTAAAATGCAGACTAGAGTGGTGACTCAACTCCAGTATACGAATGCTTGTCAAAAGCTCTTCTTTACTAAGCAGAAACTCTTTGAATATGGTGAAAAGGCAGGCAAGCTCCTTGCTTACCTAGTGCATAGCGAAGACAGGCCCCCAGTTGTCATTACCCTACATGGCCCGGGGGGGAGTCAGATCACGGACCCATGCAGTGTTACCTCTCAGTTCAGAGAGTTTTTTGCGGATCTATATAAAACAACAGTGACAGACCTGACAGTCGTACGGACCACTTTCCTTCACAGCATTACCTTCCCCCAGTTGACGAAAGAACAAACAGATTCACTTGAGGCACCCCTTACCGCGGAAGAAATAGATGCCGCGATCTCCAGCTTTGCTAGATCCAAATCCCCTGGATCTGATGGACTCCCTGTTGAATTTTACTCCCAATTTAGAGAATTACTAACTCCCAAACTGCTTGCACTATTCAATCACCTATTTGAAACCTTCACCCTGCCCCCTTCCATGCGGGAAGCGACAATAGTCCTCATCCCCAAACCGGGGAAGGACCCAGGTTACCCCGAATCCTATCGTCCTATTTCTCTACTGCAAGTAGATATAAAAATACTAGCTAAAGTACTGTCCCTTCGATTGAACCAAGTCATTCTCTCCCTCATACATGTAGATCAAGCAGGCTTTATGCCAGGCCGCAACACATCCTTTAATCTACGCAAACTGTATATTAACCTCCAGGCTACGCACGCAGAAGTTGGGTCACGGGTGGTGGTGACACTGGACACGGCAAAGGTGTTCGACTCGGTGGAATGGAGTTATCTCTGGAGCTGCTTGGAGGGATATGGCTTTTGGCCACGTTTCATTAAGTGGGTTCAACTGCTGTATCAGGCGCCCACGGCCCGGGTGGTGGCCAATGGCTGGCCGTCTCGGATGTTTGACCTCAGCAGAGGCACGAGACAAGGCTGCCCTCTTTCACCACTATTATACGCCCTGGCCACGGAACCCTTGGCCATATCCATCCGAGCTAACACGGAGATCAGGGGACTGAGCCATGGCGCCCTGACCGAAAAGATCAGCATGTATGCTGACGACACACTGCTATACCTGGCGAACTCGGGCCCCTCTCTGCAGGCGGCTCTTCAGACAATCGAGAGATTTGGGACCTTTTCTGGGTTAAAAATTAATTGGGGGAAGTCCCAAATTCTTCCACTTGACAGCTTCCCACCGACTGAATTTCAGGACAGTCTGCCATTACAACGAGTCAGTGTCATTAAGTATCTGGGGGTGTGTGTCTCCAGATCACCGGCGGACTATACACATTTAAATTTAAGCCCTCTAATTTCCCACATTCAATCCAAACTGTGGGCCCGGGCCCGTCTGCCGCTGGGGATTTGGGGTCGGATAAATCTTATTAAAATGGTCCTTTTACCCAAGATACTCCTATATCCTCTGGCACTCCCCGGTGTACTTACCCCTGAAGCATTTTAAGTCCCTTGAGGCCCTGCTCAAACCCTTTGTGTGTGGAACCAACAGACACAAATTAGCTTGGCAGGCGCTTAAAATCCCCACGGACCTAGGGGGCACTGCCCTTCCTGATTTTAATCTCTATTATATCGCGTCACAATTATCCCAACTGTATCATATTGACAAGACGGACAGGGAGCGGTTTCTCCAACTGCTCTGCCCGAGATGGGCTCGACGCACTGGAGACTCAATTTACGCGCTGGCGATGGGCTCTAGCGGTGCGGGTCAGGGGGACAACAGACAGACCTTGCTATACCATTACAGATGCATTTGGGACTTAGCTTCCGCCAAGCTAGGGATACCACTCTATAATGATTATACTCCATTGTGGTACAATAAAACTTTGTCGGAATTTCTAAGACTTCCCGATACAGACCTTTGGTTTACATATGGTAATCTCTATATGCACCAATTGTTTGTCGACTGAACCTTTAAAACATTTGCCACGTTTGGCGCAGAATTTTCACTTCCCAGATCCATGCTCTTTCGGTTTCTACAGATGAGACATGCGGCTTGGGCTCAGTTTTTGGAATCCGCACCACAGTCTACCCCTAATGCACTTATGGCCATTATCAAGAGCTCTGATCCCCGTAAATTAACCTCGTCCTTCTACGACATGCTTACTACCCCAGTTTCCACCAAATTGGCATACAAACTCAAACCTCGCTGGGAAAGGGTGATAGGCCCTCTGGAGGATGTGGAATGGGAGGAGTCTTTGGAATCCTGTAAGGCTGTCTCACCCAAACTTACTGACAGACTGACTCAAATTTATATTATCCACCAGGCATATCTCACCCCCCTGCGGGTTGCCAGATATAGAAACTCTCAATCTACCCTCTGTCAGATGTGTGGGAAGGAGGTGGGTACATTGTTTCATTTAATATGGTCGTGTCCCAAAATACAAGGCCTCTGGGCGCAAGTTGTCACCTTTCTACATGATCACATGGGCTCTCCGGTCACATTGGACCCAAAACAATGCCTACTTGGGGTGCTTCCAGATACCACAGACAAATACACAAAGACATTCTTGCATGAGACATTGTTCTCAGTGCGGAAAGTTATTGCCCGAAATTGGATGCGTCCCACACTCCCTGGGCTGGTGGAGTGGAAGGTGGAGGTCAATAATAATTTACCATATAAAAAGGTTATGTATATTAACAGAGAATGCCCGACCAAGTATGACAAAATATGGGATCGTTGGTTACGAGACCCCGACACCTGCATGTAAGGAACCTTGAATATATGTTGCCAGATGAGTAGTTTGCCCCTCACTGGGAGTATAGCCAGAGGTCAGGAAGACCCAAATGGCTGGCACCGGTTATCACCCTATACCTACTCTTGTCCTCTTTTACATACGCTGTTACTCGAGACTCCGGTTTTGAAATTTCTGTACTTTACTCACTGTACACCCTTCTGATATCAATGACACGTAGGATATATATAATAATATGTATACGCTTCTTGCCTGTTTTTTATTATATATATGTGTATGTATGTATGTATGTGCATATAAAGTTAGTTAGAATAAGGAGGGGGAGGGGGTGGAAGAAGTAAGGGGATAAAAAAGAAAAAAGAATTATAAAATAAATATAAAGACATTTGAGAGATGTACTTATAAGCTGTTGTACCTTACCTCGCAATTGTACTTAACGTACTCTTGGTGCCTGTAAATTTTTGTTTGTTATACCTCAATAAAAACTTTTTGTTTAAAAAAAAAAAAAGAAAAAAAAGAAGACCGTATCAAAGATATATCAGCCAATAGCTCCGGGGTCGGGGACTTTTTATGTGAAATCTCCAGAGCCAGAAGCCTTGACAGAGTATCGCTGATCCTTTGTTCTTTAATCGAGCTCCATGTTGAATAAACAAGCCTCCTAATACCGCTTTTAAGCCTTCCCATTGTGGAGGTAAAGGGCTCTCGTCGTGCTCATGGTCAATAAAAATTTTAAACGCTACCAAAATTGCCTAATGACATAGTGAATCTGACATAAGGGTTTCATTTAAACGCCATGACCAATCGTAACGAAAGGTCTGAGGAGGTTGTATTGTCAAAAAAAGAGGTGACTACTATAGGATTGGTGAACTGAACAATAGTATGTATAATCCCAATTTTTAAGATTTAAGGTACACCAGAGATCCAACACTCGGTGTTCAAACAACTTTTTTTTAAGGGCTCTCAGCTGGCTGTAAGAAATATTTGATCGCTGAAAGGAGGTATCCAGGGTTCTAGTGCCATATTAAAATCTCCTCCTACAAGAATCGTACCTTCTGCAAATTCTGTCAAAAGATGAAGATATTGTGTAATTGCCTTTATTTGATCAAAGTTTGGGATATAGAAATTGGCGATTGTATAAACCCCTATTCCAAAGCCTAAATTTAAAAAAGAGATACCGGCCATTGGAGTCAGTTACATGCTCCAAGGGCAATATTGTTAGATGCTTGTGGATAGCGATGGAGAAAAAATATCTTACATCCCAAAAAAAAAAAAGGAAAACAAATACTACTCCATGAGGAAACTCTAGTATTGTTATTGTTATTGAAAACCCTTTATTAGACTATGGAGGGCAGAGGGGCAAATCCTGATCTACTGGGATATTTCCCCAATACAGAGACCCAACGCCCTTCACCCCGAAGCAAAGAATATGACTGGGGCCACTCAAAGGGTGGAAGCTCTGGCAGCTCCAGGCCTGTTATCACTGCCGGGATAACTGATGGACCATGAATAACTAACCACTTGCCATCCTTCAGGATCTGCAGCTGGAATGGAAAGTTCCAACGATAATAAATATTATGGTCTTGTAGCAATGCAAGGAGGGGTTTTAAGGCCTTACTCTTTTCTAAGGTGAAGCGACACAGATCTGGCAACAATTGGACAGTAGTCCCTTTATAATCCATTGTGCCTTTTACTCAAGCTTTAATCATAATGTCCTCTTTTACTCAAAAAAAAAAAGTATTCGGCATATAATATCTCTTGGGTTAGCTGGATCAGGGTTTCGTGGCCCCAGAGCCTGACGAACCTTATCAAATTCCAAATTGACCAGCTCTGTTGTCCCCAATATGGAGATAAAAATGCCTTTAACCGTTACTGAGAGAACCTCTACACCCATCACCTCTGGCACTCCTCAAATCCTAATATTATTCTGCCAGTTGGGATTATCTTGATCTTCTATAAGTGAGTATAATGTTTGTTTTTGAATTTCATGCATATCTAATCATTGGTCTTGCACATGGACAGCATCAGCCAGGACTGTAACAGAATTCTCTAATTCTGATGTTTTAACACAGGTTACTTGTAGTTCGGTTTTACTCGCCTGAATATCGGTGCTATAGCATTACTCAAACTTCTGTACAAACGCCTCCATCTCACTCCGTTTTGGTTAAGCTTTTAGAAATTCTCATAAATCCCCCATCTCCCCTATCTAAGCCCAGACTAGCAATGGGTGATTGTATAAGCAGAGGGGGAGGGGGGTGTGGAGGTGGAGGTGGAGGGGAGAGAGGTGAGACACTCTACAATTCCCGTGGAATAGCTGAAACAACACACTCGGATTATTGGAATGCAGGGCTATGTACTGGAGAGAGAGAATGGGATCAAATGTAGGCAACTCCTGTATGCTAATCTGTACCCTGTCCTGTAGACTGACCTGCTTGCCGATCTGTATGCTGTCCCATATGCTGTTCTTCTTTTGCCATCCTGGCTGTGGTGCTAGAAGAGTGGGTCCGTCTCCCAGTACCGAAAAAGTCCTGGATACCAGTTTGCGGGGACATGGGTATAAAACCAGACAGGCCACAAGAGGCACCATGTCTCCTCCTGCCCATGATAACCAGGAATAGGCCAGAGAACCGGGGGGGGGGGGGGGGGGCGGAGCAGATGCCAATTGAGACCAATGCTGATGTCGATGGGAACAGCGCAAGCAGAGTATAAATCAACGGTAAGTGGCAACAGTGGGGATAAGCCGATTACAAGCTGATCAGGATTCCTCCAAAGCGGCACCAGAGCACAACTCATTACTGCTCATGGCTAGCTGATCTGTCCCTCGGGTCTCCACCAGAGCACAGCATGCTAGCACACTGCTTCCTGCATGTGCAGTCCATGCCCCCAGAATTTTTTTTTTGAATTAGCTTTGCATACAGACAGCAGAAGCACCCATTCATATTAAATTCATAATTTTGAATCAAAAGGCTTTCTAGTAGTTTTAGTAGTGACATGTTTTCATTGAGGAGTACTAGGCCTGCTTTGACAATCAGATGTAGTTGCCCCAACAGACCTAACTGTACAATGGAAAGCTGCCAGAAGGTCTTATAAAAACAATTTGAGCTAAAGCTCTCAGTATGGGTGAGTAAAAAAAAAGTCAGTGGCACCACCAGTTGGCGCAGTTATGTGCTCCCTATTTTAGTAGCACTGCAGTGCATCATTTTATAAGCATAGAAAAAGCCCCGCATTTCCCACACCCCCTTATTTTTCCAAAAATTGTAAAGGTACCATCCTTTGCATTTTCACAATGAAAGTGAAATGTTCTCTGATTGGATGCGGTAAAGAGGCTGGGTGATGACATCACATTCTCCACCTTGTTCATTCAGAGAACGCTTTGCATTAATTGAAATGATGCAAAGTGTTCTCTGAATCGTGCACGTGCCAAGCAAGCAGACTCCTGTGCTCACTATGTAGCAGGGCAACTGCTCAACATGGGACCCAGAAGCTAGTGGTGATCACTGTAGTAGCAGTGCCTACTACAGTGATTTCCAACTTTTACCTGGGTCTGTCAGGTATGGCATATACATACCTACATTGGTCCAATCTGGACCAAAGTTAGTATGTAAATAGTCCCATGCTAGGAAATGTCTCTATGGTGAGTGGAAATTCCTTCTTAACAGTTACTGGAAAAGGTGTAATCAATGAAAGATTGCCCTTCACTTCTGTTCCAATGACAATTCTTAATATCCTGTAGCTAAACAAAAACAAGTTAGGCAGATAAAAATTAGGTAGCTAGAGATACAATTCAAAGCTGAACTATAGGTAAAAATTACCCTTGCAGTGGGATTCACCCAGCACTGTAAGGGTTAAATGCCTCTTTTGTCTAGGGGCACATAAAAAGTAATTATACTTACCTTATCCCTTGCACCCTCAGGCTTTCTCTCACCTGCACAGCCAGTCCTCTGAGGCCGCTTCTCTGCCGCTCCTCTGGTTGCAGGCACTCAGATGTCATCACATACAATGCAGAACCAGCGGTCCTGGCTGAGTGTCTAATGGCTTTTTCTGTCCCCCCTGGACACCATTTAATCCCTGCAGTGCTTGTGGAGCCCAACTGTAAGGGTAATTTTCCCTAGAGTTCAGATTTAAGAACTTTACTAGCCTATTATATATTGTCTTGTGAAACCAGTAAACATTAGGTTCTCCAAGAATACATTATGGCCACCGTGCAAAAATGAGGCCTGGTTGCTCTATTTAATGCGATGACTCAGTGTGTCCTCCGTGCCCCAGGAAGAAGTCACATGTGACAAAACATGTCAGGCGGAGCTACTCACTGACGCCATCACGATCCATGTGACCTGGAAGTGTGGGTGTTTGTTCCTTGAGAGTTTGCCGGCAAACCTGTTTTATCCATGCAAGATTGAGTTTTTAACATTGTAAGTAAGCTATTGGCTTTTTCTTTTCAATAAATTATCTGAACAATATCACACTATTGGAGTTTTTTTTCTTTTGGATTCTTAACTGATCATATTGATCCTGCTGCCGTCCATCTGGGTGTGATCACTATAGAAGATTTGATCCTGTTTCGGAGTGTTTACAGAGGTTTTCTTGTCCTATACCCTGCAGAGGTACAGTATCTCACAAAAGTGAGTACACCCCTCACATTTTTGTAAATATTTTATTATATCTTTTCATGTGACAACACTGAAGAAATGACACTTTGCTACAATGTAAAGTAGTGTACAGCTTGTATGGCAGTACAGTACTGTGACAACATGATAACGACCCCAAACACACCTCCAACATGACCACTGCCTTGCTAAAGAAGCTGAGGGTAAAGGTGATGGACTGGCCAAGCATGTCTCCAGACCTAAACCCAATTAAGCATCTGTTGGGCATCCACAAATGAAGGAAGGAAGGTGGAGGAGCACAAGGTCTCTAACATCTACCAGCTCTGTGATGTCATCATGGAGGAGTGGAAGAGGACTCCAGTGGCTACCTGTGAATCTATGGTGAACTTTCAGTGTTGTCACATGAAAAGATAGAAGAAAATATTTACAAAAATGTGAGGGGTGTACTCACTTTTGTGAGATACTATATATCCTGCCTGCTCGTTAGACCATCCTAGTAATAGGTGATCCACAACATCTGGTAAGCGTTCCTGCTCACTTGGTGTGGAAATGTCACTTGAAGTCCTGCACTATCACTTGGTGGTGGATTACTGGCTTTGATGTTCTTCTCTCTACATACAGACATTTTTTAATTCATGTAATGTAATCTATTTGATGGTTTTATCATAATGACATTTCGCACATATATTTGCTTGCAATTCCATGTTGTTTTTGCTATGTGGATCAGTTTCTGAAATGAACTTTATTGTTCATGATTAGCGCAATAATTTTTTTGTATACACATGTTTTCCTTGATTATGTCACTTGGATTAATTTCTGCTGTTTTTTCATTTATATTTTCACATTTTTTCACTTAGCTCGGTATAACACCACATTTTTGATTCCCCAAGAATGCATGTTTACAAGAGTTAATTATTACATCTTATTTTTTTTTTTTGTTTTAAAGGTTAATGTTTAAATATACAGTATTTACTGAAAATAACAGTAAGACGGCTTTAAATCTATAAAATCCAAAACTGTCTATAAAAATTATAAGCTGTTCATGATTATCTATTATTGCCATGTGCTGTAGCAGGATCATCCCTGCAAGTCCAGACATAAATGAATTACATGGATCTGCAACATACATAACAAATAATGACAAATCCCTTGAAGTGCTGTGGTTTATGGAAATAAGAGTGATATGTGAGGCAGGCAGAAAGATAAACCCATTTGTTATACAATGCATGGCAGGCTGTCTAGCAAACGCTTTAATGTACGCTAATCACACCTCATTGTTACAGGCCATACAGCCATACAGCAAGGGGCTATGTGGCTACCCCTCAGAGTGAATGCAGCACTTTGAAAAGCTATATATGGCTGATGGACACTGTAATGATTTTGTAATGTTTCTGTCTAGCAATCTGATATTCTCTCCTTTTTTTACACTATTTAAATAGATATCTTACATAGAAATGACTGGTAATCTGTCACACTGTAATCTACAAATGCATTGATGCAGGCCTATTAGAGCACAGAAAATGGTCATTGATTATGGGGTGAAGAATTAAGCATGTCTATGGTTTCCTAAACTTACTGGAGGACAAAATGTCCTGGAGTATTTAGAGCATCAAAGGTCAAATAGTCTGCCCTCTTTGTTGTGGTGGTTAAAAAGGAAATACCCATCAACCCTGGTTTGTGGTTACCTATGCCTATTATATGTTAGTGGGTGGCTTTTTGCTGCCATGGTGTATTTCGTTCATTGAAGATTTGTTAACACGGGGCGTGGCTTGCGCGCTGAAGAAGATGGCTGCTTAAGCCTAGAGCTCTCCACAGCCGGCCGTTTAACAGCAAAAAACAGGCAGGTATTCTCCTCTAAAAACATACCTAAATACTCTGCAGTACTCCTGGGCCAGTAGGGGCAATAATGTCTCGCAAAAGAGGACAAGAAAGGGGACCAAAAAAGCTGTCATTATTTACATTTAAACAGAGCAGTGAGCTGACTAAAATCCAAGATGGCGCCGCCGGAGCTGTGAGGAAAAATAATAAAACTCACACAAACCTTTCTGATAGCCATCCACCTGAAATGGATGAGAAATTATCTTCCTCATATTCTAATGGCTCCTCTCAACTATCCCCAACATCTCAGGGACCCGCAAAATCGCGGATGAAGCTGGATTCATCTTTTCAGGCAGCTGATACTGTGAACACAGCTCTGCATAGTGATAATGCTATGTCCTCATTACAGACATCTATAGCTGCTTTCCCAACATCAGGTCAGCCAGTACTAGATACCACAATGAAAGAAATGCTTGTGTCATTACAATCATCTATTATATCTAATCTATCCTCCATGATTCATAAATTCTCTCTTGATATGAAACATATGGATGGTAGACTGCAATACGTTGAAAACGAAATGGAGGAATGCACTGAAACAGTGAATGAGCTAGTGGATGCATGTACAGAACAAAAAGATGATTCCATGTGGGTCAAGATGAAATTGGCAGATCTCGAGGACCACTCACGTCGAAACAACATTAAAATGAAAGGAATACCAGAGTCAGTTCTACCTATGGACTTACGTAACTATGCAAATACACTATTTCTACATTATTGCCAGAATTATCGCCAATTGAACTTATAATCGATCATATTCATAGAATTCCCATACCAAAACATCTAGAAGAATCAATTCCCAGAGATGTTATTCTGCGAATTCATTTTTATCAAGCTAAAGAGCAAATTCTCTCCAAAGCAAGGGAGCTAACTACTCTGCCACCACCATACTCAGATATACAATTATTTGCCGATCTCTCGCAATTTACACTACAAATGAGAAGACAGCTCAAAACTGTAACAAAGGCATTATCTAATCATAAGATCACATACAAATGGAGACATCCAGCCACTATCTTGACCACTTACAACGGGAAACATTTTGCTATATCTACCATTGAAGATGGCATGCAATTACTCCAAACATGGGGTATTATAGTTGATCTTCCACATAACACCCCTGCCTTGAAGGAAAAACCTAATTTGTTCCACTTTGGACAAAAACGTGAACAAAATAGAATTAAATACAAATGAACTACTCCTGCCTGTTAAATGCATTACTGACATATACGGTCTGGTTTGATGCGCAATACCTTACTACTTGAACTTCACCCCCTATCTTGGTCAGCATTCCTTTGAGTGGATTACTGCTGACTCTTGGAAAATATTTTTTTCTTTACTCTTATTTTTTTTTTCTTCTCTCCCTTTTTTATTTATTTATTTTTTAATTAATTTTTTTTATTTTTTTTCCTCTTGCAATATATATTGCCAAATAACTACTAATAGAGTAATAACACATTGTTGTGTGCATGTTGTGTGCATGATTTAATAGTAACTGTGAACTGATCATATAACAAATACTTAGATATTTAGCTTAAGCATTATAGAAACTAGAGAATATTCTTTTAGGAATATATAGAATTATAGTAACATCTAATTTTGATATATATTAATATGTCTTTCAAAATATTGTCCCTAAATGCAAGGGGACTGAATCACCCAGCAAAACGAACCTCTATGTAGAGGTCTGCCTTATCCTTTAATTGTGACATATTATGTGTTCAAGAGACACATTTTGCTAAAGATGCATCTCCCAAATGTCAACATAAACATTTTCCTCATATTTTTCGAACAAAATTCTCCAAAAAACAAAGGGGGGTGTTAATAGCTATTAGAGATACTATTACATTTCAATTAGATAATTGTATCACTGACCCTGAAGGTCGCTATATTTTTTTGATTTGTACCATTAACAATATTCAATACACCCTTGTATCTATTTATGCTCCGAATATGAGGCAAATGCATTTCATAAAAAAAACTATAGAGAAAGCGAAGAAAGTTCAAAAAGGACACCTCCTGATATGTAAAGAGTTCAATTTGATTCCAAACAATGATATGGATTCTTCTGCTAAGTCCAAACCCTATGCTTCTCCCCTTGATAAGTTCATAACTTCTAACGACTTATTTGATGTGTGGAGATGTGGACATGCTAATGAAAGGGATTACACATATTTGTCACCAGGGCACAATACCTACTCCAGAATTGACTTATTCTTGACAGATAAATGGCTGCTTGAAAAGATTTCATCCTCCCATATACATGCGGCCACCTGGTCAGATCACGCTCCCATTAGCATGTCTATAACAACCACATTATCACAACCAAATTCATATATATGGAGAGCTAATAACTATATTCTCCAAAATGAAAATTACTCCACAATACTCCAACAACACCTTACTGAATTATTTTCAATTAATTTGACATCTATATCTGACCCAATGATATTATGGAATGCTCATAAAGCTGTTATGAGAGGGGTGTTTATGCAATTAGGTTCTAAAGCTAAAAGAAAGAGAACTCAGAGAATGGATGAACTTACTAAGAAGATAGCCAAAGCTGAGGAACACAATAAAAAAGATCCTTCTCCTTTCATTAAAACACAAATTTTCCAGTTACGTAATGAATTAAGAACCCTACTTCTAGAGACACATGAGAAATCCTATAAAAAATTCAGAGCTACCACTTATGCAACAGGGAACAAAGCAGGGAAAACAATGGCATTACGCATTAAAGGTTATCGATCTAAGACTAAAATTCCATTCCTCTACCATCCTCACACTAATGAAAAATTGCTTAAGCCTTCTTCAATAGCTGAAGCATTTAGCTCATATTATAATGATTTATATAACATTAAGAACGATGGTGATACCCATCAACCTTCTCAGGAGGAGATTGACACCTTTTTGGAGAGTGTCAAACTTCCATCTATTTCCCCACAACAATTAGAATTTCTCAATTCTCCCTTTACTATCCCTGAAATTCTACAAACTATCCGTATTCTTCCTAACTTGAAATCACCTGGTCCAGATGGCTTTACAGGGGAATATTTAAAAAAAATTCAAAGTACTCTAGCACCTATACTATGTGACATTTATAATTTAGCAGCCAATTCTTCATCATTTCCCAATGAAATGCTGAATGCTCTTGTTGTAACTCTTCCAAAACCAGATAAGGAACCATCTTCACCTAAAAATTTTAGACCAATTTCCTTACTCAATTTAGATGTTAAAATTTATGCGAAACTTATAGCCAAAAGACTAGATAGTTTGTTACCCTCTCTTATCCATAAAGAACAATCGGGTTTCACCAAAGGAAGACAAGCATCGGATGCTACTAGAAGAATGATAAATATAATACACCATGTAGAACTCACCAAATCGCCATCCCTGTTTCTGTCGCTTGACGCTGAAAAAGCGTTTGATAGAGTTCATTGGGGATACCTGTCATCAGTTCTGACTAAATTTGTTTTAACAGGTCAAATCAACAAAGCAATATTAGCCCTGTACTCTGTCCCCTCGGCTTGAGTGTATACTACGGATTCTTTATCACCTCTATTCCCAATAACAAATGGTACACGACAAGGATGCCCCTTATCCCCCCTAATTTTTAACCTTGTTATTGAACCCCTAGCTGAGAGTATTAGGTCCAACAAAAAAAATTATAGGAGTTACCATTGCTGAACAAGAACATAAAATCAACCTTTTTGCAGATGATGTTGTTCTTATGATTACTGATCCTGTGAAATCCTTACCGGAAATTCAGGAAACACTAAATATGTTCAGCAAAGTTTCTTATTACAGGCTTAACGCGAATAAATCTTGTATATTGAACTTGGGGATAGATGAAAATACTACTAAACATCTTAAATTAAAATTCCCTTATACATGGACTGAAAGTACAATTAAATATTTGGGTATTCAATTATCAAATTCATGTAAAACGCTGTTCCAATATAATTATATTCCACTTCGTAATGCATTACAAGAAAATCTCACTAAACTAGCATCCCATGAATTTTCATGGATGAGACGTTTGGCAGCATTTAAAATGCTTCACCTTCCACAAATTTTATACTTTTTTAGAACTCTCCCGATTCCAATTCCGTTAAAATATTTTCAATCCCTTCAGACTCTGTTTTCTAGATTCATCTGGCAGGGTAAAAAATCTAAATGTGCTCATTCAAACTTAGTGAAGAAATGTCAAGCTGGGGGAACAGGGTATGTGGATTTCCAAGATTATTATTTAGCCTTGGTATTTACACAGTCTAAGGAATGGTTTCTATCTCCTCCATCTACAATTTGGGGGAAGATGGAAACTGCTAAGATCCCAGGAAATAATCTATCAATATGGATTCCTTCCATGGCACTTGGAGCCAAGATACCTTCTCGCATCTCCCCAACAATATTAGCAACACTTAAATCCTGGGTTCAATTTCTGCATCTAACTTACTCACACCCTCTTCCTACCAAAGTCCAAATTCCGCTAAATACTGTACATAATTTCATGAAGACAACCTCATTTACACCATGGATAGAGAAGGGAATTAAATATTTATCTGATCTACTTGATAATGGGGTGATCAAACCATTTCCTACGCTTCAAAAGAAATTTCAATTGCCAAATTCAGATTTATTCCTCTACATCCGAACTAAGAATTGCATTTCCAACCTCCCATCATGGACCTATAATGTTCCCCAATCGGCTTGGTCCTTCCTTAAGATCCCCATACATCAACAAAAAGGGATCTCTCTTTTCTCTAATCTTCTTCAACAAAAAAGTGTGTTTACAAAGACTATCCCTTTAATTAGATGGGAAGAAGACTTAGGATACACCTATACAGTTGACCAATGGGAAAAAGCTTGTAACACCACATATAAAGCCACATGCTGCTCTACATTATGGGAAGTATCCATTAAATTGACTCAACGCTGGTATCTTACTCCTGAGAAAATATCTAAATTCCACGGCACATTTGTTGGAGATTGTGCGGCAAAAAAGGTGATATGTTGCATACATTTTGGACATGCCCTAAACTTGGGAAGTATTGGGAACAAATCTTTCAAGTTATGTCTGAAATTACCAAAACAGTCATTCCTCCAAATCCCTCACAGGCTCTATTATCCATTGATCTTGATCGATATCCTATCCAGTTTAGAAATGTGTTTTCACATATTTTGCTGTCAGCCAGGATCAGTATAACGAGGAACTGGAAAAATCCTGATCCTCCTTCCATAAAAGAAGTGATAGAATCAACTCAAACTCATTACATTTATGAATCAATTCTAGCTCTTCGGCCTCAAAAAAAAGAACATACTCATAAAATATGGCAGCCATGGTTAAAATGGGCTAGTCCCCAAAACATTGCACAAGTTCTTTGTTCCTAGATAACTTGAATTAAAAAATTACTTACCCCGCTCTAATATTTTAATCTTTGTTTTGTATCTATTAAATGACAGGTTACTATTACTGTCCCGAACACAGTTTAGCACCCATAGGGGAATATATTTAGGTTCATCATCTTTGAATTACTTGAATTGGCAGTATATAAATATATGAAGGTAATATTTATATTACTTTTGTGTATTGTCTCCACAATGGATGTATTAATAACCTCCTGATCGTTATCTTTATTATCCCTATTATAATTGAGATAATTAATATGATTTTCTTTATATTATATTTTTTATTATTTTTGGATACTATTATCTATGTATCTAAATACTGTAACTGATCTGTTATTTAGTCATAATTTCTGTCATTTGTCTTGATAAAAATTTAAACTTTAATAAAAACTATTGATTAAAAAACAAAAAGATTTGTTAACACGCAATAGTTTGTGTGATGTTAATAGGTGTTAATTCTTGCACTCTGGCTGTAATCCTTCCCTTCCTTAAAGTAAAACATAACCATCCCCAGCCACCATTTGCCATCTTATGCCACCCCCCTCTTCTCTCAAAATCCACAAAATTGTTTTACATTTTCTTTACCATTCCTTTCAGAATCCCCCCCCCCCACCTCCTGGATTCTGATCCTCAATAAAGTTTCTCTCGCCCACAGCCCCCTGGGGAACCCATGTCACATGTCCTGGGGTATTTAGAGCATCAAAGGTCAAATGGTCTGCCCTCTTTGTTGTGGTGGTTAAAAAGGAAATACCCACCAACCCTGTTTTGTGGTTTCCTATGCTTATTATATGTTAGTGGGTGGCTTTTTGGTGCCATGGTGTATTTGGTTCATTGAAGATTTGTTAACACTCAATAGTTTGTGTGATGTTAATAGGTGTTAATTCTTGCACTCTGGCTGTAATTCTTCCCTTCCTTAAAGTGAACCGTAACCCTCCCCAGCCACCATTTGCCATCTTATTTGCCGAGCCTATCCCACACTCACCTAACTGTCCCCGAGCCACCCCCATCAAATCATTCTCTGCAGCTATTACCTTTTGTACCACCACCCCCTCCCTTTAGAATGTAAGCTCTACGAGCAGGGCCCTCCTGTACCCTTTGTATTGTATTGTAATTGTGTTGTCCCCCCTATACATTGTAAAGCGCTGCGTAAACTGTTGGCGCTATATTAATCGTTAATAATAATAATAATAATAATAATAATAATAATCTTATGCCACTTCCCTCTTCTCTCGAAATCCAAAAAATTGTTTTACATTTTCTTTACCATTCTTGGGGAATTTTTCCCCCCACCTCCTGGATTCTGATCCTCAATAAAGTTTCTCTCACCCACAACCCCCTGGGGAACCCATGTCACGTATCCCAGGAGGCATGCACATGCTGTATCATTGGGGGGGGGGGGTGTATGGGGGGGGCAGCTTTGTCTTCTGAGTGCTTTCAGCTGGACCCTGATGAAACGGCACAGCACATGTCCATCATCAGGAGGCCAGCAGCAAAATTCCAGATGAAACCTCCAGCCCCCTGATAGCATCATAGAAGACATTGGCTGGACTGCTGGTATATAAAGATGTTTTTGTGGCTTATTCATGGAAAAAGGTAAAGTGGATAGGAAGGAGTAGTGAGGTTCCTCTTTCAGGTTGCAAAGCATAAGCTATTATGGTTTTAGTTCTGACTTTGTTTCAGGAATGCTTGCTTATTTTATGCTTTTTTATCATAAACATATCACTGTTCTGCCCTCACAGTATGTCTGAAGTACAAGGCTTGGCAGACAGCTAACAACTTCCCAATAAAAACTGAGGCCGAAGGGTTAACGGTTGTAATCTTTACTGAGAATTAGATATTTTTAAGTTTCTTACATTTCATTTCAAGTTTTCTTAAATTCAAGTTACTTAAAAAATAGCTAATTCTCAGTAAAGATTACAACCGTTAACCCTTCGGCCTCAGTTTTTATTGGGAAGTTGTTAGCTGTCTGCCAAGCCTTGTACTTCAGACACATTGTGAGGGCAGAACAGTAAAAAGACTTTTAACACAGCGGGTCTTGTCTAAAGAAGACTGGATTCATTCTAATCATCATCTAACTTCTGCAGCCACAGACACTACAGAGAAATAATCTGTTTCATCATGCAGCATACAAATCAGGATACTACACCAGCCATCCCTCAGCATACAAAAGCAGAGGAAAGCACATGCAGTATGCCAAAGACCAGGTCATGCTTCTCCGGCTCTAGAGCAGTGATGGCGAACTTTGGCACCCCAGATGTTTTGGAACTACATTTCCCATGATGCTCAACTACACTGCAGAGTGCATGAGCATTATGGGAAATGTAGTTCCAAAACATCTGGAGTGCCAAGGTTTGCCATCACTGCTCTAGAATCTCTAGTCAATCGGATCAGACATCAGCTAGTGCTGAAGCTGCCAGGTCCAAGCGCACTAGCTCTAGACATTCAAGCTGCTCTAACTTGACGTCCCCTAGTGCTGCAGCCACCAAGGCCCATGCAAAAGCAGAAGCCACACATGTCCTGGCTTCCTATGCTGGCTTCCTATGCTGGCTTCCTATGCATGAAGCTGAAATGATATAGAACAGGGTCGCATAGATGAAGGACTTCATATGATTGAAGCTAAAAGTGAATCTGAAGCACTTAAAATTAAAGCTAAACGTAAAGCTGAAGCACTTGGAAGAAAAGCAGAGGTGAAAGCATATTTACATATTCTCAGCAAGAAAAAAACCGCTGCAGCAGCCTTAGCTGAAGCCGAGGCTCTCATGAGAGCTGCCGAAGAACAGTACAGAGATAGCTCTGTGATAGAAACTCAGATGATGCCTCTCAGTGCAATCCAGCGCACCAGTGAGTATGTACAATTGCATGCGACCATGTACACTGATCAACAGTCTAATGATGCATCAAAATTAAAGGTCCCACTAGCAGCAGACAACTTTGATATCACTCGATGCTACAAGACCGAACCAGAACTGTACAATGACAAGCCAAGCACTTACATTCTCAGAGACTACTCTGTTGATCCTTCAGGAATCCAAACAAATGGTGACATAATCACTCCTCAGGAAAACATAAATCTGGCCTATAGCAGAAAGACTTGCAGCAAGGGAGCACAACCACATGACCAGAGTGGATTTAGCTAAGCATCCCTGCTGTCTTATCAGCCACAACCATGCCCTGTATTTGTTCCCAGAAAATGCTCACTGGAGGCAGCAGGAGCCACAGATTTGACAAAAGACTTGATACGCTGTGAAATGGTGAGTCTCCTGAAGTTTGGCGACCATCCATAAAACTATTTGGCCTGGAAATCATCTTTTCTAAGCAGCACCCAAGACTTAAATCTGACAGACAGAGAAAAGCTTGACATACTCTCCAAATGGCTTGGACTGGAATCTTCTGAACAAGCCAAAAAAATAAGCTCAGTACATGTTCATGTTCATGATGTGACAGCAGGGCTTACATTGGTATGGCAGAGATTGGAAGACTGTTATGGGTCACCTGAAGTAATTGAAGATGCACTTCTGAAGAAAATTGAAAATTATCCAAAAATAACAGTCAAAATCTGAGAGAGCTTGGAGACATACTTTTAGAGCTAGAAGCAGCAAAACTGGTGGATATCTGCCATGCCTCTCATATTTGGATACAGCACATGGAGTCAACCCAATAATTGCGAAGCTTCCCTACAACTTACCAGAAAGATGGATCACGCAAGCATCAAAATACAAGGATCATTGAGTGGCATTTCCACCTTTCTCCTTCCTCACAAAGTTCATCATGAATGAAGGAAAAATGCGCAATGATCCAAGCTTCTCCTTTTTGAACATGGGAGGCTCGAGCTCTTTAAAGACAGAGAAACAACCAAAATGCACTGAGATCTGCACAGAGACATTTAGCTCTTTGGCAAGAACAAAGCTCTTTGACCTCTTTGCTCACAGAAGAAGTTTAACACCATATACTTTAAAGACATGTTCAGGAGTTATGGAGACAGCAGGGAGGAGAGCAAGCAACTACACCATTGCATCATTAGATGTGAAAACACAGCTGACTCTCCCCACTCTCATAGAATGTGATATGATAGCAGATGATAGATCAGAGATCTCCCACCTGAAATTGCATGTCACTACCCTCATCTGACACAGATAACAGACTTAATTTCAGCACTCGACTCGCTGCAGTTATCCTTCTACTAGGAAGAGACATACTGAGAGTGCACAAGATCAGAGAACAGTACAATGGGCCACACAATGCAGCATTTGCACAATGTCTTGACCTTGGATGGGCCATCATTAGGGATGTATAGGGATGAGCTTCGAGTTTGAGTCGAACTCATGTTCTACTCGAACATTGCCTCTTCGCCTGTTCAGCGAACAGTGAACAATTTGGGGTGTTCGTGGAAAATTTGAAAAGACGCGGAACACCCTGTACAAGTCTATGGGAGATATCCAAAGTGCTAATTTTAAAGGCTAATATGCAAGTTACTGTCTTAAAAAGTGTTTGGGGACCTTGCTCCTGCCCTAGGGGACATGGATCAATGCAAAAAAAAGTTCTAAAAATTGCAGTTTTTTCGGGAGCAGTGATTTTAATAATGATTAAAGTGAAACAATAAAAGTGTAATATTCCTTTAAATTTCTTACCTGGGGGGTGTCTATAGTATACCTGTGAAGGGGCGCATGTTTCCCGTGCTTAGAATTGTCCCTGCACAAAGTGTCATTTCTGCAGAAAAAAAATCATTTAAAATCACTGGCGGCTACAATGAATTGTCGGCTCCCGTAATACAGAGAACACTCATTGAAAGTCATTGATAAAAAAACAATAAAAAAAAACAAAAACGTGCGGTTCCCCCAAATTCAATTACCATCCCCTTCAGGTCTGGTATGGATATTAAGGGAAACCTCACGTCAAATGAAAAAAAAAATGTGGGGGTCCCCCTAAAAATCCATACCAGACCCAACCTGGCAGGCCGCAGGAAAAGAGGGGGGGCGAGAGAGTGCCCCCCCTCCTGAATGTACCAGGCCACATGCCCTCAACATTGGGAGGATGCTTTGGGGGTCTGTGACCCCTCAAAGCACCATGCCCCCATGTTGATGGGGACAAGGGCCTCATCCACACAACCCTGGCCGGTGGTTGTGGGGGTCTTATCAGAATCTGGAAGCCCCCTTTAACAAGGGGACCCCCAGATCCCGGCCCCCCCCGTTTGAAATGGTAAGGGGTACAAAAGTACCCCTTGCATTTCACAAAGAAAGTGTAAAAAATAGTTAAATAAGACAAACACACTTTTGAAAAATTCCTTTATTAAAAAAAAAAAAAAAAAGATTCCATCGGTGGTAATCCACTCTTGCTATCCAGCGGCGGATGATCATCTCTCCGTGGTCCAGCAATGGCTGATCTGATCCAGCGATGGGTGATCCATCCAGTGCAGCGCATCCATCCATCTTCTGTCTCCACGGAGGAGACACTGCGGGGATCACAGCGGCCTGACGTTAGTTATATGCGGAGGGCGTTACATCGCTGGACCCCGGAGAGATGATCATCCGTCGCTGGATAGCAAGAGTGGATTACCACCGCTGGAATCTTTTTTTCATTTTTTTTTATTTTTAATAAAGGAATTTTTCAAATGTGTGTTTGTCTTATTTAACTATTTTTTACACTTTCTTTGTGAAATGGTAGGGGTACTTTTATACCCCCTTACCATTTCAAACAGGGGGGGCGGGATCTGGGGCTCCCCTTGTTAAAGGGGGCTTCCAGATTCTGATAAGCCCCCCACCCGCAGATCCCCACAACCACCAGCCAGAGTTGTGGGGATGAGGCCCTTGTCTCCATCAACATGGGAAAATGGTGCTTTCAGGGGTCACAAACCCCCAAAGCATCCTCCCAATGTTGAGGGCATGTGGCCTGGTACGGTTCAGGGGAGCGCTCTCTCGTCCCCCCTCTTTTCCTGCGGCCTGCCAGGTTGCGTGCTCGGATAAAGGGTCTGGTATGGATTTTTAGGGGGACCCCCAGTTCCAAGCACAGGAAACATGCGCCCCTTTACAGGCATGCTATAGACACCCCCCAGGTACGAAATTTAAAGGACTATTATACTTTTATTGTTCCACTTTAATCATTATTAAAATCACCGCTCGCAATAAAATGGACGTTTTTAAAAAAATTTTTTGCATTGATCCATGTCCCCTGGGGCAGGACCCAGGTCCCCAAACACTTTTTAGGACAGTAACTTGCATATTAGCCTTTAAAATTAGCACTTTACGTTTTGAACGTTCGAGTCCCATATACTTTAATAGGGTTCTAAAGTTCACACGAAGTTTAGGTCTGTTCGCAGGTTCTGGTGCGAACCGAACTGGGGGGTGTTCGGCTCATCCTTAGTGATGTATGTCTGAATGTATGGATGTATGTCTGGACAGAGCTCACAAGCCAGCAAACATGAATGCTTACAAAAGAAAAATGTTTCAAAATGGTCACACATCATGTCTTAGCCCCTGTGCCAACCTGAATACAGATCAAAGAGAGAATAGTCGAGGGCATGGCTTGCCTGTGTGTGAAGATGGATGCTTAATTCTCCAGCTCCGTCAGACGGCGGCCTCTACTCAGCTTTTCCTGGGGACCAACACCATAATTTAAGCCCTCTATAATGGGAACTTTCTCCCGGGACATGTTGGCTTCCAGATCACGCTCACCGAAGGAACACAGCGGCCGCGGATCCCAGAATATCCCGGTCTTGTTCTGCTCCCAGAGAGCTAACGTGGTGGCGCCTACTCCGGTTCCCTCACAGGATTCAGGCGGCATCGCTTTATCATCCGCGGAATCTCTCTCACCTCCCATGGTGGCCAGCCAAGCACAGCACCAGCAGCAGAGTCTACAGGATCTCCACACAGTGACGGCAGATATAAAGGATAAACTATCCACCGCCATCACAGATCTCCGTCACAAGATCCAAGCTATTGCGGGAAGAGTACAAGACGTGGAGAAGAAGACCGCTCACCAGCAGACCATAATAAACAAGATTTACCACATGATGGATACACACACACACACTACAGCTCCGTGATCTCCAGAGGCATATTGAGGATCTAGACAACTGAGGTAGACGGAATAACCTGAGGGTAAGAGGTCTCCCTGAAACTGTCAGCACAGATCAGATAATCCCCACAGTGACAGCCCTATTTAATCACCTTCTTGACAAACCCAGCCAAACGCCCATATCCATGGAGGGGGATACACAGAGCCCTGCGAGGAAGAGAGTCTGACCCCCCGAGAGATATCATATGCTGCCTGACTGACTGCAAAACCAAAGAAGAAATTCTCAGGAAAGCCAGGACCAAGATGCAACTAATACATGAGGGACATGTCATCCACATTTACCAGGATCTCTCTGCTATTACTCTTAAACACCGCAGAGGCCTGCATCCACTACTAGAATTTTTAAATGCAAAGGAAATCCAATACTGTTGGAAGTTCCCGTTTGAGCTCTAAGCAACATATCAGGCTCGCTCTGCACTACTCAGGATCCCTGAGGAGCTAGAAGCTTTTTGTTGCACCCTTGATATACCATGTGTGGAAGCGCCGAACTGGTATGCTGACTTTAACATCTCAGGTGTAACCCCTCGCATACCCAGAGAAGAACCGATGGAGGTGCAGAACACCCACTTCCAAAGGCACCGATCACCTTCGACTTCACGAGCCATCCCAGCCCTGATGACTCAACATCAGATACACAGCCCCACGGCAGCACCCCTGCCTCGCAAGAGCACGCTGAGCCCACTGAGACTCCTCCATACAGCTATATCAACCAGTTACCAGCATAATTCTTCCACTGTTTTTTTTTTCACTTTTCTTTCCCACTCACCCTACCTGTTTGTTACCCTGACAAGCCTGCAAGCGACAACCTACACCCTGGCAGGACCAAAGATCCCTTACTCCGCTGATACTTCCCGATGTCATGCAAACCGCAATCGAAAAGCAAGTGTCACGTATCAGATAGGACCAGAACTGTGTGGACTGCAACAGAGGAAACCCAAACGTGTATAAGTGAAATATGATTTATTAAAGAAAGTGAATAATATAAATACAACCACACAGTGCAATAAACCAACCAACAAAGACCCCCAAACAACAACAGACAGATATGTACAATAAATGGGAAATGCAAGGACCGTAAACGGTAGGCAGGTCAGGGTCATACACAGAGGATCAGCAAATAAACAAGGGCAGTCCAGAATCAGAGTCACAAGCCAGGCCAAGGTCATACACGGGGAGATCAGCAAATGGGGTAAGGAACACAGGACAGGGAGAGGATGGACGGATCAGACTGCAGGACAGGGATAATGGTAACAGGTGGGACAGGGTAGGGACCAGGACAGGGAAACAGGATCAGAACCACGGGTCACAAGTTCAGGGCACCGGAATAGGTTCAGGATCACCAGCAGCAGGTCAGGGCACAAGGAACAATACCAAGGCGAGGTGTGTGTGCACCTGCCGGGTATTTATAATGGCTGCTGTCAGTCATGTGACGCCTGGCTGTAGAAGGCAATACCTGCTCCACACTGCCAGGATCCCTCCGCTGGTGGACACCAGTACTGCGGACCAAAGATTACATAATTCCAGCAGGAGACACCTGCTGGTGGATCGCAGTACTGCATGCCAAATGATTGATATTACCAGCGGAGGGAACCTTTCCTGACAGTACCCCCCCTCAAAGGAGCGACCTCCGGACGCTCCAACTAGCAGTTGCTGGGGAAAGTCCATTGCGTCAAGCTGGGCTATGAGCAAAGTCACATCAGGTTGGGTAACGGGCACTTCAAGCAGGGCAGCAGACAGAAGCACATCGGACCGGGAAGCTGGCACAACGGGCTGGAAGGCAGGCAGCGGCACGTCAGGCTGGAATGCGGGCAGCGGCACGTCAGGCTGGAAGGCCGGGACATCAGGCTGGAAGGCGTCTGGCTGGATAGCAGGCAGATGATTGGCAGAATCAGGTGGGTGATCAGGTTCAGCTGGCATGCAGGCAGACTGGAGCAGGTTGGTTGATGTGGAGGCAGGTTGCGTTACTGGCAGGATCAAATGAGTAGGAAAGAACTTCCGTCTCTTTTTAGATTTAGCTACTGAAGGCCTGTAGGTAGCTGCAGATCTATAGGTAGGGGATGAAGCAGACTGGAGAGAAGGGTTGGAATATGGCAGGGAAGAGGTAACAGTGGCTGGGGGAAGATCTTGAGGGATAGTGGGCCACGGGAAAGAGGCAGTTGGATTAAAGGCAGGATATGTGCAGCAGGAAGAAACAGGGTATTGATATTTGGTGGGGAGTAGAGTATATTGGGCTGAAACTGAGGTTGCCATTGGTGATGGAGGAAGAGATTCTTGGGCAGGCAGGTGTTTGGTAGCAGAGATGGTTTGTTGTGGGCTGGCTGTGGCTGATTGCAAAATACCAGACCATGCTAAAAGTAATGGTTGTACAAACTGCGGGTTACATACTGCCTGTCTAACAAGGGATTGTACGGAATCAACACATTCTATTATCATCTGTTGGGAACAGGCTGTGTAATGCTCAAAAAAGTAAGGGGAATCATCTTCCAGAAGCCATACCAGTGATGTGACTTGATTAATACTGAAAGGGGGAGAAAAATCATCCTGGCCCCCTGGGATGCAGGGCAGGGCCAGCTCTGTGCAGATTTGAATTAACGGCTGAACATCCCCAAACAACATACAGCCCTGATCAACCCAGGAGTGAGCTAAACGAATGGTTTCCAACAGCTGATCACTGGTCCACCCTTTCAGTGTCTGGCGGAGATAGTCACCACTCTCAGACGCCAACAAAGCATAATAACGAATCACTTCTAAATTCATTTCAGTAAGCAACCTGAACCAAGATGGTTCCTCTGTGTAGCCACTTCTGGTCAGGGATGGCCTTGGTATTCTGTCACGTATCAGATAAGACCAGAACTGTGTGGACTGCAACAGAGGAAACCCAAATGTGTATAAGTGAAATATGATTTATTAAAGAAAGTGAATAATATAAATACAACCACACAGTGCAATAAACCAACCAACAAAGACCCCCAAACAACAACAGACAGATATGTACAATAAATGGGAAATGCAAGGACCGTAAACGGTAGGCAGGCCAGGGTCATACACAGAGGATCAGCAAATAAACAAGGGCAGTCCAGAATCAGAGTCACAAGCCAGGCCAAGGTCATACACGGGGAGATCAGCAAATGGGGTAAGGAACACAGGACAGGGAGAGGATGGACGGATCAGACTGCAGGACAGGGATAATGGTAACAGGTGGGACAGGGTAGGGACCAGGACAGGGAAACAGGATCAGAACCACGGGTCACAGGTTCAGGGCACCGGAATAGGTTCAGGATCACCAGCAGCAGGTCAGGGCACAAGGAACAATACCAAGGCGAGGTGTGTGTGCACCTGCCGGGTATTTATAATGGCTGCTGTCAGTCATGTGACGCCTGACTGTAGAAGGCAATACCTGCTCCACACTGCCAGGATCCCTCCGCTGGTGGACACCAGTACTGCGGACCAAAGATTACATAATTCCAGCAGGAGACACCTGCTGGTGGATCGCAGTACTGCATGCCAAATGATTGATATTACCAGCGGAGGGAACCTTTCCTGACAGCAAGGCTATAACTCTCAATATCCAAAGATGACACTGACTTTTTCCCAGTATGATCTACGAAGACTCGACAGCCCCATAACAGCCACGCATCGTCCCACTCCTGGTCTTACGCCTGACTGGCAATTCTGCGGGTACTTAACACTCATGTCTTTTCATCACCTTCACTGCCCTCACTCTTGCATGGCTGTAAGAAACAGTGGTTGCTCCCAACAGTAGAAACGACTATGGACCGTAAATGCTTTCTGAACTTAAAAGGAAACCACAACACCCACAGAGGGTGCTTTCCCTCAAAATTCTACTTACACATCTTCGAAGAGTCCCAACCTCAACACAGTCACCCTGTACTAACTTACTCCCGAACGGGACCTTGGAGATACACCAGAGACTTGATGCAACATCTCTGTAAACTGTATTCCAGGTTATAACTGAGTACATAAGCTGATGAATTTGGTGGACTATGCCCGACAATGAATAGACTCCCGCGCCCAACTCGGTATCCTTTCCCAAAAGGAAAATTTATTCTATATAGTTACATAGTTAGTCAGGTTGAAAAAAGACACAAGTCCATCCAGTTCAACCACAAAAAATAAAATAAAAAAATATCATACAATCCCATATACCCAATTCTGTACCCACAGTTGATCCAGAGGAAGGCGAAAAACCCCAGCAGAGCATTATCCAATTTGCTAAAGCAGGGGAAAAAATTCCTTCCTGATCCCCTGAGAGGCAATTGGATTTTCCCTAGATCAGCTTTACCTATAAATTTTAGTACCCAGTTATATTATGTACATTTAGGAAATAATCCAGGCCTTTTTTAAAGCAATCTACTGAGCTGGCCAGAACCACCTCTGCAGGGAGTCTATACCACATTTTCACAGCTCTTACTGTGAAGAAACTTTTCCGTATTTGGAGATGAAATCTCTTTTCCTCTATACTTATCTGTACTGCTCCAGTTAGAACGATTGCGGATTTCATTATCTAAGAGGGACGCCAACATGTTGCACGGTGTATCAGAACAATATTCTATATGATGCACCTTATTACCACATATTCCATGACTAACAAGATATAGAGTTTTTAAAACAGCACACAATAACCCATTATATCATCTTGTGGCAATAGAGGATCGTTAACAATCATCTACACAGTAGACATGTGCACACTGAAATATTTTGTCTCGGAATTTCGTTTTTCGTTTAAAAAATAAATTTATTTAGTTACTCCCAAAATTAGTTTTTATTTATTTAGTTTTTCATTAAAAATAGCATTAGTCCGAAAATCCTAATTAATTAAGGTCGAATCTGTCATTGAAGGCTTATGGTGTCTGTCGAATGTTCAAAGAAGATTTTTTCGATGCTTTGTTGAATCTTTGTTGTCCATGTTGAATTTATATAGTTGAAACAGAAAATGGACTGGTGATAGTGATCGCTGATCAGACAGGTAACAAGATAGGGTAGATAGAATCTATATAGAATCTCAATCTATAATATAGAATCTATAATAATAACCTCCCCCCCCCACCCACCACAGCACGGGCAGCCTCTGAGGCTATCACAACACTAGCAACACTAGTATCACTATCAGGTTCACAACACTAACACAATAGCAGCAGATTATTAGGAAAAAGTTAAGTTGAACTGTAGCTTGCTTCACTATTGTTCTGTTGCTGTGCTTATGCTTAATTGCTAAATAATTTAGGTTCTCTGACAAACGGACCAGCTAAGATTGACTGTCTTCTGAAATGATTCAGTGTGAGTGTCTCTCTCCGCTAGCAATCGTAAGTGAAAATAAGTTGGCTGTACGTGTGTACTTAGTTCTAGATATTTTACTGCTCCTCCTCTTTGGTTACAATCAGCCAATAACATTCATCATCATCATTATTTTTATTTTACTTCCCCCATCCAATTCCAGCAGCGATCTTTTCTCTCTATGTCAAATCTTTCCTCTCTATGTTGAATATTTTCTCTCTATGTAGAATAATCCTGGACTAATAGAGTTAAGGTTAGGCACATTCGACCACAGGTTTGATAGACACAGATTGTTATTGTCAGCATCATGTTGAATCTTCTATCTATAGCGAACTGTTGTCACAACGAAAACGAAAATAAAGCATTTGTTTTTGTCAAATCTTTCATTTTTCGGATTCTGCACTTTTGTTATCGTTTGTTAAAACGATAACGAAAATACCTGAAATTCGGACGAAAATGTCTACTACACAGTGCTGATACTATAACATGCTCGGAAATGTAACCTACCATTATACCCCTGCAATATATGGGCCCCTAGTGCTTTTTTCATCTGTTTTAAAACTCATATGATATGATAACACTGAATTTAGATAATATGATGCCACTTAGTGACGATTACGCTACACGCTGATCACATGACCATACGCGGTTGCCAAGTAACATAGGCATTGCAGGTCTTTTCAGGGTCAGTTCTACTCTCTCGTTCGTATATGTTTACAGGACGTCTCGTTGACGAATTTAAATGTTACGATATCGGCTGAAACTTATCTCCATAGGTCGCCCATAAAAGTTCATACACAGCAAGACCTTTTGGTGGGAACATGTCATCGATCGTAACTCAGCTTCCCTTAGCAAGGATGACACCTAAAGAAAAGCTATATTGTTCTGCTGGTCATTCGACCTCTCGGCCTCGAATGACCCACGTACTCCCACCTTAAACAGGGGCCACTCATAAGTGCGCCCATACTCCACCCACACCACTTTCATGTAAAGTATAAACCTCAACCACCCGCACACAATCTCTATTCCCTACCCAACAACAAAAGCGTTAAACTGAGGCAGTGGCGTACTAACTAGGGGACGTGGGGTGCGGTCCGCCCCAGGTGCCACACATTAGGGGGGTGTCAGGCGGCTCTCCTGTATGAAACAGTGAGAGTGAGACAGGCTTGGTAGTGCAGCCAATGTGACATGCTGAGCAGGGAGAGGCAGACAGACCCATTGTCACAATGCTCTCACTCTCTGTTAAATTATAACAGCCCAGTGAGTGAGTAGAACTCCCCCCCTCCCTCCAAAAGATGGAAGGGTCTGCATTGGCTCAGCCCCCTCTCTCCCCTGGGTGTCCCATCCATGCTTCCTGCAGCCCGTCTGCTGAGCTGTGCTGTGTCTGAAAGGAATGTGGGGGCAGGAACATTTAAACAGTGTGAGCAAGAATATCCAAGTAAGTTATCATCACTGTCCCTGTGTCCAGACTCTGCCCTCTCTCTCCCAAATCTCATTCACTCCCCCTCTTTCCTCTGTTGTCCTCCAGAGTCTTTCCATCATGTTCCCATCATGTTCCTTTACCAGGGTTTACACTAGTGTGTTCATAGACATTGCATGTGATTCACACCAAATTGCTGTGCAAATCACATGCAATGTCTGTGCGATGCAAATTCATCCATACAAACTGTACGGCTGAAATCACATTTGCACCAAAATGGTGAGGGACCTTTTTTTGGTCTGCACTGGAATTGGATTGGATGGGTGTTTACACCTATGCAATCCGATTCTTGCACCATTTCACAGTTCTCACTGCGATTTGAAAACCGATCTGGGGATGTCATTAATTTTAAATGAGGATTATATGAAGAAAAACTGCATATACCCCAGCACTGTGACAAACTCCAGGACACCAGTGTGAACCCAAAGGCTTCAGGGTGCTGTGTAATGTAAAGGGGTGCTGAAGTGCAGGGGGTTGTGTAATGTAAAGGATTCCTGAGGTGCAGGGAGTTGTGTAATGTAAAGGGGTCCACAGGTGCAGGGTGCTGTGTAATGTAAAGGGGTCCAGGAGGTGCAGAGGGTTTTGTAATGTAAAGGTGTCCTGAGGTGCAGGGTGTTTAATGTAAAGGGGTCTAGAGGTGCAGGGTGCTGTGTAATATAAAGGGGTCCTGAGGTTCAGGGGGTTGTGCAATGTAAAGGGGCCCAGAGGTGCAGGGTGCTGTGTAATTTAAAGGGGTCCAAAGGTGCAGAGGGTTTTGTAATGTAAAGGTGTCCTGAGGTGCACAGTGCTGTGTAATCTAAAGGGGTCCAGAGGTGCAGGGGGTTGTGTAATGTAAAGAGGTCCACAGGTGCAGGGTGCTGTGTAATGTAAAGGGGTCCAGGAGGTGCAGAGGGTTTTGTAATGTAAAGGTGTCCTGAGGTGCAGGGTGTTGTGTAATGTAAAGGGGTCTAGAGGTGCAGGGTGCTGTGTAATGTAAAGGGGCCCTGAGGTTCAGGGGGTTGTGCAATGTAAAGGGGTCTAGAGGTACAGGGGGTTGTGTAATGTAAAGGGGTCTAGAGGTACAGGGGGTTGTGTAATGTAAAGGGGTCTAGAGGTGCAGGGGGTTGTGTAATGTAAAGGGGTCTAGAGGTGCAGGGGGTTGTGTAATGTAAAGAGGTCCAGAGGTTCACCGGTTTTGTAATGTAAAGAGGTCCAGAGGTGTGTAATGTAAAGGGATCCAGAGCTGCGGGGGGCTGTGCAATGTAAAGGAGTCCAGTTGTGGAGAGGGGGTACAAAGTAGTGACAAAGAGATATTGGGGGATGCAGAGGTATGCAGGGGACACAGTGTGGTGTTTTTACATTTTAAAGTGAGGGGGGGGGGTGCCAGATATAGGAGTCGCCCCGGGTGCCGAATGCTCTAGGTATGCCCCTGAACTGAAGCCATAGGTCTGATGACACATCTAGATTTTCACCTCCTGTCACTCAAACCACATCCCACACAGTGGTACTCAAACAAGACTTTACTTCCTTATCTCACAGGATTATCCATAAACCACCAATCAGTTGACAGATGACAGAGGTAGATTCCTCTTCCTGAAAGGAACATACCAGGGTAAAGGTATCACTCTAGCTAATATATATGCTTCTAATACCAAACAAGTGAAATTCTTCTGCAAAATCGTTCAGACACTAACAGTCTTTCAAGAAGGAACGCTTATAATAGGAGGAGACTTCAATATCCCTCTAAACCCTCTTCTCGATACCTCTGACGGCACATCCTCTCACCCCTGTTCGGGTCTACAAAGTATCAATTCCCAACTACAAACACCATTGCTTCATGACGCACTTTAAACCCCAACTGCAAAGACTTTACCCTTTACTCGACACCACACAACAAATATTTGAGGATCCACTACCTATTCATTTCACAAACCGATCTTCCCTTCCTCCAGTCCACAGCTATTGATCCGATGTTCCTTTCAGATCATCACCCAATCTCTATGACTGTAACACTCCCAGACATGCACTCTGGTTCACATGCCTGGAGACTAGACCCCTCTCTACTTACTGATCCTTCCATCACTGCAGACATAGTACACCACATTAAGCAATATTTTCAGAAAAAACGATTCTGTTGATACCTCGCCGCTCATTAATTGGGAAGCCCATAAATGCGTCGTAAGGGGTATACTTATCACAGCAGCTGCTAAATGTAAAAAAGAAAGACTAAAATACTTTAATGAACTGTCCAATAGGATACGTCAGCTAGAAAAGACACATAAACACACACAAGCACTGGACACCCTAAATACACTTATACAATCCAGAAAAGAGATGCTGGAATTAATGGGTAAACAAATTTGATGCAAATACATGCTTGCCTAAAATATTTTTTATGAATACAGCAACAAAGACAATAAAATGTTAGCCAGAGCCCTACAAGCCAAAAAGGCTACTACATTCACTCACTGATGCACCAGATCACAAATTAAATTCAACCCCTGACATAGCCAAACAATTTGCAAAATATTATTCTGAGCTTTACAATTTACCCACGTCAAATACAACTACAGACAAGATGGCAAGAAAACAAATGCTGAATGATTTCCTAAATCAATACAGAACTATCACCATTTCGGAAGCCACTTCGCAAGACCTAGACAAACCCCTAACTATGGCAGAAGCTACTTTAACATTGAAACAATTGAAAACAGGGAAAAGCCCAGGCCCAGATGGACTAACTGTTGGCTATTATAAAACTTAGGCAGACACTCTAACGCCTATCTTCATAGCGATCTTTGAAGCCTGTACAGCACGCACCACTCCCCCACGTGACTTATTAACAGCCCACATTGTGGTAATTCCTAAGCCCGGAAAACATTCCTCATTAGTAACTAACTACAGACCTATCTCATGGACCTTAAATGGAACGCCAAAATACTAGCAAATCTGATCCTTCCCTTACTCCCCAACCTGGTCCACCTTGACCAAGTTGGTTTCGTCCCTAGTAGAGAGGCTAGAGACAATACTCTCAAAACCATTGGCTGACGTCCAAGAAACGGCAGGGGTTCTTCTTATCCCTAGATGCGGAGAAGGCGTTCAATAGAGTGGCCAGGGATTACATGACAGAAACCCTAAAACACATCGGACTTCCACCCCGAATGCTTAATCTCATACTCATGTTATATTCCACTCCTACGGCAAGGGTGCGAGTCAACGGCCAAGAGCTAATCCAAACAAAAGGAATAACAGCATCTCAACGCACTTATAAAATAGCAGCTTTTGCAGACAACATTCTCCTTTTCTGGACTGAACTACTGACGACTATCTCTAACCTACTTAACCACTTGGGACCCGCGCTATAGCCGAATGACGCTCTGTGATCGGCGAGTCTATGAGACTCGCCTGATCACCGATCAGAGCAAGGGGTCGATCCCGACCCCTTATCACGTGATCAGCTGTCAGCCAATGACAGCTGATCATGTGATATAACGGAGCCGGTAATCGGCTATTATTCCTCCTCGCGCTGACAGCGAGGAGAAAAAAAAAGCTGATCACCGACGGCCATGATCGGGACATTAGTCCCGATCACGGCCAGCCCTGCCAGTGCCCACCTGCCCCCTCATCAATAAAGATGATAAAAAAATAAGTGCCCCACGTCAGTGCCACCCAGCAGTGCCCATAGTGCCACCCAGCAGTGCCCACAGTGCCACCCAGCAGTGCCCACAGTGCCACCCAGCAGTGCCCACAATCTGCCTCAACAAAGGTGCTGCACCCCAGTGCCACATATCCGTGCCCATCAGTGTCATCTACCAGTGCCCATCAGTGCCCAGCAGTGCCGCCCATCAGTGCCCAGCAGTGCCACCTATCAGAGCCACCTATCAGTGCCACCTATCAGTGCCAATCAGTCCCATCTATCAGTGGTACCTATCAGTGGTACCTATCAGTGCCCCTTAGTGCCACCCATCCGTGCCACCCATCTGTGCCACCAATCCGTGCCATCTTATCTGTGCCCATCTTTGCCCATCAGTGCTGCCTTATCTGTGCCCATTGGTGCCGCCTTATCTGTGCCTATTAGTGCCGCCTTAACTATGCCTATCAGTGCCCACCAGTGCAGCCTATCAGTGCCCACCAATGCAGCCTATCAGTGCCCACCAATGCAGCCTATCAGTGCCCACCAGTGCAGCCTATCAGTGCCGTCTCATCAGCGCACTTCAATGAAGGAGAAAAATGACCTGTTTGCAAAATTTTATAACAAACTATTAAACATGATTTTTTTTTTTGCATCTTTTTTTGTTTGTTTAGCAAAAAATAAAACTCCCAGCTGTAATTAAATACCACCAAAAGAAAGCTCTATTTGTGGGAAAAAAATTATAAAAATTTCATTTGTGTACAGTGTTGTATGCCCGCGCAATTGTCATTCAAAGTGCATCAGCGCTGAAAGCTGAAAATTGGTCTGGGACTGAGGGGGGTTTAAGTGCCCAGTAAGCAAGTGGTTAAAGATCTTAACCACTTTAAACTCCTATCCAATCTCCAAATCAATTTCTCAAAATCCACTGCCCTCAATGTCACTTTATCCAATGAGATATGTAAACAATGCCAACACAACTTTTTGTTTAAATGGAACAGTCATAAAATTTTACATTTGGGCATCTATCTCACTGCTTGGCGGCAACGAATATTGGACGTACATGTACGCCAATATGCCTGCCCGTGCCATTCTGTCGACGTACATCGTCGTGCGCTGGTCGGGAAGTGGTTAACTGACAATTGCGCAGTCGTGTGACGCTGTACCCAAACAAAATCCCCTTTTTCCCACAAATAGAGCTTTCTTTTGGTGGTATTTGATCACCTCTGCAGTTTTTATTTATTTTTTGTGCTATAAACAAAAGAAGAGTGCCAATTTTGAAAAAAAAAAAACACAATGGGGGTTATTTACTGAAGGCACATCCACTTTGCACTGCAAGTGGATTTGCCTTTCATAAATAACCCCCAATATATTTTTCTTTTTGCTATAAGAAACATCCCAATTTAATAAAAAAATTAAACAAATTTTTTCCCCAGTTTAGGCCAATATGTATTCTTCTACATATTTTTGGTAAAACCCCCCCCGCAATAAGTGTATATTGATTGGTTTGCACAAAAGTTATAGCGTCTACAACATAGGGGATAGATTTATGGCATTTTTTTCTTTTTACTAGTAATGATCTGCGATTTTTTATTATGACTGTGACATTGCGGCGGACAAATTGGACACTTTTGACAAATTTTTTAGACCATTGACAATTCTACAGCGATCATTGCTATAAAAATGCACTGATTACTGTATAAATGTCACTGGCAGGGAAGGGCTTAACACAAAGGGGCGATCAAGGGGTTAACTGTGTTCCCTAGGTGTGTTCTAACTGTAGGGGTATGGGACTGACTAGGGGAGGAGAGAGATCGGTTTTCATGCTTAGTATGAACATACAATCTCTCTCCTCTCCCCTGAGAGATTGGGGATTTGTGTGTTTACACACACAGATCCAGGTTCTTGCTCTGTTACGAGCAATCCTGGGTGCTCGGCGGTCATCATGCCCGCCGGGCACTCCCGAGCTTCCTACAGCATCTTAAAGAGGAAGTAAACCCCTTCAAACCACTTTGACCTACAGGTAAGCCTAGATTAAGGCTTACCTGTAGGTCCAAGCAATATCTCCTAAACCTATATGGTTTAGGAGATATTTGCCCGAAAATGGGCACCGCTGTCTACGGCGCATGCGCCGTAGACAGCGGCGCGCTGGCGCACTAAATGCGGCAAGTCCAAGAATGGATTTGCCTAATTTGTCGACTCCCGTGCGCATGCGCGGGAGTGACGTCATCGCGGCTTCGCCGAATGGCAGCGTCGGAGCTGCGAGACGCGACTCCCGTGCACATGCGCGGGAGTGACGTCATCGCGGCTTCGCCGCTGTCATTGGTCGGAGCTGCGAGACGCCACCAGCAAGATGGGCGCGGCGGACTACAGGGATCAGCGGCGACTTCGCTGGCTCCTGTGTCAGGTAAGTGACACATAATGAGCTACTATGCGATGCATAGTAGTCCATTATGCTTTACCTTTGCAGGGAAAAAAAGAGGAAGTAAACCCATCAGGGTTTACTTCCTCTTTAAAGGGCCAACATACAGTCATGGCGGTTCCCCCAGGGGAGCCAACCTACCGTAGTACAACTGAAGCAGCTGGTCTGGAACTGGTTAAAGAGGAGTTCCGTCTGCCCCTTTAAAAATTAAAAGTCAGCAGCTACACATACTGCAGCTGCTGACTTTTAACATTAGGACACTTACCTGTCCTGGTGTCCAGTGATGATGGCACGGCAGCTGATGTCTACATCAGCTGGTCGGGTGCTGGTAAGGAAACCCTGCAGTGTAGCCTTTCTTCTTCATGGCCGGGCCCCTACTGCACATGCGCAAAGTGTGCTGTGCTCTCTCACTGGCCTGGCTGAAGGAGAGGGAGGAGGGGGCTGAGCTGCTGGCATACCCCCTCCTCTTCCCTCTCAGATCCCCAGAGATGAATCAGTGGAAGTTGCACTTTTGGATGGAACTCTGCTTTAACAATAAAGAAATCCGAATTTGAAGGTTTAGACCCCTTTCACACTGAGTGGTTTTTCAGGCGCTACAGCGCTAAAAATAGTGCTAGAAAAAAGCCTCAGCTGCAAACCCAGTGTGAAAGCCTGAGTGCTTTCTCACTGGGGTGGTGCGCTGGCAGGGTGTCACAAAAAGTCCTGCCAGCAGCTTCTTTGCAGCGGTGGAGGAGGAGTGAATACACTGCTCCTCCACCGCTCCTACCCATAGAAAATAATGGGGCAGCACTGCTATACTGTGGGCGGATTTAAACCCTTTTCGGCCGCTAGCGCTAAAACAACTGTAAAAATAGAGCCGCTTTACCACTGATGCCCGGGGTGCCTCAGTGTGAAAGGGGTCTTAGGTTAATAGGTCATTTTATTATTTTACACTGATATCTGGGTAGGCAATCTTAATGTGTAACTAAATGCAAAACCTTTTTAGTTTTGGATTGAGTGGAGATGGATTAGAACACCTGTCACTTTTTATTGCTGTCTGTGCCCCTAGTAGGGAGATTCATCCTCCCACGATTTCACTCATGCATGTCAGTCCAGATTTTGGCCGCGATTTCAGAGACATCGCAGCCCAAAATCTCAAAAGAAGTAGTACAGAAACCCCTTTTTGAAATCAGTGCTGCGCCGCAAATGCAGCGTTGCACCGATTAGGATGGTGCCATTGCTGACAATTTCCACTGATTTGTCAAATCGCATGTCAAATCGTACTGATGTGAACTAGGGCTTAAAGCGTTTGTTAACCCCAAAAAAATGGATACTGCTCCTTTAAAGCATTTTATATGACACAGTGCTTGCCCTGTCATTTGTAAAACCTAAAAAACCTGGCTGATCCTGCCAGTTTCTCCCCACCCCTCTGTAAACTGACCACTGTGTATCATTGTGCCATTGCAATGAAGGGGATTTTGCTTGTTGGGTGTTTTTCAGGCTTTTTTTGGGCATTTTACGAGCGTTTTATGAGCTGAAAACTCTCAGGTGTGAATGCAACCTTAAGAGGATCAGGCCTATTTCTGACATTTGTTGTTTACAAGGTAAACTCAGTATTTTTTGCTAGAAAACCACTTAGAACCCCCAAACAGTATATACATTTTTTTAATATATAAACAGATAGTGCAGCACTAAATAAGAAAAATAACAAAACCTGAAATGATCAAGCACAAAATTACATAAAAGTGCAATTCCATCACCAGAAAACACAGCCGCATTTATCAAAGCACGTGTGACCCCTAATAAGATTGGTCTACTGTGCTTTGTTTACAATAACCAAGCCAAGGATCCAGACCTCCTAGGTATCTTCGCCTGTCACAGGATATGTGCGATGGAAATAAATGGATAAAAGCCAGGAAGCAAAGCCCTTAAACCAACATGGTGGCAGCAAGCCATGTGCTCACATGTAGGCCAAAGATGTAGATGTGAGCAGATGGCTTGCTGCCACCATGTTTGAGGTAATTACTTCTTTGAATTAAAAAATAAGAAAACAGAAAGGTAGCCCAATTTTTTTGTATAATGTGAAAGATGTTACGCAGAGTAAATAGATACCTAACATGTCATGCTTCAAAATTGTACTCACTCCTGGAAGGGCGACAAACTACAGTACTTAAAAATCTCCATAGGCAACACTTTTTTTTGACATGTTACCTGTTTGGAGTTACAGAGAAGGTCTGGTGCTAGAATTATTGCTCTCGCTCTAACGATCGTGTCGATACCTCACGTGTGGCTTGGACACAGTTTACATATGTGGGTGCGACTTATGTATGCGTTCACTTCTGCAGTTTGGAGGGACAGGGCGTTTTTAAATTTTTTTAAGTTTAAGTTTTTTTTCTAATTTATTTAAATTTTTATTTTTACACTGTTCCTTTAAACGTATTTATTTTTAATCACATTTATTCCTATTACAAGGAATTTAAACATCCCATGTAATAGAAAAAAGCCTGACAGGGCATCTTTATTGCGAGATCTGGGGTCAAAAAGACCAATTTACATATTTAAAGCAAAAAGCAAAAAAAAAAGTAGTTTTGCCTTTAAGAGATGAAAAAAAAATCATCCCTTTAGGCCAGAAAGTGGAAGTGACATTGGATGTTGCTCCGTTCCTTCAAGGCCTTAGAGCTGAGCGCGGGGGGCTATCTTGCCCTCACTCGACTTCTTGCCCAGCCACACAGAGGATCGGATCACCTCTGGGCTTACAGAAAGGTCCGGTAAGTCCGGAGATGACCAGGAAGCAGCGGGAAGGGCACTATAAAAGTGATCCCTTAGTGAATCCGGTTCCGGGACCACATTTATTGGAAAGAGGATCGCCGGCTGTATAAAAAAATACTGCTGCCGCCATAACCATAGTACATAAGGTCAAACTAATGATGTATATATACAGTGGGTGGTCCGGAGGGGGTTTCAGTTTCAGTTCAGCTTAAGACTAACTCTAAATGTACTTGCAGCCACATTGTAAAGCCTCGTACACACGATGGGATTTTCCGCCTTTGGACTTTTGTCCAAATGCGCGTGCCTGGATTTTGTCTTGCATACAGACGGCAAGGAATTGTTGGCCAACAAACATGAACATAGTGACGTACTACGTGTTTTTTCAGCTCTTTAGCGCCACCCTTTGGGCTCCTTCTGCTAGTTTTGTGTTAGTAGAAGTTTGGTGAGTGTTGATTCACGCTTTTCATTTTGCGCTTTTCATTTCGTGCTTTTCAGTTTGTTTCTGAACGGCCGATCGCCAACCAGACATGTTGCAGAATTGGAGGAGATAACGTGTTACTTATTATTGGCCTTGGAGTTATTGCTTTGGCCCAAATCCAGTCCAGGAACAGGAGGAGGAGGATTCTTTAATCATGACCAATTATGTCATATGCCTTTGCTGCGGGAGCTCCAGGAGAATAATCCAGATGATTTTCGGAATTACCTCTGGATGACAGACCCCTGCTTTCACCAACTCTTGCCATTGTTGACCTCCTATATTGAGAAGCAGGACACATTCATGAGGCTTTTATTTTTATTTTTTGGTTGAATAATGATTTGATTTGGTATATTTTTTGATGCATAGAATGCACTTTTTGGTTAATTTCTATTGGCAGATAGCATGTCTAATTTTATTTGTTTTCTTTTTTTAATGCACAATAAAAAAATGGTGTAGAATAATACTTGGCTATGTGTTTTACTTCAAGTGACAGTTTGGGAGTAGACAGTTACATTTAAAAAAATACAATACAAAATTAACAAAAACACCAACATAGTTGTATCTTTGATCTTAAAAGCTATGGGATAATAGTGTTGTGGTAACTTGCCCCCCAAAAAAGAAAAAAAAAAGCATAGTAATATTATTCTTGATATCACTAGAAAATAAAAGCTTTTTAAAATAAGTTTGCCATAACTACATTAGTATCACCAGCAAAGCAGCTTCATTATAAAAATAAAGAAGAGAACGTGCGCTGCATTTCGAGATTTCATAATTTTCTTGCGTCACAAATGTTAATACTCCATTACGAACGCTAGTTTACAAGACCGACCGCTTCCAGCTCATCCTTGCTTCCGAGCATGCGTGTTTGTACTTTGGACTTTTGTCCGACGGACTTGTGTACACACTCTCAGAAAATCCGACAACAGACATTTGTCCGCGGAAAGTTTTAAAACCTGCCATCCAACATTTGTCAATAGAAAATCCAACAACAATTGTCTGATGGAGTGTACAAAAGGTTGGATTTTCCACCAATAGCCTGTCATGACACATTTCCCGTCGGAAAATCCAATCATTTGTACGCTGCTTTAGACTAACCTATCTAGACCAGTAAAGAAGAAATTGCTATACATACCTTTTCTGCAGCCGCTCTGGTCTGGTCTCACGCTGAGCTGTCAGCAGCTGCTTCTTTATGAAGGGGGTTGCAGAGGAGGTAGCTGACAACAGAAGCTCCATAGTGACTCTATAGGTGATGTTACTTCCCAGGCATTTCCCAGACATTGTCGGCTGTTTCTGCTACACAGCATCTGCCCCTGGAGACTGGATCAGCTAGGGTTAAATAGATTAGTCTTATGCCGCGTACACATAATCGGACATACCGACAACTAAATCCTGGATTTATTTCCGATGGATATTGGCTGAAATTTGTCTTGCATACACACGGTCGCACAAATGTTGGAAATTCCGATCGTCAAGAACACGCTGACATACAACACGTGCGACGGCACTATAAAAGGAAGTTCAATAGTCAGTGTGCCACCCTTTGGGCTCCTTCTGCTAATCTTGCATTGGTAGAAGTTTGGTGAGAGACGATTTGTGCTTTTCAGCCTCCTGCTTTTCAGATCGTTACTGCTATTCAGTTTGTGTTTGTGGGTTCGTATCTGGTTTTCAGTGCGTTTAGTCAGTTCGCATCTGGATTTCAGTGCGTATTTTTATAGTACGTATCTGATTTTCAGTGCGTTCTTGTCTGCTTGTTTCTGATTTTCAGCTCGCTCTTCTCAGGCCTTTCTGATTTTCAGCACGTTTTGTTAGTTCGTTCTGAGCAGCTGACCGTTTTGAAGCCATGTTGCGGATATGTACTCGTCATAGAGTTTGTGCTATGCGGGGGCTTGGTGTTGGGGTCCTTAATTTGACCCAAGCGCTGTCCTTGAACAGGGCCAGGAGGAGTTCATGGATGAAGAATTGGTTGCTCCAGTGTGACCAATTCTCACACATGCCTTTGTTTAAGGGGGTCCGTGAAAATAATCATGATGATTTTAGGAATTATCTCTGGATGACGGACCCCGTTTTTCACCGTTTGTTGGCTTTGCTGTCCCCTTATTTTACCAGGCAGGACAAATAAATGCGGGAAGCCATCACTCCTGAGCAGAGGCTAATTGCCACGTTGCGGTACTTGGCGACGGGGAGAAGTCTGCAGGACATCAAGTTCTCGACAGGCATCTCCCCCCAGGCTCTGGGGATCATTATTCCAGAGACCTGTTCTGCCATCATTCAGGTCCTGCAGAAGGACTATATTAGGGTAAGATTTCTCCTTTAACATTACATTCTATGTATTTAATGTTTGCTAATGTGTTGTATTTATTTCATCATTCCATAATTACAATGATTGTATTATGCTGTGAATGTCCCCTTTGTCTTCATGCATGCTGAAAGTTTTTAAAGTTCCTTTTTTGTCCTTCATGCATATTTGCCTTCACTAACCTCCCCAGCATGCTATCCTGGGCTCATACACACCTAGCCCAGTCACTTAACAATGTATTTTGTCAGCTCCATAGTAGTGCGTTACCCTAAGCACCCCCTAAAATGTGTATAAATGTCATTTGTGTCCTTAAATTCATGCAGAATGCCAGAGGCTTTTTTTTAGGGTCCCAAAATCATGTGGAACCATCCCTCCCCCTCAACCGCTAAGTCAACCGATATCAATACTCTATCTGCTGACTTTTCAAACCCATACACACTATACCTACCTCTTTTGTGGTCATAGTTCTGTATGAATTCACCAAAGCATGTAGTGAAAGGGCCTGCCTGAATATTTTCAATTGGTACTGTTTCAAGTTTTTTTCTCCTATTATCTTAATAGGTATTTGCAGAATGTAAAAATGTGCTTCAATTTGGACAGTGTGTATTCATATTTTTGTATTATGACACTTCTTACCTGTCCAGTAGGCTGCCAATAATGTAAGTAAGGAGGGCATGGCCAAAGTAACACACATTATGCATATAGCTCTTAATGAAGTGGAGATGGTTACCTGTCCAAAACATCTCCCCCTCCCTAAAATTTTTACAATGGGCCATCAGAGGGGGTGAAGAATCTGATAAGTAGACCTTATATTTTTGTCTTTAAATACTCCTTCAAATAAATGTTATACTGATGTTGGCCAAGAATGTTTATGTCTAATCTGTTTGCAGCATGGCTGTCTGCTGTTCGTCTTTGTCGCTGATGAAGCATTTGGGAGGGGTGATCACCTGATGTGGCCGTTCCCGATGAGGAACCTCACCCCGGACCAGAGGGTTTTTAACTACTGGCTGGCCAGAGCCAGAAGAGTCGTGGAGAATGCTTTCGGGATAATGGCCAGCCAGTTCCGCCTATTCCTTACACCAACCAACTTGGCGGAATATAAACTTAACCATATAATACTTGCATGCTGCATTCTACAAAACTTTTTAAGGAGAAATGCAATGAACTATTTGGCCTCAGCTGGGTCTGAGGCCGGATTATAAGAACAAACACTGATGGCGCTTGAAGCTGGCTGTCCTGGCTTGCCCCCCCCCCCCAAAGCGCCCCTGAGGTCCGTCTAAAATATATTGAGTACTTTGTGGTTAGGGGGGCCATTGATATGCCAGAAAATGTTTAAGAACATTTTTTAAATACATTTTTAATTTAAAGTGAAATAAGATTTCTTTTGATTTACTGCTTATTTTTCTTTTAGCTGTCTCCTAGGTTATCCAATGGGCTTTTGTTTTTGGCCATGTTTTTCAATAGTGCAAACATAATTACTTTGATACATAAGGTGACAATCTCTTCTTCAGCTAACTTTTGTTATGCTGTGGGTCTGTTAAACACACACCTTGTTTTTTAGTTAATGTATGTCATGCATTATTGATAAAAATATATTCAATATTTCAGCACCGTGAATTACATTTTTTGAGTGACAAAAATGGCCTAATTGGGGCAAATTTTAAAGAACTGTGGTTGTTATTTAATAAAGGAAAATCCACTTTGCACTACAAGTGCACTGCAAAAGTGCACTTGAAACTGCACTGAAAGTGCACTTGTAGTGCAAAGTGGATTTCCCTTTAGTAAACATCCCCCATTGTCACTGTAAACACCAACTTACTCCAAAAACTGCTATTGAGCATTGAAAGAAGAAGCCACACTTTGTTGAGTAGAAAACATTTTACTCAAAGCACATTCACATGTGCATTAGAAAAGGGTTTTTGAACAAACCAACATATTTTTTTAATACAAATATTTAGTTTTTTTGGGGTAAACGGGCATGTTTAAAACCATAAAACAATACACAACTTAGGAACTTAAAAAGTTCAACTTTGAGAAATTGAAGGCAATATAAGACATTAGTATGTCCAAACGGTGCTAATCTTGCCTTCATCAGATGGGGTGATATCACCCCTGTGAAAGACAAATTTTGAAGATACAAACTAATTGAGAGTCAAAATGGGGATTTCCCTCTTGATCCAATGCCTAATGTCAACATGTGCATTGGCTTTTACTATACTTTAAAAAAGTTAGAAAAATAATAAAAATATAAACTATTTGAATAATTTTTGTGTGTTTTTAGATTCTGCCTAAAACATCAATGATGTTTTTGAGTCTTTTTTCAACATCATTGATGTCTTCCTCTGTAAATCCCTATTGCACACCATAATCTCCCCAATGGGGATCTGTGCACTTGCACTTGTGAAATTAGTTTCTTCTTCCGCAACATCCACATCACCTAAAATAAAAAAAACACACCATGTATTATAAATATGTAGACATACATCTAGTACCTGAAGCTGTTGTCTCAGCTGTTGTGATCACTATTTCACCCAATTCATAAACCTCTCCTTCCTCCACATCCTCTGGTTGGGGTGTGGGGATTTCCCCTTCTTTAGAGGTTGTGGGTCCCTGGTGTCCTCTGATGTCTCGAGTCTTTTCTCCCCTATGTGAATAAAAAAAAAGGTATACTTAGCTCAGTCTGATCTGACAAAAGATGCAGACTGTTGTATAACCACAGCCTCGGGACATATATGTCATCTGCTTCTGCTCCTGATCTCTCGAAGTGCTGGAGTGGATTGTGCTCCCTATTAAATGGACTCCTCAGGCTACCAATTTTGCCTGTCAAATAATTGATGTGTGCCCTGGGGTACAAAGGCTTTGCCAATTTCACCAGTGTATCCAGCATTACCTTCCTCTTTATTTTGTTATGACCTCTAATAAATGCCTAGCTTATTTTCACAAATCCTTGGCTACGCATTTTAGTTCAAAAAGGACAGTTTGTTTGTAAGTAGGCAGGCACATTTCAAAAATGTCAAATTAACAAGGGACACCAACACCAAACATCCTCCTTGAGGTTAAAAAATACAAGATAATAATGGTGTTGTGGTAACTTGACACAAAAAACGACAATAAATATTATGGAGATCACTAGAAAAAAATAAAGGAGATCTTGATAAAAAAAAATTAAAAAAAGTCACTAGAAAAATTAATTTGAAACATTATTATGGAAATCTGACGAAAAAAATTTAAAATATTATTCAGGAGATCACGAAAAATAATAAAGAAATCATTTTGTCGGAACTCTGTGTGAATATTAGCAGCAAAGCAACTTCATTATTATATCATTCTAAAGAAGAAGAGAATGCGCTGCATTAAAAGATTAAAAACTTTGCAGAGTGACGTATGTGCAATCTCCATTATGAACACTAGTTTTACCAGACCGAGTGCTTCCATCTCATACTTGATTCAGAGCATGCATGGAATTTTGTGCGTCGTAATTGTGTACACACACTCGCAAATTTACAACGGATTTTGTTGTCAGAAAATTTGAGAACCAGTTCTTAAATTTTGTTGGTCAGAAATTCCAACAAAAATGTCCAATGGAGCCTACACATGGTTGGAATTTTCGACAACAAGCTCACATTGAACATTTGTTGTCGGAAATTCCGATCGTCTGTACACTGAATTAGAATGTGGCTGTGAGTAGATTTAGAGATAGTTAGTTTTAGGCTGAACTGCTACTTTAAAAAATAAAAATAGGTCAGAGCAGAAGCAAAACATTGATGGGCTCATCTCTCTGTCACTCTACTCTTTCCTCCTGTCAGCATGCTTCTAATTAGTGCATGGGCACTGCAGCACAACTGGCTCCTTGTGCTGCTTCTCCTTCTCCCAGTCTTAGCTCTGCTGTACAGGGGACTGCAAGAGGCTGAGACCAAGTCAGATTCATGCTTGCATTTAAAAAATATTAATGAATGCAAAGCTTCATCCATTTGTATGCTTTCTATCTGCCTGGATTTCAGGTTTAATGAGGCTGCAAACAAACATCAGATGATAACCATGTAATTAAAATAATAATAAAAAAAATCAGACCCATCTCTTTGCAAATATTATTTGTTGTCAATACTTATCTGTTAAAAGCTCCATTCACTTGAAATCGAACTGCTCTGATATTTTAAAATTTGTTTCAATCTACAAAGTGAAAACTATTAATCAAATATTTAGCATTTCAAGCCCTGTAGCCTCATGTGAAAAAATGCGTATTATAGAAAACATCTGCGCTAGTTTGAAGGTTGATAAAAATGTGTTTGTTTTGTCCTTTGCTGTGGTGTGGGACCGGGGGGGCTGTCAGCATGACATATAGATCACAGAGCAATGGTTGAAGGTGAATGACATCAGTTGCTAATGTTGTCGCTGATGTTGGAGGCTACGGTACGTTGTCAGGTGGATATTTCTGGCAAGGGCACAGACAGTATTGTGCATGTTTCTATTGAACATAGCCAAGCAGGTCCTCCATCTTCTTGCTCGAGGATGCACATGATTAAATAGGTAATTTACAAAAGGCAAACTGGGAATCAGGATAAAATGCACACCCAGCACCATTCGCTCCTGTCCTGTAATGGGTAAGGTCATCTCCCTGCTATTGTCAGATATTCAACTTCTCTGGGAATAAAGTGTTGCCTAAGTTATACCAGACACGCAGTCGCTTGTGTGGTGGTTAAGGCATGATCCGATTCCTACTCTTTCAGCGAGTGATAATTGCTGGGGAGGGTTGCAAGGGGCTCACAGGAGCTGCTAAACATTCCTCAAAATTTCTCTGTATGGCCTAATCGTGGCTAAAAAGTTTTCTTAGCACTTTTTTTGCTTTAAAACAAAAGCAAAAAATGTAAAGGCCACCCATACATTATTACCTAAACTGGGTATTTATTACACCAACTGATGATGTATAAGGGCAGCACAGTGGTGTAGGGGTTAGCATTTTCACCTAGCAGCAAAAAGGGCCGCTGGTTCAAATCTCAATCACGACACCATCAACCTGGAGTTTGTTCTCCCTTTCTGGGTTTCCTCCCACACTCTAAAGACATGCTGGTAGGTTAATTGGATCCTATCTAAATTGGCATACCTCCCAACTTCTGCGATGGGAATGAGGGACACCTATCAGCAAAAGTATGCAGGCATAGGACACACCCCCTAAAGGAGAATTGTACAAAGAAAATAAGATTGGTTTAACCCACAAGTGTTTTTTTTACCACTACTATTCCTTTATTTTGGCTTTTGGAATCTAAAAATGCAGCAATTTAGAAATCAAATGAAAGGTTTAGCAGCAGGAAACACTTTTTGCTAGATAAAAAGTGCATTTTATATACATCTATATAGATCAGACCAAAATGTGGGACAAATGAGGAACAGAGGAACATTGCTCCAAATCAGGGACAGTCCCTCGAAATCAGGGACAGTTGGGAGGTATGAAATTGGCCCTAGTATAAGTATGTATGAATGTGTGTTAGGGACCTTAGATTATAAGCTCCTTGAGGGCAGGGACCGATGTTAATGTGTATGTAAAGTGCTGCGCTATATAAGTACCTGAACTAAATAAATAAATCCCCCTGTGCTGTGCACATTCCCTTCCCTGTCTCTCCCCATCTCTTCACATATTCTCTTCTTTCACCTCTCTCCCTTCCAACTCTCTCTTCCAGCCTTCTTATACCTGCTATCTATTCTAACCCTTATGTACATTCCATAAACCATTTCATGTGCCATCTGTTGGCCGCATATGTGCCTTTACATTTTTAATGGTCCTTAGTGTTATGCACAAAGTAGCCAACTCTCCCTGCTCTTTTGTCTGAGCATTTTTGAATAATTTCATGACACTGTTTGATATTCACGTTTTTTGAACTCACGTTCTATGTACTGACACATACGTTTGTATACTTTGTTGTTATGCAGTTTTTCAATAAATACATTGAAATGAAAAAAAAAAAAATCACATAAAAGCTCAATCTTGGTACAATTGGTCAATGCAGCTGCTCAGGTATTCCCACCAATCACATCAATGTGGTTTCATAGAATAAATGATATCAAACTGAAGAAAAGACTTTGAAAAGCTTCAAAGAATCAGCCTTGCTCAAAGCTCTGGTGCTTATGTGAAGGTCCATAAGATGATCAGGTGCCAGTCTCAAAAGTGCTCAATTCATGAAACACCATAAATATAAGGTGGAGCTGCACACTGATGATACCACCAAGTAAGTCTTTATTCAGCCACGCCAGCTTGCTAAGTTAGTCCCCATCTGTTAGCCATTCCCTCTGATGCTTTTCATCCACTAGTGCTTATTCATAGAGCTAGATAACTTTACCAGTGCAATGAAGAGTACTGTCTAAAATTCCCCAAAACCTGGTTTTATTGCCTGGGTAAAGTTCTACCTATTACACATTCTCCCACCTGCAGGCTACTCTGCATCTGAATTGCATGTATCTTACCCGTTTCAACTTCCCAACCCTACCAGCCCCCCCTCCCCCCTCCACGATTTTTTCAATTATCTTCCTTTGCCTCCTTTTTTCCTATTGCACCAACCATTCCCTATTTTTTTTTTTCCTTTTATCTTCTTCTCTTCCCTAAAGCTGGGCACACACTATAAATTATTTTTTCGTTCAACCCAGTGTGCTGAACGAAAAAAATGGACATATCGCTGTTCTAACATATCCGATGTTAGAGTAGCCATCTCCCCACTGATCTATTGTGTACTGACAGGGGGACTGCTCCCTGGCAGGACACACCAATTCAATGCTGGTTTTCCAACATGCTTGCTTGACAGAAGCCGGTTGTGAGAGTGGATTCTGACAGATGAGGAGCTGTACACACAGGAAGAAAGTAGGCTGGTTCCTGCCGAAGCCACCGATTTCTCTTTTTTTTTTTTTACAGCGGTGTTTTGGATTCCAGGAGGAGCCCTCATAACATAAGTGGACTTTGCTTTTCAATAAATGGCTTTTATGTCCCCCAGGATTTTCAACTAGGCAGGCAGAGGGATTCCAGGATTGTCGTTTCATTTGGAGGAAACTGTTTTTTCAGTATCCTCAGTGGTTAGTAGACATGTGCATTCGTCTTCGTTCTAATGCATTTTCGCCCGAATTTCGGGGATTTTCGTTATTGTTTTAACAAATGATAACGAAAGTGCACAGTCCGAAAAACGAAAGATCCGACATAAATAAATGCTTTATTTTCATTTTCGTTGTGACAAAAGTTCGATATAGATAGGAGACTCGACATGACACTGACAAAAGCAATCTGTGTCTATCTAACCTGTGGTCGAATGTGCCTAACCTTAACTCTATTAGTCCAGGATTATTCTACATAGAGAGAAAAGATTCGACATAGAGAGAAAAGATTCGACAGAGAGAAAAGATTTGAAAGAGAGAGAAAAGATTACTGCTGGAATTGGGTGGGTGAAGTAAAATATAAATAATGATGATGATGAATATTATTGGCTGATTGTAACCAAAGAGGAGGAGCAGTAAAATAGCTAGAACTAAGTACACACGTACAGCCAACTTACTTATGATTGTTAGCAGAGGGAGACACAGACACTGAATTATTTCAGAAGACAAGAAAAAATGGCCTGGTGCACTAGGCACGGCATATGCCCCTAGGGATGTTTACATTTCATTTCAGAAGACAGTCAATCTTAGCTGGTCCGTTTGTCAGAGAACCTAAATTATTTAGCAATTAAGCATAAGCACAGAAGCAGAATAATAGTGAAACAAGCTACAGTTCAACTTAACTTTCATAATAATCTGCTGCTATTGTGTTAGTGTTGTGAACTTGATAGTGATACTAGTGTTGTGATCAGAGGCTGCCCGTGTTGTGAGGGGGATTTATTCTTATAGATTCTATATTATAGATTGAGATTCTATATACCCTATCTTGTTACCTGTCTGATCAGTGATCACTATCACCAGTCCATTTTCTGTTTGAACTATATACATTGAACATAAACAACAAAGATTCGACAAAGCAGCAAAAAACATACAAACGTTGAATCTTTGGCTTATGGTGTCTGTTGAAACTTCTAAGAAGATTCGACGGAGCAGCTAAACTATATGGAGTCATACAGTTTAGCTGCTCCGTCAAATCTTCTTTGAACATTCGACAGACACCATAAGCCTTCAACGACAAATTTTACCTTAATTCATTCAGATTTTCGGAATTTTTTTTTAACGAAAAACTAAATAAATAAAAACAAATTTTGTATTTTTCGGACAAAAACAAAATTCCGAAAACAAAATATTTCAGTGTGCACATGTCTAGTGGCTAGTTGAACCCAGTTTGGGACCTGGAGCCCAAAGATTTCGTAAAGATTTGGAAGTAAGGAAATCATCAATCCTGGGATTAGGTGTTGAAGACAATCAGCACACTAATTGTGCAGGTGTGAGCTGGGTTTTTGTAGAGTCAGAACTAGGGTTCTGGGCTCTACCCTCCTGAGGAGTCCATATGGTTGCAAGGGAGAAGCCATAAATGTGCATGTCTGCATGGTGCAGTCTGTGATAGGAGAACAGAGGGCCCAAGCCTGAGGACTGCCATAGCAGGGAGCTACAAGAAAAAGAACTGACAGAGATACATGAACACAGGGATGCTGTGTTAGTTGATCTGAGGGACCAGGGCACAAGGCCCGAGCAGTGGTGCTGCTAAAGAGAACCAGGAGGCTAAATATTTAATTTCATGACAATGGTGGAAACCCCATGGGAAGAAAGCTGTTAATTTTGTTGGACTTTTCTTTCTTTTTGATAAAAGTGGGCCAACAAGCCCCAAACATCACACTACATTGACAGCTTTAGTAAAAGATTATCTGAAATATAGAACTACTATATGTTAGCATTTAGTATAGAAAAACTCCAAACTGATTACCAAGGATCAGATCAATTTATAAATGAGCTATGCAATTAAGCATAAGGCTAATTAACATTATACACATAACATAAGGTAAGCACAAGGTTAATTAAGCAATAAGGTAAAACCCATTACCACGTTTCCCTTATTTTATCCCACCATCTGCCATTGGGAGAACAAATGATATGCTAAATATAAATGAATGTAACAATCCTTTTAGCACGTTTCACATACATGATTGTGAGTGTTAAGTAGAAGAACAGAGTTCTGTTATAATGCTATTTTCCTTAAAATGTAACAATCTGTGCCATTAGAAATATATGACTTTGGAATAAAGTGCTAATGAGATTTCTCCATGACTGGCGACTGAGCACTTTTCATATATACATTAAATATAATCCATCCTAATTTGCTCCTTTCAGCTCCCGTGCCCAGTTTTCTAGACCAGTGGAAACATTTCCCCTGCAGATTTCCTAGGCATACTTTTCCAGCGGGTGGGGGTCTGGCTACTGTGTGAATCATTTATAAAGCTTAATAAATATGCTAATCGGGAGCTGTGCAGGAGGAGAGGCCCGATACACTGTCATGTTAATTATTAAAACCTTGCTAATTCTGAGACGCTTGCCGTTTCCTTAATGGGGGGGCTACTGTAAGTTCAGGAAGATGCTGCTAGCACTGCCCTGCCCCATGTGCCCTCCACCAGCTTTAATCTGACTGTCTGCCAAGGTCAAGAGAAAGCTGCCGAGTATGTAGGTCTCCTGCAGTAAGAGCAGCCGCTTCTGAGTTTTGCTGCTTTTAACTGCTCTCCATCTCTCTCCCAGTTGCCTTGCAATTTATGCTTGCAGCTTATTAACAGGTCAATGCTTTTGGTTGCTTATTAAATATAAATGTATGAAGCGCTACAAATTTAAATCAGCAGAGTCTGGGTGACGCTTCAGACATAGGGGTCACTGGGATGGAGATGGGCCTGAGCAGTTGGTGGTGAACAGTTGTTTTATTTTTCAGACTCCAGAGACTTGCAAAGGGCATCTTTATTTACACACTTAAATATCATGCCTGAGTTTAAGTGGTTGTACAGCTCAAGGCTGTCTATGCTTTGCGGAATAAAAATAATAGCATTAAAACATTTAATTCAGTAAGGCTTTCCACCCTAGATTGCGTTTTTTTTTTCAAAGTCTATGACACTGACAACTGAATAAAACCGTATTTGAAATAGATTTAAAAAAAAAATGAACTAAATCACCTGCAAAATGTGAACATTTTATGAATAAGGTCTATATTTAAAGCCGCTGTGCACTCACGTTTTAGTTGTTTTACCTAGGTAGTAGAGTAGTTTTACAGTACTATCTCTGCCGTTTGTTTGCCTTACCTTGTAATAATGAGCTCACATGTAACGGCTGCAATTTGTAGTGTCATGTCTGATCGTTCCCTTATTTCCATGTATTCATTCACCTAGTTTGTCACTATTCAAAAAGCAGGGGTCTCCAAACTGCAGCCCGAGGACCGGCCACTATGGGCCACTTGGGCCACTATACCTCCCATTGATATGAGGCAGTATTTCTTCTACTGACACCAATAGCAGAATATTACTCGAGCCTCTGACACTAATGATAGGGCACTATTCCTCCCAGCAATACCAATGCGGGGGAACTATTCCTCCCAGTAATACCAAATATGGGGCATTATTCCTCCCAATACTATTAAAGGTGGGCCACTATTCCTTCCAGTAATAAAATTATGGGGCACTATTCCTTCCAGTAATATGAATGATGTGCACTATTCCTCCCACTGACCACAGGCACTATGTAACTGACCACTAACCCTGAGGCAATGTTTATTGGCTCTTTAAAAAGTTTGGAGACCCCTGCTCTAAAGGCACAGGCAACTTTGCAGTGCTAATGTGATTAAAAAAACATCTCTCGCAGCATGGTTTTCTCTGTTAATTTCTCTGCCTGTATGTGTCAGGGTCAGATGTGATCATTGTGTAGCTATCATCTGCAGAGCACTGAATTGGGAGGCCCAGGGATGGTAGGAAATGTAGTTTGTTCACAAAACGATAAGCCGTTAAGGTTTATTGAGGACACAACACGGGTGAAAAACAACATATACACAGCAACCTATACAACACCAGTAAACACATTACAAACCACCTATCTAAGAAGGTGAGGGGTGGGAAGGGATGAACTAGAGAGAGGAGGGACTACAGGATTCGCTCTGTGCACTTAAAGGTTGACAATTTAGGCAGCAATTTATATGGGAGTTATACCATAATGACCAGGGTTCCCATGCATGAGGCAACTTAAGAGAGATGCGTCTATCCACTGCAAGGGTGGACTCCAAAGTGTAGTGATCTTGGACCTGTTTTATGACACACACGACCGATGGTGGGGTGGGCAATTTCCAACATCTGGTGATGTTTTGTCTGGCAGCCAGTAAGATATGTGTCACAGTTTTGTGAAGTTGGTATGGAGTCTATATTTAGGTTTAGTAGTGCTAGATCAGGTGTAGGTAGGATGGTTCTTTCAGTAGTTTGAGTGATCAGGGCGAACACCTCTGTCCAATAGGAGGTTAGGAGTGGGCTCCACAAGATATGAAGAAGTGAACCTTGGGCTCCACATTTCCTTCAGCATTCTGGAGAGGTACTGTGGTCAAAAGTAGCAATTTTAAGTGAAGTTATCCGTATTTATATATATATTTATAGCGCAGGGGTTTTTCCACAAAAGCTATTATGTTAATATGTTGTTTCTTAAGTAAGAGGTTAGCTCTCTCTAGCGTCCTTTTAATGCTAGTGCTGTTAGAACTTTTCTTATAATTCTTGAGGAAACAGCGATGCAGGGCATTAAGGGAAATGTAGTCTAATGTTCAAGTTGCTCATGTGTTTAACCACTTAAGCCCTGGACCATTTTGCAGGCCAAAGACCAGAGCACTTTTTGCGATTCGGCACTGCATCGCTTTAACTGACAATTGCGTAGTCATGCAATGTGGCTCCAAAACAAAATTGACGTCCTTTCTTTCCCACAAATAGAGCTTTCTTTTGGTGGTATTTGATCACCCCTGTGGTTTTTATTTTTTGCGCTATAAACAAAAAAGGAGAGACAATTTTGAAAAAAACGCATTATTATTTACATTTTGCTATAATAAATATCCCCCAAAATATATAAAAAAATATTTTTTTTACTCAGTTTAGGCCTATACGTATTCTTCTACATATTTTGAGGTAAAAAAAAAATCGCAATAAGTGTTTATTGATTGGTTTACGCAAAAGTTATAGCGTTTACAAAATAGGGGATAGTTTTATAAAAAATTGTATTAATATTTTTTTTTAATAGTAATGGCGCCAATCAGCGATTTTTTATCATGACTGCGACATTATGGGGGACACATCGGACATTTTTGACACATTTTTGAGACCATTGTCATTTATACAGCAATCAGTGCTATACAAATGCACTGATTCCTGTGTAAATGACACTGGCAGTGAAGGGGTTAACCACTAGATGACAGTGTAGTGGTTAAGTGAGCCCTGGGTAGTGTTTCTAACTGTGTGGGGGGGGGGGGCGTGGCTGTGTATGACACGTCACTGATCTCTGCTCTGATCACAGGGAGCAGAGATCAGTGACACTGTCACTAGGCAAAACAGAGAGATGCTTGTTTACATTACCATCTCCCCAATCTTCCTCCCCATGAGGCGATTACCCTGAAACTAAGCTGAAGCACAGTGGCCAAGACCATACAGCGGTTTAACAGGACAGGTTCCACTCAGAACAGGCCTCGCCATGGTTGACCAAAGAAGTTAAGTGCATGTGCTCAGCATCATATCCAAAGGTTGTCTTTGGGAAATAGACATATGAGTGCTGCCAGCATTGTTGCAGAGGTTGAAGGAGTGGGGGGGGTCAGCCTGTCAGTGCTCAGACCATACGTCGCACATTGCATCAAATTGTTCTGCATGGCTGTCATCCCAGAAGGAAGCCTCTTCTAAAGATGATGCACAAGAAAGCCTGCAAACAGTTTGCTGAAGACAAGCAGACTAAGGACATGGATTACTGGATACATGTCCTGTGGTCTGATGAGACCAAGATAAACTTATTTGATAGTGTAAAGCATGCGTGGGAGCAACCAAGTGAGGAGTACAAAGACAAGTGTGTCTTCTCTACACTCAGGCATGGTGGTGGGAGTGTCATGGTCTGGGGCTGCATGAGAGCTGCTGGCACTGGGGAGCTACAGTTCATTGAGGGAACCATGAATACCAACATGTACTGTGACATACTGAAGCAGAGCATGATCCCCTCCCTTCGGAGACTGGGCTGCAGGGCCGTATTCCAACATGATAATGACCCCAAACACACTTGCAAGACAGCCACTGCCTTACTAAAAAATCTGAGGGTAAGGGTGATGGACTGGCCAATGTCTCCAGACCTAAACCCTATTGAGCATCTGTGGGGCATCCTCAAATGAAAGGTGGAGGAGTGCAAGGTCTCTAACATCCACCAGCTCCGTGATGTTGTCATGGAGGAGTGGAAGTGGACTCCAGTGGTAACCTGTCAAGCTCTGGTGAGCTCCATGCCCAAGAGGGTTAAGGCAGTGCTGGAAAATAATGGTGGCCACACAAAATATTGGCACTTTGGGCCCAATTTAGATTAACTTTTGTTGCCAACAATTTAGACATTAATGGATGTGTGTTGAGTTATTTTGAGGGGGCAGCAAATTTACACTGTTGTACAAGCTGTACACTCACTAATTTAAATTGTAGCAAAGTGTCATTTCTTCAGTGTTGTCACATGAAAAGATATAATAAAATATTTACAAAAATGTGCACTCACTTTTGTGAGATACTGTAAAACCTTTATCTCAAAAGGAAAAAAAGTAAAGTTGGCTGTAACTGCTAGCTAGTGTTTAGCTTCGATTGTTAGTGTATTTATCTCTTACTACCCCAGACTTTGAATGCTGCTGTCCAAAGGTGCCCCCTGTGCTCCTTCATCCAGAGTGAGGCAGTGTTGCCAACCTAAGAGATTGAAATTTACTCACAAGCCACCCAAAATTTACTGGTAAAGCCAAGTTTTTACTGGCATTTCCAAAAAGTTACAAAATTACAGTTTTAAGTACAAATTTCACTATTTATGCTACAAACAAGTACAATTTGTAATTAGCAATGTGATTTAAGGAATATAATAAGGCAAAAAACATATTTCTTATTTTTTTTTTTTTTTATATAGTAAGTAGCTCAGGAGGGCAAGATATTAGAATGGGTGGCACACACATGAAATTGACACTCACAATGATACTGACAGCAGTGTGCAGCTTACTGACACGACACATCCCCTCCTGAGTCACAGTCTCTCCAAGCCAGGTGGTCCCTCCAGTACAGCACTGCCTTGCTCCCATCCCGCAGACCCTGGCTCTGGCCACTCTGCTTGGCTCCCTTGCACCATGACATCACAGGACATGCTCAGGCCCCGCCTCCACCAGAGCCGCCTGAACACACGGTAGCAGGCACTCGTATGGTCTCGGCTGGCTCCGGGCCAAGCATCACAGCCATATTTCTTACTGACAACCTTTTCTTTTTACTGGTATTTACTGGCAGGAGAAAATTACCTGTTTTTTTACTGGCTGCCAGTAAAAATACTGACGGTTGGCTACACTGGTTTGGGGGCACTCTAAAACGGGAGGTGTGTAAATGGCCAGATCACCACATGAAAACAAAAGGAGAAAAGCCTAAAAACAAAAAGTAAACAGCCACCACATCTAATGATTGGTAAGCTGAGGCATACTGCACCTTCGGTATTTGGTTTAGTACCGCTTTAAGATTGCGATTCCTGAGATTCAGCATCCCACGATTGTAGACCTAATTACCACTATTTGCATCAATCAATATTTTTAGCTCTGTAAACAATCTTTTCTGATTATTCAGTCATTTACAGACGTTTCACCCCATCTAATACTGCAGAACTGTACACTTTTTAAATGGCCCGCAGTAGGAGTTGGAAAATATAAAGAAATTGCAATAATTTGATGTTCTGCTTAATTATAAGCTATGTACGACCAACCATTGTGTCAGCATTGTTCTCTGGAGTACAGTAAGTGCTGTATTCACTAACTGAGCTAACATGCTAATCTAACACTGTCTGCTAGAGCTAATAGCATACAATCTGCAGCAGAGGGGAAAGTACTAGGAATAGAGAGAGCGGAGAGCAAGGCATGAATATTGAAGAGGCTAAAAACAAAACATTCTGGGACAAAGTACTGAGGTACGGAATTTGGCTGAAAAGGTGAAAGCCGTCAGAGAGGCCTTTGTGAGCATTGATAGATAATTAGGCTCTCGGGAACACTGTAACTCTCAATCAATAATATCTCTGAAGAGAGTTCTGTTCACACACTATGCAATGGAAGGAGACTTTCAAATAATATTCTCACTTATACGGATACATATTCACGATGTACAAGGCATACTGGAGAAATAAATAATAAATCAAACTTTGTTATTTTGCCTTTCTATATTGTTTTCATGAATTTCTGCTTGCTTTTTTTAACCACTTGGGTACCGCGCTATTGCAAAATGACGGCAATAGCGCGGACCCACATTTCCGGGACTACGTCTATTGACGTAGTCCCGGTTACGAGCGGCCTGCGCGCCCCCTGAGGGGTGCGCGCGGCGCGCTCTGTGATCGGCGAGTCCGTGAGACTCGCCTGATCACCGATCCGTGTAAGGGGTCGATCCCGACCCCTTATCACGTGATCAGCTGTCAGCCAATGACAGCTGATCATGTGATAAAACGGAGCCGGTAATCGGCTAGTATTCCTCCTCGCGCTGACAGCGCGAGGAGAAAAAAAAAAAGCCGATCGCCGGCGGCCGTGTTCGGGACATCAGTCCCGATCACGGCCAGCAATTTAAACGGACACCTGCCCCCTGCCAGTGCCCACCTGCCACCCGCAGTGCCATCCTGAAATAAAGTAAGTGCCCCCCTGTCAGTGCCACCCAGCAGTGCCCATAGTGCCCACAGTGCCACCCAGCAGTGCCCACAGTGCCACCCACAGTGCCACCCAGCAGTGCCACCCACAGTGCCACCCAAAATCTGCCTCAAAGGTGCTGCACCCCAGTGCCGCCCATCAGTGCCCAGCAGTGCCGCCCATCGGTGCCCAGCAGTGCCGCCCATCAGTGCCCAGCAGTGCCACCTATCAGAGCCACCTATCAGTGCCACCTATCAGTGCCCATCAGTCCCATCTATCTGTGGTACCTATCAGTGCCCATCCGTGCCACCCATCCGTGCCACTTATCCGTGCCACCCATCCGTGCCATCTTATCTGTGCCCATCTTTGCCCATCAGTGCCGCCTTATCTGTGCCCATCGGTGCCGCCTTATCTGTGCCTATTAGTGCCGCCTTAACTATGCCTATCAGTGCCCACCAGTGCAGCCTATCAGTGCCCACCAATGCAGCCCATCAGTGCCCACCAATGCAGCCCATCAGTGCCCACCAATGCAGCCTATCAGTGCCGCCTAATCAGCGCACTTCAATGAAGGAGAAAAATGACCCGTTTGCAAAATTTTATAACAAACTATTAAAACATGATTTTTTTTTTTGCATCTTTTTTTGTTTGTTTAGCAAAAAATAAAACTCCGAGCTGTAACTAAATACCACCAAAAGAAAGCTCTATTTGTGGGAAAAAAATGATAAAAATTTCATTTGGGTACAGTGTTGTATGCCCGCGCAATTGTCATTCAAAGTGCATCAGCGCTGAAAGCTGAAAATTGGTCTGGGACTGAGGGGGGTTTAAGTGCCCAGTAAGCAAGTGGTTAAAGCAATGTCTATCTGTATCTATTTCTATGTGTATGGATCCATCTGGACAATAAATGGATGCATGCTGTATTCTCTAAAGGGAACCATTAAGTAACCTTGCAAGTCAGGATGAATAAATTCCTGACACCTCACAATACACACCAACAGTATACTTTAAAAAAAAATGTATTTGCTGCTATTTATAAGTTATAAAAAAGTCCAACCTGCAAACCTGCAAAAAAAAAAAAAAAAAGCATTAATACTAACCCCCGCCCCACGCAAAAACGGGTGATTTTTGATTCTTTTTTTTGTAATTTTTGCAACAAAAAAACCCCAAAAGCAAACAGTGGTCACCAGTTTAGACAGTTGGTATACAATGTGCACCTGCTTTAACTAAGTCACTAAAGCCCCATTCACAGAAAAAACAATTATTCTCTATGGAGATGGTTCACATCTCCACTCCAAGTCGTCTGAAGCCAAACGCCTGAAGCGCAAACAAGTTCTGGACCCTTTTTTGTTGCTCGAATCGAGCAGATTTGGGCGTTTTTGGCGCATTTATATCCCCAAATAAATAAATATATATATAAATAAATGTAAAATAAATACACAAATAACTAAAAATCATCATAAATAAGTAAAATAAATGAATGAATAATATGTAATAATACATTAATAAATAATAATTAACCTCTAACCTTCAAAAAATATTAAATACATAATTATTAATAATAATTATAAAATAACAACACCCAAACTCGAACAAAAAAAATAATAATAATACAATAATAGTAATATGACAATTTTGGAAGTTTATCGTATATCCTCACAGGGTGATACTGTGGATACACTTAATAAAAACGTGCCAACATCCTAGTAGTATAGGAAAAAGATGTTTTAGGAAATTTACAAAGATGGACTTTGTTGGTAAAAGTTTTTAGAGTAAAATATGAAAATTTCTTTAATTGCATAGAGTTAAAAAACGTATGTACAGCACATAAAGAAAAACACGTCATAACAAATAACATGAAATGTTTGGCCCTGGGGACTCAAATAACACTCAATTTATAATACAGAATTATGCAATTAATAATTATAGTGAAATGTAACCAGTAGCACAATTCAATTGAGTAGAGTGCATGAGGTGGTTGAGTCCAGAGGAGGGTCACAGAGAATTTTGTTCGCTCGACATGTTGCGTGCCTAGCAGGGCTTCTTCAGGAGGTACAAATCTGATAAATGTATAGAGAACATAGACTAAAATAAGTATATATATATATATATATATATATATATAGTAAATATATCATCCAACATATAGAATATATATGATCTAAACAATAGTAAAAAAGCACAATCATTTAAGTAACATCCGTCCAGCAGAAGCGACCCCCAAATAATGACGACCACTGGGGAGAAAGAGGCAGAAACCTACCAAAGGGGACACAGCTACATTTAGCTACATTTAGTAGTAGATAGAGGTAAAAATTACACAATGATCAAAGTAGTGCTGTAGCATATAGAAAAAGGTTTAAACAGAATTACATTTAAAAAAAATAAGTACTCACATAATATGTAAATTGATATGGTAAGGTATGCGGAAGAAGTATGAAATACTTCAAACAAGTAGTCCTTACTAAGAGAATTTTAATATAGTGATAGAAAAGAAAGAAATCAATTGAGAAAAAAATATATATTAAGAGGTAGTAATAATATAACCTCTGCATGTAAGCAAAAAGCAAAAAATATTTGAATCATCAATTATAAAGAGATATCTACATATATTAATATTAGCTACATGCTAAGCAGATCACAGATCCATAAATAGAGCTATAGATTACACTTGTATAATATAGTGGGAGACTTACCAGTGGTTATAAGGGCCTATAAAATGACAACAATTGGTGACAAACATTGATGGGTTGAAACGGACGGTAGTAACTCAGCACGGTCAGTAATAGTGGTTTAAACTGTAGCAATAGCCAGTAACATAGTCTGTTCAAAAGTTAGGAAAGGGCTCAGAGCCCTTGCTGCCTAATAGATAATGGAAAACAGAAGGTAATAAAGATAAGGGCAGATGCACTACACTACCAACATCTCCCAATATACAATGGGTAATAACAGGCAGCAGAGAGTTTGATTTTAACTTAGGTAAACGTCCTTATATAATAGTACAAGGGGGTTAAATTGATAATGCCTACACATTGATCTAGATCTAGACTAGATCTAGTGGGATAAGACAGAAACAATCATGATGTACTAATACAGAATAACCGCTACTAGGCGCGCAACATGTCGAGTGAACAAAATTCTCTGTGACCCTCGTCTGGACTCAACCACCTCATGCACTCTACTCAGTTGAATAGTGATACTGGTTACATTTCACTATAATTATTAATTGCATAATTCTGTATTACAAATTGAGTATTATTTGAGTCCCCAGGGCAAAACATTTCATTTAATTTGTTATGATGTGTTTTGTTTTATGTGCTGTACATAAGTTTTTTAACTCTATACAATTAAAGAAATTTTCATATTTTTACTCTAAAAACTTTTACCTACAAAGTCCATCTTCGTAAATTTCCTAAAATATATTTTTCCAATAATAATAATAATAATAATAATAAAAATATATTTTCTGTGCTAGGGTGTTTAGTTATTTATAATTATTTTATTTTCATTTTTTAAGGGGTAAGGGTTAAAGTTAAGGTTTAATTATTCATTTATTGAATTTATATATTTTTTATTTTATGATTTTTATTTATTTGTGTATTTATTTTACATTTATTTATTATTATTTGTATAATAAATAATAAATAAAATAAAAAACAAATAAAATAATAATAAATAACCCCAACCCCAACCCCAACTCCTAGTCATAACCCTAACCTAAACTGAACTTGAACCCCTTACCCTAACAAAAAAAATTATAATAAATGAATAATAATAGAAGAAATAAAAGCTAATGGAAAATCTAAAAAAGCTGAAATACTGAGCAACAAATTATGCAACAGATAATAATTTTCTCTATTGGCTAATGAAAAAATGCCAAAGTTTAAAAATGCTGCATACAAATGCACAAAAACGCCAGAAAAAACAATGGAAAAGCGCTCAAAGACGAAACGCTCGGGTGTGAATGCAGCCTAAGTGACAGTGGTGTACTTTGTACTTCAATACTGTCCCCTCAGTTCCCTGTGTCACTATTACTAATGTCCCCTCAGTTCCCTGTGTGTCCCCTTTATTAACCACTTCAGCCCTGGAAGAATTAACCCGCTTAATGACTAGGTCATTTTTTTGCGATACGGCACTGCGGTACTTTAACTGACAATTGCACAGTCAGTCAATGCTGTAACAAAACAAGATTTATGTATTTTTTTCCCCACAAATAGAGCTTTCTTTTGGTGGTATTTGATCACCTCTGCGGTTTTTATTTTTTGTGCTATAAACAAAAATAAAGTAGGTACAGTCTATAAGGGCGCTCTGAGCATGAGGACCAAGCAGACATTATCTCTAGAGAGGCAAGGGTCCAATGATATATATCCAACACTGAGGGCTGCACTCAGAAAAGAGGAGCAAACTCTGAAACAAGATAGGACAGAAGAGAGAGGAGCCTCTAAGTGCAGAATTAGTAGCTGTTTATTTCCCCAAACAAGATTAAAAACACAAAATCTGGCGAATTAAAAAGCGCGTAATCATTGATAATGCAAATGGTTCGGCAGGCGGATGGGTCCCCAGCATGTAGAGACTCTCACAATTGTGTCCTGTGCTGTACCAAAAACATAAAGCTACCAGTAAGCTGATGAATGTGTACACACACTGAGTTCATGATGGATCCTGGAAGTGATGCCAGCATGACCCAGATGTAGTCATCAGTAAGGGATGCATTTCGGAGCATTAGTAAGTTCCGTTTTCAGCCTAATCTGGTTAGGTTAGCCATTGGCGGAGAGCACTGATTTGGAGTCAGTCGGCTGCTGGTTTTCCAGCATGCATGTCCGACAGAAGCCGGCCAAACGGGCAGCTTCTGTTGGACAGACCAACATACACACGGACAGAAAGTTGACCAGTTTTCTTTGAACTGGCAAATGTCTCCCAACATTCTGTCTGTGTATACGGAGCTTTAGCATATCCAAAGCCAAAACCTTTTCTAGTGTAGTGGTCACCCCTCAAGGATCCATTGTGTTGATCAGGGTCTTCTGTCCTGCTCCTGTGATGGCCCAAGACTCACCAACGCACCTTGTGGATTTCAATGGGCTACAGTTTAAATATTAACCACTTAAGGACCGCTTCACGCCGATATACATTGGCAGAATGGCCACAATCACGTACCTGTACGTGGCTCTTTAAGTGCCCAGCCGCGGGTCGGGAGCACGCCGCTGCTGACACGCTCCCAACCCGGTCCTGAACTCCGTGACCGTGGCCGCGGCCACTAGTGTCCCGCAATCAGGTCACAGACCTGAAGAATGAGGAGAGGTCTGTGTAAACAAACCTCTCCCCGTGCTTCCTAGTGTGGCTGTCACCGATCGTCTGTTCCCTTTTATAGGGAAAGACAATCAGTGACATCAAATGCCAGGCCACGCCCCCTACAATTAAAAAAACACATAACGTCACACATAACCCTTACACTGCCCTCTGGTGGTTAACTCCTTCACCGCCAGTGTCATTTACACAGGAATCATTGCATTTAAATAGCACCGATTGCTGTATAAATGACAATGGTCCCAAAAATGTGTCAAAAATGTCCGATGTGTCCGCCATAATGTCACAGTCACAATAAAAATCGCTGATCGCCGCCATTACTATTAAAAATATTAATAAAAATGCTATAAAACTATCCCCTATTTTGTAAACGCTATAACTTTTGCGCAAAACAATCAATAATCGCTAATTGTGATTTTTTTTTTACAAAAATATGTAGAAAAATACGTATCGGCCTAAACTAAGGAAAAATAATTTTTTTATATATTTTTGGGGGATATTTATTATACCAAAAATTAAAAATATTGCATTTTTTTCAAAATTGTCGCTCTATTTTTGTTTATAGCGCAAAAAATAAAAACCACAGAAGTGATCAAATACCACCAAAAGAAAGCTCTATTTGTGGGAAAAAAAGGACGCCAATTTTGTTTGGGAGCCGTGTCGCACGACCGCGCAATTGTCAGTTAAAGCGACGCAGTGCTGAATCGCAAAAAGGGGCTTGGTCCTTTGGCTGCAAATTGGTCCGGGGCTTAAGTGGTTAGGGCCCTGGAGGGAAGATATTGGTCAGTACAACTGTAATGCTACACAATAATACAATGAAACCATACAATGGGATAACTGTAATATGGGATACAAATATATATATATATATATATATATATATATATATATATATATATATATATGAATAAACTTTGAACAAACTATTAATTCAGCAAAAAAGACCCTAACTAAGGGAT